>NC_080429.1:74183973-74813556 GCF_029873635.1 Malania oleifera | reverse complement strand
AAAACAATCCAAAAAAAAAAATCCAATAAATAAATAGAGAGAGAGAGAGAGAAGATCAACAAGCCAATAGGTTCCTCCAATCTCTTTGTGATTCCTGGAAACTAATTCCTCTAAAAAGTTCAAAACCATCGCACCACAGTGAGGCCAGATACTGAATTCTATCCCAAACCAATGCCCAATTTAATTTCTTCTCAATGACTACCTGTGCATTAAGCTCCAAGGATAAACCCATAAAACTGCAAGTATTCCAAACTTCCATAGAACTGCCCTTTCCTTCCTTCTTCCAAAGCCTGCTGAAAAAATAGCTAAAAACTCACCAAAGAAGAGCATACCCAACTCTCTTTTGAAATGCCAAAAAGCTTATTCCAAATCCTCCAAGAAAATTCAAAGTGCAAAATAAGACAAGAAGCTGTCTCAGAATTTTTGTGATAGGGCACACATACATTGGAAGCGAGAACCTTCAAAGGTCTCTTGATTTGCAGCAAGTTATTAGTATGAATTTTATCAAGCACAACCAACCAAGTGAAAGACTTAATTTTGGGGGCGCCTTGGCCTTTTAAATGATGTGATAGAGTGGGAAACAAGAATTGGAGAGTCAAGAATTCAAAAAAATATTTTCAAGAACACTCATGTCTGATCCAAAGGCCATGACTGAACATCCCTTCCCAAAGAAATTTTTTTTCAATTTAATAGAGATAACAAAAAAGACAACTCCACCAACTCCCTATTGTTAAGAGGTCCCCTAAAAAAGGAGATTTCAGGAAACCAATGGGCTAGTCAAATACCCAACAAAGAATGATATGAATCAATTTTTCCCAAAACTTGGTCGAAAGAGACAAACGAAAGAAGTGGTAAGTGTCAACACGTGCGGACCGGAATCTGATGCCTCAATGGAGATGGCTAACCAAAGAATGTTGTTAAATGTACTCTATCTTGTACTTTAACGTTTGCGGAGTTCCCAATAACCTTGTTTACCTAAATGTGGTTAAGTTCACCTAATTACTATTGATTAATTGGTCTCTAACTAATCCTAGGGTCCAAGGAACCAATAGTCTCTAGCATACGTTATAGAGTCATGTTCAAGAGTTCAGTTATGCAAAGGGAAGGTATTAGACACCACCTACATACCCATCCTTTCAAATGGTACCACAATAAGTTCAAGATGTTCAAACATTAATCAAGATCGACCTTTGAATCTTTTTCTATTTAGGTTGCCTTCGCTTTAAATATTGTTCCCCTCACAACCATCAAGCAATCTGTCAGTGTTGTGAGGCTTCCCTCAACTCAAAGAACTGCACAAATAACAACAGCATGTTCCTCCAAGATCCGTCATTGGATTCATTAATTTAGTTTTAAGAAATTGGAAAATGTAGATTTAACAATTGGAGCATACAACACATATCATCATGTTCAATCTTAAGTTGACACTAAATACACACAATCATATGCATACAATCCTGTAGTTGAAGATGAGCGCTTAATGTGTTTATTTACAATGCCATTAAATATTGTTCAACCTTACAACCATCGGGCAACCCATTAGTGTTGTAAGGCTTCCCTCACCTTAAGAACTGCACAAATAGCAACATGCTCTTTGAGGATCCATCGCCAAATTGATTAATTAGTAATTGGGATTTTCATATTGTCATTCATTCAAACCATTCATCATTTAGACAAAGATTCAATCATGGTTTCTTAACACGTCATAGTCAAATCATAACAAAGGAAAATCACATGTCATTAAATCATTATAGGCAATTCCAACCATAATGGGTTCTAACTAAACACCACAACAGCGTCAGGCCACTAAAATTTGGCACCATTCAATCATCCAAACATTTTTGCAAATCAGTAAATGCGCACAAAACGACATACTAGGAACCAACAAAGTTCAATTTTTATACTTTCTTTGACACTTACATTCAAATTAGGATGCAAAAGGGCTCAAAACATTTTTATAACCTCAAACACAGAATAAAAACCCCTCTATAAATTTTTTTGGTATTTTTAGGAATTTTATGCAATTTTTATGAATTTTCATCAATTTATTAAGGATTAAAAACACAAGAAAAAAAATTAATATGAGACACCTAAGAAGCCTAGAAATTAATCTAAAAATACCTAAAATTTGCAAAAGGGTTTACTAAATTTTCCAAATCGAAATTTGAAGAAAAACTACAAGAAAATATTATAAAAATAAATAGTAAACATATAAATAAATTATGAAAACATTTTTTCAATAAAGTAGAATTTTTTTTTAGATCGTCCCCTATTTATTTCATAACTTTCTAAGATCAAAGGTTTTTTTTATTGATTTTTTCAAATGAAAATAGATTTTTGAATTTTTTTTTTTTTTTAAGTTGTCAGAGATACTTTTGGATGTCTTCTCTGGGGAATCTCCAACGAAGACACTGAAAACCTAAACCTTCCAAATTCTATATCTCTTTCATTTTAACTCCAAATTGAGTGCCATTTTTTTTTTTTTTTTTTTGCTCGACTTCTTTCGACCCCAAAATCTTTTCCAATCAAAAAACCCTCAAAAACACACTTGTTTTAAGCATGGTCGGCTGTCGCAAGCGACCATGACAAAGGCTGGATTTGAGTTTTTCCAAGCCTTTTTCCTATGTTTTTCTATCTACTTTAACCCTAGGGACCTTAGTTAACCTATTCCCTACCTTTTTAACCCTTATGTACATCAAAATTCGATCTTTTTAAACGCTCCTACTTCCTCTATTTTCCCCTCCAGCAAAGCTCCAGTGAGCTTCTCCCTTGGAATTTTTCTGCAATTTCTAACTATTTTGAGTATTTTCCGAACTTTAAGCACAAATACAATGTAAAAACCTAAGCTTTATCGTTGTTTTTCAAGTCAAACATAAGCAACTTTATTTTAAACCACAAGGACGTTCAATCGTGTCTCAATGGCCAAGTATGTGCAATTTAACCTAAAAAACAAACCTTTAATATTGTATTTTGCAAGAAAAATACAACTTCAACTCATGTATTAAGGAACATATGAAAAACCTATTTTAACATACAAACAAAAGAAGTTGGATACACAAGAAATCATACACTTTCACAAGAGAGTTCAAGGATGAAATCTACCTTGGTCTTCTTGTAATTTTTTCTTTCTCCAAGCTTGAATGATCTTCCTTTCACGAGATCAAATCTTCAAGCTCTTCTTTTGGATTTCCCACTCTAGTTTTTTTTATTCTCTACATGTTGCCCCCTTCTTCTTACCTTCTTCCCTTGCACTCTCTCTCTCTCTCTCTCTCTCTCTCTCTCTTTCTCTTTCCCCCTTTCTCTTCCCTCTTTTGTCTTCTCTTTGGGAATGTACATACACTACCTTTGCCTCCTCTCTTGTGTCTTGCTTTGAAGCCCAAGCCTTTCTAAATAGAGCAAAGCTAGGGCATCCCTTCTTTTTCCCTTCCAAAAATACCCCTTATCTCAAAAGGAGCTTACTTTTATGTCTAGAAGTGGTGTTAGGGCCCTCTTTTTACCTTATTCTTGTCTAATTTTAAATTAAAATGAGGATAAACCCCTATTCTTGATTAAATGAGCCTAAAAACATGAAATTAAGGCTCCACAATTCTCTGATGTGAGATTTGTACATTGAAATGCAAGGAGAGAGAACATGTTTTCAATTAATTGTTTTTAAACTCTCATTCACTCTTAATTGCTCCTTAAACTCCAAATTAATCTAGATTTTGGTTCAATTGACCTTGAACAAGGGTGTCAACAGTAAGCATGTGTTACCCAGCCAAGGGTCTTTCCAAAAACATATACTAGAACTTCTCCCCACCTCAAATTTAGTATGAGGGATGAAAAAAGGATACATATGGACCTCTCTGGAATCCCCAGAGAACATCTTAGATTAACATTGGCATCCCACCCATCCTCATACAGCCTAAACTTGCTTCTTATTACTCTATGCCAAAGGGACAATTCTTCTAAAAGAGTCATAGCCATTTAGCTAAAAGAGTCGTATTTTTAGACACCAACTTTCCTACACCTAGCCTTTCTTCCTTTTTTGACCTACAAACCTCACTCCACCTAAATCGTCCATGTGATCCCCCTACACCAAAACACAAAATGTCTCTCTTAATTCTCTCAAGATTGCTAGCAATCCCATTGGGGTCTCAAAAATAAAAAAGAAACATAATGAAATGCTAGAAAGACAAGCTTGAATCAAGGTTATCCTTCCCCTTAATGAGAGAACAGCCCCCTTCGAACCGTCTAACCTCCTCATCTCCCTTTCCACTACTGAATTCCAAAAATCTGTTGTTGCGATATCCCCATTCCCAAACGAACCCCTAATTAAGTCATAGGCCAATCCAGAATGCCACAATCCATATTAATTTTATGGCCTAACACCCTATCAAAAATTTGAAGAATAACCAAAATTCTATTAAAGGAATGTTTATGATCAAGGAAAAAAAATGGTATTATCAACAAACTAAAATGGGAAACCAGCCACCACTCCCTCTTTCTACTCCGAGGTCTTTAACAAAGCCCCTCCCCACAGCCCTATCCACCATTCTACTTGAGACATCAGCTGCAAGGACAAATAAAGCAGGGGATAATGGGTCACCTTGTCTAGTGCCCCTTGAAGTTCTAAACCAAGATTCAATTCACCATTAACAATCACCAAGAACCACACAATAGACAAGCAACCCCAAATCCATTGACGCCAACGCTCACCGAAGCCCTTTCTCGAAAGGACTTTATCCAAGAAGCTCCAACTCGCTCTATTGTGGGCTTTCTCGAAACTTAATTTAAAAAGGAACCTCCTCTTCTTATTCCAATGAATGTTCTCCACCAACTCATTGGCCACTAGAACAACAACCACTATTTGCCTCCCAACCCCTCCCAATAAAAAATATATCTGGGCAATAGAAATAGTATCAACAAGCACCACAATCAAATTATTAGCTAAAACTTTTAATACACACAAGATACAAGACTAATAGTTCTAAAATCCTCAACTTTACTAGATCTCCTTTTTTTGGGCACCAAGGCTATAAATGAGGAATTGATGCTTTCGCTCAAAATTCCATTACCAAAGAATTCAGTGAAAACTTTCAGCAAATCACCTTTACAACCTCCCAACAATCTTGTGGGGAAAAAATTAAAAGCAATATTAAACCAATCCGGACCTACGGCCTAAACCCTTTCCATTCCAAAAACCACCCCATTCCTCCTTATCAAACAGTCTCTCTATTTAACTTTTCTGATCAGCAGATATAGGATTCCAATCTAACCCCTCAAACATTGGTCTACAGCAGTCCTCCTCCGAATACATGTTTTGAAGGAAGTTGGTAATAACAGAAGTGATCTAACCTTGATCATTAGTGACTTCCCCACTCTCCATATCTAACTCCCAAATCAAATTTCTGCCCCTATTACCATTAGCTAACCTGTGAAAGAAAGAAGATTTACAATAACCATCTTTAACCCATTTGAATTTGGTATTTTGCCTTCAACTCCTCCATTCCTAAAAAATTGCCTCTTCCAACTCATTCTTCAGTCGAAATCTTCTGGTCTCCTCGCTATCTGAGAGGTTAGCCCTTACTCATTCCTATCAAAATAAGCCAACTCAACCAATAGTCTAAATTTTCTAATCTTAACATCACCAAAGACCTGCTCATTCCAAACTTTTAGCATCTCCTTAAAATGTTTCAATTTTCTCACGAATCTAAAACCTTCCCAACCCTTATCCATTACCTCCCCACAAGCCTCCCTAACCAAAGGCTTGAAAGTCACATGGTCCAACCACATGTTCTCAAACCTAAAAGGAGTGGGATCCCACACCACCTTACTAGATTCCAACAAAATCATAGATTGATCATATGTGGCCCGAGGAGAGTACATTGAGTGAGGTCTTGAAACTCATCCTCCCACTCCCTACAAAATAAGAATCTATCCAATCTACTAGTGACCACTCCAGCTCAAAAGCATTTCCCAAGGGAGGTCTCTGAACGAATCAAAGTTTTGCATACGAGTAGGAACTCTGCCCCCCCCCCCTTTTTTTTTTCTTTCTTCTCTATTGAAAATCTTGCCACATTAAAGTCCCCTCCCACTCTCCACCAAGTAGCACAGAAACCATAAATAGAGTAAAGTTCTTCCCAAAAAGCACTCTTAAGAGTTCGCCTCAAAGGCCCACACACTAAAGAAACCCACCACTAACCCTTCCCTGTCACTTCAGATAACATAAAAATGGGGAAAAAAAACCGCCAATGTATCTACTCTAGATACAGTCTAAGAATCTCATATGACAAGGACACCACCAAAGGCACCACACAAGACAAGAAATTCCCAATCCCTACATTGACCACCCTACATACTTCTAACCAACCCCTCCCCCCCAATGGTCTACTAACTCCAATTTAATTTCCTAGATGAGAACAATGTCCAAGGAGTACTTTACCAATACTTTCTTAATCAAAATCCTTTTGCTAGCCCCCCAACCCTAACATTCCAACTATCTTCATAATTTGGCATGCTTACCTCCTTTCCCTAACCCTTTACCTCCCTCGTAGTTAGTCAAAGAAACAAGGTCTTTTAGCTCTTGTGGGTCTCGGTTGTCTCTTTTACCACCCTCAAAGCGGAACTAACTCATCCTCCAGACACCATTAGACAGATAACCAAATTAACCATAGGAAAGATATTTAGCCCAAGGCTGGGGTCAAAAAGCAAAGGCCCCTCAATATTTAAAGCTAACAAATAATCAAAATTATGATTAACAAAATGCATACCTACTTGAGCATTCTCAAGATCTGGCTGAAGACAATCTCTCTCAAATTTTTGGGGGAGATGGATTAAGGGGATTGAGACAGAAAGCAAAGCAATAAATGTGCTCACGACCTCTCTGGTTATAAGGGAAAGGATTTGAGTCTGGCAAGGATTGGAACAAAGGTATCACGAAGTTGTATGGGTGCACACAGTCTCTATGAAGGTTGGGAATGGAGTTTCGAATACGGCAACTATAATGGATATCACATGATCAATTTCTAGAAGAGAGTCCCCTAGAGGTTATAAAGGAGAACTCGAAGGTGAGTGGGCCTTAGGGAAAGTTCATTTTCGAGATATGGTTAGTAGATTAGGTTATGACTTTGAGAACAGCAGCAACAATGAGAACTTACTGGTTATAAGAAGAATTAGGAGGAAGGGGAGATGAGTCAGGGAGTAGGTTGCCATGCTCAAGGGCTCAAGGGATAGGGATGCAAAGAGGAGAGCATTGCACGGCCTTTTTCTTCTTGCTAGGCCAACTCAAAACACCACAACCTACTAATCTAGCAAAAGGACTCAAGTTTCGACCACAAACTGTAGTTAGAACCATAAAAACATAATTAACCAATCCTAAAAGGGCCCACCTCTAAGAGGAGAGATGAAGGGTAAGATCCAACACAATCACAAATACTAGCAACCAATTATCCAAAAAAACAATTGTAACCCCCAACACCCCCTACTAAAATAAGGAAAACCTAACCCTTAAACCTCAAAACCCGAATACTCCTCTCCATGGGGAACCGACTTGAGGCAACAAGTCTCTTGCCAAGGGTAAACACTTCGAATGCAAAGTCACTTCACTAGGGAGTTGAGTACATCATCTAGAGCAGTATAACAATCTTGTTTGCGTGGTTCAACAACTCAAAACTCAGTCTTCTAGATCTAGTGCTACTGTGGCCCATTCAGATACAGCTCGGCTTCTTGCTTTCATCCTCCTCACCTTGGTTTAGCATCCTCCTATATTACACGTAGTCCTAATTTACTTCAGTCCTCAACCCCTCCCCCCACCCCAACATTCAAACCACATAATTACTAAAATAGCATAATCTCTTCTAACAGCTCACAAAAACAATGACATAACACTGCCTCAGCCCCCAATGAACTCAGCTACCACTGACAACAATCTCATGCTATGGTACTGAACAATCATTGATGGAGTGTTGCAAGTGAAAATTTTAAAAAAAAGATCGGATTTTCGCACTAAAATCCATGACTCGCAACTTGATAAAATGATTTATAGAGGACTTCTTGAAAAGCCTCGTGCACCAGGGCATTGCTTTGGAGCCATCAGCCTTCAGCAGGTGCCTGAAGGTGCAAAGGGAGGCCTCTGGAATGGCTCAAGGACCTACAGATTACAGATGGTTTTGCAAAATCTCAAAAGGTGTCTATGGTCATGCAGCACTGTGCAGGAATTTTCTGCCAACTGCTGTGTTTTCTGGCAGCTGCCACTCTCCATGGTGCTAACATGCATAGCATAGTATGATTTAGGGCTCAGTCCAGTGGTGGCTGCAGCACTTAGGGTTTAGGTCTGATACCCCATTAACAGCAATTAGTAAACTGGAAACTCTAAAACACAGCAATGGGTCTCCCTTGCTCTATATATAATATATGTCAAGTACAACACATGACCATCATATCCTCATCAAAACTCATGCTTACTAACATGCAGTAATAAATAGTGAATAGTTGATAACACATAGTTTACAAGGTTTAGACTTATTTTCAGTGACCTTTTTTGAGCTCTATTAAAAAGATTGTTTTTTAAAGTAATAATTTGTTAAATATTTTAATTTCATAAATTACCAGGAATTTGAGCCTTTTATGAATGGGAAGCACGTGGAATAAAATTCTGTCTTGCCTATTCTACACATATAGCATGCGTTTACAAGAATAAGATCTCTTTTTAGGAAGAAAAAAAAAAACACTACAATATTCATGGCACATTGATATCTACTGCTGTATACATAGCATAAGTCTTGAAAAGCAAGCTTAATTTTAAACTCCTTAAACTTAAATTTTTTAAAATACTAATAAAATTTTAAAATGTAAAATATTTTCAAAATATAGATCACAAATAGGACCAGGAATCGTGATAGCCATTTTTAAGCTATGCCTTATGTGTAATTGAAATTGGTAAGATATTTATAAATGTAGTTATAATTAGAAGGTGATGTGTTTATTGTGAATATCATATATATATATATATATCATACTTCATGCATAACAAATTTAAATATAAATTATCTGCGCCTTACAGGTAATACCAACTATTTAAATGAAAATAGGAACTCAAAGGGAAATGAGAAATACAAAATATCTAAAGATTTTTTTTTAATATAAATAACTGAAGGAAAGGCTATTATGGAAGGACTGTCATAATATGCCCCAAATTTTTAATTTAAACAGTGGTTTATTTGAAAAATATCTTGTGAAATGAAAAGTGCTTGTGACGATCTGATGCTCTAGACATGATTATCATGAGTATCAATATGACAGTGTGTACCTGCATAACTCCACTGACATTTGGAATGACATTTGCTGAAATTGCTGTTTTATGCCCTTCTGAAGGTTTTCCCTTTCTTTATTCAACCACTTTTCCCGATCCAATGAGAGCGGAAATTTGGTCAAAGCCATTGTATAATTAGCCACATGAGAATTCTCTGCAGGTCCGCGATACATTGCATGGACCTTTTTATCACCGACCTGCAAAAGCAAAACCATATTATTAATGGTGATTGGTGAAGCCATCAAAAATCTAAGGCTAGTGAACCATTAAAACCAATCCCAGAACTCCCTTGTCCCAAAAGCATTGAATGAGCAACAAAGCACACAGGATCACACTAAAATAATGAAGCTATGAGGTCTAAGAACACACAAAATAAAAATTAACATAACAATGCAGGACTAATGCTTTGACAAGCTCATGCTCCTATGAGTCTGATAGCAAGTGAGGCTTGGAACTAGAGAGAAGGAATTAGTGTTTCCCCCTCTGCTCTTCATTTCCTGTTTTAAGCCACACAGTTAAAAAATATGATATCACCATCAGACAAAAGGAAAATCCCAGGAACTAGTGCATTCCAATGTTTTACATACACAAGCACCATTGAATTATTTTCAGTCACAATTTTTTTATTCGATAATGGAAATCAGACACCTACTTCAAGAGCATTGGCTCTTAATTCCTTGAAGTTCCAGGTAGAGGGTGAGGACTTTTTCTGGTAAAAGAATAAACATATATTAAGATAGAAAAAGGAATATGATACTTAAGGACAAGCAGTCAATTAGGAAATGCTAAAATGACCAAGCATTCATACTCTATTTTTTACTAAGGTACTCAAAGAATAAAACAAACAGTACTATTTACATGACAGTTACCTACCCATACACACAAGACAAGCTATCACAGGCACACATAATGCCCTATACAAGCTTGACTCATGACAACAGGTAATGTGCATGTGGGAAAATTTTTCCATGTCCTACCACTTTCAAAACCATCAGACACTTCCAGCCATTATTTAGAATTTTTCCTGCAAAAACCTCAAAATATGTGAACTCATTTGGTATAAGATTGATTGTTTTGAGTTTAGTACACATACGAGGGACCCATTAGTACCGCCACGCACCTGATCAAAATTGGACCAAATCACGGCAATTTTTAATTTGTTTGACGGTTTATTTAATTTATGCGAAATTGATGACAATTTTTTATAAAATGAGAGTCCAGTTTGTGGTTTTGCATAAATAGATTGAAAATTCTCGGCAAATTAAGTTAAGGGTCCTCGGTGATATATAGTTGCAGTATTTATAATTTTTTTTTTTAAAAGTCAGCAGCATGGTGACTACTGTTGAGTTCTCTGTAAAGGTGGAGTGTTGTCTGGCAGGATACATAAGATCGAGAATGTCTTGGGGAGCATTACGGATGGCTTTGAACGGACTAACAACTAAAGCTGCAGCCTTGGGCAAAAGGCCTGCTGATTTTCCTACCAAGCAAGAAAGTGGTATAGCTGCTCTTGCTCCAAATACTTTTGAATTGCATCTTTGTGTGGAGGCCGAACTGATTATTTGAACAAAGAAATTACATTAAAAGTTTCAGATTTTAATGGTGATAGTTCTTCCTACAAGTTTGATGTTTTGGAGTATTATTTGGACTACTATTTCCGATGGTATGATATAAGGTTATAAAATCATATTAGGCTGAATCAAAATTGAAGGGAACAACTCAAATTTTATAGATTGAACAATAGGAGATCTTCAAAAGAAGGAGATTTGGTGAGATCATAAGATTCATAACACAGGAGAGATGAAGCGAGCCACGCAGTGATGCAGGAGCATTTGTGCCTTCCGATTTCAAGCAGTGTTCCTTTGCTATTCTTTGATTTGCAGGAAGAAGACAAGACTAGCGGACTACATTAGTAGGTTCTATCATTTGGCTACTCGTCCTGACATGAAATGAAAAAAGATGTGACGGTTGCTTAAAATAAAGAAGGGTTGAAACCAGCTGTTGCCTCCAAGTTGCTGCATGTCGTCTCTTTTCCGTCAAAGATGCAGTACAAGTTGCTGCTCAGAATAATCTCAGGTGGAGGAGGATATGTTGCACAATCCTCCTAGAGCTACATTGACCTTTTAGTTTGAGAAGACAACTAATGAAGTTGTGCATAAGAAATCAGGTAACTAGTTGGATGAAGGAACTCAGAACTACTATCCCTTAAAAGAGTCGAGAGCACATTGGAAGAAATTCTAAGGCCCAACCGGCAATCAAGTCTTCATATGTCTGGGTTTTGGAACCAAGTTATATTACAAATAGTGAAAAGATTAGGAGAGTTTCCCTTAAAACAAACTAGAAGAGGTGATATTTCAGGAAATTGGAAGTTGGCGACAAAAGACCAAATTCAAATGGGTTAAGGATGGTGATTGCAACTCTTCTTTCTTTCATAAAGAACTAATGGGGAAAAAAGTAAGAATATGATTAGGGAGTTAGATGTGGGGGATGGGATTGTTTCTAATAATCAAGGTCATATTGCTTCTGTTATCACCAATTTCCTTTAGAACTTGTGTTCGGAGGAGGATCATTGTAGGCCAATGATGGAGGGATTAGATTGGAACCCTATATTTGTTTATCAAAAGTGTTGGTTAGAGAGACCTTTTGATGAGGAAGTTAGGGGGGTGGTTTTGGGATTGATAGGGATAAGGGTCCAAGGTCGGATGGTTTTAACATTGCTTTTTTTCAAGATTGTTGGGATACAATAAAAGAGGATTGTTGAAAGTTTTAGCAAGTTCTTTGATAATGAAGTCCTTAGTAAAGAGTATTAATTCCTCCTTTATAGCCTTGGTTCCAAAGAAATTTAATTCTATTAAAGTGAAGGATTTTAGACCTATTACTCGTTTCTAGTGTGTATAAGAGTACTACTAAAGTTTTAGCTAATTATTATTATTAAGTGTGCTAGTATGTTAATTAGTAAGAGTCGGTAAGGGTATCATTGTCATTAGAATGTATTTAATTTTTATTATAAATAAAGGGAGAGACCTATCTTCAAGTTAGGTCATTAAATTTAATCAAATCTTAACCTGGTATCAGATGTGATCCAACCTAACCCCTATTCCCTTCAATCGTCGCAGGAAAACATCTTTCTTGCGGTTGTCCATCCAGATCCACCTCCATCCCATATTATTTCACAAAACCAACCACACACCAATAAATAGAACCAGGTAGAGGGTGAGGACTTTTTCTGGTAAAAGAATAAACATATATTAAGATAGAAAAAGGAATATGATACTTAAGGACAAGCAGTCAATTAGGAAATGCTAAAATGACCAAGCATTCATACTCTATTTTTTACTAAGGTACTCAAAGAATAAAACAAACAGTACTATTTACATGACAGTTACCTACCCATACACACAAGACAAGCTATCACAGGCACACATAATGCCCTATACAAGCTTGACTCATGACAACAGGTAATGTGCATGTGGGAAAATTTTTCCATGTCCTACCACTTTCAAAACCATCAGACACTTCCAGCCATTATTTAGAATTTTTCCTGCAAAAACCTCAAAATATGTGAACTCATTTGGTATAAGATTGATTGTTTTGAGTTTAGTACACATACGAGGGACCCATTAGTACCGCCACGCACCTGATCAAAATTGGACCAAATCACGGCAATTTTTAATTTGTTTGACGGTTTATTTAATTTATGCGAAATTGATGACAATTTTTTATAAAATGAGAGTCCAGTTTGTGGTTTTGCATAAATAGATTGAAAATTCTCGGCAAATTAAGTTAAGGGTCCTCGGTGATATATAGTTGCAGTATTTATAATTTTTTTTTTTAAAAGTCAGCAGCATGGTGACTACTGTTGAGTTCTCTGTAAAGGTGGAGTGTTGTCTGGCAGGATACATAAGATCGAGAATGTCTTGGGGAGCATTACGGATGGCTTTGAACGGACTAACAACTAAAGCTGCAGCCTTGGGCAAAAGGCCTGCTGATTTTCCTACCAAGCAAGAAAGTGGTATAGCTGCTCTTGCTCCAAATACTTTTGAATTGCATCTTTGTGTGGAGGCCGAACTGATTATTTGAACAAAGAAATTACATTAAAAGTTTCAGATTTTAATGGTGATAGTTCTTCCTACAAGTTTGATGTTTTGGAGTATTATTTGGACTACTATTTCCGATGGTATGATATAAGGTTATAAAATCATATTAGGCTGAATCAAAATTGAAGGGAACAACTCAAATTTTATAGATTGAACAATAGGAGATCTTCAAAAGAAGGAGATTTGGTGAGATCATAAGATTCATAACACAGGAGAGATGAAGCGAGCCACGCAGTGATGCAGGAGCATTTGTGCCTTCCGATTTCAAGCAGTGTTCCTTTGCTATTCTTTGATTTGCAGGAAGAAGACAAGACTAGCGGACTACATTAGTAGGTTCTATCATTTGGCTACTCGTCCTGACATGAAATGAAAAAAGATGTGACGGTTGCTTAAAATAAAGAAGGGTTGAAACCAGCTGTTGCCTCCAAGTTGCTGCATGTCGTCTCTTTTCCGTCAAAGATGCAGTACAAGTTGCTGCTCAGAATAATCTCAGGTGGAGGAGGATATGTTGCACAATCCTCCTAGAGCTACATTGACCTTTTAGTTTGAGAAGACAACTAATGAAGTTGTGCATAAGAAATCAGGTAACTAGTTGGATGAAGGAACTCAGAACTACTATCCCTTAAAAGAGTCGAGAGCACATTGGAAGAAATTCTAAGGCCCAACCGGCAATCAAGTCTTCATATGTCTGGGTTTTGGAACCAAGTTATATTACAAATAGTGAAAAGATTAGGAGAGTTTCCCTTAAAACAAACTAGAAGAGGTGATATTTCAGGAAATTGGAAGTTGGCGACAAAAGACCAAATTCAAATGGGTTAAGGATGGTGATTGCAACTCTTCTTTCTTTCATAAAGAACTAATGGGGAAAAAAGTAAGAATATGATTAGGGAGTTAGATGTGGGGGATGGGATTGTTTCTAATAATCAAGGTCATATTGCTTCTGTTATCACCAATTTCCTTTAGAACTTGTGTTCGGAGGAGGATCATTGTAGGCCAATGATGGAGGGATTAGATTGGAACCCTATATTTGTTTATCAAAAGTGTTGGTTAGAGAGACCTTTTGATGAGGAAGTTAGGGGGGTGGTTTTTGGGATTGATAGGGATAAGGGTCCAAGGTCGGATGGTTTTAACATTGCTTTTTTTCAAGATTGTTGGGATACAATAAAAGAGGATTGTTGAAAGTTTTAGCAAGTTCTTTGATAATGAAGTCCTTAGTAAAGAGTATTAATTCCTCCTTTATAGCCTTGGTTCCAAAGAAATTTAATTCTATTAAAGTGAAGGATTTTAGACCTATTACTCGTTTCTAGTGTGTATAAGAGTACTACTAAAGTTTTAGCTAATTATTATTATTAAGTGTGCTAGTATGTTAATTAGTAAGAGTCGGTAAGGGTATCATTGTCATTAGAATGTATTTAATTTTTATTATAAATAAAGGGAGAGACCTATCTTCAAGTTAGGTCATTAAATTTAATCAAATCTTAACCTGGTATCAGATGTGATCCAACCTAACCCCTATTCCCTTCAATCGTCGCAGGAAAACATCTTTCTTGCGGTTGTCCATCCAGATCCACCTCCATCCCATATTATTTCACAAAACCAACCACACACCAATAAATAGAACCACCCCCCCCCCCCCCCCCCCGCGCCGGGCGCTCTAAAGCCTAACCCCCACAAAACCCCATCGCCGCAAGAGGCCCCACTCACCCCCAGGTGCCGGCACACAAGTGAAGTTTAGGCCACGTTTTTCTTTTTCTTCTCCTCTGCCATGCTTTGATTCCTTTTCTAGACTATATTATAAAGCTATAGGCCTGTTTTTTGCTCAAAAATTCAACCTTTTCAAACATGCACTCGCAGTATTCTGTCAATTTTTGTTCAAGGTTTGTGAAGGCTTCTTTGTGAGTTTTTTGGAGCCATGTCAGTGTTCATATGTTAAGTTGTTAGTCTGTGGCAGTGCTATATCCATCGGTGAATCGTTCACCTTGTCCTTGATTGTGTCAGTGCTTCACATAGTTTGTGATTGTCTCGATTAGTTTTGATTGTTCTTGTTTTGGGGTGATTTATGAATTGTGTGTTGCGATGGAATCAATGAATCCCAAAAATTTGTTTCCTACATCGCTGCGACAAACAACTCAAAAGTTGGATGGAAAAAACTATGTTCAATGTTCTAAAGCTGTTCAGATTTCTTTAGTAGGATTAGACAAATCTAACCACTTGCTCCAATCTAATATTTCTAATGAAAAGAGAAAAGACATGTGGGTTCAAGAAGATGCCTTGATTGTTTCCCTCTTATGGAATTCGATGGAGCAATAGATTGCATGAATATGTATGGATGTAGATACATGCAAGGAGATTTGGGATTATGTCAAACTTCTATACTCTAGGAACATTACACGTATGTATAATTTTATCCCAAGAGTACTTTCAATTACAACAAAAAGACAGGATTATTGCAAACTATTTTGGAGAGATGAAGTGTATCCATGAGGAGCTTAACATTGTGCAACCTACAACTGCCAACGTTCGTGGGGTACAGAATTAAAAGGAGCAGATGACAGTTCTTCGTGTTCTAGCAGGCTTGAGACCTGAGTTTGAGGCAGTCCAATCCCAAATACTCAGTAGTGTTGAGCTACCATCATTTGCTGATGTTTATTCTAGTGTCCTTCATGCTTCCTTTCGCACATATTCTCCTCCTCTTGCATCTGGCTCTAAGAAGGACGGCCTTTGCTATACAAGATGATTCCAATTCTCTACCAAACAACTTCAAAGTTAATGAGGTGGTTCAAAAGGTTGTAGTGGTAGAGACGGACAAGGTAGATGTACTCCTCGCAAGCGCACTCATTGTGGACGGAGTAATCATACTATTGAGCAGTGTTGGGATCTTCACAGCTGACCTTCACGTGTTGCCAATGCAAGCACCACTGCCTTCACAGCATTGCATCCATCACTGACTCCTCACCTTTGGAGCAGAGTGGGGGGCGGCGTACTGTGTCCATGTCAAAGGAAGAGTATTCCAACTTCCAGCAGTATCAAGCGTCATAACAAGCTTCTCTTCCCATTGCATCTCTAGCCCAAAAAGGTAATCACACAGTATGCCTGTCATCTAGTACTTCTCATCCTAGTGCTTGGGTCATAGACTCTGCTACCACTAATTATATCACAGGTATACCTAGCTTCTTCTCTACTCTACAATATCCTACAAATTTACTTTGTGTCACTCATGCTGATGGGTCCACCACTGCAGTCAAGGAATTGGGACTATAAATCTCACTGCATCACTTCTTTGTTTCTGCCAATGCTACCTTCTTTGAATCTACACCTTACTACACCCAATCACTAGGCACTTCTGAGCTCAATAAGTCTCTTCCTTTGCCTAATCTTCCAGATTCTACGTTGTTGTCCTTACCTAACCAACCATATAAGCCTACGTGTAATTCAAGTCCTTCTCATTGTCTTGATCATCCTTATTTGCAAGCATATTCACAACGGTGGCTCCGAGGAAGAAAGTCCCCTCTAGCTTCTACTACCAACCCTTTGGTTTCCTCGTCTAATGATCACACTTTGCTTGATGTTGATCCCCTTATTGTTGTTCTAAAAGGTAAACGGGCATGTACTCAACATCCCATTTCCAACTATGTTTGTTATGACTCCTTATCACCCTCCTATTATTGTTTTGTTACTGCTCTACCATCTACTACCCTTCCTAAATCTATTTCAGAAATCTTATCCCATTCTAGGTGGAAAGATAGTATGGTTGAAAAGATGAATGCTTTACATGACAATGGTACTTGTGACTTGGTACCTCTTGCTTCTCTCAAGTTTGTGGTTGGTTTTCTCTGGGTTCACTGAGAAAGTCAATCCTAATGATTTTGTGGCTCGTCTAAAGGCCCGTCTTGTTGCTAAGGGATACACTCAAATGTATGGTCTAGATTATTCTAATACTTTTTCTTGGGTTGCCAAACTTACATCAGCATGCCTACTCATCTCCTTGGCTACTACATGTCACTGGCCTTTGCATCAATTAAATGTGAAAAATATCTCCTTGTATGGTGACTTTGAGGAGGAGGTTTATATGGAGCAATCACCTGGGCTTGTTGTTCAGGGGTACTTCGGCTTAGTGTGTCAGCTCAAGAAGGCTCTATATGGTTTAAAACTCGCCAAGAGCATGGTTTGGTAGTTTTAATGTTGTCATACTTGATTTTGGTCTTCGAAGGTGTATTGTGGATCATTTCGTGTTTTATCGTCATACTTCATCGAGTAGGATCCTTCTTGTTATTTATGTGGATGAATTGTTATAACAGGTGGTGATGGTAAAGGTATTCGAAGTCTCAAACTATTTCTACGGACTAAGTTTCAAACTAAAGATTTGGGACCATTGAAATACTTCTTATGGCTCACACTGCTTATGAATTTGTCTGGTTGAAGAACATGACGAAAGAATTGGGTATTTCCCATTCTCAGCCTATGAAGTTGATGTGTGACAATCATGTAGCTCTTCATATTGCGTCCAACAAGGTCTTTCATGAGCGGACAAAGCACATTGAAGTTGATTGCCACTTTGTTCAGGAGAAACTTTTGCAGAAGCTCATTACTCTTGCTTATGTGAAGTCGAATATGCAGCTTTCTTATTAGTTTACCAAAACTTTGGAGGGTGCTCGTGTTAAATTCATTTGTAACAAGCTAGAAGCATATGACATTTATGCTTCAGCTTGAGGGGAATTGTTAGAGGTTATTTACATCTTTTAGTATTATTATTAAGTGTGTTAGTATGTTAATTAGTGAGTTAGTAAGGGTATTATTTCCATTAGAATGTATTAATTTGTACTATAAATCAAGGGATAGACCTATATTCAAGTTAGGTCATTCATTTTAATCAAATCTTAAGTCTTAACACAGTTGATTGCGGTGCTTGATGATGCCATCTCAAGTGCTCAAAGCATGTTCGTTGCGGGGAGGCAGATTGTGGATACTATTTTAGTTGCCAATGAGGTGGTGGAGGATAATCGTAGTAATAAGAAGAGGGATTTGTCTTTAAATTAGATTTCAAGAAAGCCTATGATAAAGTGAGCTGGAGTTTTCAGATAGACGTCTTATGAGAAAGGGCTTTGGTGTGTGTTGGCATTGTTGATGTAATGGTTATTTAGTCTTTTAGCATTATTATTATGTGAAGAGTTTTGTTAGTAATAAGTGTGAGTTAGTAAGGGTATTTTGGTCATTCTCATTGTACTTACATATATTATAAATAGAGGGAGAGACCTATCATTGAGTTTAGGTCTTCCATTTTACCCAATTACTCAACATGGTATCAGAGCATAATCCAAACTAAACCCTATTCTCCTCAATTGTCACCAAAAAACACCATTGTCGCGGCTGTCCTTCCTAGATTCACCTCCATCCCATATTATTTTGCAAAACCAACCATACACCCATAAACAGACCCCCTCCGATGACTCACCTTACAAAACCCCATAGCCGGAGGATCCCCCACGCAACCCCACACACCGGCACCTGAGTGAATTTCCAGCCACTTTTTTCTTTTTTTCCCTCTGCCATGCTCTGATTCCTCCTCTAGACTATATTATCAAGCTGCTAGGTCAGTTTTTTGCTCAAAAATTCAACCTTTTCCGACTATGCACTCTCGACATTCATTCCATTAATTTCTGTTCAAGGTTTGTGAAGGCTTCTTTGTCAGTTTTTTGGAGCCATGGCAGCATTCATATGTTCAGTTGTAAGGCTATTGCAGTGCTATATCTTTCAGTTAGTTGTTCACCTCATCTGCGGCAGTGCGGCACCCAAGGAATGGTTGTTTGATGCTTCGTGAAGCTGTTTATCAATGGTTATTGAATTTATTGGGTCTGAAACAGTGGAATTTGCTGTGTTTTTTTATTCAACGTTCTAATTCCTTCCATATACCAAAATATCAAACCATTGGGCATGTGTTTTTTTTCTCAAAGATCCAATCTTTGTCGTGACAATGCATTCATGGTAATTCATTAGTTGTTGTTCAGTGTTAGTAATGGTCATTGGTGATCTTCTTGGAGCAGTGGCAGTGCTCATAAGCTGTTCTTTTTTTTCTTTTTCTTTTTGTGAGGCTGTGGCAAGGTTGGTGGTGATTTGTTCACGGTAGTTTTGGTGGTTCACCTCTCCAATTGTTCCAGTGCTGAGTGTTGCTTTCTTGGTGCTGCATCTGAGTTTCTTAGTGCTATGGCAGTCTTGTACTAACTTATCTGTGACTTGTTCATGGTGGATCACCTTATTCATGGTTGTTCAAATTGTTCCAGCAATTAGTCTTATGATCATTGGTCTGAGTTTAAGATGATGGGATGGCGTTTGCAAATCCCAAAAGTATGATTCTTTCGTCAGTCACTTGTTTGAGTGAACCGTGTACTATGAGTATATCAGAGGAGTATTCAAGGTTTCTACAAAATCAATTGTCTCAACAGCATCTTATCACATTGCTTCTTTTGCCTAGAAAGGTAATCCTACAATCTGCATGTCATCTGGTATCCTTCCAACTAGTCCTTGGATTATCGATTCTGCTGCCACTGACCATATAACAGGTGCGACCGACTTCTTTTCTGATCTCCAATATCCCTGAAAATATCCCTCAAGTTACCCTTGCTGATGGTTCCACTGTTGCTTTTTAAGGGGATAGGAACAGCAAATCCTACTCCTATCTCTCTTTCTCCTGCTTTATACATTCCTAAATCTCCTTTCAATCTCATGTCATTTAGTAAGCTTACAAAGTCACTAAATTGTTCTATCACATTCCTTCCTGATTCTGTGGTTGTTCAAGATCTAAAGATGATAAAGACAATTGGCATAGGACGTGAGGCTCGTGGACTTTACTACTTTAAGTCGTCTTCTCCGCCTATTACCTGCACAGTCGCAGCTACATCACTTCAAATCCATTGTTGCCTTGGTCATCTGTCCTTGGACAAGTTGAAACAACTAGTTCCTACATTGAGTTCTGTGTTTAATCTTTAGTGTGAGTCTTGTCAATTGGGCAAGCATCATCATGTTCCCTTTGCTCCCCAGGTCAACAAAAGGGTGGTTAGTCCTGTCATGCTCGTCCATTCTGATATTTGGGGCCCTAGTCATGTCACACCAAAGATAGGATTTTGTACTTTTTTTAATTTGTTAATGACTACTCTAGGATGACTTAATTATATTTAGTGAAAGATTGTTCCGAGTTGTTTGATGTCTTTTGTGCTTTATGTTCCCCAACATAGACTCAATTTGATATGCCCGTCAGGATACTTCATAGTGACAATGCCATGGAGTACTTCAATACCCAATTCATACTTATATGACTAACTTTGGTATAATCCATCAGTCCTCTTGTGCCCACAATCCACAACAAAATGAAGTTGCAGAGTGGAAAAACAGACATATTCTTGAAGTCACTCATGCTATTGTACCAAATGAATGTCCCCAAAGTCTCTTGGAGCGATGTTGTGCCCACAGCTTGCTTCCTCAACAATAAAATGCCATCCTCTGTCCTTGGTGGTAAAATCCCATATTCAATTATCTTTCGTAAGGCTTCTTTGTTCTCCCTTTCTCCTCGTATATTGGTTATGTGTCCTTTGTCCACAAGTTATCTCCGAGAATGGATAAGTTGGATCCGCGTGCTATCAAATGCATTTTTCTGGGCTATTCCTATGCTCAAAAGAGATATCGATGTTAGTCCTACTTTACATCGATTCTTTGTCCCTGCTAATGTCAGCTTTTTTGAGTCTACACCAGACTACTCTGATTCCTTGAGGTCTATTGACCTTGATGAGTCTCTTCCTCTTCTTTGCCTTCCAAATCCAAACCTGGTATCTGTGCCCAATCCTCCGACATCTTCATCCAGTTTGAGTCCTTCTCATCACTTGAATCATCTCATTTTGCAGGCATACACACAACGACTCAAGGAGGAAGTGCCTTCTACTACTATGTCATCGGATGATCTTATTTCTCATGATGTTGATCCTCCAAAAGTTGTTTGCAAAGGAAAACGCACATGTACCCAACATCCGATCTCTAATTTTGTTTGTTTATGATTTCTTATCACCCTATTATTACTGTTTTGTTAGTAATCTGTCTTTTGATACACTTCCAATATCTATTTCTGAAGCCTTATCTCATTCTGGGTGGAGGACACCAATGGTTGAAAACATGCTGGGATTTGGTGCCTCTTCCTCCTGATAAGTCTCTAGTTGGTTGTCGCTGGGCGTGCAATGTAAAAGTCAATCATGATGGTTCTATGGTTCGTCTGAAGGCCCACCTTGTTGCTAAGGAGTGTACTCGGGTGTATGGTTTGGATTATTCAGACACATTCTTCCCAGTTGCTAAACTTGCCTCAACACATTTGTTCATTTCTTTAGCCACGACTTGTCATTGGCCGCTACATTAGTTAGATGTGAGGAATGCTTTCCTACATGGTGATCTTCATGAGGAGGTATATATGGAGCAACCTGCTGGGTTTGTTACTCAAGGGGAATCAGGCTTAGTATGTCAGCTCAATAAATCATTATATGGATCAAAACAATCTCCAAGAGCATGTTTTGGCTGTCCTAGTGTCATAGTACTTGAGTTTGGCCTTCATTGGAGTACAGTAGATCACTCTGTATTTTATCGTCATACTCCATAGTATTTTACTTATTGTATGTGGATGACATTGTGATCACTGGTGATGAGTATTGTGGCATCTAGGACCTAAAGCTTTTTCTACAGATTAAGTTTCAAACCATAGACTTGGGACCACTGATGTACTTCTTGGGTATAGAAGTGTCGAGATCTCATACGGGAATTGTCTTGTCACATAGGAAGTATATTCTTGATCTTTTTAATGAGACGCGGCTGTTGGGACACATATTGGTTGATGCATCATGGATCCCAATAGTAAGTTAATGCCAAATGTGGTTGATTTGTTGCATAACCCAAGTACTTGTTGGAAAGTTGAATTATCTCACAGTCACTCGACCAATTATATCCTTTGCAACAAGTGTTGTGAGTCAATTTCTAGATTCCCCGAGAACAAGTCATTGGGATACAGCAATTCGCATTTTGAGATATCTCAAAGGTGCACCATGGAGAGGCCTCTCATATCAAGATTGGGGTCACACTTATATTCAGGGATATACGGATGCAAATTGGGTCGGATCACCTTCCCATCGAAGATCCACAACCATGTATTGTATCTTTGCAGGTGGTAATTTGGTTTCTTGGAAAAGTTAAAAACAAAGTGTGGTGGCCAGGTCGAGTGTCCCAACACATTTGGTATTGTTCATCAATCATCCAATGCCCACACTCCTCAACAAAATGGGGTTGCAGAAAGGAACTCACACCTTACTTTATCAAATGCATGTACCTAAAGTGTCTTGGAGTGATGTTGAACTTATTGCTTGTTATCTTATCAATAGAATGTCATCCTCTATTCTTAGTGGTAAAATTCCCTGCTCCATTCTCTTTCCTAGTTTACCTCTATTTTCTCTTCCTTATATATATATATATATATATTTGATAATCTGGGGACTCCAGCCACCATCACGCTACTTTGGACACTATGGTGCAGCACCAAATCGGGGGAGAGGAGGGGAGGGGAGGGAAGCCACCCGCCCATTGATGCAACCCTAGTAATTCACCAGGGTAAACTCTCAAAGGAGAATCGAATCCGTGACCTTATGGTCACCAAAGTCACAAGTCGCCATTACCACTTGAGTCAAACTGGCTAGGCTTCTCCTCATATATTTGGGTGTGTCATTTGTTCATCAACTAACTCCTAGGGTGGATAAGTTGGATCCTTATGCTATAAAATGTGTCTTTCAAGACTACTCATATACTCAAAAGGGATATCATTGTTATAGTCTGAAATTAGGAATAGCTTCCCAAGAGGGGGGGTGAATTGGCTATTAAAACTTTCTTTTAACTTCTTTTAAGAATGCTTAACTTCTTTAAACACTTAACCAATTCTTTAACTTGTTTGTTTAATTTCATAAATCACACAACAACTTAATTAAACAACCAATCAATTAAACAATATCTTCAAGCTAAACAATCAATTTATTTGCCAAGTACAAGTTAAACAACAAACAACCAAACCAAGATATAAAGTATTCAGCACTTTGGTAATATAACAACTCAAGACAGTTGTTTGTTTATATTTACCAAATTTGAACCAAACCCTGTAGTGAATGAGAATTTATGCTTGCTGATGTAAAGCCCTGTATAGATAAATCAAATTACTCTTTCCAAATATTTAGAACTCAAATAAACTCTTGGTAAATTTATCTTTGGGATGTTAACCAAGTAACGTACTCTCGCAAGGTTTCCGCAAGATATGGTGTAACCAACGTACTCCCTTTCGGTTTCCGCAACCCAAACAAAAATTAAACCTTAAGTTTGTTTGATTTCCAAATATATATAGTTTATATGATTTTCAAATTTAAAACCATCCACACAATTTAAATATACTGAAAATAAAGAGTAAGGGAAAGAGAGAATGAGATGCAGATTTTTACGAGGTTCGGCTTATACCCACCCTACGTCCTCGCCTTTGGCAAACCACCAAAGGATTCACTAGTTCAGTTCCGTTGACAGGTGGAACAATACCGATTACAACACTCCTTGGTTAAGGCTAGAGCCCACCTTCTCCAAACGATATCCCCTCGTTCGGTCACTCCTTACATAGGCTAGAGCCCGCCTCTCTAAGCAATTTTTCCTTACTTAGCCAACGATCCAAACAACCCTTGGAACGTCAAAGAACTATAAGAAACACAAGATAAGATCTGCGTACAAGTATACTCTCTCAAAGAGCAAGTTAGTAAAATTTCAGCACTATACACTTTGAATGTAAAATATCAATATAAAATACAATGAAGCTCAAGTGTAGAATTCACCAATATCCTTCTTAGATGAGGATTAGAAGTAGGAATTCAGAGGAGGAAGGATTAGCACTTCAGAATATCTCAGCAAAAGAATTTTTCAATGAGTGAGCAAGAGAACTTTGGAAGAACAAAAATACTTTCAGCTTCTCAAAACAAATTTTTCAATTCTTGAATGAGTTTTGATTTGCAAAACCATATATTTATAGGCTTTCAAACTTGTTTCCATGTTGCAAAAGTTTCCTTTAAGTGTTTTCCAAAATTTTAGAAAGTTTAGAGCTCAAACGGCTATATTTTAAAAAACAAGAGTTTTAAAATTTTTGTCCGTTGAACAGTGTTCAGTTGACTGAAGTGTCGAGATCAGTCAACTAAAGTTCCTTAAACCCTTAAAAAATTGAACTGGATACAGAGTCAGTCAACTGAAGTTAGAGTTCAGATGACTGATGTCGCAAGTTCGGTTGACTGAAGTCACAAGTTCAGTCGACTGAACTCATTGCTGTAACTTTCTGCCTGTTCTGGAAATACTTCAGTCAGCTGAACTTGTTCTTCAATCGACTGAAGTCAGTTGTTCAGTCATCTAAAGTCCCTCCCGTAAACAATGTTCAGCTGACTGACAGCAGTGACCCCGCTTCAGTGTTTTAGCCATAACTTTTTATGTATAACTCCAAATTAGGTGTTCTTGGTGTCAAACGAAAGCTAAGAGAAAATCCTACAACTTTCATGTTGACCACTTTTCAAAATAATGAGGTTTTGATAGTGAAAAATGCACCTGAATACGGCAGTATAAAAACTGACAGCAAATGGAAATACCCTTTTTGATGCTCTTCATTCCAAAAATGACTCTAACCTTTTTAAAATAATTTTTGACTTTATAAAATTATTTTACAGATATTTTAAAAGGTATTTAGGTCCAATAAGTTAACCTAAGAGCTTCAAAATATTTCAAACGATATTTTAAACATTAAAGCACTTACATGAGACTTCTAAGATATTAACATTCTAAGTTCTTGAGTCTTCATGCTTTGTCCTTGGATTGAGTCCATCTTTTCTTCAAGCTTCCATATTCTTTAAGCTTTCTCACTTTGCCTTTCTTTGGCTCTTTGGACTTTAATATGCCTTGGCTTTCAACAACTCATTTCATGTCCTCATATTCTTCAAGGTTTCATATTTCATCTTTAAAACCATGCTTTGACTCTTTTAAGCTTAATTTGATCCTTGTGAGCACTTTGACCTTGTTTTCACATATATGAGCCCTGAAGTATCATTACTCACACAAATAAACTTGTTTTTTAGCATCAAAACAAGATAACAAGATTTTAAGCCTTGTAAGGCCAACATAGTCCTATGTTGCATTACCTCTTTTTTTTCTGCCAATGTTACCTTCTTTGAGTCTAAACCTTACTACACCCAGTCACTAAACACTTCTGAGCTCAATGAGTCTCTTCCTTTGCCTAATCTTCCAAATTCCACATTGTTGTCCTTGCCAAACCAACCATCTGAGTCTTCATGTAGTTCGAGTTCTCATTGTCTTGATCACCCTAATTTGCAGGTGTATTCATGACAGTGGCTCCAAGGAAGAAAGTCCCCTCTATCTTCTACTACCACACCTTTGGTTTCCTTGTCTAGTGATCATACTTCCCATGATGTCGATCCTCCTATTTCTGTTTGGAAAGGTAAACGCACATGTACTCGCATCCCATTTCCAAATATGTTTGTTATGACTCCTTATCATCCTCCTATTTTTGTTTTGTTACTACTCTTATCATCTACTACCCTTCCTTAATCTGTTTCAGAAGCCTTAGCCCATTCTAGGTGGAAGGATGCTATGGTTGAAGAGATGAATGCTTTACGGGACAATGGTACTTAGAACTTGGTACTTGGTACTTGGTACCTCTTCTTCCTAACAAGTTTATGGTTGGCTGTCATTGGGTTTACAATGTGAAAGTCAACCCTGATGGTTCTGTGGCTCATCTAAAGGCCCATCTTGTTACTAAGGGATAAACTCAGGTGTATGGTCTAGATTATTCTGGTAATTTTTCTCTAGTTGCCAAACTTACATCAATAAGTTTGCTCATCTCCTTTGCTACTACTTGTCGCCACTAGCATATGCATCGTTAGATGTGAAGAATGCCTTCTTTGCATGTTGACCTTGAGGAAGAAGTTTATATGGAGCAACCACCTAGGTTCGTTGCTCAGAGGGAATTAGGCTTGTCAGCTTAAGAAGGCTCCATATGGTTTAAAACAGTGTCCCAAAACATGGTTTGGTCGTTTCAATGTTGCAGTACTTGAGTTTGGTCTTCGACGATGCTATGGACCTTTCCGTGTTTTATCGTCATACTTCATCAGGTAGGATCCCTCTTGTTGTTTATGTGGATGATATTGCTATTACAAGTGATGATGATAAAAGTATTCAGAGCTCAAACTTTTTCTACAGACTAAGTTTCAAACCAAAGATTTGCGACCATTGAAATACTTCTTGGGTATAGAAGTATCTAGATCTCTTATGGGAACAGTTTTGTCACAGAGGAAGTATGTTCTTGTCCTATTGGATGAAACTGGATTGTTGGGATCTAAACCGGTTGATACACCTATGGATCCTAACATCAAGTTAGTGTCGAGTATGAGTGACTTACTACCCAATCCTGAACAATACCGGAGACTTGTTGGAAAGTTAAATTATCTCACAGTTACTTAGTCGGATATATCTTTTGCAACAAGTGTTGTGAGTCAATTTTCTAGATTCTCCGAGGACAAGTCACTAGGACGCAATAATTCGTATCTTGAGATATCTCAAAGGTGCACCCAGGAAAGGCCTTTTATATCTTGATCAAGGTCACACTTATATCCATGGATATATAGATGCAGATTGGGCTAGTTCACCTTTGAACAGGAGATCCACAACCAGGTTGTATCTTGGTTGGTGGTAAGTTGGTTTCTTGGATGAGTAAGAAACAAACTTTGGTGGTAAAGTCAAGTGCTAAATCAAAATATAAAGCTGTGGCTCACACTGCTTGTGAACTCGTCTGGTTGAAGAAGATATTGGAAGAATTGGGTATTTCCTTAGCCTATGAAGTTGATGTGTGACAATCAAGTTGCTTTTCATATTGCCTCCAACCTAGTCTTTCATGAGTGAACGAAGCACATTGAAGTTTATTGCCACTTTGTTATGGAGAAACTTGTGCAGAAGCTCATTACTACTGCTTATATGAAATCGGATATGCAACTTGCTGATTTGTTACTAAAGCATTGGGGGGTGCTTGTGTTAAATTTATTTATAACAAAGCTAGGAGCATATGACATTTATGCTCTAGCTTGAGGGGGAGTGTTAGAGGTTATTTGTCTATCAGTATTATTATTAGGAAGTGTGTTAGTATGTTAATTAGTGAGAGTTTGTAAGGGTATTATTGTCATTAGAATGTTTCCAATTTGTATTATAAATAGTGGGAGACATCTATCTTCAAGTTAGGTCATTTGTTTTAATCAAATCTTAACACATTCATTTAGAGTTGTTTGTCTGAAACAGGATGAGCTAGTCCCAATGCTGCTATGGTTTTATTCTCAACAATCTGAAGTTTACAAATATGACAATAACTTTCCAAATTGATTCATAAACACATAACAAATACCAATACCTCGCCACATCTAAAAGAAATTAATTAAAATATGAAATAGAAAAATAATCCTAAATCTCTAAATTTAGCATTATAGAAACAACACCACCTTTGGCCCATGCAATATAACTCAGCACAATAGCAATTGCATTTTATGTCTGAATCATCAGTCACAGCCTCTTAGTATAAATATCATAACACAGTCTGGTTACGTTTATAATTCACATAGTTTATGAGGTACAAAATATATATATATATAGAAGCAAATCAACACTGAAACCATAAGCATTTTAAAGCAGTCCAAAGAAATCACACTGAAAAAAAGTATATATATTTCAGAGCTGACCTTCGAATTTTTGGAAGCTTTCATTTTCTGTACTGAAACCAACTGAACACTAGGATTCTTCTTCTGGGACAAAGCTCGTCCGGTTCTTTTTCTGCAGGAAACCTGAAAGTCTTTGAGGACTTTAAAACGTTCCTTGAGTTTTTTGTTTTCCTCGAGCTTTGCTTCAATATGAATCAGCTTACTTCGAATAAATTTCTGACAGGATCTGTTCTTCTTAATGGCATCAACGAACAACTGTACATGCATTGGAAAGTTAGAATGATTGAGCCCCTCATGTGCATCTGTCCGATTCCACTCACTGGAACCAGAAGGCTTGTTCCTAGGAACCTTGTCACCAAAGAATTCCAAATTCTGGGCAGCAGTAGAAGTGTCTTCAAAATCTGGACACGCCTCGCAAGAATTAGTTTTACTTACGTACAAATTACTGGAAGTTTCTTTCTCCGAGGTAATACCAGTGACACGAACCTGCTCATGTTTCTGTAAATCATTCTCCGTGCTGATTCTCAGGTTATCTACATTGGAAATTCAAAATTAATGATGTTTCACAATTTTTGAGAGAAACAGTGCAGCTACAACCATATGGCGAAATGGAATGCAAGGAGTTTAAATCAAACTACATGTTTTTTAGAGCATCCGCAAAATTATTTAATTAAGAAGAAGAAGAAGATAATGTTGATGATGATGAATAAACAAAATTTCCCAAGATGGATCACCAAAAAATTGCGCAGTTGCAGCTCACTAAAGAATGTCGCATAGTAGATCAGCCAAAATGAAGCAGAATACGCTTAACCCATTGGAAGCGAATCCCTGATCTAATCCATAATTGATCTGCAACTTCAACAGACAACATGTGGATGAGAAGCATACTGTTCGCAAGTGAATTGGATCAGAAATATCCATAGGTATCCACCCCATCCACATAAACCAACTTCTGTTAGCTGTTTTTATAAAAATTACTTTGCTAGTATCAGATATTATTTCTTTATTATTCTTTCATGTTAATGACATGCATGGGAACTATTTTAAAATGTTGATTAGGACTACTATAAGTTATATCCCTCTATAGGGTACCTCATTTTTTTCTCTTCATGAACACATGCTGAATCACAGTTTTCAAATTGATATTTTCTCATATATATACATCCTATTTATGAAAAAAGTTGATTTTCTATGCTCCTTTTGTTTAAAACAACAAAAAAAAAAGGTTGATCACCATATTATAAGGTTTTAATAATAACATTCTGATAAATGGACAAATTTTTTGCTCAAACGAAGCATCACAATTCTGAAATTAGCTTAACATTTTAGAATCAAAAATCAAAACTAGTCACTAGCATTGAACAATATTCAGTGTATGACAAGCATCCACCAGTATGCAGCATGAAATAGAAGGTAGGCAAATCATTTAAAATAGCTTATACTAGCAAATGTCAATCAATACAGAACAATATTTAGAACCTTTTTAATCAAGTAATAGCACTGCACTTTCATACACAAGGTACCTAAATGCCTTGGCATTTGATTTGATACCAAGTTATATCATCTTCCCAAAAATATTTCTGCAGATATGTTGGCAGCTCAATGGAGGATCATGATTGGTAATTAGAGTCTCTAAAATGTTATTGTTATTACCAATAAAATATAAATGGTGACTCTTATTTATTTTGTATTTGTTTAGTAATTAAAATAATTTATAGCCTTAAACTTTTCCAGCAACCCTAAGGGCGGGACTTAATTTTATTGTGACACTTGTCATCAACCATTAGCCTAGGCATTATCAACAGAAAACATTCTATGAGTCTGTTTGTGTGCTAGCTATTTTTTAGATTTTGAAAACATAATGAAATTTTTGTATTTCTTGAATTCAATCTTCGTACATCCCAATTTACAATATATATAATACAATCGAATGTTCTAAATATGGAAACAATCTCCCTCCAGAATCACTCTCAATAATATACAATCTTCTATATTTACCTACTTTCCAAATTTACTCAATATACCAAAGGATACTCGGGATTTCAACACTCCCTCTCAACTTCGATCATAGATATTGATCATATCCAACTTGCCAATGAAATCATCGAAGTTCTGCCGTGCTAACCCTTTAGTAAAGATGTCTGCAGTTTGTTCCTTGGTAAGTACATAAGTCGTACAGATGGTTCGTTCTTCAACCTTCTCTTTGATAAAATGTCGGTTCACTTCCACATGCTTAGTCCTGTCATGTTGAACTGGATTGAGAGAGATACTGATGGCTGCTTTGTTGTCACAATAGAGTTTGATAGGGAATTTCACCGGAATTTGTAATTTTTCCAACAGTTTCCATAACCACATTCCTTCACATATTCCTTGTGCAACTGCCCTTAATTTAGCTTCAGCACTACTTTGAGCCACTACATTCTGTTTTTTGCTCCTCCAAGTTACTAAATTTCCCCATACAAAGGTGCAATATCCAGTGGTAGACCTTCTGTCTTCTGTTGATCCTGCCCAATCTGCATCTGTGAAGATTTCTGCTTCCTTGCTTTCACATTTCTTGAAGAAAAGTCCTTTACCCGGAAAACCCTTGAGGTACCTGAGGATCTTATCCACAGCATCTAGATGAGTCTTTTTTGGTGAATGCATGTGTTGGCTTACTACACTTACCGCAAATGCAATGTCGGGTCTGGCATGCGATAGGTAAATTAGTTTACCAACCAATCTCTGATACCTTTCTTTTTCAACTAGTATTCCACATTCTTCGACCTTTTTCACGGCTGCAATCAGAGTTTCACTAGGTTTGCAACCAAGCATGCCAGTTTCGGTTAGGAGATCAAGGATATACTTTCGCTAAGAGACACTGATACCTTTTTTTGATCTAGCAATTTCCATTCCCAAGAAGTACCGCATTTGTCCTAGGTCTTTAACTTCAAACTCAGCAGCTAGAACTTTCTTTAATCTTTCCATCTCCACTGTATCATCTCCTGTTAGGATTATATCATCAACATACACTATCAGAATTGTTTTCTTACCACTTTCAGACTGTTGGAAGAACATAGTGTGATCTAATTGCCCTTGTCGATATCCCTGATTTTAATCACTTTTGCAAATTTGTCGAACCATGCTCTGGGAGATTGCTTGAGTCCATACAAGGACTTTTGAGATTACATACTTTGTTTTCTTCACTTTTCTTACTGAAACCTAGTGGTATCGTCATGTAGACTTCTTCTTCTAACTCACCATTTAGAAATGCAATCTTAATGTCAAATTGTTGTAATGGCCAATCTAAGTTAGCTGCCAAGGACAAGAGGACCCGAATTGTATTCAATTTTGCCACTGGTGCAAATGTCTCCGTGTAGTCAATGCCATAAGTCTATGTAAATCCTTTTGCAACGAGTTTGGCTTTATATTTTTTAACTGTCCCATCAGCTTTATATTTCGCTGTGAAGACCCATTTACAACCAACTAGCTTCTTCCCTCTCGAAAAATTCATAACGTCCCAAGTTTCATTTTTCTCTAGGGCCCACATTTCCTCCATGACAGCCTCCCTCCATTCAGGAACTTCCAGGGCTTCCTGAATATTCTTTGGAATTTTCATCCTGTCAAGGTTAGAGGTAAAAGCACGATATCCTGTGGACAGGCTTTTATAAGATATGTATTTTAACCAGGAATATTAAGTACATGTCCTGGTTTGTTTTCTAACTGCAATGGGTAAATTGATGTCATCAAGTGCAGGCTTATCAGAAGGGAGCTCATGACCATCTATTACCTGATCGGGATTGAGCGTGGACTCATGGTTGCTCAGAGCTATCACCGGTTCCAACTCTCTTGGTGCCTCAAGTATGAGATTCTCCCTGTTCTTTGTGTTTGGCTTTCTTGAGTAAACAAGTATTTCTGTGTTGTTTTGTTATTCTACATCTCCCCCTAAGGTTAAGTGATCTTTCGTACATGACAGGTCAGGAAATGATGCAATGGGAGGCTGGGAGACTTAGAAGATTGCACAGAATCAACAGTAGAGAAATCAAAGAACCGATCTTCACTCCATGTTTCCCCCTGAAGAGAGGGTTTTGGGAAGTAAGGAGTGGTTTCAAAGAACGTGACATCAAGGCTAACATACAATTTTTGTGTGACAAGATCATAACATTTGTAGCCTTTCTGAGTAGGAGAGTAACCAACAAAAACCCACTTAATGGAACGAGGATCCAATTTATCTCAATTGTGAGCATGAACATGAACAAAGGCAGTACATCCAAAGATTTTTAGAGAGAGCTTGGAGTAGAGCCGAGAGTTGGGAAAACATTCCTCGAATTTCTAGAGAGGAGTGGCGAAGGAAAGAACCCGACTAGGCATTCGATTAATGAGATATGTAGCTGTCAAAATGGCATCACCCCAAAAATACTTTTTCATATTTGTAGTTAATATCAATGCCCGAGCTACTTCAAGAATATGTCTATTTTTACGTTCAGCCACCTCATTTTGTTGAGGGGTATCCACACAGGAACTTTGATGAACAATTCCATTTTCTTGAAGATAATGTCCCAAGATACCATTGAAATATTCCATACCATTATCGGTACGTAAAATTTGAATGTGAGTTTGGAATTGTGTTTGAAGCATGGAGTGGAAACTGACGAATATGGAATGGACTTCGATTTTATCTTTCAACAAGTAAACCCAACAAATACGAGTATGATCATCAATAAAAGTAACAAACCATCTCGTGTGAGTGCGATTAAGAGAGCGTGAGGGCCCCCATAAATCACTGTAAATCATAGCAAAGGGTCTAGATGGTTTGTATGTGGATTTGGGAAAGGAATTACGCTGGTGTTTTGCAAGTTCACAAATCTCAAACTGAAATTTAGAAGACGTTTATTTGAAAAATGGAAGGAAACAAACGTCTTAGATATTGAAAATTTGGATAACCCATCCTAGAATGCCATAATAAAATTTCACTATCCTTAGAAACAGATGCAGAATCACAAATAACAGTTTTACATTGTTTACTCACATTCGCCTCCTCAAAGTAGTAGTCCATCACACTCCTTAGCACTGCCAATAGTCTTTCCTGATGATAGGTCCTGAAAAACACAATGACAGGGAAGAAATTTAGCATAACAATTGGAATTTTTAGTCAACTTGCTAATGGATAGTAAGTTGAGGATAAATTAGGAACATGAAGAACAGACTCTAGTGTGATGGAGTCAGAGAGTTAGATATTCCCTTTGCCTGCGACAGACGAGAGTGACCCATCTACAATTTTAACTTTCAAATTTCTAGCACAGGGTGAATATGATGAAAAAGATGATAGGCATCGGTCATGTGGTCAGAGGCACCAGAATCAACAATCCAAGGAGTTTTGGATCTAGAGGTTATATTTAAAGCTTGCAAAAAATTACCTCTTTAGGCTAAAAGACCCGAAGAAATATTTGTGAAAGAATCAACTGGCGTAGCAATTTCATCGAATTGTATCGACACAAGTGCGTCAAAAAAAAAAAAATTCATTCAAGACACTAGGCTCCAACAGTAAACAATCATCAAAAACTCATTTCAGCCTCCTGAATTGGCCGGCATTCCGCCTCCTCTTTAGACTCTATTCTCAGTTACTCGTCAGTGCTCTGAAATCTAAGAACAGAGGTCAGAGAATGCACAGTCCGAGACTCCGTACAACAATCGCGAGCCAGAATCATTGAAAAATCGATCAACATCGACGGAGCTCTCAACGCAGGTGACTTGAAATTTGTCGGAGCATCAGGCCCCCTGAGGCGCAACGCAGTCGTATTGTATACCATAGCAGCCTCTTCGGGCGTGTCGAAAGTCCCGAGCCAAACCCGCGATCTTCGGATAGGATCTCGGATCTCCGGTGCCCATATCCCCCACAGTCGCTATCGGACGCCACGATACTTCATCATCATTGTTAACCGCTGCTTCCCCAGATGGCGATTAAGCAGATTCTTCGAAGATTTTTGACAACTCAATTTGGAATTAAAATTCGCCGTTTGGTTGAGTCGCTCGATTCTAATCTCATTGACATGCTTCTTCACCCTCTACGGGTTCTTCTGCAAGCAATCGACGTAGATCTTATTCGCCGGCTGCAATTGGAGTTCTTGAAGTCGCCTCGATTCCGCCATTGGACCCGATCCAAAAGACCCCATGATGGAGGTGGCTTCAAAGTAGCCGTCGAGAGTTTCAAAGGAGCTTGACCCTCTGCTGTTGATAGCGCCATCGGCCATTGCTAACTATGGTTTAGAAACCCTAGCTTTAATACCATGAAAGCAGAATGAAATTTTTGTATTTCTTGAATTCAATCTTTGTACATAGCAATTTACAATATATAATACAATCGAAGGTTCTAAATATGGAAATAATCTCCCTACAGAATCACTCTCAATAATATACAATCTTTTTATATTTACCTACTTTCCTAATTTACTCAATATACCCAAGGATACTCGAGATTTCAACAAATTTGATACTTAATATTGTTACTGTGGTATGTTAACAGAAGGTTCCACGTGTTTATACACCCATAATACACGACACGCCCCCCATGTCTATTTGTGTGTGTATAGGCTATCACTGATTGGATTAAGAGGGAATAATATAACTGGATAAAGGCTGCTTGTAAATCATTTAAGCAATTGGTGCAACATATGTGCAAAGCACCAATCTTGCAACGATCAATTTTAATTAAGGGTTTGAAATTGCTATTGATGCTCCACAAAAAAGAATTGGTGGTGTTTTTGGCTAAGGAGAGAAGTTGATTGCATATTATAGCCACTATAGCAAAAAGCTTAATATAGCTAATCAAACATACACTACCTACGACTCAAAATCCTATCATTCCTATACTATTGTTCAAGTCATTAAGCACGGGAGGCATTACTTCTACTGCCCATTTGTCCTATATTCTAATCACGGAGACCTGTTGGTCTGATTTATTCTTTTTTTAATAAAAAAAGAAGAATTCACTAATAGATAAATAATTTACAAGAGGGAGAATGAGATCTCTCCCAAGACACACTGAGACACTCCAAAACTTGACAAATAGAAATACCCAAGAGAAAAGAAATTATCAAGACAGCATATTCGTCCAATCTCTTTGAAACTCCTGCAAGCTTGTCTCTCTAAAAAATCCATAACCGACACACCAAAGTGAGGCCAAGTACTTAATTTATTTCCCAAACCAGCATCTGGTTTAATTTTTCCCTAGAAAATATCTAGGTATAATGTTCCATCCATAATCACCATAATACCGCGGAAAAACCACACTTCCATAAAGCTGCCCTATCCTTCTACCTACAAATCATATATCTACAAAGTCTTCCACCAACGGAGGACAAACCCAGTTCTCTCCCATAATGCCCAAAAGCATATTCCATATCCTACAAGCAAATTCTCATTGCAAACGAAGATGAGAAGCTATCTCAGAGTTCTTGTAACAGAGCACACATACATCAGGAGAGAGAGCCTTCAAAGGTCTCCTAATTTGCAACAAATTAGTATTTATATTATTAAGCACAACCAACCAAAGTGAAAGCCTTAATTTTGTGGGGAACCTTAGCCTTCCAAATAGTAGAACATAGGGGGGGAAGAAGAGTTGGAGTGAATCAAATATTCAAAAAAAGATTTGCAAGAATACACTCCTGACTGGTCCAAAGACCAAGAACAAACATCTCTCCTCGAAGAAAAGTTACTCCAATTCAATAAAGATAACAAAGAGATCTTCCTATCATTGAGAGGTCTCCTAAAGTGGAGATACCAGGAAACCAAAGGTCTGCTCAAGTCACCAACAAAAAAAGAAATGGCTTTATTTTGCTCAGAGCTTAGATGAAAGAGACGAGGGAAAGAAGTGGAAAAATGGTCTTTTCCAAAAACGGATATGAGAACCCCTCCTCATCTCAAGTTTAGTGTGAGGGGTGAAAAAAGGACAAATCTGAGAAATGGACCTCCACGGACTAACCCAAGAACATCTTAAATTAACATTGGTATCCCACACATTCTCATCCATCCCAAACTTACTTCTTATTACTTTATGCCAAAGGGATGATTCTTCTAGAGGGAAGCACCACAGCCATCTAGCTAGAAGAGCGATGTTTTTAAACCCCAGCTTAACAAGACCTAACCCCCCATCCTTTATAGATTTACAAACCCCTACCCAGCTCACTAGATCGTCCCTATGACTCCCCCCACCAAACCACAAAAAATCTCTCATAATCCTCTCAAGCTTGCTCACAATCCCCACATAAATCTTAAAAACAAATAAGAAGTATAACAAGATACTATCAAGACAAGCCTGAATCAAAGTAATTCTACCCCCAAGAAAGAAAAGGGATCGCTTCCAGCCATCTAATCTCTTCACCACCCTTTCCACTACGGGTTCCAAAATTTGCGGCACTAGGTTATCCCCCGAAGGGACACCTGAGTCAAAGGCCAATGCATGATATCAAACCCCATTCTCGTAACCCACTCCTTGACATGCTCAACTAGCACATTCAAAGCCACTAAACCACTCTTCTCCAATTAATTGTAAGCCCAGACACCCTCTCAAAAATGTAGAGAAAACTCAAGATTCTCCTTAAAGAAAAACCATGATCATCCAAAAAGAAGATGGCATCATTAGCAAAGTGGAGATAAGAAACCGCCACACCCTCTCCCCCCCCCCCCCCCTACTTCTAAACCTCTAACCAAACCCCTCTCCACCACCATATCCACCATCCTACTCAAAACATCTACTACAAGAACAAACAAAAAAGGGAATAGAGGGTCTCCTTTGTCTAATACCCCTTGAAGCACCAAACCAAGATTTAGGCTCACCATGCACAATCACTGAAAACAACACATTAGACAAAAAACCACTAATCCAATGACGCCAATGCTCACAAAACCCTTTCTCGCAAAAACTCTATCCAAGAAACTCCAACTCACTCTATCATAGGTTTTCTCAAAATCTGGTTTAAAAGCGAAACCCCTCTTCTTGTTCCTGCGTGTATCCTCCACCATCTCATTGGCAACTAAAATAGCATTCACTATCAGCCTCCCCCCTCTCCTCAACAAATGCACTTTAAATTCTAGAGATGATATCAAGAAGCACCACACTCAACCAATTAGCTAATTATATACACTAGAGACAAGACTAATAGGTCTAAATTCCTCAACCTTAATGGATTTAGACTTCCTTCGGCACCAAGGCCTCAAAAAGAGGGGTTAATGCTCTTGCGAAGAACTCCATTATCAAAGAACTCACTAAAAACTTTCAACAAATCATCCTTTACTACTTCCCAACAATTTTGAAAGAAAGCAATGTTAAAACTATTCAAGCCTGGAGCCTTATCCCTCTTCATCCCAAAAGCCACCCCCTAATTTCCTCCTTTGACAAAAGGTCTCTCTAACCAACACATTTAATCGACAAATATAGGGTTCTAATCTAAACCCTCTATCATCGGTCTACAATGATCCTCCTTTTAATACAATTTTTGGAAAAAAATTTGTGATAACAGAAGCAATTTGGCATTGGTTATTAGAAACCATCCCCCCCCACCCCCCCACACACACACACACACATCTAACTCTCTAGTCAAATTCTAACTCCTTTTCCCATCAGCTAGCCTATGAAAAAAAGAAGAGTTGCTATCAACATCCTTAACCCATTTGATTTTAGTCTTTGTCTCCAACTACTCATTTCCTTAAAAATCATTCTTCTAGCTCATTTTTCAGATAAATTCATCTAATCTCCTAACTATTTGTAAGATTAAAGTCCTGCTCCTTCCTATTCAAAGAAGTTAACTTGCCCAAGATGTTAGATTTTCTAATTCTGACATTGCCAAACACCTCCTCATTCCAAACTTTCAACTTCTCCTTTAAGCATTTCAACTTTCTCATGTGTCAAAATCCTCCCGAACCCTTTTTCATTTCCTCTCTCCAAGAATCCCTAACCAAAGGCTTGAAGGACGCATGATCCAGCCACATATTCTCAAACCTAAAAGGTGTAGGACCCTAAGAGACCTAACTACACTCCAACAAGATCAAAAAATGGTCAAATGTAGTCCTAAAAAGATCACTATGAGAAAGATTTGAAAATTCATCCTCCCACTCATTACAAAACAAAAACCTATCTATTCTACAAGCCACCGCTCTAGCTCCCCCAACAAATCATTCCCCAAGGGAATCTCTCTCAAACCACAATCCCTAATAAACATATCAAAATTCTGCATGCTATTTGTAGCATTACCACCCCCTTTCTTCTCTCTAGGGAATCTCACTGCAAGTCGCCTCCCACGAACCACCTAGGGGAGTAGAAACCAAAAACATAATATAGCTCTGCCCAAAAAGAACTCCTAAGAGTTGGTCTCATAGGCGGCCTATACACAGAGCATACCCACCACTAACCCCTCCCTCTCACTTCAAATAACACAAAAAAGGAGAAAAAACCAGACAAAAGTATCCAAGTTGGAGATAGATTAAGAATCCCACATAACTAGGATACCACCTAAGGCACCGCACGAGGATAAGAATTCCTTTCCCTGCAACGACCACTTCAATAACTCCCCCCATCAACCTCTTCCAAGTTAGTCCCCTAGATAAGGATAATATCCATTGATTATTTGTCCAGGATTTCCTTTATCAAACTCCTCTTCCTAAACCCCCCTTGGCGCTCTAACATTACAACTAACAAACTTCATAGTTTGACTCGCTTACCCCCCCCCCCCCTTCCCGATCCCTTTTCCATACCCCTAATTAATCAAGGAAACAAGAATTTTAAACTCTTTCTAGACTTTCTTTTTCCTCATCTCTTATATCCTAGGACTTAGGCCCACCTTCATCAAGTTCCCAAAAAGATCTAATAGCTCCATTCCTAGGTCCCCAAGGAGTTTTTTAGTGGGTCTAGGTTGCGTCTCTCACCACCCTCACAAATAAACCCACAAATCCTTCCTGCTATTAGAGTCCTCCTTGGGCATAAATTTCCCAAAGAAAGAATGGGTTGGGTAGGAATACGTATCATACCTTTACTAATTCTAGACGGATAAGGGTCCTCCAAAGGAAGATCCCCCTTCCCCAATAGAATCCCCCCAACATCAAAAGAAGGATTGATAGAATTATCCAAAGGAGAAAGATTGAACCCAGGGCTAATATTAAAAGGCACTGGCCCCTCAAAATTTAAGATTTTCAAGTGATCAAAATTATAATTAATAAGATTAATACCTACTTGAGCATTTTCAAGATGCGGTTAAAGGCAATCTCTTTCCGTCTATTGTGATATCATTACTAACTTGAAACTCGGTCATCTCCTCCCACTCAATCTCTTCATTATACATCCCACCGACTGACCTGAATAGATAGTTCTATTCCCCGTCTCCGGAGAGATAACCTCCAGCCTTAAGATTTCGCTTCCATAACAATCCAAACATTCAAGAATCTCAGATTTTTCGAGAACTTTCAGCTGAGAAGAGCTCAAACACACATCCTTGAATTCCCAAATTTGTCCCAAAAGCAAGCCATTTTCTTCTTCATTCCAGTCTTCCAATTCAGTTTCAAATTCTTGCAAATTACATCTCTATTTGACCTTACAAAGTTAGTCTGTATTTTCCACAATATTTTGAAGGATTTCACTCTTTTTAACTGCAACTTCCATATATGAAGACACTAAATTTTCTTCTACCGTCCTCTCTCCATCAGAGCAAAGTAAGAGGTCAGCATCAAACTTTTCTTTTACTCACATTACTGTTTGCAAGTCTCCCTTGTTGGACAGAAGACAACAAGATTCCATCTCATCGATTACTGGTTCCTTCAGCAGGTTAAGAGTTAAATATTCCAAAACGTATCTGGCTTTAAAATCTATAACTTACCCGCATAGATCATAATGTTGCAACTTCCCATTTTGCACTTTCTCGCTCCACCTTCCTTTGAGTCTTCCACAAGCCCTTAGGCTCCATCTCTCCTAGGACCAACTCTACTAAACCCCCTCCAATTAAACGAAGCCCCTCAGCCATTCCTAGGTTCTTAAGCAAACTCGATTTTTCTTTTTCCACCTGCGCTGGACCCACTAATCCAGCCCGTTTAGATTTATTTGGGCCTACCGGAAAATCAAGCTTCAAACCAAGATCACGATGTTCACCTCCCAGCACCATCCCCCTGCAAGAAGGCATCTATGGCAACTGCAAATAGTAAATTGAAACACTTGCTCGATTGATCAAACACCTGAAGCTTCATCAGCAAATGCTTAAGATTTTGTTGGATGCATTGCTCAAATTCAAAGGGTGATGAGAAGAAGAAATGTTCATGGAAATGAAAAATGTAAAGCTTAAGCTTATAGTTGTGTCATGCTGACTTTGAAGAAGGTGACCTGGCCATGGTTAGAATTGTGCTTGAACAATATCGAACTTTCTTCCACTTTGACATCATGTGGCTCAAGCACAAAGGTTTTGCTGACTAAATATCTTATAGTGGTCTACTCTTATTTTGAAGGGCAAGCAAATGTTGTGGCTGCCTCAAAATTGAAGGGGTTGAAAGAAAAATTGAAATGGTGGAAAAGTGATCCTTAATAACCTGAAGAAGCTTGATGACATAGAAATAGATCCAGGTCTCAATGATGAAGATAAAGCAAGGAGACTACTTAGAAAAGATGTGATAACCACACCCTTTAAGCCATGGTAAATGTAAAGTAATTTCATAAATTGCATGGTTGCTGCATTTCTTTTCATGTGTAAAACAAAACTTCTTTTTTGGATAGAAGACAATTTTATTAAGAATAAGGAACAAGGCACATAATGAAGGGAAAAGAGTTCTCTTTGGATAACAAATGATACAAAAAACTACAAACTACTAAAAAGAACCAGGAAAACAGCACAAGTATCAATTACAATAGCGCTGCCCTCCAATCTATTGTGAGGTCAGACAGTAATCCCCGAAAAAATCCAAGAGAGTGCACCCAAAAGGACGCAAGTAAAGTTGCTCTATCCCGAAGTAACTATGTGTGGGTTGAGTGACCTATAAAAATCCTAGCATTCCTTTGAATCAACAGGGTCCAAAGGATGGCGAATACAGCCGCAAATCAAAGAGCTCTTCCATTTTTATTCTTTCCAAAACCCCTGAAGCAGACCAATAACAAGTCTCCCACCTTACTTGGGACCACCCACAATTCCCCACAAAAGAAAAAAAGGGCATTCCAGAGCTCCAACTCTACCATGCAATGCGCAAAAAGGATGACATTTCAATGCTTGCATGACACAAAAAATGGGCATTTGTTTTACTGCTCACGTGACACATGAAGCACATGTTAAGACTAAGAGCTTTATGGATCTTCTCCTCCAAAGCAAATCCCACATCTAAATCCTTTCCAGCATCATGGTCCAGCCAAAAGCCTAGACCTCCCAGGGACCTTAACCCTCCAAAGAATATGGTCCCAAGGAAAAAGGTTGGGGGAGAGAGGTTTTAAAAGGTAATAAAGAAAGGATTTAGAAGTGAATGTACCCGAGGAAACATCCTCCCACCCTCCCATCCTCATGAATGTAGGAACATGACGTTAAAGCAAGGATTTAGAAGTGAATGTACCCAAGGAATCATCCTCCCACTCTCCCATCCTCATGAATGTAGGAACATGATGTTCTAGAAAAGAAAGACAAATAGTGAGCTCTTTGACCACTCTTTCATTGAGATTCCTAAAGAAATGGAGATATCAAGAAGGACCCCCCCTAGAAAAAATGAAGGAGCTGATGGGTGCGTTATGCAGCGATGAAAGCTTGAATATATGAGAAAATTTCAACTCCAACAAAGACTCCCCCACCTACACATTCTCCCAAAAGCAAAATTTTTTTCCATTCACCACTTTGAACTGGATAAGAGGAAAGAACTACCTAGACCACAAATTTCTAGGGTCACACGTCAAAGGTACTATTGTAGCCTCTCATCTCCCACCCGCTTCGTTTGATCCTGTACTTGCTCTTAATCACCTTATTCCATAGGGAGTCAACTTCCAAAGGGAACCTCCTAAGAAATTTGCCTATAAGGGAGACTTTGGATACCACATTCCTGATGCCCAAATCCCCAGTCTATTGACCACTTCCCAACTAACTAGATGGTCTTTCCTACCCTCACTGAAACCCGACGAAAGGAAATCACACACTAGCTTCTCTTGCGATTTGGCTACTCTCGAGGGAATTCTAAACAAGGCGATATAACAAATAGGAATGTTAGAGAGTCAGGCATTGTTTAAAGTGGTTGTGCCCTTAAAAGAGAAATAAGGCCTCTTCCAACCCTTCTGTCTCCTAGCCACCTTTGCTAACACAAGATCCCAAAAAGACTTCAAAGTTTGGGTTCCCTCAGAGGGAGGTCGGGATAAGATAGGGACCACTCAAGGGAGTTACAACACACAAATGAAGTGAATTTCTTAAGAACTCCCTCCCCTGTATTGATGCCTGCTATCCCACTCTTTGACAAATGAAATTCTACAAAGTTTGTTGTGCATTAATTAAGGTAAATTAATAGATATTGGAATTTTGTTAAATTTATTAATGGAAGAAGAGGCTTAGATGAAACAAAACTAAGATTGTCCAAGTTACAAAAAGTATTATAAGAGGTTGGGGTTAAAATAGAAAAACAAACGAGCGGGCATGCTGGTGTTGACCTAGGAGTGAACACCCAGCAAAAACCTAGCAGCAGTGCAGAGCCCACTAGGCACTTGTTGCAACTTGCTGCTACAGTTATTAGTTTCCAGCTATATCAACACCAACAACAACTTTTTGTGCCAATGCTAATTCTACAGAGACCCCCGACCCCTAGAGGTGGCTGAAAAGAAGGACCATCTTGTGAGCTAGGAGTTACTTGGTGGGCCTAGGAAGGAAGGAGGCTTAGATCTCAACAATTTAATGTCAACATAGCTTGTCATGAGCCAAATATTTCACACCTTTGTGAAAGGACTGGGCGGCGCTAGCTAAAGCCCTCTTGTTTTAACTAACCAGCCTAGCGTTTATCACAATTCACCAACAAAACGCTTTCATTTTCATTCAAACAAATATAAGTGGAAGCAATAAGCAACTTATGAAAGCAATGGCACTTAAGCAGTAAACATTGAAGCAACGTAATTCATTATCAACACCTCCGTTAACAGTAAACATTGAAGCAACGTAATTCATTATCAACACCTCCGTTAACAATGTGTGTTTAGCGAGGGAGGCGAGTAGGCTAAACATGTTGACAATAGCTAGTAAGTTTTACAAGTTGATGAACAATCACCCTCCCCTTAAGAGCTTTCTATGCTATTCTCACTCTAGCACTAGGAATCATCAATATGACCAAGGAGTCATACTCCCCTCTTTAGCCTAGAAAAAAAACTATAGGAATCATCAATATGACCAAGGAGTCATACTCCCCTCTTTAGCCTAGGAAAAAAAATTATCTCTGAAAAATAACCCTACACTAGTATTTACATGATAGAAACTCACCCCAAACGCACAAGACAAGCGGTCATAGACAAGCATAATGCCCTAAACAAGCTCAGTTCGTGACACTCCCCCACTTATGTGGTCAACGTCCTCATAGACTTTGATGCTAGGTACACTTCAACTTTGTCCATGAACGGTTGCAGATCTTCCAACAAAAACCTAATTGATTACTTCATCGCCAACGCCTTTCCACTTCACTAAGAACTCCTAACGCTTCTTCCTCAAGGATGTCAACACTTTGTCTGCAAGGATGTCTTCAACTTCTCGTCAATCGGGTTGCACTGCCTTCAATTATGCTCTAGTTGATTGACTCTTGCTTGGATCTTCAGTGTCTGCACTAAATGGCTTGAGACAGCTGAGGTGAACACAGGATGCACTTTCATCTAAGCCGAAGGGTCCATTCTATAAGAGGCCTTCCTGAATTTGGTGACGTAGTCTCCTATCTCATCTCCGTAGTGACCTAATCAATTCAGGATTGAGCTTAACAAGCATCAAGTCACCTAAGTTGAAGTGTTGCGAGCTCCTCCCCTGATCTGCCCACTTCTTCATTCACTTAGAAGTTTTCTCTAGGTAGGCTCGGGCAATCTTTGCATTCTATCTCCATTATTTGGTGAAGATGTATGCTTTGGGGCTCTTTACTTTGTACAGCTCATCCACTATGTGAGGTAATAGCGGCTACAGGCCTGTAGCAAGCTCAAAAGGATTCTTGTTGGTTGTCGAACTCTTTTGGCCATTAAAACAGAACTAAGCCACATCAAGTAGTTACACCCAATTCTTCTGGTTGACGTTGACAAAATGGCGCAAGTACTCTTCTATTAGCTCGTTAAATCTCTCCGTCTATCCGTTTGTCTATGGATGACAACTTAAAGAGATGTCAAGTTGTGATTCTGTGAATCGAGGATTCTAAAAAGTTATGTCCAGAAGTTGTCGGTGAATCTTGAGTCTCGGTCACTGACAATATCTTGGGGAACACCCCAATATTTCACAATACTCTTAAAGAATAGTTGTGTCGTCTCCTCTACAGAGCAGTACTTCGATGCAGGTATAAACGTACCGAACTTTAAAAACCTGTCTATAACCATAAGTATAGACCCTGCATATCCCACTCTAGGTAGGTTGGTGAAAAAGTCCACTGAGACACTTCCCCATGGTCTGGATAGTGATAGGGGCTCTAGCAGCCCTGCAATCTTTTTCCGCTCCGCTTTGTTTTGTTGGCAAGTGAGACAAGTTCGAGTATAATCAACCACATCATCACGCACGCACGGCCAATAAAACCTCTACTTTAGTAATGTTGAAGTGTTCTACCACCCTGGATGTCCAGCCCACTGGTATCTTAAGACTCTCTTAACAGTATCTTCCTCAAATTTCCAACTCGTGACACAAAGAGCCGGCTACCATGGGTCATTAGCAATCCATCTCCCATCCAGAATTGATGTGCTTTCCCCTCTTCTATCAACTTCATAAGGTTCTGCGCAACTATATCTTTGGGTAAATTCTCCTTGGTGCACTAGCGCATTGTCATGGTAACAGTACTCACCATCAAGTGTGTTACCATCTATAAGGAAGTTAGCTCAGCCTTCCAGCTCAATGCATCAGCAACTTGGTTCAGGCGCCCCGCCTTGTGCTCAAATGAGAAATTAAATTCTGCCAAAAATTCTTACCACCAGCCCTAATTGGGTGTCAACTTCGGTTGTGTGAAGAAATGGCTAACACCCGAGTTATCCGTGTTCACCACAAACTTTGACCCTAGTAATGTCATCACACGCGAAGACAATGTATCACCACTAGCATCTCATTCTCCTAAGCTGTGTACTTCTGTTCCGCTTCACTAAGCTTACAGCTCTCGTACCCAACAGGTTGTCCTTCCTGTAACAAGACTCCTCCACGGGCGTAGTCCGATGCATCTGTTTGTACCTCGAAGGGTTTCATAATGTCTAGAAGAGCAAGTACCAGATCTATCATCATGGCATCCTTCAAGTCATCAAAGGCTCTCAAGCACTTCCCTATCCAATTCCACCCTTGACCCTTCTTCAGTAATTCTATCAAAGGAGCAGTTCTCCTCGAGTACCCCTCTACGAACGTTCTGTAATAGTTGGCAAGACTAAGAAAGAAACGCAACTCCTTCACTGTCATTAGGATCTTCCATTCTTGAATAGCTCTCACCTTCTCCATATCCATCCTGATATGACCTTTGCTCAATCACATAACCAAAGAATTTGATGCTCCATTGAGTCAAAGAGCACTTCTCCTTCTACCTATACAACACAACTTGGATAGTCGTAGGCACCAGCTTTTGGCCTACTTCTTCCTCTACCATCACCGTGGCGAGATACATCTGTTCACCCCTTCTCAATCCCTTCTTGAGTTGCATGGCTGAAAGTAACTTCTCATCGTCTTCTTTCCTTGCAATGACTTGCACCATGCAAGGGTAATCTCCCATCAAACATAAGGAACCAGCAAAAGGCATCGGTACTGCCTTAATCTCCCTCAGGAATTCCATTCCCTTATTCTGCATGGTTAACCAACTAGAGCATGTAGCATTCACCCTGCCTACCCTTTGGCGCTTGGCATAACATCCTGCCTACCCCTCCTAGGCACTTAGCATGGCACTCTGCATATCCTCTTGGGTGCTTGGCGTAAACCATTACCCTTTCTCCTTAAGATTAACTTACCAGAGCATGCAACATTCACGTTGCCTACCCTTTGGCACTTGGTGTGACACCCTACCTACCCTTCTTGGGCACTTGGCATACCATTACCCTTTCTCCGTTGTGTGGTGGAAGTCCTCCGACAACTCCATCATCAAACTTTGTTTATCTCTTTGGCATCCCTCCACGTTCCTTCAGTTGGGCCATTACTTCAGCCACTTAGTTGGTTGACGACTCAACCTATGCTTCCAACGCATTAATCTCTAGGGCATTGGTCAGCATGGTCACTTACCAAAGTGTTACCAATCCTACAATGAAGGCAAATGAATTCACCTAGAAACTAACCAAGCTCTGATACCAGGTGTCATGGGCCAAATATTTCACACCTTTTTGAAAGAATCGTGCGGCGCTAGCTAAAACCCTCTTTTTTTAATTAGCCGGCCTAGTGTTTACCGCAATCACCAACAAAACACTTTCATTGCCATTCAAGAAAATATTAGCGGAAGCAATAAGCAACTTATGAAAGTAATGGCACTTAAGCAGTAAAAATTGAAGCAACGTAATTCATTATCATCACCTCCATTAACAATGTGCGTCTAGCGAGGGAGGCAAGTAGGCTAAACACGTTGACAATAGCTAGTGAGTTTTACAAGTTGATAAACACTCACCCTCCGCTAAAGAATTTTCTATGCTAGTCTCACTCTAGCACTAGGAAACATCAATATAACCAATGACTCATACTCCCCTTTTTGGCCTAGGGAAAAACTATTTCTGAAAAATAACCCTACACGAGTATTTATATGATGAAAACTCATCCCAAATGCACAAGACAAGCAATTATAGGCAAGCATAATGCCCTGAAAAAGCTCGGCTCGTGAAACTTTGGTAGGTAAATGGTAATGGTGGTTTCCTTCAAAAACTAACTCTATTTGGCATAGGGTTATCGAAAGCAAGAGAATGGAGGGATGCCAATATTATAGCCAGAGTTTCACGCATAAGCCAATGGAATTCATCTCAACAACTTCTTTTTTCTTCCCTTGCATCAAGTATGCCATGGGAAATGGGTTTGTGGTATGGTTCTAGGACATTTGAATAGGGGATATTTGCTTTTCTATTAGCTCTCTTTTCCATTTTCCAGCTCTTGTTGCATCCTTTATCATTTTGTATGGAACTAAAGTTGCTTGGGATATTCAATTCTATCATAGCCTTAAGGATAAGAGAGTTGAGGAATTGTCCTCACTTAGGGTTTGTTGCATTCTCTTAGCTATCGTCGTCGTAGGAATGTTAGGTTCTAGTCAGGTGTTATCTATTATAAATCATTTTATGCTCATCTGAATAGGTATATTCATTCTTCTCCTCTTCCAAATAAATTATGGAAATCTGTATTTCATACAAAGTTACAAGCTTTTGCGCAGATTGTCATTCTCAATACAGCTAACACCAATGATTTTTTGCAAGCTAGAAGGGTTTGTCCCCATATGTTTGTGTTATGACTCAAGGTACTAATGAGGATCATGCTTATTTATTCTTGCATTCCATGTAGTTTGATGTTTATGGAACAAACTTGCATTCCAAAGGTACAAGCTTTTGTGCCTTATTCTTTGGAGGCTTTCTTAATGGTTATTTTAGAGGTTTTGGAATGTGTAAAAATGGCAAGACTTTGAAAGCTTTTCTACTCTTACTGTTATTCTAGTCATTTGTTTGGAGAGAAATGGCTACACCTTTCAAGATTGTGGGTGTACTGTGGATTTGAATGGGACCGGATTGTGTTCTTAATGTCCATGTGGGTGTTTTTGTTGATAAGAAAAGAAGATGTATTAATGTAGGGAATGTACAATCAGAGTGAGGATAATAAATCCTCAAAAAATAAACTAAAAACAGCAGAAAAACACAAAAATAGAAAATAAAAATAAAAAATAAAAGCAGAACAAAAGTAAATGTCCATGTGGGTGTTCAATGCAAGCGTTTTGGCAATACAGATTTTGCTGATATTCATCACAGTTGGATGGCTCTTTTAACCTAGTCTTGGTTTTTCTGTTTCCTTTAGGTACTATTCATGGATTTCTCATCTTCTTCGTACATTCTTCTTTTCTTAATATATTTCTTTTTCTATGCAAAAAATAATAATAAATCAAGAAATAGACTGAAAATTTTAAAGCATGTCGAGCTTAATTATCGTCAATTAACGAAAAAAATCAATGCAACTAACTTAACATTCAAATTTGTAGCATCCTTCAGCAAGCATTGTGGAAGTATTTGGCAAAGTTTCATTGGTTTTAGCTATTTTAAAAGCAAACACGTCTTCAAACACGCTAGATCAAACCGACCCAATGTAACCAAGAGAGCACAAAAAACAAAGCCATTAAACTCAGATTAGACTACCTACCAGAACCGTAAGTCGCAAATCTTCGCTGAATTGCACGGAGCGTTTCAAAATCATCTTCCTCTTCGTCAGATACGGATGTTGGAATCGAACTCGGGGACTTTAGAGAGAGAGGGGGAGCATGGAAGCGCTGCTGTATGCTGCGGACAAATTCGAGGTCATCGAAGTCATCCTCGGAATCAGCAGCCGCAGAGGTTGTGGCCGCCGCGGCGGAAGAGTTGTCGGTGGCGGTGGTGGCTCTGTCAAGGTCGGCGGCGTCTGTCCCGGTGAGTAGACAGGCTCTTCGTAGAGCTTCCATATCCTCGTCGAAGGAGCCATCGTCACTTGAGAATTGCTCTTCTACTTCTGCTTCTTCTTCTTGTTCTTCTTCTTCCTCGGAAGCTTTGCAATGAAGAGCCATTGAAGAGAAAGCGAAAGCTATGGCCCTGATATGCGTCTGAAGAGAGGGTTAGGATTGGGAATGTGGGAGGCGATACTACTTGAGCCTGTCCTGCGTTTAACGTTTCAACAGTGAGTCGGCGATGCGGACGAAGTGGGGGAGGATGGATTGCATCTCTGCTTATATAGCTCTCGTTTAAAACTCTAGTAAATTCTATTTTTTAAAAAGCCAAAGATTAGAATATTTTTAATATTATAGCAAAATGTGTATATTCGTTAATTGTCTTATCTTTTATGAATATCTACAATTTCTAAATTTTCATAAAATTTACGTCATATTGTAAAACATACATATTTATGTGAATGACTATTTAAATAACAGATTACAGCCTTTGATATGCTTGATTCATTATATGGTTAACTTTAAGGATGTCAATGTATTTGTTTATATAAGAACATATTTTACAACAAAATAAGATAATAAGATCATTAATAACATCTAATTCCTGAAGAACTAGACTGTTTAATTTCTATAGTTCTATTTTTTTTTTTATTTCTTTTTTATTTCATTTATAACACGTTATCAGCACGATCAAGTTTCTAATGGTATAACAAGTTTCGTTCGTATTATTATAAGGTAAAAATTTTGTTTCCTTTAACATTTGTTATCTATATAACTTTAATTTTCCGTCAAACTATATTTATATGTTAACTATATCTCTTAACTTTAGTACGTATCCTTAAATATTTTTATGTTGAGATATATATAAAAATAACATTTCCATTTAATATTTACTTAACTTTGAATTTTTATTTGTTTTCAAAGTGACTTTATGATATCAAACCTCACAAAACTTAAATTCGCTGTCCTTAATATTTTTGGAAGAAATTATTTGTCATGGGTACTTGATGCTAAGATTCACCTTAATGCTATAAATCTTAGAAGTACCATTGAAGAAGGAAATCAAACATCCCTGCAAGATTGCGCAAAGGCAATAATTTTCTTTCGATACTATTTACACAAAAAATTGAAAATTGAGTATCTTACTATTAAAGATCCATTAGTCATCTGAAGCAACTTAAAGGAGATATATGAATACCAAAAAACGATAATTCTTCCAAAAACTTGATATGATTGGATATACTTGCGACTGCAAGATTTTAAAACTGTAAGTGAATATAATTAAACTTTATTTAAAATTAGCTATCAATTGAAATTATGTAGAGAAAAAATTACTGATGATATGTTAGAAAAAACATATTCGACTTTTCATGTCTCGAATGTGTTGCTGTAGTAGCAATATCAAAAGCATAGATTTACAAAATATTTTGAGTTAATTTATTGTTTATTGGTAGTTGAACAAAATAATGAAATTTTGTTAAAAAAACATCAATCTCACCCAACTGGCACACCATTCCCTAAAGTGAATATGGTTTTTTCTTAAGATCGTGGATGAGGTCATGGTGGTAAAAAGGGTCGTGACAAGAAAAATTGTTGGACTTGTGATGATCATCTTTCAAAGTTTGAAAGCAAAGGTGCTAAAAATACTCAAAGGAAGTGGACAAAGAATAAAGAAAGCTCTGAACAAAATAACAAAGTAAAAAATAATGATAATATTTGCTATAGGTTTGGAACAAAAGGTCATTGGTCTCGAATATATCACACTCCTAAACACCTAATTGATCTTTACAAGGCATCGTTAAAAGGAAAAGAAAAAATGTTGAAGTAAATTTGTATAAACCCATTGATGCTAAGTATGAGTCTCATTTAGATGTTGATTTTAATTTTTTTGAGGATCCTAGTGACAAAATTGATCGTTTGATTTGAAATGGAAATGTTTACTATTAAATTATCTTCATGTTTATGTTATTTTGAAAAAATTAACTTATGTTATTTTTTTTATTAAAAGTTTTACATATAATATGCTTGGTAGTATTTTGTTATTTTTCCTAATTCTTAAATTTTACTTTTCATTTACTAGATCATACAAAATAAACTTGATAAAATGAAGAATGACATGTGTTTGGTGGATAGTGGCACGACTCACACAATTTTTCGTGTTAAAAAATATTTCTTACTATTCACATTAGCTGAAATTAATGTTAATACAATATCTGACTATGCAAATGTAATAGAGGGCTCTCAAATAGTTCACATTATGTTTCCAAATTAGACAAAATTGTATATTGATGATGCGTTATATTCTAGTAAATCCCGAAGAGATCTACTATGTTTTAAAATATACGTCGCAATGAATATCATGTTGAAACTAAAAATGAATGAGATATGAAATATCTTTTTATTACATCTACAGTTTCAAACTATAAGATCATATTAGAAAAAATTTCAAGTTTTTCATCTGTCCTATATTTCATAAAAATAAATATGGTTGAATCAAATTTTATGCACCGGAAGTGCCCCAAGCTTAGAAGTTTTATACTTTGGCATGATCATTTTGGTCATCCTGGTTCAACTACGATGCGATGAATCATTGAAAATACACATGGACATCCATTAAAGGATCAGAAAATTCTTTTACCTAGTGTTTATTTGTGTACTTCTTCTACTTAAGGAAAACTACTTGTTAGACTTTCTCCATCTAAATTATCTTTAAAGTCTCCATCTTTTATACAAAGAATATAAGGAGATATTTGTGGCCCAATCCATCCATCTTGCGGACAATTTCAATATTTCATGGTTTTAATTAATGTTTCCACTCAATGGTCACATATTTGTCTACTTTCAACTCGTAATGTTGCTTTTGCTAAATTTCTTGCTCAAATAATAAAGTTAAGATCAAGTTTTTCTGATCATCCCATTCAAACTATCCGTTTAGATAATGCAGGTGAATTTTCTTCAAACACATTTTATGACCATTGCATGTCAATAAGAATAAGTGTTGAACATTCTATTGCACATATTCATACACAAAATAGTTTAGCGGAATCCTTCATTAAGCGTTTACAATTTATTGCTAGACCTATGCTTATGCGATCAAAGCTTCCTACATCTACTTGGGGTCACTCACTCACATGTTCTAACTGCAAATATTCCTGCCAGATTGAATATTCCTGAAGAACACCCAATGGGAATAACAGCTAATGAATCTAAAGTGCGCCAGAAGCATGGTAGACCAATTGGTGCAAAGTATACTGTTCCTTGAAAGAAAAAAGAAATGAATAAAAGTGACACTCCAAATAGGTCATTAACACTCAATAAGAGGTTAAAAGAAATACAGATCAACAATCTCATATTTCCACATAAGCAACACCATAAGTGTTTCCCGTACCAAAAAAATTATGAGATCTTATTAAAATTTGGAAATATGGGGAGAAGAAATGAAGTTGTTGTTGACAATGTGTTTGCATATGCGATTGCTTCAGAAATTATTAATGATAATGAGTCAGAGCCTCGAACTGCAGAAGAATGTCGATATCAAAATGATTAGCCAAAATAGAAAGAAGTAATACAGGCTGAGCTAGACTCATTAGCCAAACGTAAGGTATTTGGACTAGTAGTTCAAACACCTGAGAATGTTAAACTTGTTGGGTATAAATGAGTTTTTGTACGTAAAAGAAATGAAATGAATGAAATTGTCAAATACAAGGTGCGTCTTGTAACACAAAGTTTCTCCCAAAGGCCTGGTATAGATTATAATGAGACCTATTCCCTTGTTATGGATGCAGTGACCTTCAGATTTCTGATTAGTTTAACGGTTTTTGAAAAACTTGATATACGCCTCATGAATGTAGTAACAGCTTACTTGTATGACTCATTGGATAATGACATATATATGAAAATCCTTAAAGGATTTAAAATGCCTGGAGCAAAAAATCCAAAACAACGGCAAATCTATTTTATTAAATTACAAAGATCCTTAGATGGATTGAAACAATTTGGACGAATGTGGTACAATTGTCTAAGTGAATATTTGTTGAAAATTTGATATGAAAATAATCTTATCTATCATTGCGTTTTCATTAAGAAGATAAATTATGGATTTTCTATAGTCACAATTTATGTTGTTGACATAAACATAGTAGGAACTCCATAAGAGATCTCAACGACCGTTGACTACTTAATGAAATAATATGAGATGAAAGATCTTGGGAAGACAAAATTTTGCCTTGGTTTTCAGGTTGAACATTTAACAAGTGGAATTCTTATTCATCAATCATCTTATATAGAACAAATTTTGAAACAATTTTATATGGATAAATCTTAACCATTAAGCTTCCTTATGGTTGTTCGTTCACTTGATTTAAAAAAGGATATTTTTCGTCCTCAAGAAGATGATGAAGAAATCTTTGGTCATGAAGTACCCTAACTTAGTGCAATAGGAGCACTCTTGTATCTTGCAAATTGCACTAGACCAAATATAACTTTTGCGGTAAATTTGCTGGCAAGGTTTAGTTCTACACCATCTCAGAGACATTGGAATGGAGTAAAACATATTATTCATTATCTTCGCAACACATCTGATATGGGTTTTTTTTACCCAAGGGGAGTAAAGTCTGTGTTGAGAGGATATGCTAATGCTGGATATCTTTCTGATCCTCATAAAGCTCGATCACAAATAGGCTATATTTTTACATGTGGTGATGCTGTTATCTCATTGTGATTTGTTAAGCAAACAAATACTGCTACCTCTTTAAACCATTCAGAAATATTGAAAATTCACGAAGCAAGTTGTGAATGTGTATGGTTAAGAACTATAATCTAACACATTACAGGGACAAGTATATTATCACTGGAGAATGACACGCCAACATTATTATATGAGGACAATGTAGCATATATTGCACAAATCAAAGGTGGGAACATAAAAGGTGATAGAACTAAACATATTTCATCAAAGTTCTTTTACACTCAAGAACTTCTGAATAAAGGAGATGTTGATATTTGCAAAATTCGTTCAAATGACAACCCAGCAAATCTATTCACAAAAGCATTGCTAACTTCAATTTTTAATAAGCATGTACATAACATTGGAATGTGACAACCTAAGGACATTTCTTAATTGATTGTATTTTTTACGTAAAGTATGAATATTGTACTATTTTTCCTTTGTTAAGGTTTTGTCCCACAGGATTTTCCTTAGCGAAAGTTTTAATGAGGCATATTCATGTTGTATAGTCATCCAAGGGGAAGTGTTGTAAATATGTATATTTATGTGAATAATTATCTAGATTTTGGGTTACAACCTTTGGTATGGCCACATAATGGTTCATTATGTGGTTAACCTTTGAGATGTCAATATATTTGCCTATGTAAGGACATGTTTTACAACAAAAAAAGATAATAAGATTGTAACGCCCCGACCCTCTATGTGGGCCCGGAGTGCTACTAATCAATTCATTTACCTAATAACCCACATTCCAATATCATGTACGCAATGAAAAACATAAATATAATCTCGCAAAAAATATAATACCAAAGTTTTCTAAATCTATCTACCAACCATAATAAATTAATCATCCACATGTATTCAAATATATACATATCTCCAAAAACATAACCTACACTTCCAGTATTCACAATACCAGTATGTTTCACAATCACTCATAATATCTATAAGACTTAAAACATAAAACATAAAAATATTTGCATTCCCAAAAATGTCATTAAAATGTTTATACCCCTTTTTTCTTATATCTCCCAAAAATGCTATAAAACCTCGAGCTCTCTAAGTTTGATCTCGAGGAAATCCTGAAAAAGATAAATTCATATTTAGCTGAGACACATCTCAGTAAGAGAATAAACAATATATTAAAACAGCGTGTGGCTAACATGAGTTTATATAACAATATAATATTTAAAATTTGAAAATCGTTAACATAATTTCTGAAATCATTCTCTGAATCTACTCAATCAAATGCAAAAGATTTAACCCACGAGATTACCCAGTGATAGGCGTGATTATCCTCCCATACAAGTAGCACCCCTCTGCTCTGATACATTTGGCAACCCGAAGGTCACTACTAAAGCATATCAAGGCACTCACCTTACTCAGTAAACCCTCGAGTATTAAATTGATCTCGTACTCACACAGTTCAAACAAAGGTTTACTGGCGGAGGCTCCCAAGAATAGAGAAATCTACCTGCCCATACAAGTAGGTTCCCTTTGCCCTACTACGTTATGCAGCTACTACCACATATGAAGTTATTAGCACACTCGCATTTCTCAGTAAGCCCTTGGACAAAGAGTATGCCCCACCCAATCATAACATGTTCTACAAGCATAGATACTTCTAGTATCATAATACATTGTTCTTTCTGTCATTACTCAATCATTCACATATGTTCATAATTGTAACTTTAACATTCAATTTCATTTCACTTTAAGTGACTCTTTCCCATTTTCCGCTGTTCACATTTCACATTTCCTTTTCGTTTCATTTGTTTTCATTTTCATTTCATTTCATTACATACCCAGCATCTTTCAGCTGTTTTACCCAACATCTTTCTGTTGTTTTACCTAACATTTTTCAATTGTCATACATTTACCCAACATTTTTCAACTATTTTACCCACCATCTTTCAGCTGTTTTACCCAACATTTTTCAACTGTTTTACCTAACATCTTTAAACTGTTTTACCCAGCATCTTTCAGCTGTTTACATGGTTGACACACACAAGTAACATAGTTCATATCATATTTTATTTTCAATGCATTATTTACTTAACCTGCATCTATTATATTTAATATATATTTGCACAGAATTTACATTCACTCATGCCACACAATTTAACAATAAAATTCATACACTATCTGTAAAATAAGTCAACCAACATTTAATGTTTAAATACTGAAAACACCTTTCATTTCTTACGTAATTAACCTGAAGATATTTTTCACTTTCATCAGTTCATTTTCGCATATACGTATCTAATACACAATCCTAAACTTAAAAAAAAAACATAATTTAAATGGTTGGCATTTTAAACTCATACCGAAACATATACACGTATATATAACACGATTCATTTTCCATTAAATTCATAAAAATTATGGTTTAATATATATTTTTCCCCTTACCTAGTTTTTTGAACTACATTAACAAGGACTCTGAAAAATACCTACGGCGCTCCCAGACTTTGAATCAAAAATTTTAATTCCATTAAATCGATCATAAATAAAATATTATTTAAATATTTCCTAGGTCCTTAAATACCAAATAAACAGTTATACCCTCAAATATAACCAATTTGTCAAATTTTCCAAATCTCACTCTCACTTTAGAGTGGGGCCTAAAAAGCCCCAATTGGAAATTTACTCATGTCAAAATAACGATGATCACGACTAAGACTCCATGGTGGTGCCTGATCGTCGATTTAATAGCAAATTTAACGAGAAATTGAGAAATTATGGAAAAGTTACCTTACCCTAGGAATGGTGTCTACACTGCTTCCACGACAAATCCACTCAAGTAGAAATGTCGGTGGAGAAGTTAGAAATCCAATGACATCTTCCGTTTCTCGATCGGTGCTCGTTAGGCCGACGAAATTAAGGAGAGAAAGAAGCAGAGATGGAGAGGCAAGACGGACTGAGAGAGAGCGCAGAGCTCTCTCTCTCTCTCTCTCTCTCTGCAATTCAGGAAGCTTCAGGCTTCCTTATCCCTTTTTTTTTCTTTTCTTTTCTTTTTTTTTTACTTACTTTATCTAATAATATTATATTATATATATATATATATATATGTATATATATATATATATAGATATATATATATCATATTATTTATTCAACAAATCAAATTTAACAATACTTAATTAATTAATAATAATAAATAAATTTAATTTAATTTAATTTTTTAAATTCCTTTTAATTGTTTATTTAATTAATTAATTTAATAATGTTCAATTAATTAACTAATCAATAATTATTCTTAATTTAATTTATTTTAATTTTTAATAATTTTTTTTTCGAGTTATTACAAAAATGATTAGCAACATTTAGTTTTTGAATAACTAGACTATTGAATTTCTATAGTTCCAGCTTTTTTTTTGTATTTCTATTTTATTTTATTTACAACACGTCAGGATTACTTAACAATTTTAAAATTCGGATAACTTAAATTCATTTTTATTTACTTTGGCTCTCTACTATTTATGTTGACCCTTTTATCTCGGTTTTCCATTTTTTTAATAAAAATCAGATGCAATAATTACATGCATGAAGATTTTGAGTGCTATATTTTTTGAAAAAAATTGTTTTGTGATGGAATTGTGAACAAAAATTAAAAATTAATTACTTGCATTCATGTTTTGAAGTGTAAATACTAAACAATTCATAAATTTGTAAAGCTAGTAAATTTGTCATCAATTTCAAATGTGATTACAAGTGAATAATTTTGAGTGCTATATTTGAAACTTTTAAAGTGATGTCATAAGTTTATTATTATACTATTAAATTTAAATAAGGACTTGTGCTTACTAATTTCACACAAATATTTTTGTTAATTGAATCTAAAAATAGTAGTAACATTCCATTAGATATATAATATTATTTGTTATGGACTTAGTGCTGTCAAGATGTTTTTCTTTTAGGAAGTGATTATAGCTTCAAGTACATTATTAGCATAATAATTCAAAATAGCATATAATTTTTTTTTTCATAAACAATGATATCAAAGCCCCAAATGAGAAGGCATAGGGGTCTTTCATTAATTTACACTCTCCAATTCATTACGAACTTTAATTAAATAAAATAATAAGTACACGTATAAGGACTTCGATTTTAGCTAGTAGTATGAAGATCAACACATCATTTCACTCAAAAAATTATATTGCAAATTTGGCATTTAAAGAAATTTCTTATTAATAAAACGGCCACAAGTCATCAAACATTTTTGGGTAAACAATCCGATTAAGCTAATTTAGACACTTACGACTTAAACAAGCTAAGCACAAGTTTGAACAAACAATGTCCACAAATCACTTGATCTAACCTTGTCAAAAGATATATGAGATAGTAATAATACAGTCATGAGAATATATGTTTCAAACTTTTACTTCGTCAACCCAATAAATGAGTCCTTACATGAGCTTCTTTGACTCGATGAAAGTAAAATACTTTAAGCATACTTGGAATAGTAAATGTAATAAATTAAAAGTTCGCTCTCTTCTTAATAGCACAAAGCAACATCAGCCTTCTCAAGCACAGATGGACTTTCAAAAAGTACAAGCTAAATGGAACTCAATGTCTATGAAGTGATATGATGAATTTCACATAAATTTTCAGAATGCTTCGTGTTGATCTATTATTGTGTATAGCTATGTAAGATGATCCAACAAATATAGAAGACGCTTTTTGGTTCCAACCTCCTGATAAATCAATCTACAAGATCAACAATACAATTAGGATTGGAAAAAAAAAATCAATTTACTAGATGTTGATCAAAATTGCTTTTAAGTTCAAATTTGAATTACTGCGGTTAATAAATTTGAATTATTCATGCTTGGGAATGATGTTTAGGAAGATACCATACCTTAGTAAGATCATTTTACTTCAAACATTATAAGTCAATCAATCAAATTATTTTTTTTCCAAAGAAGCTTGATCCAATCAAAATTTAAATAAAGATTGGATCATTCAAAAATATATTATCAACAAAACATATGCAAAATATTTTTCCAATTCATAATAGAGTTAACTAAAAATCAACTCAATTTAAAAATATTTTTGTATATGAAAAGTATCATACGACGAGTATGACACTATGTTTAGGAAAGCAAAAAAATAATTGCATGAGCCTTTTGTGAATTTGATCTCTTTTGTTGAAATATTGGGTTGATAGCCAACTATCATTGTAATTAACTTTGGAATTCTTTCCTATTATAGAGACATTATAGTTGTCCAGTAGGTGTGGACAAATTCATTAAACATGTAGATTGATTGTTGGAATAATAACTTGATTATAGGATCTATACCTCTAACCCATCTCTATGTGTACTATATGAATTCATTGAGAAATAAAGTTCAAACAAATAATCTTCTCAAACTCTATTCTTCAAGTTGGTATCAGAGCGGTTCCCAAAGGATCTTTTTTTTTTTTTTCTCGATTGTGTCCTCCATTGATGCCACACCAAAAAAAAAAATTGAAACCTGCTTATGTCACCATAAGCAAGTCAGATTCTAAAGCATCTAGGAACAAATCTACTCCTATCATTGTTCAATTTGAAGGTTCATTCTTCAACGCAGGAATTGTACTCAATGAGACAAATTATGATGTGTGGCCTAAACTCATGAAGATGCATATTGCAGCGAAGGAGAAACTCTCTTTTATTCTTGGAAACTCACAACTACCTACAGAGAAGGATGATTAATATGAAAAGTGATACGCAGACAATCAAAAGGTCAAGCGATGGCTACTAATGTCTATGTCCTCATAAATTATAAAGTGATACATTCGCTTACCCATTGTGCATGATATTTGGAAAGCTCTTTCCAAAACCTTTTATGATGAAAGAGATGAGTTACAAGTTTTTGCCTTAAATCAAAAAGCTTTCTCTGCCAAACAGAATGACATAGTACTCCATGTGTATTATGAAGAAGTAATCGAGATTTTTAATGAGTTGGATCATCGTGATAAGGTGATTATGGTGAGTGAGAAAGATGTTGAATGTTACCAAAAATCAGTTCAAAGACAAAGGGTGCTTATTTTTCTTGTAGGATTAGATGGTGAATTTAAACAAATTCATGGTGAAATTTTGCGAAAGGAACCTGTTCTTGAATTAGAAGAATGTTATATACTAGTCTACCATGAATTTGTTTGATGACAATGAATGAAGAACTTGCAAAATCTGAAGCTTCAACCTTGGTGGCTCGAAACCAGCCTCGTCAAAACCAGTAGTATTGAATAAAGTCTAGACATCACAAGACAAATAATGGTGCCAACAAATCCACCTATAAATGCACTATTTGTGATCAAATTGGTCATACCAAAAGTCGATGCTTTGAACTTGTGGGGTATCCAGAATGGTGGGATCACAACTGTGATCCATGGAAGAGGAATCCCGAGAAGACCTCTACTGCTGCGATTGTTGAAATAAAGACAGAGGATGAGGTTGTTGAAAAGATCTCGGCATGGGTAGTAGTTGCAAGTAATGGTGGTAAGGTTTTAAAATATGTCTACACCTGTTTCTAATAATGCATGGATAATTGATTTTGGTGCTACGAACATATGCCATTTGATTCTAGACAGGTCTCAACCCTTAAACCGTCTTCACAAATGTTTGTTTCCACTGCCAATGGAACTTCAACCCCAGTTATTCCTTGCCCCTCACTGATACTTTGAATTTAGATTTTGTTTTAGTTGTTCCATCTTTGAACTATTATCTTTTGTTAGTTTCCCAAATAACCGCTGCCTTATTTTGTGTTGTAATTTTTTTTGCCTGAATTTTGTGTGTTTAAGGACATTCGAATGCGACAGGCGATTGGTTGTGGTGTTAGGCAAGGGAAGCTGTATTACCTGGACTTAGTGTCAAAGAGTTTAGACAAGTCGGGTCAAGCTTAAAAGGTGGATGGTTCCGAGGAAGAAAAGAAAAAATCTGACATCTTGTTATGACATCAATGTTTGGGGCATACTTCTTTTGGTTACCTCTCAAGAAATTATTTCCTAATTTATTTGCAAAATTTGATGTTGTTAGTTTCCAATGTGATGTTTGCGAACTTTCAAAGAGCCATCGTGCTTCATTTCCATTAACTTTGAATAAAAGTTCAGTTTCTTTTTATGGTTATACATTTTGATGTTTGGGGTTCATTCAAAGTGAGTGTCTTGGATGGATCGTGTTGGTCTGATACTTTTATTGATGACTGTACCAGGATGACCTGGGTGTGCTTGATGAAGTCCAAAGAGGAAGTGAACTTGTTATTTAAAAATTTTCATAAAATGGTTCATACGCAGTACAATGCACAAGTTCAGGTCCTCCATAAAGACAATGGAAAATATTTTATGAGTTCTGATTTGCAGCAATATTTGGAAGCACCCAAAATTATTCATCAAACTACTTGTTCCTAAACACCCTAAAAGAATAGGGTAGATGAGCGAAAAAATCATCACTTATTGGAGGTTGTCCATGCTTTATTGATTGAAGATCAAATGTCATTGTCTTATTGGGGCGAAACACTTACTTCTACGACATATTTGATCAATCGAGTACCCTCGAGCACCATTAATTTCCAGACACCATCCCAAGCTATTTCTAAAGCGATTGTTGCCCCAACTATCCTAGACTTACCTCCTCATGTCTTTGGTTGTATAGCATTCGTACACCTTCATAGGCATCAGCGCAACAATTTGACACCTCGAGCATTGCGATGTGTCTTTCTTGGGTACACTACTCATCAAAAGGGGTACCAATATTATCATCCTCTAACTCAAAGAATGTTTATTACTTTGGATGCTGTTTTTTCAGGAAGACTCCATGTATTTTTCCTCCGAGCCTAAACTTTAGGGGGAGTACTAGAAGGAAGTTTAAGCTCTCAACTATGAGTTCACATTTCCAAAGGGAAGCTTGCTAAACATGGAAACGGTAATGTGGGTGATTACGCGTCTAAATTGCGTAATTAGGCATTTAAATTCGTTCGTTAAAGGTTATAATTTTAATTAAATGTCTAATTATGTTCAATATTTTAACATTGAGCTCGAAGTATAATATTTAGATATTTTCTCAATAATTTACGAATTTTTGGTAACTTATTATTGCAGGATAAATTTTTGGACATTTAAGCTGAAATTAAAAGTGTACGTAAGGTGTACGTGAGCTGGAGTCCGAATTAGGGTCGTGTGCATGAAGCCGAATACCTAAGATCAGATCGTAAGCCACATGCATGCAACTAACAAGCATTTTATGTGGGTCGTGCGTGAGATTAAGCCCGCGAAGAAGCCTTGAAAAAGGAGCTAAACAATTGTGAAGAAGTTGTGTGTGTGAGGGTTTCATGCTTGTGTGCGCTGGGATAGAAATAAGAAGTAGCAGGCCCGTGAGCAAAATAGAAGAAGCATGTAGTGGGTTGGGACAGTTGGGCCTTATCGTGTGAAGAGAGTGTGTTGGGGACCTTCGTTTGGGCATGCATTGAGAACCAAAGAAAAAAAAAAAGAAGGTCGGGTCATGATGTGACCCAACCATGCAAGAGGGAACCCAAGTGTGCATCGGAGTAGGGCATCTTGTGGGGGTCTTTAAAAGCAGCTTTTCCAGACAGCACAAAAGCAACCCTCCTTTCCCTTCCCCTGTCTCTCTCCCTCTCTCTGTCATTCCTCTCCTTTGAGTCTCTTCTTTTTTGTCTCAACTCTCTCCCTCTCCATTCTATCCTCTTTTATCTTTGTCTCCCCTTCTCTCTCTCTCTCTCTCTCTCTCTCTCTCTCTCTCTCTCTCTCTCTTATCTCTTCTTTTTTATTTTCTCTCAATCCCTCAATTCTTAACTCCCTTTGTCTTCTCTCCTCTCGTCTCTCCTTATCGATTTTACACCTCTCAGCCTTCTTATCTCTAAATTTCTCATCTCCATCAAGTCCTTCTCATCTCTCTCTCCTCTCCCTCAATCCCATCTCTCTTCCAAAACTCTCGGCTTCTCTCTCGAGTACTCCCCTTGCTACTGTGCTGCAACTATGCTGCAAACCGAGGTTGTTGTTTGCTGCTGCTAAATATCCCACGAACCCGAGAGCCTGCTTCTAGTGCTGCTACTATGTGCAGACTCCTCAACCCACACGACTTGCCATACTCTTATCTCCCTCTCTCTCATCTCATCTTTCTCTTTTTTTGAAACTGTTTTAAAGTTTATTTATTTTTTTGGAGAAGTATTGAGATTTGATTAGTTTTCTCATTTCTTGCTTTAAAAAAATTGTGCTTTTCAATTTTGTTTGGGTTAGTTCAATTTAATTTGTTTTTCTTTTATTTAAATACTGTTTTAAGTTTCAATAGTTTCTTTGGGTATTTTAGTAATAAAGTCATTGTTTTTATTCTGTAATCCTATTAGAGTTTAATCTTGTTTGATCTTGCCATTAAATTTAGTTTATTTATTTAGTTAAGTTTTATTTAATATCTAGTTTAGTTTGTTTTCATTTAGTTGAGATATCGCAGGGCTTATTTATCTCGTCGTTCTTGTGTTGGGTTGGACATTTAGTTTTACGTTAAAGTTGAGTTTGATTTGGTTATCCTTATTTAATGGTGAGTTGATTGGTTATTTTTATTTATGTTAATTCTTTAGGATTTACGTAGTTCTCTTCCAAAAATATCAAAAATCTCAGGAACTCGAATCTGCACTGTGTTGAGTAAAATTTTTATTTCTTATTTTCTTTTAGAATTACACAAAATTTGGAACTAAACTTTATTCCCTGAGCAGACGATTTACCATTGGGTTAATTATTATACAACTGAACTCCTATACTTGGGATAGTTTCCGAACTGCTCATTTTTAGAGTGAGTCAAGTTTTTGGCGCCGTTACCGGGGAATGCCAGATTTAGTTTCAAATTAGTGTTTTCCCCTTTTATTTATATTTTCTTCATGAAAAAAGGTTTTGAAAAAAAAAATTTTTAAAATATAATAAAATATGATTGCACCACACAATCTTATGGATTTTTTGCAGTCTACATGCACCACTGCACCATCTTACACTGTTTTGCCTAATAACGCACTTAATTTCATGATTCAGAGTGGGAGGACATGTAAAGACTCGAAAAATTTATAATAATTAAATAATAGAAAAGAATAAGGAAAGGAAAATTTCAAAGAGGACTCATAGGGTCTCGTCAACGAATACAGGGATTTTGTCGATGAGTATTCTTTTAGGGATCGTCGACGTGGACACATGTCTCGTCGACGAGAATTTACCGAGGGAGGGTTTGCAGAGCCTGAAGTTCGTCGACGAGGGATTCGTGTTTGGCAACAAATTCCCTTTATGGACTCGTCGACGAGGTGATGTGTCTCATTGATGCATTTAGGTGTATAAGTAAGCCTAAATCGAACTTTTTAGCAAGAAATTGCGCAAGAAAATCTCTCTCTCTAAAAACCGACTCTCTCCCCTTCTCTCTACAATTCCAACTTCGTTTTTTGCTAGTTTGACGATCGGAAGCCGCCATGCTACTCTTGGGAAGATTCCCTTCAAGTCTACAGGAGTAGATCGTTGGTTAGGCTAACTTGGGTAATATATCAAAATTTGCGTAAGTTGAATAATTGGGTATTTTCAGTTGTATCAGACTTATTTGAGTTTAGATTTTAAGTTATATGGGAATATACTGGAGTTTTGTGAAGTAAAATTTGAGTATTATATTTTTAGGAATAGGGTGTTTCGGGACCCTGCAGATATGGGTGGGGACCCAGTGAGTATTTTTAGAAATCCAAGTAAATTATAATTCAGAAATTTATGAGTATATAGGCTCGGGGAAATATAGTTGATTTATTGGAATATGTATATGTGTATTATTTTAGGATTTTGGAGATAGTACGTTGTGAGCGTGAGGATTAAGTTGGAGGCAAACCTCCCAGCCTGTTAGGTAAGGGAAATATTTTATGCTAAGAATTTTAGAAAGTTTACCAAAAATTTATGTATATATATCAGTTTATTATTCAATTTTTCCATAATATGAGTTGTATTATTTGTGTGGCCCGAGTAGATATTTGTCTGATACAGAATTTATGTAGTTTTTTTTTTTTTTCAAAATATCACGATTTACAATATATATATATATATATATATATATATATATATATAGACAAATATATTTACCAGACAGATATTTATCAGACAAGTATTACAGATATTTTACAGACCAGTATTTTACAGTAATTACAGAATGCCATGTTTTCCAAAACCATAACACTCAGACATTACAGATTATTCAGTCAAATATTATAGTCAGACATAAAGTTATAATAGTTAGATACTACAGTTATTTTATTCAAATATTACAGTATTTACATAAAAGATTTATAGTGTTATGGTTATTTTGGAAACATGATGAAAACAGTAGGGTAATTATAGTAATAGTATATACAATATCAAATCCCTGATGAATTACTTCAGACAGATTCAGTCAGTAGAGCATGATATCGTTGGCTATTTTCACATTAGAGTGCAACCACATATCTCAGATAGTATGTGAATTTTGTTAACCGTGTCTAGAGAGTTTGTAGTCTCCCAAGTACTCTGGTTTGATGGGGCTGATTTGACGAGGTAGTTACCAGTTCCGTGCCTAAGAGAGGACGTTGTTTGGCCAGGCTAAGGATTGGTAGAGTACAGTTGACTTACCTAATAGGCCAACTAGGATTAAGTCCCGCCTACAAGCCACACAACCCTATCATGAGGGTTTAAATCATGACATACAGTTTTCCAAGGTAAAATCTCAGTTATGTATATGAATACAGATTTACAGAATTTTCAACAAATATAGTATGATACTAGAAGTATGAAAAGTAGAAAACACAGATGATACAATTATACTTTAAACTATGATAAATATGAGTTATACTTTATATTGATTTAGCGGCTTATATAGTTTCAGATATTGTCATTACAGTATTTATGCAACTCGGTCGCCACACACTAGTAATAGCATATTTCCACTTACTGAGCGCTGTCTTATCCTAACGGAGTTTGAGTTGACCTGCAATACTTTTTTTTCCTAGTGCTAGAACTAGTGAATTTACTAGACTTCATTTATTTACTTCTTCTTTGAAGGATAGAGCGAAGATGTGGTTTAATTCTTTGGGACCTCACTCTATCTCTAATTGGGCTGATATCGAATGTAAATTTTTGCATAAATTTCTCCCTCATGAAGAACTCAATTTTTGCAGGGACAGATCATTCAATTAAAGCAAAGGGCTGGCAAGAAATTTCATGAAAGCTGGGAGATCCTTGGGGGCAGTTGAATACTCAAACAAAGAAAGGAAGGACATTTTGAAATGTCAACATTTGTGGCCTCATATTTTGTTGCTTTTAGTTTTTTAAAACTAGGGTTTCTAGGGAGTTTTTTTTTGGCTTGCTTCTCTTGGAGGGGGCTAGAGGAGGCACCGTACAACAACTTGGGAGCTACAATTCTCTCCACATCTCATGGCTTGCTCTCTCTCTCTCTCTCTCTCTCTCTCTCTCTCTCTCTCTCTCTCTCTCTCTCTCTCTCTCTCTCTCTCTCTCTCTCTCTCTTCACCTTGTTTTCATCTAATTTTTGTTTGAGTATTTTTAGTGAGGACATTTATTTTGCTTTAAACTCATTATCACAATTAAATTAATTAGTGTGTTTAAATTATTTTATTGTTGAAGACTTTTAATTAGAATTAATTGTGTTTAAGCTTAATCTCTCATCTTTTCTCTTTCTTACTCTCTCTTTAGTTGCTTTTAATAAAAATTTATTGTTGGAATTTTATTTTGGATTGGTTAATTTTTATCAAGTTAAGTTTGTTTATTTTTAGGACACTGTTGAAGTTGAATCTTATTTGAGTTTTCCTTTTTGGAATCTTGTTTGCATTTAAATATTCTCTTTGGGCATTTTTATTATTAAAGTTAGCATTTTTATTTAGTTAGAGTTTATTTTTGTTCGGTTTTATGTTTGGAGTTAGTATTTTTATTTATTTGAATAATTGCAAAGTTATTTCTTTTGTTATTTTGGTATTGAATCTGAAGTTTATATAGTTATTATCATGCATCTTAAATCTTTAGTTAGGGTTTAAATTTCATTGCAAAAATCTCAAACATCTCAGGATCTGAATCTAAATTGTGTTAAGTAAATCTTCTTTTTCTTAATTTCTTTTGGGATTACACAAAGTTTGGAATTAAACTGCATTCCCCAAGGAGATGATCTAGCCCTTGGGCTAATTTTTAGAGTCGATTCATGCAAGCAGTTGATGAGACATTTTATGAAACCTGAGAGCGATTTAAGGATCTGGTTAATATGTGTCCCTACCGTGGATTTCAATCATGGCGTCGGGTCGACTATTTCTACTCTACGTTGACTCCTGACTCAAAACAGTTCATCCATACTATGTGTTCAGGAAATTTCTTTGACAAGGAGCTTGATGAGGCATTGAGTTTTCTAGATCATTTAGTTGAAAATGCTCAGCAGTGGAACACTAGAATTGACAGAAGACCAATTTCAGTTCAACCTCTAAGAACAATACATGGTGGAGAGTGGTATGAATTGAAGGATGATTTTGACATTAAGGCATGTATAGCTGACCTTACCAGAAGATTGGCTGCTATGGAGATAGAAAAGGAGATTAGCACAGAGTAACTTTGGAATTAACCTTTCTAGTCCTATGCACCCCCTTATCAGCAGTCATATCATCAGACTGCATTTCAGCATTAGTATTTGCCACAACAGATCTCTTAGAGCTATGCATCTCAAAGGTTTCAATCTAATGTAGCACGTGCTCCACCGGAGAATTCTTTCGAGGATACACTTCAGCAATATACTCGTACCATAAATGAATTGCGGGACACCATTAATAAGATGAGCATGCAATTGAATATCTTAGAAAAAAAGGAATTTTTGGCACAAACTCAGCTTAATCCTCAAGAATACCGACAACAACAGCAACAAGTACATAATGTCTCAAAGGATTCTCTTGAGACAGCGGAGGTCGTTATTATCTTGAGAAGTGGAAAAAAAGTTTCCCAACCTAAGATACTCATCAAAATACAAATAGTTGTCCCGACACCTGAATTTACGACTGAAATAGACGAAGTGAAAGAAAAATCAGAGTAAGCAAGCCTAGAAGTGAAGAGGTCAGTTATTGAGAAGGCCGAGACTAATAAAGAGTACCAACCTATGGTACCTTATCCTTAGAGATTGACAGTCGTGGAACCGTCACTCCCTACTGGTGTAAATTTCAAGGAGTGCAATGTTAAAGCAAATCCCTGCAGTGGTAAGGTGATTCGTACACCTGATAACGAAGTTGAGTAGAATGATGAGAGTTTAAATTTCAAGGAACCAGGTAAAAATTTTAATGTTGATGTTGACTTTTTGAGTCCGTCTCCCATTTTGATTATGACAAACCATAGTATCTCATCTGTGTCCCAAGTGTATGAACAAGTTTGCTTTTCTAAGCACGTATGATAGATGACAAATGGAAGCCAAGAAGCACTTAAACGAGCACATATTTCGGCGCAATCCATGCTATAATAGAGGAGCAGAGCATGAAGTTCTTTCACTTTTCTATCAAGTTGTATTGTATTGCGTTATATTTTCTTTGGGTTCATAATAATCCTTGGTCTATAATAATTAATGCATGGCATGCATGATAGGACTATAAGCTCAAATGACCATAGGGCAATCAATGACCATAAAAAGTTGACTGGCGCCAGGTTTTGAGGCTAAATTATAAAGCCTAGGTCATAGACTGACCATAGGTCCCTACACATCACATGAAGAGTCCCCTATAACTTAGAAGTTATAATTATGTGAATAGGGGTGACTTCAAATAAAAATCAGGACTTAAATGCACACTTTAAGTGTGTTCGGTCGACCGAACCCAAACCTACATAGAAGCTTCAGTCAACCGAACCTAACAGAGTCAACCTGTTGACTATTTGGTCAACCATTTTGAAATGAACTTGCATTGCACGATCTACCGAACCAACACGTGGGTGATTTCCAACAACCTAGTCGACCGAACCTTAGAATTTGGTCAACCAAACATGCCTTGGTCGACTGAACCTTAGAGGGTTTAAAATCACCTTAATATGGTCGACCAAAACCTCAGTTCAAAAATCCGACAAACCACCAGAATTAGTGATATGGTCAACCGAACCTCAAATATGGTCGACAGAAACTTTTGAGGTGCTTAATTTTTACCGAGGTTAAAACGGGGTTATTTTTTATTAACCTCACTTAAACTTTTCAAAAATACAAGATGAGTCCTGAACGATTATATTTTTTGGAGTGTCCATATATGCTTCCTCTTTTGGTTTGATTAGCAATTGATTAGCAAACATCATTAGAAAAATATTCTCCAAAATTTCAAAAACCTATTTATCTCATACAAGCTTCAAAAACCTACTCTCACCCATTCCTATTGCAAGATATCCTTTGTGAGTGTTTTTAGAGATTATACATATAAGCTTATACTCTCATTGTTGTGATAGCTTGCTAATTTTATTGAGAGTTAAGAAGAAAAGTTTTTCCCCATAGATTTAATTCATAAATCCTTTTTGTGAGGAAACTTTTATTAGCTTGTGAGTCTTTGCATTTTTATTGCAAGACTCTTGAGCTTGTCTTGTGTTTTGTAGAAAATATTTTTGACAAGCTTGTTTGCTAAATATATCTAGTGCTTAAACTTTTGGAAATCTTTTTTGACATATTTGATTATACTCTTGAAAAACTTTGAAACCTTATTTGTGATTGAAATATTTATATATTTTGTTTCAAAGAAATTTGCTAAACTTACTCTCACACTTTGATTGCATATTGACATTATATTGAGAGTAGTTTCATATATCTTCACTGAGCTTATATTTCCTATCATATTGAAGTGCATTGGTTTTTGGTTGTGCGTATTGGTACAAATCTGCTTGTGTTAGAAGCATCTTTATTTGTACATAAAATTATATTGATTTTCTGTTGTATTTCAGCGTGGCTTGAAGGGGTGTTGGTGTAGCCCGTAAGGATTAGTTGTAAAGGTTGAGGTCAGCCTTGATAATTTGACTTGGTATTGTAACCGGTTCTGCTCCACCCATTAAGTGAGCATTAGTGGAATCCTCGGGCTTGCGAGCTGAGGAGGGGATGTAGGCAGTATTGGTTGAACCTCGATAACATATTGTGCGTGTACTTTATATTTTCACAATTTATTTTCTGCATTTTCATTTTCAGCACATGTATGTTGTATGTCTGATTCATTATATGTTGTACACGTGTTGATTGGGTTTACGATTATATAAATAGACCCTAGGTTGTGTATTATTGCTGCTGATTCGGATAAACCTAGGAATAAATTTTTAAATACCTAATTCACCCCTCTCTTGGGAATACACCAATTCTAACGGTTGATGATTCTGAGGAACCAAAGGTCACTGCTCTGACAACTTTGCCTCAAAGACTGGTTCTTAAAGAAGTGAATTTCCTAAAAAATATACTGAATAAAGATCCTTTCTTATTAAAACAAGGAAGGTAGTTTGCATATGTTTTGTCTGGTACCTTAGAACGTATTGATTTATTTGAGGCTAGTTTTTGTGCAGGTAAAAAGATTGATTCATTATGGAGACTCAAATTTGGAGACTCGCCAGTTCAATTTATAGACCTGCACCAACCAGATGAAATTCCTCCAAAGCCTCCGCCAGACAGATTGTAATGTTTTTCTTTCTTTTCTTTTCATTTCGTTTTACCTTACTTTATTTTTAGTTTATTTTCAGGTATATTTTTCCTTAATTTCAGTTTTTTCTTTTCTCTTACTTCTCCACCGAAGTATGTCTCAACTTCCCTCCCTATGCTTTCACGTTGAGGACAGTGTTTCATTTTAGTTTTTTGGGGGGGGGAGAGGGAGAAAATTTGCATGTGCAACTGGGTGCTACTCATTTGATGATATAATTAAAAAAAAGAAAAAAAAATTATTGAAGATGGATGATTATGCCATGATTAACACTGACTTATACCCTTCACAAACTTGCATATAACCTAGGAGTTATACACTTAGGTTATTTATGTGTAGTTTCTTTTTATATGACTAATATAGGAATTGTAACTCTATGTAGGTTGACTAGTAGTTCATTCGTGTTAATCTGGCTATATATACTCTTGTATTTATATGGTATCTCATGAGACTAAAAATACATGTTCACGTGACTTGTAGCACGTAGGATTCCTTGTGAACACTAAAAGAGCGCCTGTGGTGACTATGATACCTCATGAGGTATTGTTGAGCCATTTATCGTTTTTTTGAGTTTTTGACGTCAGCTCAGAGTTCATGAAACCCAACTTTCCCTTTTTTCTAGATACTCTTTGTACACTAGTCTCTGTTTTTGACTTGCTAGCATAGAGGCGACATCTAGTGGGGAGATAGAAACCTAGGTTTTGTAGCCTACTCAAGATGTGAAGGCTGAGCCACCCCTAGAAATAAACTTAGTTCATTGACTCCTGTTTGAGCTTAATTTTCATAGGTGATATGAAGACAAAAAAAGAAGTGTAATGATTGTCCTAACTGACCATGAAAATAAAGAAATTGAAGAATGAGCAGAAGAAAGAAAAAGAGAAATAGAAATGCACTAAAGTGAGGTGAACAATTAATAACTGCTCCACACAAATACAAAAAATAGTCAGAGACACAAAACATGTTCTCCATATATGAAGACTCTTCAACTGCCTAATGTCTCAGATGTATTCATGCTTGGTTCGTGAATAAGTTGATCTAGGGTGGTCTTGGTTGGATATGGCGAGTAGGTGAGAAGATGTCAGGGTGAAGGACTCAACAACTCACAAATAGGCTGGATTCTTTTCATATTAGTCCACTGCATACATTTAGCATTGTTTTTGCAACATGTGAGATGTTTGATCATAACACTCCTCCTCACATATGACAAGTGAACCCATCCTTTTTGAGTGTTTTTTAGGGTATACCAGTTAGACCGAGTCAAAACGACCATTCTGTAGGTGTCTACTAGTATCTTGGGTGTAATGAGTTACGCACATTACACATGCCTCAAGATTTGCCTATTTATGCTCAAATTTATATGGCTACATTAACTCTAATTTGTATTTACCCGTTAAATCTATGTGAGTATACTCTTTTTAATGGCTATATAATAAGGAAAATTGCATGAGTGACTTGCTTGAGAGTTGTGTGACTTATGTACAAATAAGTTTTGTGTGTAATCTAGTTGTATTCTTGAATGTGAAATGGTATGGTTGTGTTGCATGTGCATTCATTGGAATTGGTATCCGTGGGTATTGCCCTAAATTGCATTCATGTTATTGTCTAAATTGAGCAATTAGGCGTTTAAATTCATTCGTTAAAGGTTATAATTTTAATTAATTGCTTGATTATGTTCAATATTTTAACATTGAGCTCAAATTATAATATTTAGATCTTTACTCGATAATTTATGAATTTTAGGTAACTTATTATTGCATGATAAATTTTTGGACATATAAGCCCAAATTAAAAGTGTACATGAGCTAGAGTCCAAATTAGGGTTGTGTGCATGAAGCCGAATACCAAGGATCAAGCTATAAGCCACATGCATGTAACTAACAAGCATTTTAAGTGCGTCATGCGTGAGATTGAGCCCGTGAAGAAGCCTTGAAAAATGAGCTAAACAATTGTGAAGAAGTCGTGTGTGTGTGTGTGGGTTTCATGCATGTGTGTGCTGGGATAGAAACGAGAACTAGCAGGCCCGTGAGCAAAATAGAAGAAGCATGTAGTGGGCTTGGACGTCTAGGCCTTACCGTGTGAAGGGTGTGCGCTGGGGCCTTCATGTGTGCGTGTGTTGAGAACCAAAAGGAAAAAAAAAGAAAAAAAGAAAAAAAAAAAAGAGGTCGGGCCATGATGTGACTCGACCATGCAAGAGGGAACCCGAGTGTGCGCTGGAGTAGGGCATCTTGGCATGGGGCTTTAAAAGCTGCTTTTCCCAACAGCACAGAAGCAAGCCTCCTTTCCCTTCCTCTATCTCTCTCTCTCTCACTGTCTTTCCACCCCTCTGAGTCCCTTCTTTTCTATCTCAAATCTCTCCCTCTCTATTCTATCCTTTCTTCTCTCTCCCTCCCCTTCTCTCCCTCTATTCTCTCTTCTTTTTTATTTTCTCTAAATCCCTCAACTCTTAACTCTCTCAACCCTCTCTCCTCTTTTCTCTCCTTCTCGATTTTCCTCCTTTTAGCCTTCTTCTCTCTTAGTTTCTCGTCTCTATAAAGTATTTCTCATCTCTCTATCCTCTCCCTCAGTCTGCTCTCTCTCCCAAAACTCTCTGCTTCTCTTCGAGTACTCCCCTTGCTGCTGGGCTGCAACTCTGCTGCAACCTAAGGCTACTGTCTGCTGCTGCTGAATATCCCATGAACCCGAGAGCTTGCTTTTTGTGTTGCTGCTGTGTGCAAACTCTTCTCAACCCACACGGCTTGCCATACTCTTATCACCCCCTCTCTCATCTCATCTTTCTCTTTCTTTGAAACTGTTTTAATGTTTATTTATTTTTTTTGGAGAAGCATTGAGATTTGATTAGTTTTCTTATTTCTTGCTTCAAAAAAATTGTGCTTTTCAATTTTGTTTGGGTTAGTTCAATTTAATTTGTTTTTCTTTTATTTAATTACAGTTTTAAGTTTTAACAATTTCTTTGGGCATTTTATTAATAAAGTCAGTGTTTTTGTTCAGTAATCCTGTTAGAGTTTAATCTTGTTTGATCTTGTCATTAAATTTAGTTTATCTATTTAGTTAAGTTTTATTTAATATTTAGTTAAGTTTTATTTAATATCTAGTTTGTTTTCATTTAGTTCAAATATTTTAGGGCTTATTTATTTCGTCGTTCTTGTGTTGGGTTGGGCATTTAGTTTTACGTCAATGTTGAGTTTGATTTGGTTATCCTTATTTAATAGTGAGTTGATTGGTCATTTTCATGCATGTTAATTCTTTAGGGTTTATGTAGTTCTCTTAGAAAAATATCAAAATCACAGGAACTCGAATCTGAACTGTGTTGGGTAAAATTTTTATTTCTTATTTTCTTTTGGAATTACACAAAATTTGGAACTAAACTGTATTCCTTGAGGAGACGATCTAGCCCTTGGGCTAATTATTACACGACTGAACTCCTATACTTGGGATAGCTTTTGAGTTGCTCATTTTTTGAGTGAGTGAGTGGGTAACTTGGATACAAGTGGTATAAGTTTTGATGCTAGTGGTGATGAACACTAACAACTTGGGTCAACCAATCAAGAAGTGGGTGAATTGGATTTAAGTGCTATAACTTTGGACCAAAGTGGTGATGCACACCTAGAAATTGAAGTTGTGGCTCCACCTTTGTCCGAGTCTCTCACACCACAGACAACTGATACACCAAACCAATCGCTTGCTGACGATGTTCCTGAAATAGTTAGAAAACAGCTACCAAAGCGTCACACCAAAGGTATTCCTAGACCCACATATGAACTCGATCCCTCTAGTAAAGTTAAATATCCTATGAGTCACTTTGTGTCTAACCATCGTTTTTCAAAATCAAATCAGACATTTGTAAATCAATTATCTACTCTATCTATTCCTAATAGTGTGCAGTAAGTATAAGCTAACGCAAGGTGGAAACCTACTATGAACGAGGAAATGAAATCCTTGCAGAAGAATAAAACTAGGGGACTTGTTGATTGTCCACTAGGAAATAAACCATTTGGATGCCAGTGGATTTTTACTATGAAGTACAACGTAGATTGTTCAATTGAACGATTTGAAGCAAGATTTGTTGCAAAAGGATACACCCAAACCTAAGGATCGATTATACAGATACTTTTAAACCTGTAGCTAAAATCAACATAATTCGAGTATTGTTGTCTTTAGCTATGAACTTGGATTGGCCATTACAACAATTTGATGTAAAGAATGTCTTTCTACATAATGAGTTGTCGGAAGAAGTCTACATGGATCTCCCACTAGGATGCATGATACCAAAAATACAAAGTCCGAAGGTGTGCAGGTTAACAAAATCATTGTATGGGTTGAAACAATCTCCAGGAGCATGGTTTAGAAGGTTCACAAAGGCTATAATAACCTTTGGCTACCATCAGAGCAATTCATATTGTTGGCTTTACAAGGCTTAATATCTCTTAATATACTATTTTGATACTAATAAACAAGTAGAACTTAACATGCTTTGTTTAAGTGATGTATTTTTAGGACTCAATGATGAATGCAAGGTTAAGGAATTCATGAAAGCTTATTTCAAAAGGATGATCAATATGAAGCTTAAAGCATGGATTCAAAATTGGATTCAAAGATAAAGTTTGAAGATCATGAGAGCGTGAGGATTAAATAGAAATTGATGAAAGCTCAAAGAAAGATGAAACAAGTATAAAGGCCTCAAGGAATTCAAGAATTGAAAATTCGAAAGAGTTTAGGAAATTTCATTTAAGTACTTCAAAGAATTTCAATATGGATGCATGAAGCTCTTAGGTAAATTTATTGGACCTAGATACCTTTTAACATACTTGGAAAATATTTTTATAAGGTCAAAAATTGTTTCAAAAAGGTTAGAATCATTTTTGGAATGAAAAGTACCAAAAAGAGGATTTCTCAATTGTTGTCAATTTTTCTACATCTGCATTGATATACATTTTTCTCCATCAAAAAAATATTTATTTTGAAATGTATTCAACATGAAAGTTGTAGGATTTTCTCTTAGCTTTCATTTTACACTAAAATCTTAAAATTTGGAGTTACACAAAAAGTGTTATAATCGAACGACTAAAGGGTTCTTGAAGTTAACAGCTTGACAGACAACTGTCAAGAACTGGACAGCTAACTGCCAGTGCACTTTGAGGCATCTGTTCGTGCTTGGACAGCCGACTACCACCTTATTTTCCCTTTGGTCTAACTAGATAGACGACTACCAAAAATGGACATTCATCTGTCACGCGGTTGTTTTGAATTTTTTCATAACGGTCAAATTTTTAAATGAGGTTGCTTAGGGCTCAAAATTTGTGAAAACTTGGGGAATACTCCAAGTCACTTGGGGATCAAATTACATACTTTTTAAAGTTTATAAATAAGTTTCAAATATCACTGAATCAATGCACCAAGAATTCAAATTTTGCAAAAATTCAAAATCTCTCTCATTTGCTCTAAAATTCTCAAGGCTCTCTCTTGCTCTCAACTTGCACAAAGCTTAGTGAGTTTCTTCTGATTTTACTCACCAATTTTGTGCTACAAATTCTAAATATTTCAATCATTGAAAGAATTAACTGGTGATATACTTCCTTGAGCTTCAAGTTAATTTCCATATTGTTATTTACTTTGAAGTACATTGTAGTTTTGAATTGTTGTACTAATAAGCTCTTTTAGGAGCAAATTATTTGTACAAAAATATTTGATTTGTATCTTGTAGATTGATGTTTCCAAGGATTGTTCTGGATCATTGGCTAAGTAAGGGGATATTACTTAGAGAGGCGGGCTCTAGCCTAGTTAAGGAGTGGCCGAACGAGGGGACATCGTTTGGAGAAGGCGGGCTCTAGCCTTAACCAAGGAGTTTTGTAAAGGTATTGTTCCGCCCATCAAAGGAACAGGTTTAGTGAATCCTTTGGTGGTTTTCCAAAGGCGAGGATGTAGGCTAGGTATAAGCCGAACCTCGTAAAAATCTCTATCTCACTCTTTCTTTCCCTACTCTTTATTTTCAGCATATTTAAATTGCTTGGATGGTTTTAATTGATAATCATATATACTACGTATATTTGGGAATCAAGTAAATTTAAAGTTTAATTTTGATTTGGGTTGCGGAACCCAAAAGGGAGTATGTTGGTTATACCATATCTTACAGAAACCATACGGGAGTACGTTACTTGGTTAACATCCCAAAGATAAATAAACTGAGAATTTAGTTGAGTTCTGAATATTGGGAAGAGTGTGGATATTGTATTGATTGGATGTTATATTGCACATCATTTTGAAGAAGCAAAACCATCAATACAAGGTTTTATATTAGCAAGTACAAATTTCATATATACATGACTTATATAAACAAACAAACCATTTTAAGTTCTTATATTACCAAAGTGTTGTATGTGTTAATTTTGGTTTGGTTGTTTGTTTTCAAATTGTGATTGGTTGATTGATTACTTTGATGGTTGAATGATTGTGTTATTGTGAATTGAAGTAAGAAATAAGCTTTTGCTGAAAGTTTGAAAAATAAATAACAAGTTAAGAATTCCTAAAAAGATTTAAAAGAAAATTTTAAAACTTAATTCACCCCCCCCTCTTAGGACTACACCTTGCTTTTCACAAACTACACTTTATTCCTAAAGAAATGAAAAGATAAAATCACTGCACTTATTGTATATGTAGATGACATGGTAGTGACAGAAAATGATCGCAAAGAAAAGAAAACACTACAAAGTTACTTGATGAGAGAATTCAAAATGAAAGACCTTGGTCCCTTGAAAATTTTCCTTGGAATTGAAGTGTCCCGATCTAATAAAAGGATTTTCCTCTCTCAAAGGAAATATGCCTTAGATTTGTTACAAGAAACTGGTATGTTAGCATGTCAACCAGCTAATACACTAGTGGAAGAAGATTTGAAATTATGTGTTGTGTCTAATCAGGTACCAGTTGATAAAGGGGGATATTAGAGACTTGTAGGAAGATTGATGTACTAACACACAAGGCCTAACTTTGCCTACGCATTGAGTATTGTTAGCTAATTTATACATGATCCTAGAGAACAACTTATGAACGTTGTTATACGTATTTTGAGATATCTAAAGTTGGTTTCTGGAAATGGAACTTTGTTCACTAGAAATATAGATTGTCAATGCATGGAAGCATATACTAATGTTGACTGAGTTGGAGCAGTAGATGACAGGCAATCTACTTCAGGATATTTTACCCTCATAGGTGGTAATCACGTTACATGGAGAAGCAAAAAGAAAAATATTTTTTGCCCAATCAAATGTGGAAGCTAAATTTAGAGGTATGGAACTTGGAGTTTGTGAAGTGTTATGGCTAACGCTTATTTTGAGGGATTTGGGCTTTTTGCCTAGGCAACCAATTTGACTATATTGTGACAATAGAGCTGCATGTGTTATTGCCCATAATCTGGTTCAACATGATCGTGCAAAACATGTAGAGGTAGATAGATTTTTCATTAAGGAGAAGTTGGATGAGCGAATTGTGGAGTTTCCTAACATTCGATCAGAGGATCATATGACCGATATCCTCACCAAAGCAGTTTCAAATCGAGTGTTCTCAAAGTTTTTGGGCAAGTTGGGCATGTGTGACATTTATGCACCAACTTTAGGGGGAGCATTGAAATATTGGGTTGATAGTCAGCCATGATTGTAATTAACTTTGGGATTCTTACCTACTCTAGAGACAATGTAGTTGTCTAGTAAGTGTGGAAAAATTCATTGTACGTGTGGCTTGATTGTGGGAACAATAACTTGATATAGGATCTATACCTCTGACCTATCTCTATATATATTGTATGAATTTATTGAGAAATAAAGTACAAAAAAATATTCTTCTCAAACTCTATATTTCATATTCTTTTACCAAATGCTTTCCAAGTGGAAGAGATATGTGTGTCTATAAATCTAGTATGCAAGTTAAGTGGTTGTGGAGAAATAATCCTAGATCCAAATTGCACCATAATGACCTATATTTTCTAGTCATTTACTGTTGACCTTATAGGTCACACCTGATTTTGATAATGACAAATACTCTAGTATTTAATGTTTATCAAGTTTGTGTGTAGGTTCATATTAGCTTGATCATTTGATGGCACACGTGAAAGCTTGAAGACTGAAAACCCAGAAGAACTATTTTATATTGTAATTCATGTTATATTTTTTGGGTCTATAATAATTTATATCAGTCTGTAATAATCTCTGCATGTCATGCATGTAGGATTTGTAAGCTCATAAATGCCATAAACTAACCATAGAGGCCGAATGACCTTAGGGCACCTTTTGGTCGACTGACTCCAAGTTTTTTGGCGTACTTGAAAAGACCTTAGGTTCATGCACTTAGTGCATAAAGTCCCCAATATCATTTATAATATCAGGGGAATTAATCAAAGTGAAAATGAACTTAAAAGGCATAAAATGTGAGGTCGGGCGACCGAACCCTAGGTGAACAAATCACCTCGGGTGCCCGAATTGTTGAGGAGTCAACAATTTGACTAAACTTCGGGTGACAGAACCTATTTTGACCTTATCATCCTTGGGCACTCGAATCCCTTGAAAGGGACTCCTCACCAACTCGGTTTACAGAACCATACAGTTTAAAAGGACCCCGAGCGATCGAACATATGAGTTTGGGCTACCGAACCCTGGACCAGGCACCTGAAGTTACAAAGAAAACTTTCTAACTTTGATTTAGGCTATCGAAACATGACACGGGCGACCAAACCTATTTAAATCACTTTTATTCTTGTGTCTATTCGGGCGACTGAACCTCGGTTCAGCCACCCAAACCTCAGCGGGTTAAAATTAAATTAACCACAGTAAAATTGGGTTAAGTTGGGTTAATGAGCTTTTAACATTTCTTTTCTAATTATTCCCAACAAGTCCCCAATGGTTATAATTTTACCCCTACCTATAAATATGGGTTCATTTGTTAGGATTAGTAATAGATTAGCCGAAATCATTAAGTTAAAATCCTCTCTATCACAGATACTCTTTTTGTCCAAATACTCTCAATTTACTATTCCCTTGATAGATCTTGCTATTGTGAGAGCATATTGGTTGTGCTAGTGTATATTAGGTAATGCTAAAACTCCCATTTGCTTGTGTGATTGTTGATATTATTTTGGGGAGTTTGGTTTAGTTTGTCCCACAACTTTCTATATTATAAATCTTGTGTTGGGATAAACTAACAAGCCTAGGGGTCTTTGCATTGTCATTGCAAGATTCCCTTAGCTTTGATTTTGTTGTGCAAAAACATTTTCTACAAGCTATAATATTTTTCAAACTACTCTTATGCTCATTACATTGAAGGAAAATCTTTTGAGTTAAGTTTGAATATTTGCAGCATCTTTGAAACCCTGATCATTATTGAGATTTGATATATCCTATTTCAAAGAAATAGCTTGATTAGAACACTTTTAAGTATATTAGCCATCATATTTTGTTGAGTGTAACTTGCACAAAAATACACATCATTGAGCTTACATGACCTACATTGTTGATGTGCATTTGATTGATTAAGAATACTGCGCGTATCTGGGTACGCATCTGCTTTACATGAAAGCATAATCACTGTACCATTTCATTGTATTTCAAATACTGTTGTATTTCTAAGCACGGGCTTGAAGAAGGAGACTAGCCCTTTGAAATAGTCCCGGATTGGCTTTGACCTGATTTGGAAAGCTAGGTGCGCCATCCTGGTAAGGCGTGTTGGTTAAGGTCAGCCTTGTGGTAATTGACCTGGTTGTAATTGGTGCCGCTCCACCCATTAAGTGAGCCATTAGTGGAATCCTTGGGCTTGCGAGCTAGAGGCGGGGACGTAGGCACAGTTGGCCGAACCCCGATAACATATTGTGTGTCTATTTATATTTATGCACTTTATATTTACCACACGTGGATGTTATAGTGTGAATGATGTGCATGATTTAAATTTCCACATATTATCTGCACATTTGGAACTGCATAGACAAATCTTAGGTTGTGAATGTACTGTTGTTGCACTAGCTAAACCTAGGATCAAATTTTAAATTCCAATTCACCCCCCCTCTTGGGAATACACCAAAGCTAACATTTACAATATCAAAGGATGTTGTCATTTTAGCTCATTGTACTGATAAACAATATGTACCTTTGCAATAGCTACGGTCCAAAAATAGTAATTCAATCCAAATCACAATGAGAATCAGGATAAAAAGGAATCGCAGTAGAATTATTATTGGATTACATGGGATCGAGGGGTGATAAAATCATTGTTAGATCATGTGATCCTACTTCTTAAGTTAGAATTGAATTTATTAAGTTGTGGGTTTTACAAATATGGCCCACTATGTAATTCTAAAGTTCCTAAATAGATTTATTGGATCTCTCTTGCCCATTTGGCCTAAAACCATAAAAAAAAAGTAAGGGCAAAATGAGGCAAAAACTAAATGAAGACTTAGGATTTCTTTGGGAGCAACAACAATCCAAAGAACATAAGCAAAGCTTTTTGACACTCGACAACAAAGCTTTTTGTAGCAACAAGTAGCTTTTTCACACTCGACAACAAAGTTTTTTATAGCAGTGATTATGCACCATAGTTGCATAATTATGCATTCAAATTCATACATTCAAGATCAAAATTTTAATTAAATGCCCAATTTTGTCTAATATTTTAATCATCGAGCTCACCTAATAATTTTAAAGATAATTAGCCAACTTTTTTTGAAATTCTACAGACACTCATATTTTATTATTACAGGATAATTTTTTAAGCTGAGCCACACACGTAAAGAGAGGTCATTTTCGACATTATTTTGTAATCTGTGCGTAACTCTCTCATTTGACCTCAAATTTAGATGATTCAAGATGTTATAAAAATATAAGAGAACCCTCTACAACTTTCATGTTTTGCATTTTGAGAAATACTGGATGCATCAAGGTTGAAATCGGACGTGAAGTTACCATACACTGTTTTTATGGACTAACTCGACATTACTTTGTAATATAGGCGTGACTTTCTCGTCTAAACTCCAATCGAGATAATTCAAAATTCTATGGAAAGAAAAGGAAATTCTCTACAATTTTATTGTTTTGAGCTTTAAGAGTTACGGGCTGTAGGAAGGTCGAAATCAGGCTTGAAAGTGGAGGCCAAACCGTGTGCTTTTGAAAGAAAATAAAATAAAAAAATAAAAAATAAAAGATGATGTGACCCAGCCATGCAGTCGAGTCCTCTGGGTGATGTGCTGGGTGAAACATGAAAGAAAGCAAAGAAAGTAAGGAAAAGAAAAAAAAGGAAAGAAAGGAAAGGATGTGGAAAAGTCAAAAACAGGTATGCCATTTAGGGTTTTTTGGGGGGAGGCCGTGAGGAGCACTGAACTAGGAGGTTGTGCACAAGGGTTTTTGGGAAGAAAGGGTTCCTTTTGAGGAGACACAAGAAGGAGGCCGCACCACACACTGGGTTTTTTTTTTTTGGAATAATACTTTTTTAGGAGACGTACATAGGAGGTAGCCGGGGAGGTCTTCTTGGAGGCAGCTAGGGAGTTCTTTTGGGAGGCTTTTGTATGCAGCTGCATGGCTGAAGGTCAACACACACAGCAGAAAGGGAGGTGGTTGGCAACACACTGAAAAAATAATATCTTTTCAGGAACCGAAAAGCGGCAAACAAGGGCGGTGCTTGGGGTGTTCATGGCGTGCAACGACAGTGCTATGGGTGTTGATTTTTCTTCTACTCTCCAAATAAAAGAACGCATGGTGAAAAAGTTTATGTTTTATTTAATTTTTGGCATGAGCTAATTTTTATATTCTAAAAAAATGATGTAGCCTAGTTTAAAACTATGCTTGCTCTTCGATGCTAATTTGAAGTAGTTTTCTTTAATATTTGTTTGAGTTATTCTGCGCTTAATTCTTTTAATTAATTGGTCATTAATTAGATGATGTTGGTCTTGTGATTTGCTACCGAAAGGGGGAATTATAGGATAGATCTAGGATAATGCAACATAGGTGAATATAAAGATTGAAAGACTTGTATGAACTTACGTAGCAAAAAAAAATCAGGTGTCTTATTGCGTTCTTGCATTATTAATTTGCATACTCTTATGTTAAATAATAAACAAGGATAGATTTTGATTGACTATCAAAAGAGGCTTTTGGAAAAAAATTGGAGATTTGCTAACAAACAGAGAAAACAAATTCGAATAAGCTAGATGAGTAAAGCGTAGTGAGAAACTAAGTGAAATCGGTTTCTTAAAGGTTTTCACCCTTATTAATTTGATACATGACAACCAATTTTATTTTCCCTTGAATAATTTATTTGAAGTAACCTTATTTCAATTTCGCATTCTAAAATTATTAATCTTTCTAAATAAAATCAAGATTAGTACAATTTCGGTACTTGATAAAATTAAGACATCAATCCCTGAGGACGATACTCTTCACATCACTATATTATAAAATTACGATACTGTGCACTTGTAGTTTTTCACCAATCAAGTTTTTGGCGCTATTGCTGGGGATTGAGTTTTTCTTATTTTTGCCAATATCAATACAAAGTAATCTTGGTTTTAATTTAGAATTTTATTTTTATATTTTTATATTTTTATTTTATTTTATTTTATTTTCTGTATTTCAAGTGTATTTATGATGTTGGATGCGCCGTGCTAGAACCCGTGTCATTATTCCTTTTGATCCGGAGATTGAAAGAATGCTCAGAGCACTAAGGAAAAAGAGGGTATTATCTATGGAGAACGAACAAGATATTGTGCAGCCACACGCTTTGAAGGATTATGTACGACTAGTTGTGAATGACAACTATTCGGGTACCATACGCCAGCCCATTAATGCCAACAATTTTGAGCTCAAACCTGCATTAATCAGCATGGTGCAGTAGGTCCAATTCAGGGGATCACCACTTAATGATCCCAATATCCATCTGGTGATGTTTGTGGAGATTTGTGACATTGTGAAGATCAATGGTGTTACTGAAGACACCATTAGACTGAAATTGTTCCCTTCTTCTTTGAGGGATGAAGTAAGAGGTTGGCTACAATCTCTACAATCGGAGAGTATCACTAGTTGGTAGGAGATGACAGAAAATTTTCTGGCTAAATTCTTTCCACCTACAAAAACAACTCAACTCAGGAATGAGATTGGTCAATTCAAGCAACATGATTTTGAATCACTCTATGAAGGATGGGAAAGGTATAAGGGTTTGATTTGACACTGCCCACAACATGGATTGCTGAGTGGTTGCAGATTTAGATGTTCTATAATGGGTTAAATGGGCAAACTTAGACTTTAGTTGATGTTGCGTCTGGGGAACTTTGATGTCAAAGACATTAGAGGGTGCTACTTCTCTTTTGGAAGAAATGACCTCAAATAACTATCAATAGCCAACTGAAAGAACTCTAGCTAAGAAAGCTACTAAGATTTTGGAGCCATTTTCTGCACTTTCAGCTCAAGTTGTTTCTCTATCTCATCAAATTTCAGCTTTGACTACCTAAAGAATACCACAAAGTGCAGAATATGTGGTAGCTACAAGTTAGATAGATTCGAGCAATGAATCAAGTCAAGAACAGGTTCAATACATCAACAATCAGAACTACAATTATCGTGGTGATCCTTTGCCATAATATTACCATCCAGGGCTTCAAAATCATGAGAATTTGTCTTATGGAAATACAAGGAATGTGCTGCAACCTTCTTCAGGACTTGATAGTCATCAAGGTGAGAAGAAGATGTCCCTTGAGGACACCATGATATCATTTATTGAGGAGACAAAAGCAAGGTTTAAAAAGATAGATGCATAGCTAGATAATATTAAGACTCATTATAACAACATAAGAGCTGCCATGAAGAATGTTGAAATGCCAATCGGGCAAGTGGCCACGACCATAAATTCCCAATAAAGAGGAACTTTTCCTAACAACGCAGAAGTGAATCCTAAGGAACAATGCAAGGCCATCGCACTTAGGAGTTGAAGAGAAATTGAGAAATCATCATCAAAGGAAATCATGTCCACACCTACAGCTGAAAATAATGACCAAGGGAAGAATAAAGTGGAAGAAGACGAGATGGTGAATGACATACCAGCAGATACTGACACGTCACTAGAAATTTCATTTCCTAACAATCCTCTTACTCTCTCTACTCCACTTCCTTATCCCCAACATTTTCAAAAGAAAAAATTAGATAAGAAAATTTCTAGGGCCTTCTCCACCCTGCAATGAGAGTTTGGAAAGGTTGAAGTTAGCTCTGTGCTAATTGACCTACTTTTATTAGGTGCCGCTCCACCTGTTAAGTGAGCATTAGTGGAATCCTCGGGCTTGCGAGCAAGAGGCGGGGATGTGGGCGAAGTTGGTCAAACCCTGGTAACATATCGTGTGTGTTCTTTACATTTTTGCAATTTATTTACTGCACGTGTATGTTTTATAGTGAATGATGCATATGGTTTAAATTTCCACATATTATATTAATCTGCGCATTTGGGATTGCATAGACTAACCCTAGGTATTGAATGTACTATTGCTAAACTAGTTTAACCTAGGAGAAAAAGTTTTAAATTCCAATTCAGCCCCCTCTTGGGAAAACACCAAAGTTAACATCTTGATTTTTGAATTGCTAGCCTAGAGGTGACATCTAGTGAAGAGATAGAAACCTAGGTCTTGTAGCCTACTCAAGATGTGAAGGCTGAGCGACCCCTAGAAATAGACTTATTTCATGGACTCTTATTCAAGCTTAAAGCACATGGGTGGTATGAAAACAATAAAAGAAGTGTTATTATTGTCCTAACTAATAGACGAAGAGCCACGATTGGCTGTGTGCTTAATACGAGGCATGTTCGATGAAGAAACCTGATTGCAGAAACCCTAGGTTTCGTGGAATGAACCATAGAAGAGAGAAGCAAGCTTTGGATTGAGTAATTTCTGGGTGAGGATGAGGATAAATAGAGAGAACTAGGTTTGGACGAGTAGAACAACGAACTTCAGAAGGCTGAAATTAGGGTTTTAAGATGATTGTTATATTTAAATCTTGTGACTTTAGATGACTGAGGATTATCTTCAGTCGTCTGAAGATTTTTAGTTCTGGAATTTGAAGAGTCAGTAGCCTCCCAATCATCTGAAGTTCCAGGTTCAGTCATCTGAACCTATTTGCTACAGTGTTTAGTCATCTGAAGTTCTTAGTTTAGACAACCGAAGATAAAAAAAATTTGAAATTTCTTTTCTAACACACTTCTATGCTATGTATTGACCCAAGTTCTTTTCTAATGTGTATAAATCTTTCTTCACTTAGGGGTTTTGTAAAAATGTCTACCCATTGGTCACTCGTATTAATGAATTCAAGAATTATATCCTCTTTTTGGACATGATCTCTCAAGAAATGATGTCTTATATCTATATGTTTGGTTCTTGAGTGTGAAATTGAATTTTTGGATATATTTATAGCACTTTGTGTTATCACACTTTATTGGAATTGTTTTATAATCCAGATTGAAGTCTTTTAATCGTTGTTTCATGTATAGAATTTGTGCGCAACAACTTCTGACTGCTACATACTTAGCTTCAGCGGTTGATAAGGCTATGGAGTTTTGTTTCTCTGAGAACCAAGATACTAAGGATTGTCCTAAGAAGTGACATGTGCCACTAGTACTCTTTCTATCAATCTTACATCCAGCATAATCAACATCGGAATAGCTTATCATATCAAAGTCAGTATCCTTTGGATACCATAAACCTAGATCAAGTGTTCCTAGCAAGTACCTAAGTATCCTCTTAACGGTTGTTAGATATGATTCCTTAGGTGCTGATTGAAACGTAGCACACATACATACACTAAACATAATATCGGGTCTACTAGCACTTAGATATAGTTAACTACCAATTATTCCTCTATAGTGTTTTATGTCTACTTGTTTTCCTTTTTCATCTCTATCAATGCTTGTTGATGTACTTATAGGGGTTCCCATGGGTTTTCTTTGTTTCATATTAAACTTTTGAAGCATATCTTTAATGAATTTTGTTTGATTTATAAATGTCCCATTTTTTTCTTGTTTAATTTGTAATCCTAGAAAATAATTTAACTCCCCCATCATACTCATTTCAAATTCTTTTTGCATACATGTGGCAAAGTCTGTACATAGTTCTTCAATATAATATCATCAACATATATTTGAACAATTAGCATTTCTTTGTTTTTGGTTTTGATAAATAAAGTGCTATCTACCATTCCTCTTGAAAATTCATTTTTGAGCCAGAATTTACTTAGTCTCTCATACCAAGCTCTAGGAGCTTGTTTCAAACTATACAAAGCTTTTGTTAACTTAAATACATGATTTGGATTTTTTGAATCTTCAAAGCCTGGAGGTTATTTAACATACACTTCTTCATTTATATATCCATTTAAGAATGCACTCTTTACATCCATTTGGTATAATTTAAAATCCTTATGGGCTGCATAACCTAGGAGCATCCTAATTGCTTCCATTCTAGCTACGAGAGCAAAGGTTTCATCGTAATCAATACCTTCTTCTTGATTATAACCTTGTGCTACTAGTCTAACTTTATTTCTTATAACTACCCCATTTTCACCCTCTTTATTTCTAAACACCTATTTAGTTCCTATGATTGATTTATCTTTGGGTTTAGGTATAAGTTCTCACACTTGACTCCTTTCAAATTGATTTAGTTCCTCCTACATAGCTATAATCCAAGAATCATCTTTTAAGGCTTCTTCAATGTTCCTGGGTTCATATTGAGGCAAAAAAGCATAATGGTTGCAAATGTTTTTCAATGAGGCTTTAGTGGTTATTCCTTTTGATGTTTCACCAAGAATTTGTTCTTTTGGGTGACTTTTAGCATATCTCCATTCTTTATATAATTCTAGATTTTCTATAATGTTTTCATTTGAAGCTTCATTATTATTTTCTTCTTTTATTTCAAGATCCTTTTCTTTTTGTGGAATATCTTCTTTTTCATCAATCTTAACTTTATTGTCATAATTATTTGATTCATCAAACGTTATGTGTATTGATTCAATAATAGTAAGAGTTCTTCTATTATAAATCCTATAAGCTTTGCTATTTGTAGAATAGCCTAAGAAGATACCTTCATCATATTTTGCATCAAACTTTCCTAAATCATCTTTAATGTTAAGGATAAAACATTTGCATCTGAATATATGAAAGTAGGAGATACTAGGTTTTCTACCTTTCCATAGTTCATACTGATCTTATAGATACCCTATTTACAATATAACAAGCTGTATTCATAGCTTCTGCCCAAAAGTATTTAGGTAGGTTATTTTCGTTTATCATTATTCTTAGGATTTTGGATAATGCATTTTTATTTCGTAAAGGTTATTTCAAAACGTTTGTCACTTAATTGGCTAATGCTTAAAAGGTTGTGTTTTAATCCTTCTACTAATAGCACATTATCAATAGTGAGAGAAGGTTCTTTACCTATTTTTCCAATGCCAATAGTTTTACCGTTGGCATTGTTGTCGAAGGTGACGTATCCCCCATCCTTTTGTCTTAGTGTGGTAAACTTGGTATTATCACTGGTTATGTGCCTTGAACACCCGCTGTCCAAGTACCACTTATCCATTGACGGCGATGTCCTAAAACATACCTACAATGAAGGATTCATTGTGTTAGTCTTTGGAACCCAAATTCTCTTAATTTTCTTTGAATTGTTTTTAGTTCCATTATTGACTCTCCACTCTCCTTGAATTTTAACATATTTTCCTTTTAATGGACAGTTGAACATTACATGACCTTTAGTTTTGCACATATAGCAAGTGGTGTGTTCATGTTTGTTGTTTGAGGAGGTGCTAGCATAGTGCTTGGCTTCCTTGATGAAGTATCCCATGTATAATTTTTTATTCTTTTTATTTGTTTTACCATTATAACCTATCCCTTCTTTATTTCCTTGTAGCCTTTACGGTCCAATCATCTTTTCAAAATTTTCTTTACCTTTGGTAAAGTTACATATAATTTTCTCCTTATCCTCTACTGATTTCTTAAGTTCATTTACTTCTAAATATTTTTTTATTCAAATCATCTTCATGAGTTTTGCCTGACTCTTGAGTTACTTTATATACTTCCTCTTCTAACTTCTTAAAACAAGAATCATTTTTCTTTTTCAATGGTTTTGAATGATTCAAGTTGCTTCAATAGTTCCTTATTTTGATCATTCAAGGTTATATTCCTCTTGGAAATTTTTATGAATCTTTTATGTAGAAAAAACAACTCAACTTGTAATTCCTTGTATGAAGGCATACTATCACATGACTCATCACAAGACTCATTGTATGATTTTGTTGAAGAGTAGTACGAATTTGCATCTTCGTCATTTGCCATGAAGCATATATTTGTCATCTCTTGTCCATTTGATTCATTTTTCATCTCGCTAGAGCTTGAGTCATCCCAAGTGGCCTTCATAGCTTCCTTTTTTTTCTTCTTGTCTTTCTTGAGCAACGGGCATTCCGATTTGATATGCCCTGGTTTCTTGCAATGATAGTGTAATGACCTGCTATTTATTATCCAGAACTAATTTTTTTTTTTATACTAAAAATTTTATAATGCTCTGATGCCTAGTAGACTAAACCAAACCATTAACCTAAGCAGCGAGAAGCGGAATCCATATAAACACAATCAAGAAAATATACAATACCAAAGTGCTGAAATGTGTCCTCAAAATATACATATATATTTATTTCCCAAAATACCCTAAATTGGGCTAGGGCTATGCATAAATACTCTAAAAAATACTCACTCTACTGACAGGGCAGTACTGAAGCCCCTTTATCTGTGAGCCTAATCTACTCGCCTACCTGGATCACCTGAAAAATGTTAAAGTAATGGGATGAACCAACTCTCAATAAGACGAAATATGCTATTGCTAGTGTGTGGCAAATGAGTTACAACACTTTAAAATTTGTTTCTAAATAATCATGTATAACTGAATATGAGAATACAAGTACAAATAACATATACAACCACCACCTGTACCCATGTTGTTTAACATATATGTTTTTGTAGGTTTTCCATTCATAATACTTCTACCTTGCATAAATACCCCCACTGTTACTGTAAAACTATATATACATCCAATAGCTGAAAACTTCCCTGTGGATAACTGTATGTCATGATTTAAGCCCTCAAACAGGGTCGTGCGGCCTATAGGCGAGATTTACCCTGACTAGCCGACCAAAATAAACCATTATACTCAATCAGTCCGATCAGCCCTCCTCAACTCATATCTGATGGGGTGCATATCCACTCGTGGGTTCTATACGATCGACTTTCATACCACGTATTATCTGAATAGGTGGTTGCGCTCTATACTGTATGTAGCAACGGTACCGTGCTCTGTAAACTGTATTTATATGTCCATCAGGGTCTGAAACTATATAATACATATCTATATACAACTATCTGTTTTACCATGATTATGTAATAACTGTATAAACCATGACACTGTGATAAACTGTATCTGTATCAACTATATTTCTGAAATGAACTGTGAAACTGTATGTCATGGTACTGTAAACTGTATCTGTATCAACTGTATAATCATGATATTATGTAATTACTATAAAATATATATTCACTGTCTGTATATTCTGTAAAACATAACTCTAAAAAATACTGTAAAACATGTCTCTATACTATATCTATATTCTCAAGCCACACAGTAATTTAAAACATATTATACATAATGGATAAACTGTATAAATTTCTGCTGTGAATAATAATCTGGTAAAAACGTATAATTTATACTAAAACGTACTAGAATTGTCTAGCATAACATATTTCCCTTACCTGATTCTTGCTAAAATCCCCCTACTATGGTGGGGCCTACACTCGCAAGGTTCTCCACTCAATACCCTGAAAATCATATATACTAGAACGAAACATCATTATTTCTACGTTTACTGCATTTCCTACAACTACTGGAAAGCCAAATTTTGCTTAAAAGACCTTACCCTGAATTTGAGATGAAATTCAACTTCATCCCACTAACGATCCGCTCCGGTAGATCGTTTTATAGTTTCTTGTTAGGAATTACTATAATTAGGCTCTGATACCAATTGAAATTAGGATAGCTATCCCAAGAGAGGCATAAATTGGTTTATTTTAATATTTTAACCTCTTCTGAGAACTTACTTGTTTTAATACAACAAAGAGAAAAATAAAACAATCAACTAATAACCACAACCAAAAACCCACACCACAAGATACTGAAATTTAAACACACAAACCAATTAACCAAAGTGTTCAAACAATTATGCAAGTTCGTTAAGCCTTTTATTAGCTGCCGTGTAGATGTTTGCAACCTACTTTGGATGAGATCTTTGTTTGTGCTTCTCTTGATTAAGATTTCCACAAATTAACCAACGTACTCCCTTTTGGGTTTCCGCAAACGATTAATCAAAACGTACTTTCTAAATATCAAGAGTCTTCCTTTGATTTTAATTTCAAGCCCTGCAACCTGCACTTTAGTATACACAAAGATATATTGTGCAAGAAAACAATGAATATGGAAGAGAGAGAGAGAGAGAGAGAGAGAAACAAAGATTTTACGAGGTTCGGCTTCAACACAACCTACGTCCTCTCCCTTGGCAAATTACCGAAAGGTTCCACTATCGCAGTTCCTTTACCGGGTGGAAAAACACCGATTACAGCACTCCTTTGTTAAGGTTAGAGCCCGCCTTCTCCAAATGATGTACTCTCGCTTGGTCAATGATCCAAAAACTTAGAATTGTCCAAAAACTACAAGAGAAACAATAAGAGGATTGTGTACAAAGAGTGCTCACACAAAGAGCAAGTCAGTACAATTCAAATCTATGTAACTCAAAAAAGTAAATATCAAGAATGAAATACACTTTTGAAGCTTAAGAATATATTTCACCAAACTCCCTTTTCTCTAGAAGAGAAATCAGCAGGTATAACTCAGGGATTGATGATCAATGATCTCAGAACACCAGCACTTTCAAATTGCAAAAGATGAGCAAGTTGAGACTTTAAGAGCAAGAGAGCTTATGGCATATTTTTCAATACTTGGTGGTACTTTGATTTGGAAAACCATGTATTTATAGGAATTCAAACAAGTTTCCTTATTGATCAAGTTTCCTTGGAGTATTTCCCAAGGTTTTTGAAAGATTGGAGCCCAAGCAACTAATATTTTAAAAATAAAATTTTGAAAATTTCTGTCCGTTAACAGTGTTCAAATGGTTGAACACTCAAGTTCAGTCATCTGAAGTTCTTGAACCTGTTGAAAAAATGAACTAGATACTGGGTCAGACGATCGAGGATTGGGTTCAGATGACCAAAGAGTCGAGTTCAGACGACCGAGGATAGGTTCAGTCATCTGCAATGCTTCTGCCAGTTTCTGTTTCTCACCAAAAAATATTTAGATGACTGAGCTTATTCTTTAGACGTCTGAAGTAATTCTTCAGTCAACAGAACTTGGAGTTTAGTCATCTAAAGTTGTCACTTTAGTCTTCTGAACAGATTTCTTTCTAGACGTTAACTTTCAACAATAAAAAATGGTTTACTCTCTTTCATTTATTCTTTATAAAACTTATTCCAGGATTTTTAAATAGGTCTCTAAGTCCATATGATTCCCTTAAAAAGCTTCAAAAGATATTTCAAGAGATATTTAGACTTTGAAGTACTTACATTGGTTTTCCTAAAACCTTATATGCTAAGCTTGAGATCATCCACTTTCTTTTTGCTTTGAAATCCCTTGGATTATTTGCTTGAGCTAGTTTTAGCTTCCCATGCTTTGATCAGTATTGTGTTGTTTTAAGCTTCTTTTTGGATCACTTATTAGTTTATCTAACTTGATGGTCCACAAAGATCCTTGTTTTCCTGAAACACCAAAACTCAAACATTCCAAGTTAAAATGTCCTTTGTTTGTTATCACCAAAACTGATTGAAAAGCCTTGTTAGGCCAACAATCCCCCCCTTTTTGATGATGACAAATAAGGAGCAAAGATAAAGGTTTCTTTGAAAAATACTCCCCCTTACTATGAGCATTCAAAAAAAAAAAATAAATAAACAAGATAACCAAGGAAACATAGCATATTATCCAAGCATGTCAATATAAGTCTTTGCAAGTTCATATGTCCATGTATTCTTTGTTAATTTCATTACTTTTGACATGTCCATGTATTCTTTGCATTTTATCTTTTCTAATAACCTTTCTCCCCCTTTGTCATTATTCAAAAAGAATAAGAGCAAGTAATATGTAATAGGAAAGTTATTATTATAACTATCAAGGAAGTGCTTACATAACGAGGTGTAACAACCAAAAATTTTCATCAAGAGATGTTTACAACAAAAAGAGTCAAAGTACCAAGACTGCAAACATCTGAGTTACATTCAAAAAGTTACATAGTAACTAGTAATCTATGCTAGGTGTTTCCTAATGATCCTATCCTTCTTCTTCAGAGTCGTTTCCATGTCCTTCTTCTTCTTCTTCTTCTTCTTCTTCTTCTTGGCTTCCTTCTTCTCCAGTTCTTGCTTCTTTCTACTGGTTTCCTTCTCCTGCAAAACCTTCTTCATTGTCCTTAGTTTCTTCATCAAAACCATCAGCTTCACTTTGGGGGGTGGAGCTAATATCTATAGGATCACTTCCCCTAGAAGATCTAGCCTGATACTTCTCAATGTGAGTGACGCGCTGATCAAGGGATGTAACTTTTTCTTTAATATTTTGAAGTCCAGTGTGCACTTCAGATGAGAAACTAGAGAAGTCCTTTTGAAATGATAAAAACCACGATGGTGTATCGTGAGAGGATCCTAGATCCTATGTGGGAGAAGAATTAGATGTTGTTGAGGCTGAGGCTGAGGCTGAGGTTGAGGCCGCAGGTGCTCGCTGAATTCTACTTGATTTTAAATACCAACCCGAGCTACCTTTGTCATACCCCATTTGTTTGAGAGAGGTCTCATTAAAAATATCATAGCGAGTTCTTTTTATGAAGAATTCAGAACTATTGGAGACATGAAGGTGGGCAAAAAGAAGAGTAAGGACACCTCCATAGGGAAGGACAACTCGAAGAGGACTCTAGTTTGGCCAACATCCATTTGATAATTAAATTGGCCAAATCTAGTTTATTCCCTTTGAGAAGACACCAAAGGACAAAGCACTCAATATAGGAAAGGTGGTCAAACGAAGCTTGTTTAGGTAGAATGTTATTTGCAACAATTTTGTGTAGAATTTGGGCTTTTAAACTTAGTTGTTTATACAAAGGAGGAAGCCCAAAATATATAGGTTTGTTTTCCATGATCAATGGGAGGGAGTTTGCAGGGGTAAACCCTTGTTCTAGAATCCAGGATTGAGCAAACATAGGACATTCAAAAGAAGGTAGTTTATTTAGGTTTTTTTTGGGGGAGGTCGTGAGGAGCGCTGAACTGGGAGGTTGTGTGCAAGGGTTTTTGGGGAAAAAAGGGTTCTTTTTGGGGGGACACAAGAAGGAGGCCGCACCACACATTGGGTCTTTTTTTTAATAATATTTTTTGGGAGACATACATAGGAGGCCGCCGGGGAGGTCTTCTTGGAGGCAGCCAAGGACTTCTTTTGGGAGGCTTTTAGAGGCGGCTGCGTGGGTGAAGATCAACATACACAGCAGAAAGGGAGGTGGCTGGTGGCACATAGAAAAAATAATATCTTTTGAGGAGCCAGAAAGCGACGAACAATGGCGGTGCTCAGGGTGTTCACGACGCGCAACAACGGTGCTGTGGGTGTTGATTTTTCTTCTACTCTCCAGATAAAAGAACCTATGGTGAAAACATTTATGTTTTATTTAATTTTCGGCATGAGCTAATTTTTATATTCTAAGAAAACGATGTAGCCTAATTTTAAACTATGCTTGCTCTTTGATGCTAATCTAAAGTCGTTTTCTTTAATGTTTGTTTGAGTTATTTTGCGTTTAATGCTTTTAATTAACTAGCCATTAATTAGATGATGTTGGTCTTGTGATTTGCTATTGAAAGGGGAATTATAGGAGAGATCTAGGATAATTCAGCGTAGGTGAATATAGAGATCGAAAGACTTGTATGAACTTACGTAGCATAAAAAAAATCGAGGGTATTATTGCATTCTTGCGTTATTAATTTGCATACTCCTATGTTAAATAATAAATAAGGATAGATTCTGATTGACTATCGAAAGAGGATTTTTGGAAAAATTGAAGATTTGCTAACAAATAGAGAAAACGAAGTCGAATTGGCTAGATGAGTAAAGCATAGTATGAAACTAGGTGAAATCGGTTTCTTAAAGGTTTTCACCCTCATTAATTTGATACGTGGCAACCAGTTTTATTTTTCCTTGAATAGTTTATTTGAAGTAGCCTTATTTCAATTTCGCATTCTAAAATTATTAATCTTTCTAAATAAAATTAAGATTAGTACAATTTCGGTATTTGGTAAAATTAAGACATCAATCCCTAAGGACGATACTCTTCATATCACTGTATTATAAAACTACAACACTATGCACTTGCAGTTTTGCACCAATCAAGCAGCAAGTAGAACTAATCGCAGGCTTCCAACCCAAATGTCTTTCGGCAATATCGAGCATCCATAGTAGCAACCCTTAGCTCCTTCAGCAACAAAGCATAGCTCATTTGACAAAGCTCTTCAATTTTTTGCCTCTCGTTTTGTTTCAATGGCAACAAGCAAAAGTAGAGTAGCTTCAACCTTGAGAATTCTTTTTGTTTACGAAAGCAAAGAAAGGGTGTTATAGTTTAAAACTATGATTTCTTCTTCTTTAGACTTAAGACTTGAGATTTTTTGTTCTTCTCCTCATTTTGTCTTTTATAGTTTGAAATCATGGATTCTAAATCCCTATTTTTTTTTTGTTGTTAAATGATTGTTGACTTTAAGAACTTTTTTTTTGTTATTTGTTCTTTGCTTATGTTATGTTTTTCTTTTCTCCCTTCAATGCCTCTTTATTTATTCCCCTTTTTATTTTCTTTTCCAAGTTTCATTTCTCTTCCTTTTATCCGTCTTCATTTTATGATTTGAAGCAATGAAAAAGTTGTGAATTTTTTATTTTTCTATAATACAAAGATTGAATATCGATGATTAACTCTTACATCTAGCTTTCACTACACTCTTTTGAACTATAAATTTTTAAATTTTGACATTCACCATGATTGGTGTTCGTAAGACTCTTGCAATACAAGTGATTACTTCTTAGCATGTCTAATGGTGTTAGTGATTAAGGAAAAGCAAAAAATTCAACAGGTATTAGAACTGAAGTTGGATGGGAACATGAAATAGAAGTGGATAACAATCCCAAGAAGGTGAATGTCGATATCATGGAGTGTTTGATTTGATGGTATATATAGGCTATAACTTCATTTTGTTGGAACTAGATGAAATGAGAAGCCTTGTAGTGAAGTTCAATATATAATATTATAAATATGTTTTTAGGTCCCCTAAATGCATCTTAAGTTTTGCAGGTTTGTGGTCAATATTCCCATATTTCCCTTTTTACATAGGTTCGATTTCCATAACCCTTTGCTTCATAGATTACAATTTCTAACCACCCATGCATTTTTTTTTATTACTATAACATATATATATATATATATGTATTATATCATTTATTTATTTCTATCTTTCCCATAGTAATTTTGACTTTTTGTACCTTCAATTACTTGTATAGTTATACTCAAAAGCACATTCAAAACCACAATTGATAAAGTCAACTACATTCCCTTATCACTTAGTCATTTTAATCTTTTTAAGCCACAACAGGTCCTCTCTTCCCCCTTCCTTTTTTGATCGTTCAACCCCCAACACATGCTCTCTCTCTCTCTCTCTCTCTCTCTCTCTCCCTATAATGTCCACATTTACGAGTTGTAGATCTAGCTTTGTCGTGATGGGAAATAATATTGTCGATTGAGCATAGTAAAGATACATTGATTATTTGTAGTTATCATTCCTATGACTCCCTCTCCATCTTCCCCCTCGGCTCTCTATAAATTTTGCTTCTAACAAGATTTATAAAATAGTGAAACCTCGATTAGCCTTGGTTTTGTATTGTTCATCAAGTTCATTTGGTTTATCTGATTGTCTTAGTTTTACCAGGTTTTTCTAACCTATGAAAATCTTAATAAGAACCGGATCAAATGGTGAGTCGAGTTCTAGTCTAACTGGTTCAATCAGCAGGATCGGAACGATTTTCAAAACCCTATTGTCATCTATAAACCAAAAAAATTAAGAAACATTGAATAAATTTTTTTAAAAGAAGGAGCTCGAGCAATAGTTTGTTAGCAAATTCATAGATTTTTCTACACTAGTGCTATTTCATTCAATTGTGTTAACAATCCCAAATTTTAGCTAATGCATGATATGGTTGGAAAAGATAGTCTTGGACTTAAACCACCTTCTTATCATAAAATTAGGATGAAATTTATTGTTCAATGAAGCAATGAGAATAATGGATCTGAAAACATGTGAATTGTTATGTCTGATGGATGGACTAATAAGAAATTTATTACTTTTTTTATGAATAGTCCTCAGGGAACTATCATCTTGTTTTTTTTTTTTTTTTTTTTTGACACTTTTGAAATTTTAAAAATTGCAGAAAAGGTATTTGTAATGTCATATGAGGTCGAGAAAAATGTTAGAAAATAGTGTCAGACAATAATGCTTTAAACTACAAATTAGTTTATGAGACGTTAACGGGAAAAAGGGAAAAGTTATTTTGAACACCTTGTGCATCACATTGCATTGACTTGGTATGAGGAGACTTTGAGAATAAGCTTCAAGTACATCACATGATTATTGCAACAGGTGGAAAAATTATGACATATACTCTAGGACCATGCTTATTACTTGGTTGAGGGAGTTTACCGAATAAAGAAATATCATTAGATTAATTGTGACACACTTTTGTCACACATACTTGATTTTATATTGCCTTAGTGAGCATAAAGGAACCTTGATTTTATGTTTTCTCCAAAAAAGTGGACCCCTGGTTGATTTGCAACCTCAAAAAAAAAAAAAGGACATTCAAAAAAGTTTGTTGAACTGTGGTAACCATATCCTTTAGGCCACGGTAAATTTAAAGTACTTTGATAAATTAGCATGAATTACTTTGTTTTTCAATAAATAAGTTCATACTATTTATGTTATTGATTTATTTGAGTCGTGTTAATTGATATTGGAAAATCTTTTTGACTTACTAATAGGAGGGGGCTTAGATGGAAACAAATTATGAGGGTCAAGCTAAAACATAAATAGCATAAGAGTTGGGGTGGAGAGAAAGAAAAAAAAAGTGGGGTATGCTTAAAACCAGATGTGACACTTGATAACACTACAAACCAGTATCCACCACCTAGTTATTCTAAAAAACCAGCAGCAGACACTTAATGCACAGCTGTCAGCACCGTAGGACCCTTGTTGCCACCAGTTGCTATAGTCTTGCCATGTGTCTAGTTGCTATCTTGACATTTTTAGCCTGCAGAACAACCAGTACATTGAAAATAATACCCCAAAAGTCTTGCTAAAAACCCTAGTCCTAGAGTGTGTGTGTGTGTGTGTGTGTGTGTGTGAGAAAGAGAGAGAGAGAGAAAGAGAAGAGTGAAAAGGAGAGTTAACTCTACAGAAAAATAGAGAAATTCATAGAAAATCAAAAGAAAATACACGAAATTTAGAAAGGAACTTATACTAAGTTGAAGAAGCTGAAAATCAAGGTACATGTTCTTAATTTTCATTTATTCACCTTGGGATTTTGGGTATCCAAAGGAAACAAAGATAGAAACTTGCATAAAGTTAAACTTAATAAGGAAGAATATTGCTTGTTGTTTCTAGTTTCTTGATATGGATGCATAATGCATATATGTTTTCTTGGTCATTATAGTTGCATATTTTGTTTACTTGGAAAATTTCCATGTGTTAAGTATTAATCTCGTAAGGATGATTGTTTTACTTGTAATGTCAGAGACTTGTGTATGCATACGTTAAATTGTTGTTGCATGAAATAGATGGCACCATGTGTTGTTGTGGCTATGATACTGTGGAATTCGAGCAAGTAGGGATTGTGTCTCCCTTGGGTTAAAAGCCCTAAACCTCTATAGGGTATTTGTGTGTTAAGCGGTGGTTGGCCAAATAGGAATTTGGCATTTGTTAATATTTCGGCATTAAGTGGTGGTTAGCCAAACTAGAATTTAGCACTTCTTTGAGATAAAATATGCACTTAGTTGGGATAGAGCTACTATATTAAAAAAAATGTGTAAATGCATGCTATTTAAATGTTTTGCGTTGGTTGTTTTGGGCGAACAAATTGCTTTGAATAAATATCGTATTCATGCACCTTGTGATCATGCATACATGTGAGAAATCATGTGTTATCCTTATTTGAATAAGGGGGAGTTGAGATTTAGCTTCCTTAATAATTTTAGGTTCAAACTAAAGGAGAGCTCCACTTGTTAGGTTCTCCAAGATAATTCCACTTTCACAAGTATTAATTTGACAGGAAGGCAATAAGGATACTAAGCATGTGTTTAGTTTTGGGTCGTTATCTATGTAGATTAGGGTGTGAGGAAAATGTTGTATGAAAAGTACAACCTAATGTAAAGAGCTTGTTACTAAATGAAAAACGTTTTTAGTTGCTTATTGAATATATATATATATATATATATATATATATATGTTTTGTGTTTTCAACAAACATTCACTCTTAAATGGCTTTTTACTTGGTTTCAAACGATGATATATAAAACAAATTATTGCTAGACACGTACCAAAAACAAGGGACGTGACACAGTGGTATCAGAGCTTTGGTTACATTGGTCATTACTTAGAGGGAGTGGGCAACATAATATTAACTTGAGTAGCACGTGGGTGGGTGGTCCTTTAACTTGCATTTTTTATTAGGTCATTTATAGATTATGTTATATAGATTTAGGCATATGCTCAAGTATAATTAATACAACTAGTGGTGCAGCTTAGTCAATGACTACAAATCCGTGGAAATATTTCATGATTTCATGGAAACACTTTATATCTCTTCTTTTCCTTTAAGAAGAATGAACAAATGGTTGTTCCAAGTTCTTTAACCCCGCCACAACAGGGTATCAATTTGGAGTAAAACATTCCTAGAGAATTTAAGGGTTTTGAAGGAATTTACGCATCCTTATGGAGTATTAATCAACCAATAGCCACAAAAAAATAAAATAATTAATCAACTCATCAAAATGACCATGAAAGTCAACTAAATCAGTGGCCAAAGATGGAGCAAGTGTTAGAAGAAACAATTGTTGAAAAATGGATGCATATGTTGAAGAAGTTAAAAAAGTAAACCCTTACAACTTTTTTGTCTACTTGGAACCCCTAGAGTCAGAGAATTGGCTATGGGAAGTCATTTTTTTTTTTAATGAGTATAGAGTCATCATTGCAAGTTCTCTATTCATGGGTGAGGATGACCATTGGGGGGAATCTATGCAATGGGTAAGAGATGTTATGACTGTAAGCTAGGCTAACTTTGAAGCAATTTTTAGTGAGAAATATTTCCAAAAGGCATTTCAAGAAGCCAAATTACATAAATTTATGCAGTTGACTCAAAGGAACTTGTATGATAGTCAATATGAAGGCAAATTCGCTAAATTATCACAGTTTAGACCAGATTGAGAGTTTCGGAGAAATAGTGGAAAAAGCTACCTTGGTGGAGTAAAACACTGAATACACTTAAGAAATTTATGACCAAAAGAAGAGGTCTTCATTTGGCCAATTCAAATTAGTTGGAAAGAAGCCAAGTCTCTCCAACACCACAACAAAATGCTCAAATTGGTGGCCCCTTCCATAGGATTATAAAGTGTCATGGGTATGGACAAGAAGGGCATATAAGGAGGGAGTGTCCTACCTCTCAATATCCAATGATACTACAACGACGACAACAGCCAACAACTCCATTATCTTATCCTCGACCTTATCAACCATATCCATCCCGAGGTTTGATTTTTCCCCAAAATTCAATGCAAACACCCAGCTAGAAGCTTCTTCAAATCCATTTAAGGCTGAAGCTTCATATAAAGGAAAAGGGAAGGAGTTCGAGAATAAGGTACATGGAAGATTTGCACCACCCTAGCATGGTCATCATGGAGAGTAACCAAATGAGGAGACAAGTAATTCCATAATGGAAGGTATGATTCTAATACACATCACTTGGGCAAGAGTTTTATTTGATTCTGGTTCTGCATACTTGATGGGGATCGGCATGCCCTACCTATGTTATTTCCAACTGTTGTGACATGTAGACGACCTTCTGATGCTCACATTTCCTTTGCTGACATGATGACATGTGGACGACCTCCTGATGTCTACATCAATTCATAATTGTGTTTAGGTTTTGAATGAATTATTTGAAAACTTGTTTTGAAGACTCTTTAATTTGAAGACTTCTCTTGATAAAAGACTTTATTATTATATTTTTCTTGGACATTTCATTTAAAGACTATTAGGTGCTTGAAGACCCTAGTTGAAGATCCAAGTGAAGTGTTGAAGCAAGAAGACCCATGTGGGCCCCACACGGTCTTATTGGCCCCACACTGCTTCGTTGGTCCCCACACGAAATTCGGCCTCCCTTTGACTTTTGTTTTGTATTTAATGTATTTCTTACAAGACAACTTGCTTGCTTGCATGTGCATGTCTTGGTAAATTGTGTATGTTACAAGTTGTGTTAATATATATTCTCTAGAAAGTTGGAGCATTTATTTTGTTAGTAACTTGTAAGAGTAACTAATGTGTCTAGTAAGTTGGTGTATTTATTATTTGTGTCTCTCATGCTGATATGGGAATTGTTAGTTGTTTAATGTCTTTGTCCCCCATGCTAGCTAAGCTTATTAATGTTTTTCCCCCCATGCTAGTTATACATATCCCTTCATTGTAAGAAAAAAAGCTAAGTTTGAATATTGAAATATTGAAAGGAATTTCCTATATTAAAGCTTGTTAGTTTTGTCCAATCATTTTGATTGTGTAGTGTGAGACTTCATGTTCTCTCCGAAGATCAAGTAGTGAGAGACCACTATCTATCCAGTGACTCCATCTCCATCTCCTCCCTTTCATCCACACGACCTCCACCAAAGTTACATCCACATACCCAGCACTTTCACATCACCACACGACCACCATCATCATTTCACTGCATTGTTGCGTTCATTATTGATATTCACAAGCTTGCACAAAGGACTCTAGGTGTGAACCTGTTGCAAGCTGAACAACGTCAAGCATCCATAGACCCTCTGTAACAACCTGCCTATTTTACCATATACATACATTCATATTTATTTATGTTTTTCCATTTAATAACATTCATAATAACTTAGATATTCTACTAAACTGATATAGTCATGATCAACCTGAACCCGTGGGTACCGAGGATATACCAGTCATACATCTCTGATACCTAAGTAGTGAAAAACATAAATTACATACATGTTATACAACAACGGGTGCAATACTAGAAATCTATTGAGTCTCTTATAACCCCAAAAACCAACCTAACCCTAGCTCAACTACTTACACTTCTAACAGGGTAATTCAATCAACCTCTACTACTGCGGAGCTCTATCCGCCCTTATATCTGGATTTCTTGAAATGTTTATTATTCTAGGGTGAGACACCTCTTAGTAAGGCAGATAAACTAATATTAGTGTGTGATAACATGAGTTTTATAGTACTTAAACATGAACTGCACATAATATATATATATATATATATATATATGTATGATAAAACTGACTGTATAAATTCTAAGTAAAACATGGTTCATCATATCATAATAAATAATGTTCTCAATTATGTAATTATGTAAACATCTTTTATAACTGTACAATACTGAAATAATACTCAGGATGGATAGTTAGCTGATATCATGTCTTACCCCCCACATGACAGGGTTGTGTGGTTCATAGGTGGGACCTAGCAATGATTGGCCAACTATGCTAAGTCAAACATATGTCTGTAAGTACGATGGGATTGCCCCAACTAGTTCGGACTACTAGGGGGACACCTGCACTACATTGAAGCCACATCGCCTACCATCTTCCACACTCTATCTGAGATGTGTGGTAGCACTAACATAAACTTATACTTGAACTTAAACTTATGGTTACGGTACCGTGCTCTCAAATTAAGACTAAGTCATGCGGGTTCTGATAACATATAATACATTTCATATTGTTGATACATAGGTGTTTCATATTTCAAAGTAATATCTGATATAACAAGCATAATTACGGCATCTGCACTGACTTGTAAATCATAACATATAAATCACGGCATCTGCGCTGGCCATATCATAACATATTGAACATGAAATTTCTGCACTATTTAACATCATATTCTCAACGATAGTTCATGTACTATTTTTATGGTTTTTTTGAAAACCATCATAACATGCTTATTCTGGAAAAATCATATTATTTTGATATAACATAATTTTCATGGAAATTTATACTCATGCCACACAAATGTGAGTAATACCCTAAACATAGAATCTAATTTGAAATCATATTTTCTGATAAAATGTAATAAATATATTTTCCTGATCAACAACAGTATTCTCAAACACTATACCATAACATACGTAATTTCTGAAAATAAATGTTGTATATTAATAAATAATTTCATGAAAATGCTAACTTAATTTATCCCGTTACCTGATTTACTAAGAAGCCCACAAATCTAACCAAACTTACTCCTGTTTGTTCCGAGTTCAACAACCTGAAATTTATATTTCCCCAACAAATCAACAAACACCCGTATAATACCTTCCAACACATTTCCCTTAATTCATAAATATTCGATAACTTATAAAACTTAAAATAACCAACTTACCCAAATTTTTGGATGGTGCCCAAATGCTCCAAATCAAAATTTTGATCCAAAAATATTGTAGAGAATCTTCCTAGGAGTAACGTGGTGAATTTTGATTGTCAAATTGGCTAGAATCGAAGCCGAAATTCTAGAGAGAAGCTGGAGAGACAAATTTTAGAGAGAGAAAGACGGTTTGCATGCAGTTTTCTCACTGAAATCCCGAGTTTGGCATATTTATAAAGTGCTGCCTCGTCAAAAAGACATGTGGCCTCGTCGACGAACCCAAAAAGGAGGTTCATCAACAATGTCATAACCTTCATTGACAAACTTCATGCCGTAAAATTAGTCCTCTCGGTATCTTTTTGTCGACGAGACACGTGTCCACGTCAACATGCCTAAAAAGTCTATTCGTCGAAGAACGTTCTACGTTCATCGAGAATGTTCGTCGAGGAGACCTTGATGAGTCCCCCTATGGAAATTCCTTTTTTATCTATTGTCCTTTATTATTTAATTGCTAAAATTCTCCGTGTCTCTACATTCTCCCCTCCTTATAAAAATTTCATCCTCGAAATATGCTATCTAAATTATGCCTCATCCTTTGTGGAAAAATTGGCTACTTATTTTATTACTTACCCTCACTTATGGTGAAGGAATAATGTGGTACATATACGTTTCTGGGAGATTACAATAACTTAACAAAATTATCCCATAACCAACCGAAATAAAAACTAATACATGTACTGATTAACCTGCGAAAGAAACATTACTTACTTACCTGATCTTTCTAATTACTACTGGTCCCACAGAAAAGGTATGGGTATTTTTTTCGTATTTGCTCCTCGAGCTCCCATGAAACTTCTTCCACTGTGTGATTCCTCCATAGGACTTTAACTAATAGAATTTTCTTATTGCGCAATTCATGTTCTTTCCTATTCAAAATCTACACTGGTGTTTCCTCATATGCCAAAGTATTACTGAGTTCTATCCCTACGTAGCTGATCACATGGGAGGGATCTAGAACATATTTCCTTAACATGGAAATATGAAATACGTATTCTGGATAATGCTGGTGGTAAAGCTAGCCGATAGGCAACTATCCCCACTCTTTTAAATATCTTAAATGGGCGAATAAACCTAGGGCTCAACTTACCTTTCCTCCCAAACCTCATAACTTCTTTTCAACAGTGCTATTTTAAGAAAGACATGATCTCCTGTATCAAATTCAAATTTCCTACGACGAGTATAAACGTAACTTTTCTGCCAACTCTGAGTTAAACCAATTCTGTCTTTGATAAGTCGGACTTTATCGTAAGCCTGTTGTACTAATTATGGTCCCAAAACTCGCCTCTCACCCATCTTATCCCAGTATAATGAAGAATGGCATCTCCTACCATATAACGCCTCATAAGGTGCCTATGTCGATGCTGGCCTAATAGTTGTTATTATACGCAAACTCAACCAGCGGCATATACTGGGTCTAACTACCCCTGAAATCCGGCACACATGCTCGTAGCATATCTTCAAGGATTTGGATCATCCTCTCTGTCTGCCCATCATACTGAGGATGAAATGTCATGCTAAATGATAACTAAGACCCTAGGGCCTCCTGCAAGCTCTTCCAAAATCATGACGTGAAACGTGGGTCTCGGTTTGATACTATGGACACTGGCACACCATGTGATCGCACTATATTTTGAATATATAATTATGCCAGCCTGTCTATGGAGTAATTGACTTTAATAGGAATAAAATAAATAGTCTTTGTCAGTCTATCTACAATCACCCAAATCATGTTCTGCCCATGCAACGCTGGTGGTAAACCTGTAACAAAATCCATAAAAATATGGTTACAGTTCCACTTAGGGATAGGAATTGGCTACAATTGTCCTATTGGTCTCTAGTGCTCAGCTTTCACCTGCTAGCATGTCAAACAATGCTCCACGAATTCGGCTATCTCCCTCTTCATGCCGCTCCACCAGAATGATCCTCGAAGATTGCGACACATTTTAGTGCTACCAAGATGCACTATGTATAGGGATATATGAGCCTCCTCTAGGATCGTCCGTCTGATATCCATATCTGCAGGCACGCACAACCTGGTATGAAACCTTAGAGTTTCATCATTTCAAATACTAAATTATTTTCCCTATCCATCCTGCACTTTAGCTATCAGCTCCACTAATTCTACGTCATCTCTCTAAGCAGCTTTAATCCTCTCATGTAAAGCAGGTTGTACCACCAAATTGGCAATAAATACCTTATGATCACTCTTTGCTAGCTCCACACCGATTCTCTCCAAGTTCATCTATATCAGGTGCTAAATTACTGCTACTAACTGTGTTGCTTCCCCTGATTTCTAGTTTAGAGCATCAACGACCACATTCGCGTTCCCTAGATGGTAACTGATGGTGCAGTCGTAATCCTTAATAAGTTCCAACCATATCCTCTACCTCATATTCAACTCCTTCTACATAAGGAAGTACTTTAGACTTTTATGGTCTGAAAATATTTCACATCTCTCTCCCTATAGATAATGCCTCCAAATTTTCAATGCATGAACCACTGTAGCCAATTCTAGATCATGAGTAGGATAATTCTATTCATATTCTTTCAATTGTCTGGAGGCATATGCTACAACTATATCCTACTTCATCAACACATATTTGAGCCCTTTCAAGGACTTGTCACTGAAGATCACATAACCATCACCTCTTGATGGAATGGTTAATACTGGTGTAGTAATGAGCCTCTACTTCAATTCCTGGAAGCTTTGCTCATAATTGTAATTCCATTCAAACCTAACATTCTTCCTAGTTAGTTGAGTCAAAGGCCCTGACAATCCTAAGAATCCCTCTGCAAACTGACTATAATATCCCGCTAGTTGCAAGAAACTCGTGATTTCCTTAACATTCCTCGGCCTGGCCCAATTCCCCACTGCCTCTATCTTGCTGGGATCTATTGAAATTCCATGTCCTGATAAACTTGGCATATAAACATGCCCCAGAAACGGAACTTTTTCTAACCAGAATTCACATTGGCTAAACTTGGCATATAATTTCTTTTCCATGATCATCTGAAGTATTAGCCTTAAGTGTGTCTCATGCTCCTCAAAACTCCTCGAGTAGACTAGTATGTCATCAATGAAAACCAGAACGAACTGATCTAAATATTGATGAAATACCTTGTTCATCAAATTCATAAATATAGTAGAAGCATTCGTTTGTCCAAACGACATGACCAAAAATTCATAATGGCCATACTGAGTTTGGAACGCTGTCTTAAAGATGTCCTCTGCTCTGACTTTTACCTGATGGTACCCAGAGCATAGATCAATCTTTGAATAAACCCGTGTACCCTGAAGTTGATCAAATAAATCATTTATACGGGGTAGAGGATACATGTTCTTAAATGTTACTTTATTTATTTCCCTGTAACATATGCACATTCTCACAATCCATCTTTTTTTTCACAAATAAAATTGGAGCTCCCCACGACGATACAATATGTCTAATAAACCCTTTATTCAATAAATCCTATAGCTGATCCTTTAATTCTCCCAACTCTACTGGAGTCATTCGATAAGGAGCTTTAGAGATCGGTGCCATCTTTGGTAGTAAATTGATAGCAAAATCTACCTCACGGTTTGGAGGCAACCCGGGTAACTCCTCTGGAAAAACATCTGAAAACTCCTTTACCATTGGTATATTGACAAGATTTAATTCATTTTTTGTCACCTCCTTCATATAGACCATAAACCCATAACATCCGTCTAGGAGTAGTCTTCTTGCCAGTATGGCCGACACTAACTGAGGCAGGGAACACACCCGCGACCCCACAAATCTGAATTCCTGCTTTCTCGATGGTGTGAATATCACCTCTTTCATATGACAATCGATACTAGCATAATTAGCTTCCAACCAGTCCATACCTAGTACTACATTTGTAACGCCCCGAACCCTTAAACCCAGATCCGGTGCATTTTACTTGATAAAATCCCTAATAATTCATAAGTCAACATATACGCAGCGGAAAACATAAACAAAATCTCCATAAAACATAATCCTATAATACCATATTTTCATAACACAAGAGTTTACTAACCCTATCTAAATTTCACAATATCCATCCAACACCTACATTTCCATAAATACACAAATCTCCAAAACATTTTAGTATGTTCACAACCATTCTGTTCTCAACAAGCTTAAAACATAACGACATAAAACATAAAATATATACATCCCCAAGTATTAACAAACATATACCCTTTATCTTTATGTTCCTCAAAAATGCTAAATACCCTCGAGCTCTCTAAGCTCGACCTCGAGGATGTCCTGAAAAAGAAATCATCATATTCAGGTAAGACACATCTCAGTAAGGGAAGAAACAATATATTAAACACAGCATGTAGCTAACATGAGGCATATAAATATCATTTTAATAACATTTGTAAAGCATTTTCATAAACATTGAAATCATTCTCTGAATCTAAACAATCACATGCAAAGGTTTAATCCATGAGATTACCCAAGGATAGGGGTGATTACCCACCCACACAAGTAGCACCCCTCTACTCTGATACTTAGGTAACCTGAAGGTCACTACTGAAGCATACTAGAGCACTCACCTTATTCAGCAAGCCCTCAAGTGTTAAATTGAGCTCGTACTCACACCGTTCAACAATAGCTTTCCGGCAAAGGCTCTAAGGATAGGGAAATCTACCCGCCCATACAAGTAGATTCCCTCTGCCTTAGTGCGTTATGCAACTACTGCCACATCTGAAGCTACTAGTGCACTCGTCTTTCTCAGCAAGCCCTTAGGCAAAGAGTACGCCCCACCCAGTCATAACATGTTCTACGTACATAGGTACTTCTAGTATCATAATATATTTTCCTTTTTGTCATTATTCAATCACACACATCTATTCATGTTCATAACGTCTACATTTCATTGCATTTCGTTTTATGTGAATCTTCAACATTTCATTGTTCACATTTATCATTTCATATCATGGTCATTTCATAGTCATTGCATAACATTTTTATTTCATTTCCTTCGTACTACAGTTAGTCTTTAGCCATCATCAGTTAGTCTACAGCTCCTTTTAGCTGTCATCAATTAGTCTACACAGAAGTGTGCTAGATCTGCTAATATGGCTGTCTTTCAGCTGTCTTACATTTACATGATTGTATTTAACATACACAAGCAACATAGTCCATTTCATATTTTATTCTCAATGCTTTACTTACTTAGCCTGCATCTCATACATTTAACATATATTTGCACATAATCTTATGCCACACAATTTAACAGTAAAATTTATACATATTCTTGTAAAATAGGTCAACCCATATTTAACATTTATATGCTGAAAATATTTTCTTTACATAATTATCTAGAAAATTCCTTTCACTTTCTTTAGTTCATTTACACGAATACATAACTAAATAAGTGGTCTTAAGCTCAGAAATCATAGTTTTACATGGTCGGCATTTTAATAATTCACACCAAAACATACATATAATATAAAGTAAATTATTAGCTTTAATTTCATAAATTATGATTTAATATATAATTTCCCTTTACCTGAATTCTCAAACTACAACGACAGGAATCCCACACAGATGCTAGTGGTGCTCACCCGGACCCTGATTCAAAAACCCTAGTTCCATTAAAGTATTCCTAAATAAAATACTATTTAAATATTTCCTAGGACCATAATTTCCAAATAAATAATAATACCTGCAAATAAAAGCAATTTGCCAAATTTCCCAAATCTCACTCTCGCTTTGGAGTGGGGCCTAGAAAACCTCAATTGGAAGTTTACCTATGTCAAAATGACGACAATCGCAACTAGGACCACGTGGTGGTACCTGATCGTCGATTTAACAACAAATTTAAAGAAAATTTGAGAAATTAAGAAAAATTGCCTTATTCTAGGAATGGTGCTTACGTCACTCCCAAGACAAATCTGTTCCAATAGAATCGTCAGCAGCAGAACCAGGAATCTAACGGTACCTTCTGTTTCCCGATCCGCTGCAAACCCATTGAGAAATTGAGAGAGAGAGAGAGCGAGAGACGGAGATGGAGCGGCCGCGACGCGCAAAAGGAACTCTAGGGGGGAGGGATGAAATAGAGTCTCTGTTCTTTTAAAATCAACTCCTCTCTTGAAGCTTCTAAGCTTCAGAAGGGTTATATATATATTATAATAAAATATTATATTATATTAATATGTTATTTTACGTAATTTAATTAATGATTAACATTACTTAATTAATTGCTTAGTTTAATTAATTATTTAATTTAATTTAACTTAGTTTTAAATTATATTTTATTTTTTTTATTGATTAATTGATTGATTTATTTATTTATTTATTTTTGAATCACCACTTCTAATCCATGCATGTCTAATAGAATTAGATCAGCTGGTAATACTCTCACCAAAATATCTATGGATAGCCTTTAAGAACCCTATGACACCTCACCACTAACCCCGTCGATGGAGCTACTGGCAATTCAACATCTAATAACTGTATCTAGACTCTAGACAATTTAACATATCTCGCAGATACAAAGGAATGGGTGGCACCCGAATCAAACAAAACAATAGCTTGACATGATAAAATAGTAAGGGTACCTATCACGAAGTCGCCTGCAGTCTTAGCGTCTCCCGGCGTCAATGCATAAACCCTCGTTGGGGCAACATTTTTATATTGGCGTCCACGGGGCGCTTAATAACCTCCCCAATAAGGTCTGGAAACAGGAACGGTACCAAGTAGAGTAGGGCAATCTCGTACCAAATGTCTCGGTCCTTCATAGGGATAGGAGATGCCTCTCCCTGCTCGACAATCCCCCAAGTGTCTCTTCCCACATGTCAAACAAACAGGGTATATCTGCATACCTTGAACCTTACGGCCCCTCTTCTCCTGCCTCTGTCCCCTGCCATAATTACCTCCCCTCCAAAGGCACCGCCTAGATCTTTGCTGAAAACCTGAAGGCGTAGGCCTCTTTTTCTATCCCTGCTCCTCTGCACCCATCCGCTCACTGGTCTCCGCCACAGCTGCTCTGTCTACCAACTCGACAAAGTCTTGCAACTTCGGCACCGCTACCTATTCATATATTTCGTACCTCAAACCTCTTTCAAACTGTCTCGGCTTCTTTGCCTCATCAAGAATGATATACAAGGTGAAGTGGGACAACTCTATGAACCTCGCCGCGTACTGCTGAACTGTTTGTTGTCCCTACTTCAAATTCAGGAATTCCTCTACTTTGGCCTCCTTTGTAGTGGCTGAAAAATATCTGTCGAGGAACAAATCCCTTAACCGGCACCAAGTCATAGCTATAGGTACTAACCTCTGATCCTTCAATAGTTTTACAATAGTCCACCATCTCTCAGTCTCTCCTGTTAGCTTATAGGTGGCGAATAAGACCCTCTGCTCCTTCGTGTATTGCAGCACCGCCAATACTTTCTCAATTTCCTACATTTAGTTTTTGGCGACTACAGGATCAGCTCCTCGTGAAATTGTCGAAGGATTCATCTTGGTGAATTTCTTTATCGTACACCCATGGCTTGCAGACGAACTTCCCTGGTCGTTGGAGCTCCATGCAATTTCAGTCATGACCTGCTCAGCTACACTGTGTAATATAGCAGCTGAATCACCCTTGTCTGCACCCGAGGGCCCTACACCCTCACTACCGCTCGCATGAGCACTACCACCCCCAAGGTCAACTTGAAAAGACAATAACTAGGGCTTAGGGACCCTATCCTTAAAATTGACGTATCTAGCCACTATGTTGACATCCTTATCTTAAATCAAAATTCGGTCCTACACTATAGAAACATAACCCGACAATAGTTTACTATGAATTTTCTTTAAATTGTCGCCCTAAGAAAGACACAGAAACCACCACGGAAGTCCTACCTCCACACTACACAATAAAACCTCGAATTTTTTTTTTCCTATACTCTGGTATTGTTTTCGCTTTATTATAAAGTCTACAGAACCTAACAACATAGGCTTTGACACCAAACTGTAACGACCTGCCTAGTTTACCGTATACATACATTCATATTTATTTATTTATTTTCCACATAACAACATTCATAGTAACTCTGATATTCTGCTTAACTGATATAGTCATGATTAACCCAGACCCATGGGTACCGAGGATATACTTGTCATACATATCTGATACCTAAGTAGTGGAAAACATAAATTACATACATGTCATACAACAACAGGCACAAAACCGGAATTCTTCTGAGTCTGTCATATATATAAACATCCACAAAAGGACCAAAAAGCACCCTAGGGTCATAACCTAAAAACCAACCTAGCCCTAGCTTAACTACTTACCCTTCTGATAGGGTAGTTTAATCAATCTCTAATGCTACGAAGCTATATCCGCCCTTCTATTTGGATTTCTTAAAATGTTTGTAATGTTGGGGTGAGACACCTCTCAGTAAGGGAGATAAACTAATATCAGTGTGTGGCAACATGAGTTTTATCGTGCTTAAACATGAATTGTACATTTACTCAAAATTTATACAGTCAGTTTTATCATATATATATATGATAAAACTGACTGTATAAATTCTAAGTAAAACATGGTTCATCATATCAAAATAAATAACGTACTAAATTCTGTAATCATGTAAACATCTTTTATAACTGTACAAGACTGAAATAATACTCAAGATGGATAGTTAGCTGATGTCATATCTTACCCCCCACATGACAGGGTTGTGCAGTTCATAGGTGGGACCTAGCAATGGTTGGCCGACTACGCTAAGTCAAACATATGTTTGTAAGTATGATGGGATTTCCCCAACTAGTTCGGACTGCTAGGGGGACACTTGCATTACACTGAAGCCACATCGCCTGCCATCTTCCACACTCTATCTGAGATGTGTGGTAGCACTAACATAAACTTATACTTGAACTTAAACTTATAGTTACGGTATCGTGCTCTAAAATCTAGACTAAGTCATTCGGGTTCTGATAACATATAGTACATTTCATATTCCTGATACATAATTGTTTCATATTTCAAAGTAATATCTGACATAACATGCATAATTATGGTATCTGCGCCGACTTGTAAATCACAACATATAAATCACGACATCTGCACCAACCATATCATAACATATAAATCACGGCATCTGCGTTGACCATATCCTAACATATAAATCCCAGCATTTGTTCCGATCATATCATAACATACTAAACATGAAATTTATGCACTGTTTAACGTTATATTCTCAACCATAGTTCATGTACTTTTTTTATGGTTTTTTCTAAAAACTATCATAACATGCTTATTCTAGAAAAATCATATTATTCTGATATAACATAATTGTCATGGAAATTTTTGCTCATGCCACACAAATGTGAGTAATACCCTGAACATAAAGTCTGATATGAAATCATATTTTCTGATAAAATGTATTAAATATATTTTCCTGTTCAACAGCAATATTCTCAAACACTATACCATAACTTACGTAATTTTTGAAAATAAATGTTGTATATTAATAAATAATTTCATAAAAATGTTGACTTAATTTATCCCCTTACCTGACTTACTGAGAAGCCCACAAATCTAACCAAACCTACTCCTGTTTGTTCCTAGTTCAACACCCTGAAATTTGCATTTCCCCAAAAAATCAACACACACCCGTATAATACCTTCCAACACATTCCCCTCAATTCATGAACACCCAACAACTTATAAAACTTGAAATAACCAACTTACCCAGATTTTGGGATGGTGCCCAAATGCTCCAAATCAAAGTTCTGATCCGGCAATATTGTAGAGAATCTTCTTAGGTGTAATGTGGTGACTTTCGATCGTCAAATCGGCGAGAATCAAAGTTGGAATTCTAGAGAGAAGTCAGAGAGATGAATTTTAGAGAGAGAAATAGGTTTTGCATGCAATTTTCTCGCTAAAATCCCAAGTTTGGCATATTTATAAAGTGCTACCTCGTCGACAAGACACATGGCCTCTTCGACAAACCCAAAAAGGAGGTTCATCAACGATGTCATAACCTTCGTTGACGAACTTCAAGCCCTTCTCTTTTCTCTCTTTTCCTTGATTATTTAGTTGCTAAAATTCTCTCGGTCTCTACACTCTCGTGGTAACATCAGTTTTTTTTAAACCCCTATTATATCTTGCAACCCCTGCTATTACTAAAACCTTAGTTTCAAATTTTGCAATTTCATATTTGATAAATCCTTTGCTTGGAATTCTGAAATTCCAAAATTGAATAGCTTATATAAATCCTTAGACTTTCAATATTTCTGCTTGCTAGCTTGAAATTAGTTGTGAAATATTGTTGTGCTAAACATAGAACTTATTTCTTGAAGTATTGAAATAACATCTTTACTCCAATTTCAACTTGTTTCCTTTGTGAAAGAACCAATTGGGACTTATTTCATAACAACATCATACACCCTTTCAAAATCCAAAACATGTAAAATGTCCTTTGGTATATTGTGTTTACGTTCGGATAATTAAATTCTTAATTTAAAGTATTTTTAGTGTATTTGCTTGTGGGATTTGAACCATAGGACTATGCCACCCTTACCCCTCCTACATCATCTTGGTATCAGAGCCTTGGTTCGGGTAAACCCTCAAAGTCCTATTTCCTTAGCATACAGGATTTTAGTTTCATACTGAAACAACCGCGACATTTTTCCCAGAATAGCCCACCTATATTCTGAATTTTGGATATTTTGAACTTAGTTTGGTTAGGTTTACACATGACCCTACTTTGTGTGACCAAACACCATTCCAAAGGCTTCCCTAGTGTGTCTGAATCCTTCCCCAAACCCCTAGGATGTCTACTCAAGTCACGAATCCTTATCGATGTCGTGTGATTAATAATGAAAGAGAACCACCCATGCCTCCTAGATAAAGACCTCCACTCCTTTCATAAAGGCAAGTGAATCGTCAAGATGACTTTGCTAAGCCCCACATCATGAGCCCTATGCCCAATCTTGGAATGATAAGGACTATAACATTGATGACCTTCACATTAAGAGACCTTATCCTAGGGACCATCGTGATCCTTACAAGGATGTAATGAGGATAGAAGTCCCCACCTATGATGGGAAGATGGATCCTAAAGTCTTCCAAGATTGGTTGACTGGGATGGATTCCTATTTTCATTGGTGTAAGATGATTGACCCTTATCGGGTTAAGTTTGTAAAAGTGAAACTAATAGGGCAAGCCAAGCTCCATTGGATGAATGTGGAGAGTCAGGAAGCAAGGTTAGATCATCAGCCCATTGAGCATTGGGATCTAATGAAGGATAGGTTAAGGGAGAAGTATGTACCCCTTAGTTATAGAGAGCACCTTATAGACCACCTTTACAACTTGCGTCAAGGTAGCATGACAGTTTCAGAATACATGAGTCAACTTGATGAGTTATCTATAAGATGTGGCGTCTATGAGACTTGTAGTCAGTAGATCTCTTTATTCCCCCTATGATTAAAGCTTGAACTTTGGACAAAATTGTTTCCCCGTCACATTGAGTCCCTTGAACAGGCTTATAATTTAGCTCATGATCTTGAGCAAATGACTAGAAGGCCTATGGGAAAACGGTTTGATACCTCTTCAAATGAGTCATATTCTCAACAAAAATTGAGTTATGACAAGTCCTGATTAGTGCAATCAAGTCAAATTATCTCTCGAGGGAGCAATTCCATTGTCCAATTGTTGCGAGCTACTAAACACCTATGAGTGTTCCGATCTTGATGAGGTTTGTCTCGAGACCCAAGAGGGGGTCTGAACCAATTTTTGAGATGGGGTTATCCCTCTTCGAGAGGTTCCTGCGTGATGCTGAAGATAAATAACCCCCCCTTTGTTTGTTCTTTCTATTTTGCTTATATGACATGTGATTGTGTGTGTGCTTTGAGCGTTGCAGTGTTTGTGTTCAAAGTGATGGACTGATGATGAAGATCTATGTGTTGGCTTGTGTTTTGAGTGTTCGATTTTGTGTTATAGGGTTTCTTTATTCTCTGGAACAAGGTTCATCGACAAGTTAACTCGTCTAAACTCACTATTGAGTTTTTGCTTGCGAGTCAAACCCTTGAGTTCTTCTGGGCTTGGATGGGCCCCAAGAGGACCTGGGGTTTCTGTTTATAAAAATGGGCTTGGGTTTTTCTTTAAAATGTAGGTGGGCCAGGTTTTTTAAAATGTGTTGGGTTTGGCTTGTTTTAAAATTGAATGGGCCTAGGCTTTGTTTTAAAATGCAAGTGGGCTTGTTTTTTTTTTTTATTTATTTTTTTTTTATGTTTTGGGCTCGGGGACTTTTAAAACTGTAGGTGAGCTTGGGTCTTTTAAAAGGTGTTGGGCCCAGGGTATTTAAAATTATGGTTGAGCTTGGGTTAGTTAAAATGTGTTGGGCCTGGTCTTTTTAAAACATGAGTGGACTCAGGTCTATTAAAATGTGTTGGGTCTGGTCTTTTTAAAACAGGAGTGGGCTCAGGTCTGTTAAAATGTGTTGGGCCTACTGGGCTTAGGTTCTAGTTCTCTATTTAGGTTCATGTTGGCTCTAGTTCTTGGGTTCGGTTTAGGTTGGTTCTCGTTCTTGGGTTCAGTTCAGGTTGGTTCTGGTTCTTGGGTTCAATTCAAGTTTCAGGTTTGGGCTCTCAATTTAGGTTTAGGTCCAGGTTTAGGTTCAAACCCAAGTTTGGGTTTCGGTTCCTGCTTTCACAATTACAATCACAGATTAATATTACATACCTAGAATAAGGAAGGAAAATCCATAGTTACCTACAATCTTCCACTCCTCCGATCTTCTTTTCCTGCCTTTAAGTCTGTCAAGAGTTAGTCTGGAGCAATCCTCTAGAGGGTCTGCTTCTGTGTACTCAACAACTGCACTAATGTGTGTGTCTTTCTACATGAGGGTCGTAAGGCACCAGTGGGTGTGCCATTTGAGGATATGGCTCCAAACTTTAGGAGTCTTTTAGGATTGCTGCTACTTTTCCGTTCCTTCATAACTTCCTCATATTGCTTCTGAAATCTCTATCAGTTTGCTCCTTTCTCTCAGCCTGTGTTTATCCTCCCCCTCTTCCTTGTAATGTTGGTGTCCATGCTTCGTGTGAGACTCCTCTATTTATAGGGTCAGTCCTAGGTCAATTTAGGCAAGGTTAGAATTGTCCTTTCTCCATTCTTCCCTTCCAAGCAGCAATCCCATTGCTGGCTTTCCTTCATACAACAACACAATCCCCAATTCTTGTGATATGGCTGATTCTCCATTCAATGGAGAGCCTCGCTGAGACTTTTGAGGGGGAGACAACTTAATTTGATAATATTCTTTTGAGGATTGTTTCCAAATTGATTTAGAATCAAGGTACCAAGTGCATGCATCTTTAGATCCTTTGATTTTTTTTATTTAATTGCTTTGATTCATCCTAATTTGTTTCCAAATTGATGTACAAGGGTCTTGGAGATGCTTCAGAATATTTCATAGCAAGGGCACAGATTGAAGATTTTCCTATATTTTTTTATTTTATTGTATTTAGCAATGTATTTCCCTCCATATTTTCTTCTGTATTTCCCTTTATATTTCCTTGTATCTTCTGTATCTCATGGCCTCCTACTATATTTCATTGGCCACGTGTCCCTAGTAAAATGTTTATTTTATGTGCACATAACTTCACTCAAACATTGGACTTAAAAAAAAAAAGTAATAAATAGGACAGAGATCAATTTCATAAAACTGACAGTTTAACTAAAATTTGTTGACTTTTTTAGTTTGATCCCTATTTTGATGCTGACAATGCACAAGTATCTTATGTGCATACATAGCATGCGAACATGTTTATAATTCAAACACATACATAAGGGAATGGGAAATGGAAGCCTGAAGGACTTAAAGACCATCTCATTCTGGTGTATTCCATGGAAGATAGAAGAGCAAAGAAGAAAGAAGACATGTTATTTATTATTATAAATTACATTTAGTTTTTGGTTTGTAATAATGCATGCTCTGCATGATGTGGCTAAATGCTCAAAATGACCGTAGACAGACTTTAGGGACCAACGCTTCTAAAAACCTTTTTCATAAAGAATTAAAATCATACAAAAGGTTTGAAAGGGGGTTTGAACTTAAAAAAGGGCAAAACATCACTTTTCTTAAGGGTTAGTCGACCAACCTCTTAAAGGCTTAAAGTGCTCAGTCAACCGGCCTCAGTTGCCTCAGTCAACCGACCAACTAAAGGCTAAATTGGCTCAGTCGACCGACACCATTTGCTCAACAGACCGGTCATTAGATCAGTCGACCAAGTATCGAAGGGTTGGGAAATCGTCTAAGGTCAGTCGACCGACCCCTTCCTCAGCTGACCAAGCCATACAAAAATTTGAATTTTTGGATTAGCTCAATCGATCGACGATACCCTTAGACGACTGAACCCCATTGACTTTTTGAAAATACACTGAGGTTAGCCGACCGACGAAGTCGTCAGTCAACCGACCCTCTTAGGGTTGGCTTATTTTCAGCGCTAAAACATGTTTAATTTTTTAATTAAATAAATTTAAAATACCATACGTGTCCCCAAACGGTCATTTTCTTAGAAAATCTATATATACCCCTTTCATTAGCACAATTAGTAAGGAGATTAGCCCAAAAATTCTCTCAAATATTTTGTGCCTTATTTCGTATACTTTCTTTATTATTACTTGAAAAATTCATTCTAAAAGAGCTTTGATTATTTATTTTACTCTCTTCATTAGCAAATTCATTGCTCTTTAGGATTGTTTAAAGAATAATTTATTTGGACATTTACTCTATCATTCAAACCCTTTACTCCCACATAAGCTTTTATTTTTCAAAATAACTTTGAGAGTAAGCTTTAAGGTTTCTCCACATATTGTTCTTGATAAATATTTTTGGAGAAGCTTATTTTTAGCTTGTGGATCTTTTGCACATCTCGTTGCAAGATTCAAAAGCTTACTTGTTTTATTTGCAAAAATATTTGGGTGAGTCAAGAGAACCTTAAGCATATTTTCATATACATATCTTTGCTTGAAAGGTGTCTCACATCTTGATTTTTTCTCCTGATTTTTTATTGAAAAATATTTTTAGAGAAATATTTATTGGGTTTCAATCTTTGAAGTATTTTATCATATACATCGTTTTCAAATATTGCAGAATCATTTTGAGAAAAACAACCAAACTCAACTGAGCTTTTATTTCATATCATTTGAGAGTGTATTAGTGCTTAATATTGTACACATCTGCTTTTGTAGAAGCATTCATATTTGTACGCAAAATTTAATATCTTTGCATTCTAGGTGCGGCCTGAAGAGGGAGACTCCGCCCTGTAAGGAGGAACCAGTTTGGCTTAGCTTGGTGAATTGAGTTAAGGAGACTCTGCCTCGTAAGGAGAAACCAGTTTGGCTCAGCTTGGTGAATTGAGCTTAGGAGACTCCACCTCGTAAGGAGTATTGTAAACGATGTCGCTCCTCCAGGTTAAATGAGCACTTAGTGGAATCCTTGGGTTGTTGGCTCAAGGCGGGGATGTAGGCAGCATTGACTGAACCTGATAAAAATAACTGTGTCATCCTCTTTTCCTATGCTTTTTTACTTTCCGCAGTTGTATGCTTATGCTTAAATTTCTATGAATGATTTATTTGTTTTAAATATCCACATAAATTAATATTTGTGGGAACTGATATTGCTTAAAAATACCCTAGGTTGTGCTATACTAATTTTGGTTTTTAAAATTGAACACACTTAACCTAGGAAGAAATTTTTTAAATACCCAATTCACCCCCCTTTTGGGATTACACCAAAATCAACAATTTTTTTTTTTCAATTAATCCACTATTTGTCTAAAATGACTTTATAAGAACCCCTAACACCAATTAAATTCCAATGACATGGCTTGAAATATCTAGTTAAGGAATTAATAAGGCTGCCTTTGCCATTCTTACATGACTTGATCTTTGCTCAACTGTGGCATAAGCCCTTATGGGTTTAATTGGAACATGACCAGATAATTAAATCAATTGTAGCCCTATCAAGATGAATACCAATTCAGGAAAGGACATGAAAAATTAAGGACTCAATCTAAACGAATAAATCCACTCTTAAATCACGAATTGAACTAATTTGACTCAGGACCCTTACTTGTTCAAAATGGGTGTATTGCCTTCATATTTTCCCAAGATTAGGGAAATATGGTAAAAATTATGATGTCTACAGGAGTGATAGTTTCCTTCAATGGATACCAAACTAAGAAGCGCTTATGTTTGATATCTGGGTTGCTTATGAAATGATGGAATTTCGGAAAAATGTTTAGGTTTTATAGTAGCAATGAAAGGAAGTACACAAGTTAATAAAACCCGAGTTGCTTCGCCCATAGTTGATGAATTTCTAGATATTTTTGCCGATGATTTGCCATGATTGCATCCAAAGTAAGAGATTGAGTTTTCTATTGATTCAGTGTTTGGGAAAACCTACATCAACTGCCTCGTATAGAATGGGTCCGACTAAACTAAGGGAGCTTAAGGTGCAACTACAAGATCTCCTTAACAAGTGATTTATTCGACCTAGTGCATCACCATGGGGTGCACCTGTATTATTTGCTAAAAAACATGATGGGTCATTGAGGCTATGCATTGATCATAGGAAGTTAAATCAGGTTACTATCAAGATTCAATATCCACTTCCAATAATTGATGAATTATTTGATCAATTAGCAAGATCTCAATATTTTTCAAAAATTGATTTGCAATTAGGTTATCATCAACTAAGAATTTGGGAATTAGACATCCCAGAAATGACATTGCATGCACAATATGGTCATTATGAGTTTCTTATGTTACCATTTGGGGTTACGAATGCACCTAACATCGTTATGGATATGATAAATTGAGTGTTTTAACCATACCTAGATCAATTTATTATAGTTTTTATCAATGATATTTTGATAAATTCAAAGACCTCGAGAAGAACATTAACAACACTTGCAATTGGCTTTATAGACATTGTAGAGAGATCAATTATTGCTAAGCAAGAGAAATGCGAGTTTTGGACAATTAATGTGAAATTTTTAGGTTATGTCATAATGAAGGATGGGTTATCTATTGATCATTCTAAAGTTGAGGCTATAATGAGTTGGGAGACCCCTAAAAATGTGGCTGAAATATGCTGTTTCTTGGATTTGGCAGGGTATTATCATAGGTTTGTGCATAATTTTTCTAGATTATCTATGACATTGATTGAGCTGACAAGGAAATGAAAGAAATTTGTGTGGAGTGATTAATGTGAAAGAGCATTCTAAGAATTAAAGCGTCGATTAACAACAACCTCAATACTAGTTCTTCCAAATGACGAGGATCACTATGTAGTAGATACATAAGCTTCATTGAATGGATTGGGATGTGTGTTTATCCAAAAGGAAAAGGTGGTTATGTATGGATCATGACAACTAAAGCCATATAAGTTCGATTATTCAATACATGACCTAAAATTGGTTGTTGTTGTGTTTGCTTTGAAATTCTAGCGCTCATAATTGTATTGAAACAAATTTGAAGTGTATTCAGACCATAAGAGCCTTATATATCTCTTTACTAAAAATGAATTGAACTTTAGGCAAAGGCGATAGGTGGAGTATTTGGAAGATTATGACTTTGAACTCAATTTTCATCCAAGTAAGGCAAGTGTTGTGGCAAGTGCACTAAGCTGGAAGTTCCAACATATATTGGAAAACTTGAAAATTCAAAGGTGGAAGATGTTGAAGACAATATATTCTTTTAACTTGCAGATGGCCCTTCAAAGGACAAGAGCAAGACCCTCAATTTAAGAAAATATTTAGAGGTACAAAAAAGGGTACACACTTTGAAGGATGGACAAAATTTTCTGATGGAGGACTTTGATATTTCTGTAGGTTTTGTGTTTCACGTGATTTGAAAAAGTAAGTCTTGAGGGAAGCACATTGTTCTAGATACATAATCCATCTCGGTATCACTAAGATGTATGAAGATTTGAAAAGACAATTTTGGTAGGCATGTATGAAGAAGGACGTGAGAGAATTTATGACAAAATGTCTAACTTGTCAACAAATGAAAGCTAAACATCAAAAGTCTGCAGGTTTATTACAACCATTACCAATAGTACAATGGAAGCGAGATTAGGTAACAATGGATTTTGTTTCAAGGTTGCCAAAGACTATCCTTGGTCATGGTACCGTGTTGGTTATTGTGGATAGGTTGATAAAATCAGCTCACTTTTTACCCATCAAGACTTCAGATTCACTCAGAAGGCTAAATCGTTTGTATATAAAATAAATTGTATAGCTACATGGGATTCCGTTATCTATCATCTCATATAGAGATCCAAGATTTACCGTTTAATTTTGGCAAAGTTTTCAAAAGGCTATAGGCACACAATTTAAATTCAGCACTGCCTATCATCTAGATGGCCAATCTGAAAGGGTAATTCAAATTTTAGAGGATGTGTTGAGGGCTTGCATTCTATACCTCAAAGGGAGTTGGATCAAGTATCTACACTTAGTAGAATTTGCTTACAACAACAGTTTCCAATCGAGTATAAATATGGCACCTTATGAAGCTCTATATAGGAGACCTTGTAGATCACCGCTATAATGGGCATAGACAGGGGAAAATCAAATGCTTGGTCCATATTTAATTTAAGAAACTATTGAGAAAATTAAGCAAGTACAAAATCATCTCCTTACAACTCACAGTAGACAAAAGAGTTATGCTAATAAATGAATATGATCACTAGAATTTGAAATGGAAGATTTTGTATTCCTAAGGGCGTCACCTCGAATGGGGATATTTAGATTTGGGAAGAAAGGAAACTACTACCTCGTTCTATTGGGCTCTTTCAAATTGTCAAACAAGTTAGGAAAGCAATATATAAATTAAGGTTACTATCTGAATTAACTAATATTAATGATGTTTTCTATGTCTTGACGCTTTGTAAGTTTGAACAAGATTTGAATCATGTTCCTAAACGGTCTAAAATTTTGTTGAAGGAGGATGTCAATTATAAAGAAAATCTTATCCAAATTTTTGAAAAGAAGCAAAGGGTCTTAAGGAAAAAGGTTACTCCTTTGGTCAAGTTAGTTTGGTAACACCATCGCATCAATGAAGCAACTTAGGAATTAAAAAATTGACATGACTTAAAGATATCCTCATTTGTTTACAACCCAAGATCGGATGAAATTCCGAGGACGAAATTTCTTAAGGGGGAGAGAGTTATAATAACCAAGCCCTTTAGGTCGCAGTAAATTTAAACTTATTTGATAAACCATCATGACTTGCTTTGTTTTTCAATGAATAAGATCATACTAGTCAGGTATTCATTTATTTGAGTTGTGTTAGCTGATATTTGAAATTCATTTTGACTTATTAGTGATAGGAGGGTCTTGGATGAAAGAAAATTATAAGGGTCAATCTAAAATGTAAATAACATAGGAGTTGGGGCAAAAAAAAAAGAATATATATAAGGCATGTTGAAACCAGTTGTGACACTTGGTAGCATTACAAACCAACAATCACCACTTGGAAATTCTTAAAAACTTATAGCAAACACCTAATGCACAGGTGTCAGCACCGTAGGACCCCTATTGCCACTAGTTGCTATGGTTCTGCCATGTGTCCAGCTATTGTCTTAACTTTCCCAGGCTGTAGAATAGTTTGGCACTTTGGACAAACAAATTGCTTTGACTATAAAGATTGTGTTCATGCACCTTATGATCATGCATACATATAAGAAATCGTGTGTTATTCTAATTTGAATAAAGGGGAGTTAAGAATGTCTACTGAGCATGTAGTTGTACACTCTATTCCTTAATAATTTTACATTTAAATTGAAGAAGAGCTCCACTTGTTAGGTTCTCCAATATACTACCATTTTGACATGTATTACAAGTTGGCAGGAAGGCAATAAGGATACTAAGGGTTTGTTTAGTTTTGGGACCCATTGTGTATGTAGACTAGGGAGTAAGAAAAATGCTACATAAAAGCACAACCTAATGTAAAGAGCTTGTTACTAAATGAAAAACATTTTTAGTTGTTTATGAACTATATATATATATATATATATATATATATGTTTGTATGTATGTATGTATGTATGTATATATGTATGTATATATATGTTTTGTGTTTTCAACCAACGTTCTGTCTTAATTGGCTTTTAACTTGGTTTCAAATGATGATTTGTAAAATAAATCCTTACCTAGGCATAGTGGCCCCATTAGATTTTAGATGTAGTTACAGCTAGTCACGTGCCAAAAACTAGGGATGTGATTTATTTAGTCGAGGTTTTCGACTATATGTCATTTATTGTCTACAGGCTGCATTATCAATAATTAAGGTAGATTCAAATGCAACACTACCAATGGGATTTATTTGTGAACAAATGAATCATGCTAAATACAATTGAAGTTCAACAATGTTCAAATAATGAAAATAAAGTCTCTTGGTTTGTTTTAAAATTCTTTTAATATATAACTATATTACTTTAAAAATATAAATTTATTATTTTAGATGTTCTAATTTTAACGTTTGTTGCAATTATCAATCAATTTCAGAGATTATTTACGAGAGATGGGAGCTTCAATTCCATAAGCTATTACACGCTGCAACCTACATTTGAATCCCAATTATCATTATAACGCAAAATTTAAGCATAAGTTAATTGTGGGTGGGAGTGATGTGTAATATAACTCTAGCATGCAAGTTAAGTTGTTTTTTGGAATTATTACTAGAACCCAAAATTTCACCATAATGACCTTTGTTTGCTTATTATTTACAACATCGAGGGATGTTTCTATTGTCAACTTGTGGAATGCGTAGACAAGACACCCTTGTATAGTAGCTACAAGGGTATACTATTGATTGTGATGGTCTTGAATGCAAACTAGGTATTTTTCCTTTACCTTTGTTGTAGTTAAGGAGGAGAGCCTTGCCACTTAAGGATTGCTTTTACATTGCTGTCATTCACATGAACTTATCACAAAATCATTTGCCTTAACAACATGCAGTCTCTCCATAACCTCTACAATTCAGTTGACATTTTAGTTATGATGACATTTTATAGTGTTGTTTTTTGTCCCACATTGGTAGAATAGTTCCACATTAGTATAAAAAGTTGTTTTGAACTTTTTGTATTATTTGTCCCACATTGGAGAGAAGTGTTTTTTAGACTTGAGGTTGAAGCTATATAAAGAGTTCAACTCTTCATTTGTATAACACACCTCAAAGTTGTATTTTGTCAAGAAGTAGTGGATTGATCGTCAGCACCCGAGGACGTAGGTAATTTCTATACCAAACCTCGTTAATTTCTTGTCTTGCTCTTTTTACTGTTTTATTATTAGTTTCTGCATTGCTTTATTTTCTTATATATTCAATAGCAATAGTTGTAGTATTGGTGTTTGGCACAAGTGGGGTGCCCGGCACAACAATTGGTATAAAAGCTAGGTTGAATAGTGTCGATGCGGAGGTGTTCCTCTGTTAGGATCCTTGATTCCACGTGTGATGCCTAAGAAAGACCTTGTCTAAGCGAGTGCTCAAAGACCATTGCGGTTCAGTTGCTTCCTAGAGGTCGGTTTGGTCAAAGTGGAATTTCATAGGATAAAACAGAGTGGACACAGTTGGTACGTACTATTCATCTTAGGCCTTTTGCTTTGTTAGTTGCTATTAAATATATAGAAGATGGCAGAAACTAGTGCAGCAGTAGAAGAAACTCCGTCCACACAAACTCCAGCCCCTTCGGCTTCGATATCATCATCGAAGACGATAGCTAATGCTCGGTTTGAGGTGGAGAAATTTGATTGTACCAATAATTTTGGTATGTGACAATGTGAGGTGATGGACATCTTGTATCAGCAAGAACTAGATATTGCTTTGGATGATAAACCGGTAGATATGGGTGACAGGGATTGGGAAAAAATCAATCGTCATGCATATGGTACGATTCGTATGTGTCTCGCTAAAAATCAGAAATATTGTGTTATGAGGGAGACATCTGCAAAGAAATTGGGGAAGAAATTGGAAGATACATTTATGACCAAGAGTTTGGAAAATCGGCTCTATTTGAAAAAGAAATTGTTTCGCTTTCAGTATCAACCAAGTATTTTGATTAATGACCACATAAATGCTTTCAATAAAATTTTGGCCGATTTGTTAAATTTGGATGAAAAGGTGAAAGATGAGGATAAAGCCATATTGTTACTGAATTCTCTCCCTGATGAGTATAAACATTTGACCACCACTTTATTGTATGGGAAAGATAAAGCTACTTATGATGCTATTTGTACTGCATTGATTATTACTGAATGCAGAAAGAAGGATCAGAGGGTCTATAAGGAAACAACAGAAGCACTAACAATAAGGGGACGTTCTCAGAATCATATGCCTAGAAGGAAAAGTAAATCTCATGGGAGGAGTAAATCTCATGGGGGACCTGCTAAATATGAATGCACCTTTTTTCATAAGAGAGGACGTTGAAAGAAAGATTGCCCTAAATTACAACAGAAGAATAAGGGCAAAGCACATTCTAATGCCAATATAGCCAATGATGATGGAAGTGAGTCAGATTTTTCTCTCGTTGGAACATCTTTGTCACATTATTTTGGTGAGTGGATTTTGGATTCTGGTTGTTCCTATCACATGTGTCGCTATAGGGAATGGTTTTCTAATTTTGAAGAATCAGATGGTGGGGTTGTTTTTATGAGAAATGATAATACTTATAAAACAACTGGAATAGGATCAATACAGTTGAAATGTCAAGATGGAACTATTAAGACCTTGATTGATGTTAGGTATGTTCCAAGCTTAAAGAAGAATCTGATTTCATTGGGTGTCTTAGAATCTAAAGGGTTCACTATCATTTTGAAAGATGGAACCTTAAAGATTAAATCAGGTGCGCTAGTGGTGATGAAAGGAATAAGGAAAAATAACTTGTATTATTTACAAGGTAGTACAGTTATTGGCACAACAGTTGTTGTTTTTGAAAAAGATGCAGGTTCAGATACAACTAGGTTATGGCATATGCGACTAGCACATGCAGGAGACAAATCTTTGCAACAATTAGCTAGGCGAGGTTTGTTAAAGGATGTAAAGGTGTGCAAACTTGAATTTTGTGAGCATTGCATTTTAGGAAAACATACTAGAGTGTATTTTGGCACTGCAATCCACCATACTGAAGGTATTTTAGACTACATCCATATAGATGTATTGGGGCCCACGAAAATAGCTTCGTTAAGTGGTATGCATTATTTTGTCACTTTTGTTGATGATTTTTCTAGAGGAGTTTGGGTGTATTCTATGAAGCATAAAAATGAAGTGTGTGATATTTTCCTTAAGTGGAAAAAATTAGTTGAAACTCAAACTAGCAGAAAGATTAAACGACTCATATTAGATAATGGTGGTGAATACACGAGCGACCCGTTTATGAAGGTATGACAAGATGAAGGTATTGCTCGACACTTCACGGTTCGAGATACACCACAGTAGAATGGGGTGGCAGAGCGCATGAATCGGACTTTGTTGGAGAAAGTTTGATGTATGTTGTCTAATGTTGGATTAGACAAAAGGTTTTGGGTAGAGGCTATTAGATATATGTGTCATCTCATCAATCGTCTACCATCATCTGCAATAGGGGGAAAAACACCCTATGAGGTATGGTCTGGAAAGCCTGCTAGTGATTATGATTCTTTACATGTATTTGGTACTATGACTTATTATCATGTTAAAGAATTTAAGTTAGATCCAAGAGCCAAGAAAGCAATATTCTTAGGGACAAGTGTAGGAGTCAAATGATACATTCTTTGTCACTTTTGTTGATGATTTTTCAAGAGGAGTTTGGGTGTATTCTACAAAGCATAAAAATGAAGTGTGATATTTTCCTTAAGTAGAAAAAATTAGTTGAAACTCAAGTTGGTAGAAAGATTAAATGGCTTGGATCAGATAATGGTGGTGAATACACGAGTGACACATTTATGAAGGTATGACAAGATGAAAGTATTGCTTGACACTTCATAGTTCGAGATAAACCATAGTAGAATGGGGTGTCAGAGCGCATGAATCGAACATTACTAGAGAAAGTTCAATGTATGTTGTCTAATGCTGGGTTAGACATTTTGGGCTGAGGCTGTTAGATGTGCGTGTCGTCTCATCAATCATCTACCATCATCTGCAATAGGAGGAAAAACACCCTATGAGGTATGGTCTGGAAATCCCGCCAGTGATTATGATTCTTTGCATGTATTTGGTACTATGACTTATTATCATGTTAAAAAATCTAAGTTGGATCCAAAAGCCAAGAAAGCAATATTCTTAAGGATAAGTGCAGGAGTCAAAGGATACATTCTTTGTCACTTTTGTTGATGATTTTTCCAGAGGAGTTTGAGTGTATTCTATGAAGCATAAAAATGAAGTGTGTGATATTTTCCTTAAGTGAAAAAAATTAGTTGAAACTCAAACCGACAGAATGATTAAATGACTCAGATCAGATAATGGTGGTGAATACACGAGTGACCCGTTTATGAAGGTATGACAAGATGAAGGTATTTCTCGACACTTCACGGTTCGAGATACACCACAACATAATGGGGTGGCAGAGCGCATGAATCGGACTTTGCTGGAAAAAGTTCAATGTATGTTGTCTAATGTTGAGCTAGACAAAAGATTTTGGGCCAAGGCTATTAGATATGCATGCCATCTCATCAATCGTCTACCATCATCTGCAATAAGGGGAAAAACACCCTATAAGGTATGGTTTGGAAAGCCTGCTAGTGATTATGATTCTTTGCATGTATTTGGTACTATGACTTATTATCATGTTAAAAAATCTAAGTTATATCCAAAAGCCAAGAAAACAATATTCTTGGGGATATGTGCATGAGTCAAAGGATATGCTCTTTGGTGTCTAAAGACCAAAAAAAAAAAATTTTAAGCGGAGATGTGAGTTTTGACGAACTTGCGATGATGAAGAAAATAATACGCAAGGAGTCACGAGTTGAAGAGAAGACTAGTGGTACTCAACAACAGGTGAAGGTTGAGACAATTTTGGGAAACCCAGTGAGAAATGAGACTGTATGGGGTAACCCTCTAGTTGCGGTGGGGAATAGTGTACAAAAAGAGGAGATTTCAATTCGAGAATCTTCACAACAACAAGAATCAATTGTTTCTCAGATGCCAAGACATGAAATTTGAAAACCTACTCGGTATACTAATATGGTGGCCTATGTACTTCTAGTTGTGGATGATAATGTTCCTGACACTTTCTAAGAAATAATGAGGAACTCTGAATCAGACAAGTGGAAAGGAGCGATGGATGAAGAAATGCAGTCTCTTCATCAGAATCAGACTTGGGAGCTAGCTTAGTTGTCCAAGGGTAAGAAAGCAATTGGTTGCAAATGAGTTTATGTAAATAAAGAAGGGTTTCCAAATACAAATAATGTTCGCTTCAATGTTAGATTGGTAGCTAAGGGCTACGCACAGAAGAAATACATTGATTATAATGAGGTATTTTCTCAAATTGTTAAATATTCTTCCATTTGAATTTTGTTAGCTTTGATAGCACAAATTGATCTTGAACTAGTTCAACTCGATGTAAAAAATGCATTTTTACATAGTGTTTTGGAAGAGGAAATCTATATGACTCAGCCAGATGGATTTCAGGTAGGTTGCTGGAAAAAAAATTGGGTATGTAAACTAAAGAAATCGTTGTATGGTTTAAAACAATCTCCAAAACAGTGGTACAAACGATTTCATCAGTCTATGATGGGTCAGAAGTACCTCAAAAATAAACATGATCATTGTGTTTATTTTTGCAAAATACAAAATGGATCATTTATATATTTACTCTTGCATGTTGATGATATGTTGATAGCTTCAAAGAATAAGGAAGAAATCAACAAGTTGAAAAGTCAGTTAAATCAAGAGTTTGAGATGAAAGATCTTGGTGAAGCAAAGAAGATACTTGGTAGGAAAATTTGCAGAGATGGAATGAGAGGAAGAGTTAGTTTGTCTCATAAACACTATTTGAAAAAGGTCGTACAAAGTTTTGGCATGTATGAGCAGTCAAAACCAGTAAACACTCCTCTTGATCCTCATTTCAAACTTAGTGCGGCTTTATCTCATAAATCAGAAGAGGAACGTAAGTATATGTCACAGGTTCCTTATGCAAATGTTGTTGGTAGTCTGATGTATGCAATGGTTTGTACTAGACTTGATATTTCACAAGATGTTAGTATGGTGAGCAAGTATATGCATGGTTTGGGTAAAAGACATTGGCAAGCTGTGAAATGGATTTTGAGATATATTATAAATACGATTGATGTTGGTATAGTATTTGAGAAAAATAATACTATTGATCAATGTGTTGTTGGATATGTGGATTCTGATTTTGCAGGTGATTTGGATAAATGTCGATCAACTACTGGATGTTTTTTTACATTTGCTAATGGTCTAGTGAGTTGGAGGTCTACCTTACAGTCTACCATTGCCTTGTCGACAATAGAAGTAGAGTACATGGCAGCTTCAGAGGCTGTTAAGGAAGCTATTTGGTTGCAGGGTTTTCTTAAAAATTTGGGAGTTGTTCAGAAGCACATTATTGTGTTATGTGATAGCCAGAGTGCTATTCATTTGGTAAAGAACCAAGTCTATCATGCACGAACAAAGCACATCAATGTTCGGTTTCATTTTAAGTGGGATATTATTGACGGAGGCAAGATACTTCTTTAGAAGATTACTACAACTGAAAATCCCATAGATATGTTGACCAAGATGGTGACAACAATCAAGTTCAAGCATTGTTTGGAAGTGCATAGGCCACCATATTAGTATACCGAACAGGTTTTTGAATTTCTCGCCTTGGCTTCTGAGAAACAATTGATTCATGTTGATGTAAAGATTCTCGAATTGAAATCCCCTCTTCTTGTAAACTATTCCTACAAGTTTGAATATTTTTTGAAGGCGCCAGTGATGTGAAACTCCAGAAAATGTTGGTGATTGAAAAATTTATTGAATTTATCGTCAAGTTGAATATTTGTTATTTTTTGTCCCACATTGGTAGAATAGTTCCACATTAGTATAAAAAGTTGTTTTGAATTTTTTATATTATTTGTCCCACATTTGAGAGAAGTGTTTTTTATACTTGAGGTTGAAACTATATAAAGAGTTCAACTCTTCATTTGTAAAATACACCTCAAAATTGTACTTTATCAAAAAGTAGTGGATTGATTAACGGTGCTCGAGCGCCTAGATAATTCTACATTCAATAGTAATAGTTGTAGTATTGATGTTTGACACAACATATAGTACTACTTTATACCTCAACAATTGATAAGAAGTTTCATGCATAGCTATAAGAACCAATTGCATGCTCTATACTTGGCACTTGAAATAGTAAAAAGGTAAGCAAAGGTGAATAGACACATTGTGACCACATTTAATACCAAAGCTTGTGTGTTTCTTGGATATGCCCAGTCCAGGTATAGATGCTATGACATAAAATCCAAGAGACTCAGTGTATCCTTGAATGTTCTCTTTAATAAGGTCGCCTCATATTTTCCTTAACCTAATTAATCAGGCCTGAGGGAGAATGATGATGATGTATTGCAGCCTTCTCCTGTTCATCAACTGGAACCTCATTCTTTTGCAATTGATGTTATGAAAAAACAGGACATCTCATGGCTTTAAGTAGGGCGAGTATCTAGAAATCAGGTTATCTCTCTAAATCAGATTATTCTAATCGCGACTCTTTGTTTGCGAAGGTCGAATGCTAGAATGATGTTTTTGGTGTTATTGGACAGAATTGTTGTCATTTTCCCACGCCTCATCAAAATATGATTATGAGTTGCAGAACGTTTGAAGCTAGAATTTGAGCATTGAATACAAAATCTTTTCTGATTTATTGCTAGTGGACTAATTTATTTGGCGAGCCCTTTGTCATCCTTAGGTTATTGGTGGATCGGTTTCATTTTTTATGAAGAAGGTAAGCTCTCTCATTGAGACACCGTCGAAGTCGACTTTTGGGATGGTATTTTTTCGCCTTTTTGTTTTGGGACGAAAAGCCCTACAATAAACAACTCATTTATGCATGTGATAAATTGTCCCCCCTTATAACACATTATTTTTTATTCCCGCAAATATTTTCAAAGGGTCGCAGTTGTAATTGTAAAAAGTTCAGGGACTGTATTTTTCTATTATATATATATATATATATATATATATATATATATATATATATATTTCCATCAATTGCCGCCCTTTTGGTGTTTGACATTTGCTTCTCTTCCCGCCATTCTCTCATCAATATCATTATAATCGATCTCCACTCTTGACCAGCAAATGAGGCGTATAAATTATCAGAAAAATAAAAGCAGAAAAAAAAAAAAAAGTTTGAAAGTGAAGATGGGCATCAAAGATCTTCTCAGATTCATGAAACCCTTCACTGAACCAATCCATATCCAGAAATATGCTGGCAAGCGCGTATAGCATCAGCACCCATTTTTTTCCCCTAAAATTTAATTTTTATGAGTAACATTTTTTTCCTTTTTCATTGTTGATTTGATTTTGTTTCTGTCTTTTTAGCTATCATTCTTCATCACTTCATAATCATTCATATATAGTTCAATAATATGCATAGAATCTGGGAATTTATCTACAGGTGGGTATTGATGCTTATTCATGGCTACACAAAGGAGGTCAGATCTCACTTTCATTATTCTGATGCTGTTGTCGCTATACATATTTTGTTTTTTTTAAAAATATTTATGGGAACAGAAGATTGAAAAATTCGGAAAATTTTCAGCTTATTCATGTAGTATGGAGCTGTGTCTCAATGTGGAGGGGAATAAGAAATTGCAATACTTGCAGTATTTTATGCACAGAATTAATCTGCTTCGGCATTACACGATAACCCCTGTTGTTGTTTTTGACGGCGGTAATATCCCGTGCAAGGCTGCCACCGAGCAAGATAGGCAAAGGCAGGTGCTCACAGGCCTGCTCTTCTTCTCCCGCAAATAGTTCTTATTGTTACATATCTTTTGACTACTGTTTTTGTTTGCTTGGAGGAACGTGTGATTTCTCATGAGCGTGTTTCTGTTGATTCAGAAAAAGAAAAGCAAATCTTGATTTGGCAATGGAGAAGCTCAAAGAAGGCAATGTTAGTGCTGCTTCTGAGCTCTTCCAGGTATTAGTATTTTTTCCTCTCAGTATGAGTACTATATTTGTTTGGTTGGTTTTGGCCATTTGATATTTTACCTTGTTGTCTCCTACCGTGGCTAATTTTTTTTCATTGTACTTGGGCCTTGTTATTTGATCGAGTTATGATATTATGCATTTCTTCTTTGTCAGTTCATTGTTCATGGAATGGAATAACTAAAGGTATAATAGTTTTCAGAAAAAAAAATGGTGTTACTAATGTAATTGTCAGTGTTATTCCAACTAACATGGTTTAGAAATAGGATGACTACTGCCAAATTTTATCATGAGAATGTTTATTCTTACGATAAAAATTATACTAATTTTTACGTAGTCATTTACCTTTACATGACACCACCTTTTTTTTTGGTAAGCTATTGTCTTCTCGTACAATTGCTATTCCATTCCCATCTTGTTCTATTTTCTGAATCAATTGTGACATTAGTGAATTTGGAGTAGGGGTTGGGATGAGGCAAACTTGAACACTGCTGGTTGCTAGATCTATTGTGAGATTTGGCCAACAACTCTTCAAACTGCCTTCTTGCATTTCATTGCAGTTATATGTGGTAATTTAGACCCAGATTAGTATAAGTAGTATTAAAATGGTCAAATTTTTTATCCTAACCTATCTGTAAATTGGTCCAAATTAATTTTTAGTTCGCTGCTAGCAACTAAATGGAAAGCTCAAACAAACTGTTAAATCATATACAATAGATTTACAATCCATCTTCTTTTAGGTCTAATGAAATGGTTCTCTCTCTCCTTACAAAAGTTATTATTTTCTTCTGTTTTTTAAGTAGTATTTTCACTGTTATTTTTATAGTTTGTGTAATCAGTTACTATTTTTATTCTTTTTCCAAAGCATCCATGCTTTGAACAATTCTTATTTATTTTTTGTTAATTTTTTTAAAAAATTTCATTTACAGAGATCTGTAATTATTACTCCATCCATGGCACATCAATTGATTCAGGTACACAATGCTGAACATATTATTTGCTATTTGAAACATTTGTTCTTAGATTCAGTCCAATTTTCATTATTTTGCTACAACAGCAACAAACCAAGCCTTAAGTTCCACTAGGTGGGGTTGGCTACTAAAAATTTGGCAAGTTTTATGCTGGCTATTAGTTACCTAATGCAACCCATATCCTTTTCTAAATTTTCTAATTAGAATCATGAATTTTTTATATTATTATCTCAAGGTATTTTAACATTGAATAATTCTTTCAGATTCTGCGATCAGAGAACATTGAATTTGTAGTTGCTCCTTATGAGGCTGATGCACAATTGGCATACCTGTCAAGCCTTGGAGCAGAACAAGGTGGAATTGTAACTGTGATCACTGAGGATAGTGATCTACTGGCCTACGGTTGCCAAGCTGTAAGAACTCGCACAAAACTTTGATATGGGAAAATGGAGGTCAACAGCTTTCTTAATGTCTACCCTACCGTTATTTGACACTAGGGTTACGAATGTTTTGATTTGTGTTGCTTGTAAACAGGTTGTTTTTAAGATGGACCGATATGGCAATGGAGAAGAAATTGTATTGGACAGGGTGTTTGATTCTGTGGATCGTGCACCTTCCTTTCAAAAATTTGAAAAAGAATTGTTCATAGGTATCACCATTGTCATTTTAAACTTTTTTTAATGCATGCATTATTGCTATTTTGGAAGGATATGCATGCACAATTGAACCAATAAACTCACCTCAGTCCAGGTTCAACTGCAATTTGCGCTAATTATTAGGAAACTGCAATAATAAATGAAACAAACTATAAGCTGTTATATTATCACGTTTTAGGAGAAAATTTTTCAGTGCTAGTTTCATCATGGTACATTTTTTTTTTTTCAAATCCATTTGGACGATCACTAGGCTTAGGCTGCAGAATATGGTGTAGCACATCTCCCATCTGAAATCCCTCCCACTCTCTCCAAGATTTTAAATGGCACATGCAGTGCCTTCATCAAACCACTACTTGGTCCTGTATACAGTCACATGAAAGAATAGGCTTATAGTGCATTGTTTCAACAGGAATGTGTGTGTTGGCTGGCTGTGATTTTCTTCCATCTGTTCCTGGAATTGGGATTGTACGAGCTCATTCCTTGGTCTCCAAGTATCGAAACTTAGACCGTGTAAGTGCATTCTCGCTTTTTGATGTCAATGGTATATATTAAATTTTTAAGTGCTTGAGTATGCTTAAGAGAAAATTGAATAAGAATGTACATGCTTGAGATCTCAACCAAATACTCCTGCACATGCAAAGATTGTCCCTGTATACAAGGCAACAAGAGTTACCTTCTTTTTTTCAATGTGGGGCAACTGTTCCCTCCTTTATCTTTCCTTCTTTGGAAAATTGGACCAATTTCATTTTGAAAAACTTTCAACAATCCCCACTATTTTCAAAATAAATAAAAAAATTTTTAATTTGGAAAAAAATATTTTAAATCGGACAATGTAGCATTTCTGGAAGTATGTTGTATAAATGAAGTGTACTTGAATTTTTTTAGTTACTGGTACTTGCATAGTAAGAAGTCTCTAAACTAGTAATCTAATTTTACTAATTGGTACGTGTCTTGTACAAAATCCATCTCTTGGAGTGTTCCTACCACTACTTGACCCTAGTAAAAGCCTTGTATCTATATTTGTTCAAGGATGCTTAAAGGTAAAGCCTTTTCCTTATAAGCCATTGGAAACAGATCATTTGCATGCAAGTCCTTTTTTTTTTTGTTGATTCACCAAAATTCTTGCTTGAACAAAATCAAATATTATAACTCAATGTTGTATTTATTTATATAGCTGTTTTGAGCACCAATGTCTGAAAAGTAAGGTGTACTCCCAAGAAAAAGGGGGGGGGGGGGGAATTGGGTTTTTAAAATTTTCTTTGAAACCTTTTGATTTTACAAATTCTTTTGGTTAATTTGCAATCACACTCTACAACACAACAATTTCACAAGTACAATTGATTGTAATAATTAACACTCAATCCAAGACTTAGTATTTATTGATGAATGATGATGATAATCAAAACTTAAATATTCAAATTCCATCTTTTCAATATTAATCCAATCAATGAGCTGAGCTTGATATCGCAATATGAAATAAAATAGAAAATTCAACCAAGCTTTCAAAATTTAAATATTGATATCAAATAAGTATCTTGAATTTGAGTATGTTACCAACCAATATATTAATGAGCTTTGGTATTAATCAATCAATGTACTCCTTTGCGGTTTTTGCTATATAATATTGATCAATCAACGTACTCCCTTATGGTTTCCGTAATTCCCAAAGGCAAATTAATTTTCAGCAAATTAAAAACACAACCATGCAGTTTATATATGTAGAAAATTAAAGAGAATAGGGAAGAGAGTGACACTGAGATTTTTACGAGGTTCGGCTATACCTGCCTACGTCTTCGCCTTAGGTGCACCACCGAAGGATTGCACTATACCACACCTTTAACCGGGCGGAGCAAACCTTTTACACACTCCTTCAAGTAGGAAAGAGCCCTCCTCTCCAAGCGATACCCCACGCTCGGTAATCCAATGATTCAACAAACTTGAACCGTCAAAAACAACAAGAACAAGAACAATTCTTGTGTATAAAGACACTCTCAAAATAGAGCTGATTAGTACAAGTTTAAACACAACTAATATACTTCAAATTAAATATCAATAAAGAATGAATTTTGAAGCTCAAGAAATTAATCATCGAGTTCTTCTTTAGATTGAAAAATCTCAGTAAGAGTACAAGAACTGCGTGGTTGTATCAATAGAAACTCAATAATACTTCAGCAAGAATGTGTGAGCAAGAGAGCTTTTGAAGAGTATGAGAATTATAGACTTTGATTGTTGATTGTATGTAGTTGTATTTGATTCTTGGGTTTAACATTTATTTATAGAGAGAAAAAGTCTAATTTTTGTATTCCCCAAGTTACTTGGAGAATTCCCAAGTTTATACAAAGTTTGGAGCCCAAGCAATCATTTTTGGTAACTTTCCCATGCTACTTTATTTCAAATATTACGAAAGTCAACTGCCTGTCAAAAAGGTATCAAGCGCTTGTTACTTTAAAAAAACTAGCGAATTTCAAAAGTCAGTGCCGTGTTAGGTGCCTAAGTATGTTCAGTCAGTCGTTCGACTCAACCTCAAAAACTAATCAGTCGCCTAAGAAGGATCTGTGAGGCGCCTGTCTCGGTTATGTTTGCATTTCTTAAAAACCAAATAAAAGTTTAGTCGCCTGAGAATACTTAGTCAGGTGCCTGAGCATGCAAATTACTTGTTTTTAAGACTTTGTTTCTAAAAACTCTTTTAGCTTTTAATCTTGGAATTTTTGATTTGAAATTTAAAAGAAAATGTATTTTCCAAGATCTTTGAAAATGGCTCTCTAAGTCTATAATCATTCCTAAAGAGCTTCAAAGCATCCATATTGACTTTAAATGAAGTACTTACACAAGACTTCCTTAAGACTTAAAAACTTTCTAAACACAAAGTCTTCATGTATGTCTTTCTTTGAGTTCATCTTGACTTGAGCTTCAATATTCTTTAAGCTTCCATAAAAGTTGTCTTTCTTTGATCTTTTGAGCTTTCTTTTGATTACTTGTTTGGAATGTAGGCTTTCAATATCACTTGTGATCACTTGATCTTGAACTCTAATGCTTGATTCCTGAAACATCATCACTTTAACCAAAACATGTTAAATTCTCTTGATTTGTTATTATCAAAATAAGATTCGTAAGCCTTGTTAGGCCAACAACATCTACATTTCCAGTCTAAATATAGCTGCAACCTCTTGGCACAGTTGCTTGACTATCACAGTGCAAAGAAATTGGCTTGTTTTTTCTCTATATATTGGAGGTTAAAATGATCGTGAAGGTGAAATCCCCTAAGTCTCATCTCTGCAGTGACCCTCCTTTGTTTGCTTGAGTTTCTTTGGGTTGACCAAAGCCAAATTAGTTCTTGGTTCCTTGATTGGGCAAGTGCATGCTACTGTTATTAAGAGTTGTTGTACTTTGGGGTGGTTGACGATGTGTAACACCCCGAACCCTTAAACCTGGGTCCGACGCGTTATACCTGATAAAATCCCTGATAATCCATAATCAACATATACGCAGCGAAAAACATAAATATAATCTCCATACATATAATACCATAAGACCAGAGTTTACTACTTCCTATCTATAATCCATAGTAATCATCCATCACCTGCATTTTCATAAATCTACATAACTCCCAAAACATTTCAGTATTTTTACAATTATTCCTTACTCAACAACCTTAAAACAAAAAGACATAAAACATAAATATTTACATTCTCCAAAGTATTATCAGTATATACCCTTTCTTTTAATACTTCGCAAAAAGTCTAAAAACCTTCGAGCTCTTTAAGCCCGACCTCGAGGATGTCCTGAAAACGAAATAATCATATTCGGGTGAGACACATCTTAGTAAGGGAAGAAACAATATATTAAAATAGTGTGTGACTAACGTGAGGTAAATAGATATCATTTTAATTACATTTGCAAATCATTCATGTAACATTGAAATCGTTTTCTGAACCTAATCAAACACATGCAGAGATTTAGCCCACGAGATTACCCAAGGATAGAGGTGATTATCCGCCCATACAAGTAGCACCCCTCTGCTCTGATACTTAGGTCATTCTAAGGCCACGACTAAAGCATACCAGGGCACTCACCTTACTCAGTAAGCCCTCAAGTGTTAACTTGATCTCATATTCATGCATTCAACAATAGTTTACCGGCAAAGGCCCTAAGGATAGGGAATTCTACCTGCCCATACAAGTAGGTTCCCTCCGTCCTAGTACGTTATGCAGCTACTGTCACATCTGAAGCTACTAGTGCACTTGCCTTTCTTAGCAAGCCCTCAAGCGAAGAGTTTGCCTTGCCCAATCGTAACAGGTTCTACATACATAGATACTTCTAATATCATAATACTTTATTCCTTTCTGTTATTATTCATTCATACACATTTGTTCATGTTCATAGCTTAAACATTGCATTTCGTTTCACTTTAAGTTACTTTTTTCCATTTACTTTGTTCACATTTGTCATTTCATTTTATGGTCATTCCATTGTCATTTCATTCCTTTGTACTACAGCTAGTCTTTAGCCATCATCAGTTAGTCCACATATAAATGTGCTAGAATCTGCTAACACAGCTCCTTTTAGCTGTCATCAGTTAGTCCACATAGAAATGCGCTAGATCTGCTAACATGGTTGTCTTTCAGCTGTCTTACATTTATATGGTTGCATTTAGCATACACAAGCAACATAGTCCATAACATATTTTATTTTCACTACCTTACTTATTTAGCCTGCATTTCATACATTTAATATATATTTGCACAGAATCTCATGTCACACAATTTAATAGAAAAATTCATACATATTCCTCTAAAATAGGTCAACCTACATTTAGCATTTAATTACTGAAAATACAATTTTCATTTCTTACATAATTATCTAGAAAATTCCTTCCACTTTTTTTTTCAGTTCATTTCTACAAATACATAATTAAATAAGTGGTCCTAGGTTCAGAAATCATAGTTTTACATGGTTGGCATTTTAATAATTCACACCAAAACATACATATATTATAATATAATTTAATACCTTTAATTTCATAAAATCTGCTTTAATATATAATTTTCCTTTACCTGATTTTTGAACTATGCCAATAGGGACCCTGAAAAATACCTGCGGCATTCACTCGGATCCTGAATCAAAAATCCTAATTCCATCAAATTAATCATAAATAAAATACTATTTAAATATTTCCTAGGGCACTTAAATACTAAATAAATAATTATACCCTTAAATATAGCCAAATTACTTCCCAAATCCCACTCTCGCTTTGGAGTGGGGCCTAGAAAACCCCAATTAAAAATTTACTTATGTCAAAATGACGACGATCACGACTAGGACCCCGTGCTGGTGCCTGACTGTCGATTTAACAACAGATTTAACAAGAAATTGAAAAGGAAATATGCCTTTCCCCAGGAATGGTGCCTACGCTGCTCCCACGACAAATCCGCTCCAATAGAAATGTCGGTGGCGGAGTTAGGAATCCAACGGCACCTTCTGTTTTCCGATCAGCGCTTGTTAGGCCGACGAAACTGAGGAGAAAGAGAGAGGCAGAGATGGAGACGACGAGAGAGAGAAGCGAGTACAGGGAGAGCTGGCGCTGGCGCAGGAAGCTTTTGCATTCGCAAGAAGCCTCTGGCTTCCTTATCTATTTTTTTTTTTTTTTACTTACTTTACATATAATATAATAATATTATATTATATTTTATATATATATATACATATATATCATATTATTTATTTAATACATCAAATTTAATAATACTTAATTAATTCATAATAATTTTTTAAAATTATTTATTTAATTTAATAATGTTTAATTAATTAATTGATTAATAATTTTAATTAATTAATTTTTTTTAAAGTTTTTCTTTCAGGTTATTACACGATGAGCCTTCTGCATCATAGGGTTGAAATATACCCTAACCCTATGTTAGGATTACCTTGGATTTGGAGTTGTATTTGATTTGGATAAGATGTAATATAAAATTGTATTGAAATTTGTTCAAATCCCCCTAAATCCAAATCCAAATCCAAGCTCTGAAATCCATGCTCCCAAACACAGTGCAAGGGTAGTTTCACTGCACCCTTTTTGTGCCTATTTCTTGCACCGTGATTTGCCATATATTATAACAATCTCAGGGTAGAGATACTTTCTGGATATCATGGATGTTGCACAGTGCACTACCAAAACTTTTCCTGTCAAATCCAAAATTGAGACGCTCAATGGCACGGACTTTAAATGCTGGCAAAAAAGGATGTTCTCTGCCTTAGATCTTCTAGGACTAGCATTTGCTCTATTTGACCCCAAACTCACGTAGAGGTCAGATAATTGTGAGGAAAACTTAAAACTATAGGAGCATGCTAGTAAAGTGTGCAGACACGCTATCTTGAGGACACTGTTTACTGACCTATTTGATATTTATTATCAACATAAAGATGTAAGTGGGATGTAGGACTCCTTAAATAAAGATTTAAGGACACTGGGACAAAGAAGTTTTCTATAAGAAATTTCCTATAGTTTCAGTTGATTAATGATAGTATGAGCAGTCCCCAAATAATAAGTCCTGCAGACAGTTAGAGGACCTAAAAAATGAGCATACCATACTACTTGATGCTTTTCTGGATGGTGTCTTGTTGAGATATTACTTGAGTCTTGGAATAGCTATATGTAGCAATTGAAACAAAAAAAGAAGCTTATATCCTTAAAAGAATGTGATGATGCACATCATTATAGAGGACAAGAACATGCTTCAAAGTAAGGCTGCAAAGGCTAAAGGAGTTATCCTCCAAGGGGACAATGCCCAAATCTCAAAATGAAAATTCAAAACAATAGGAGAGGAGCAAGGTCCAAGCTTGGTTGAAGTGGATGTTATTGCTACGGTAGTTTCTTAAGCAAACATGGTTGAGGAAGTGGGTGGTAGATGCTATGCTACTAGGCATATCTGTGGTGACGAAAGTGCATTTACTTTACACACTCAAGTAGAGGAAGGGGAAGAATAAGTGTTCATGGACAACCTTAGGCCCACTCTTTTTTTGGGAAAAGGGAAGCTTCTTCTCAAACTCACATGAAGAAATCTTGTCTTTGTTTGATGTGTTTTATGCCCCTAAAATAAGAGCAAATCTTGTGTTTGTATCATCAGTGGGGGAAATTCAGGGTGGAAGTCTTTTTCGAATTGGGTAAACTTGTATTTGCCAAAAATAGTATGTCGACTAAAGGGTACCGTAGTCAAGGTCTCTTCATCATGAATGTACTTGAAACTATTATTGGAAATGCATCTTCTTCTTTTGATTACTTGCTTGATAAAATATTCATTCGTGGAATGGTAGATTATGACATGTTAGTTTACCTAACTAAAGAAAATGAATGAAACAAATTTGGTTTCCTTTTTTGACTCTACTTTCCATAAGTGTGAAAGCTAAAACAACTAAAAATAAATGTAAATCTAGGGTAATTGAACTACAGAATTTGATTCACACAAATTTAGGTGATTTAAAACAAACTAAGACCAGAGGAGAAAAGAGATGCTACTTAACCTTTAATAACTGAACTACTGAGTTTGATTCATACATTTAGGTGATTTAAAACAATCTAAGACCAGAGGAGAAAAGAGATGCTACATAACCTTTATTGATGACTAGTCTAGATACAATAAAATATATCTTCTAAGAAATAAAGGTGAACTCAAAACCAACTAAGTAGGAAAATTAAAGGATTTACATATGATAGAGGAGGGGAATATGAGTATGGATCTCTTAATGAAATATGTGAAAGGGAAAGAGTATACCTGAAGTTGCACCTCCTTACACGCTTGAATCCGTAATACTAAAACTTTGAAGTGCAGGGGTGTTTTGTGAAAGTGATGTTTGTAGAACCTAAAAAGAGAAAGATTGGGCCTAAAATGCTGTTTGTATGTTTACTGGATATGCAAAACTTTGAGCTGTGGTTGTTGCCTGTACTTGTTTCTTAACAGTGACGTTTTGGATCATAACATAATAATAGGAACTAATAATGTAGATTTCTTTGAATATATTTTTCCCCTTGAAGATCACATCACACCTACTATTGAAACTGAAGTTCAAAAATTCTGAAATAGAATTGAGAAGTAAAATATAGGGAAGAAACTAACTTTTGGAGATTAATATTACACTATTTTGGCCGATGATGATCCTTTTACTTAGAATGAAGCTATATCTTCTTTTGATGCACTGATTTGGAAAAAGAGGCTATGAACAATGAATTTGAATCAATCTTGTATAACCACACTTGGGAATTCATGGATTTGCCTCTTGGCACTAAATATATAGGGTGCAAGTGGATGTTCAAAAGCTCAATTGATGAATATAAAGCACACTTAGTTGTGAAGGGTTACATACAAAAGAAAAACGTGGACTAATTTGATAAATTTGTTGTTTCTAGAATTTCTTTAGTTAGAATTTTAATTGCTTTGGCTCATAGTTCACCAAAAGATGCAAAACCTGTTTTTTTGGTGGTGCTGATGAAGACATGTGTGTGTGTGCGCGTGTGCGTGTGTGTATGTCACAACATGAAGGGTGTGCAATCACATGTCAAGAAAATAAAGTGTGAAAATTATTAAAATCTCTTTGTGATCTAAAACAACCATCTAAACAATGGCATGGAAAATTTGACAAAGTATTGTAGTGCCATGGTTTCTCTACTCATGATGTGGATAAATGTGTGTGCACTAAGATTGAAAATAGGATTTGTGTTATAACTAATCTTTATATTGATGGCATGTTAATCTTTGGGATTTGGATATAGTGGAAAAAATTTAAGTGTTTTCTAGCCTCACAGTTTGACATGAATGACTTCAGAGAGGCTAATATTATATTGGGAATAAAAATTACTAGAACGCATAACTGAATTTTGATTAAAATGAGACAAAATCTACCATTGGCTGTGTCTTAACTTCACCCTTGGAGGGGGTGCTGTGTCTTGAAAATTATCTAAACTAACATTTAAGCTTTGTCCATCATCGAGTTTGAGTTTATTGCTTTAGACACGGCTGGAATTGATGTGGAGTTGCTAAAGAAATTTCTTAGCTGATATCCTTTTATGGATGAGGCCTGTGCCATTTGTGTTTATGCACTGTGATTTCCAAGTTGCAATAGCTCATGCAAAGAATAAAATTTATAATGGATAAAAACAGGCATATATGCCTAAGATATGATGTCGTAAAGTAGTTGCTAAGTAATGGGATAATATCCCCAGATGGTGTTATGATAGAGATGAACTAAACCACTAGGTAGATAATTAGTATGTGACTCTTTGAGGGGAATGGGGATTATGGCTATAATCAAAGGTCAATGGTAATGGTAACCAAATCTATGTGATTGGAGAACTGATCAAGTAGGTTCATATAGGTAATAACATGTCACCAAATTGACATAGTAGAAAGCAATGTGTGAGATTGAGCTCTTGCTTTTAATGAATTCCATATCCATATTGGTGGTGTGATCTTGGGTGGGATTTCTAGAGCACTCAAAAAATTTAGGCAAGGCATATAGCCTATTTGTGCCAACCTGCGTTGAACATTTAGACTTAAGATTGTAATGCGGATGGTATGCTTGTTTGACTTATTGTAAGAATTATGATTAGTAAATGTAGTCTCATTGTACTTCTCTGGGTTACAATTTATTTTCCTTGATTTGGTTCATAGCCAAAAAGACATTAGTTATGATTCATTACATTTTTATTGGTTAACTTAGATATTCCTTTAGCCTTTTTAAATAATGTGGGATTGTAGGATATAAGAGTGCAACTTTCAAAACCTTTGAGCATCTTCCTTAGGTTTGGGCTTGTTAGAAAGGCTTGTTCCACATCGATATTTTAGGAGTCTTTGAAGCTCTTTATTTGTGGGAGTACTCCTTTGGTCCTGCAAATAAATAAGTACCTAGACTCCCCTATGTGTGCATAAGACTCCTCTTGGTTTATTCGTTTCGTGGTAACCTGATCAAGAAGCATTTAATTGGGGACACGACATGTGTTCATCACACATGCGGATCCCCCTGGAGTGGGGCTAGGTTCAGCCCATTTTTTACTATTTTTCCATCGCTTGGTCTCTTCTTTGCTAAAAATTATTAGGCCCCATATCCTATCCTTTACTATAGTGAGAAAGAAAATAAAATACATGAAACATTATTGAACCAAAATTTAATTTTACACATCATTCAAATTTGATTTTGCTTAACTTTTAATCATGTTAGAACAAATTTTTATTTTTAATAATATTTGATGTAAAGAGAAAATGCAATGGTAGATAGATCTCCTTCTTAATTTCCTTTCCTTTTTTCAAATGAAATCTTTGATCCAAATGGAGCCTGGATATTTAAGAACTTTATGTACCACATGCCGATGTATCTTTGATTATTCCAACTAATCTTGCTCTCATGAATGTGATATTGGGCCTAGTACTAGTCATGGCATATTCTAAAAAATTGATCACTTTAGTATATTGCCCTACAACCATTAGGTAACAACCTTATACTTTGATCAAAAAAGAGTAGTGTGCAATCAAATAATCAAATTGTTTGAGCCCTTTTTTAACATCAAACATATATGAATTCTTGTTATTTTAATTCCTAAAATAACATTTGTTTAACCTTTTTTATGTCAAAGTTCCTAGAAAAAAAATTTCTTAGTCGTTTCTTATTGTTCTAACTTCTAACTTGGTACCAAAATTAACACATCATCAACATATGAATAAATAATGACATCTTTATTGTCAGGGACTCTACTAGACTACACACATTTATCTAGTCATTAATGGTAAAACCATAATACAACTGCATCAATAAATTTTTGATACCATTTTATAGGAGCCTGTTTTAGGCCATAAGGATTTAATATTTCGCACTCCTTATGCTCTATGTCTAGGTTCTACAAACACTCTTGGCTGTTTCATTTAAGTTTCCTTCTCTAATTCACCATTTAGGAATGCTGGTTTGGTATCAATTAGGTGATTTTCAAGCTTGTAAATTGATCCAATGCTAGCAAGGTTCTAATAGAAGTTGCTCTAGGGGGCATAAATATGAAAGAGTCAATTCCTTCCTTTTCGATTACCTTTTGTTACCCATCTAGCTTTGTATTTTTCAATGCTTCTATCCACTCTTTTTATTCTTTTAAATACCCATTTATATGCTCTCTACTAGTATTCAAGCATTATTGCCCTCTATTGGATCTATTTCATCATCTACAAATTCTTTCCAAAGGGCTGCATTCGGAGATTCCATAGCCTTTTTAAGATCTTAAGGTTGGATTCAACTACCATGGTGATAAGAGTTTGTGAAATTATATTTTCACCCTAGTATCTTGCACTAAGAACAATCAACATTAAAATCTGGTTCATGCATTTGGGTATTTAGTTCCTTTACTTTGTCTAAGTTCAAGAAATTCCATAGAACTTTCTTTAGATGTTATTTGTTCAATGCTAGATTCTTTAAGCTCCTTTGGGGTAAAGAAGAAGACTTTGTTTCATCTGTAGACCCAATTACCATAAACCTATGTGTCTTGCTTGGTTGCACATATCCAAGAAATATGCACTTGCTTCCTCTTTCTCTCAGCTTCCTTTTTTAAGGCTCTGGTACTTTATTTATAATTCTACAATCCCAAAACTTCAAATAATTAAGATTTGTTTTTTCCACTTCCAAGTTTCATGTGGTTATAGTTTTTGTTTTGTAGAAACTCTACTTAATTAGGCCAAAAATTGTATGTTAGGCCCAAATAGAGAAACATAAAATTTACCTTATCCATAATAATCCTATGCATTTTTCAGCAAGATCATTTTTATTGTGGTGTAAAAAAGCCCAATTCATGAATTATTATGGACTCAAACTAATATTGATCATACTATTCTCCTCCTCTAGTGGACCCAAGACACTTAATTTCAGTGCTACATTGATTTTTTCAGTGCTACATTGATTTTCTACATTGATTTATAAATTCTAATTCACTTCTGGCATGTAAAAGATACATGTGGCAAAGATGAGTACTATCATAAAAAAAAGCAGAGGTACCTTTTGCCTTCCAAAGTTGGCTTATTAATTCTAATATGTTAGAATCTCTTTCAAGATTTAAAAGAGATTCTCAATTTATCTTAAGTACTACACTTATTATTTGACATATAGCAACCTGGCAGTAATCCATCTTAATCATATCATGCATTCTATAATAGCATGTGCAAACCTATTATGCCGTAAGCAAGAAGAATCAACCAAGTAAGTAGCTGCATTAACTTTATTATTTTTATTATTCTTTTGATAGAAAAAGAAGAGATTTCATTAATAAGAGTATAATTGACAAAGAGGAGAATAAGATTTCTCCCGTCAAAATTTTGGAACCAGAAGGAAAAAAATGAAAAGCAACAAAGAAAGAAGAGGAAAAATCAATCCAAAAGATTCTCCCAATCTTGCTGAACTTCCAGAAAGCTAATTCCCCCAACGCACCACAAAGAGGCAATGTAGTTCATCTTTTCCCAATTCAACTCCTCCTCCCTCCCCCCCCCCCCCCCCCCCAACCAAAAGATCTGTGCGTTGTGCTCCAACCATAACCCCCACAACACTGCAAAAATAACACATTCCATGATACAACCCTATTCTTCCTCCTTCCAAAACCCTCAAATGAAGTAGCCTATAGTTCCTCCACAAATGCCAAACACATCCATTTTTCTTCCCAAACACCAAATCACTTATTCTAGATCCTCCAAGCAAAATCACAGGGTAAAGAAAAGATGAGTTGCTGTTTCATGATTTAAATAGTGAAGCATACAAAAATTTGGAGATAGAGCCTTCAAAGGTCTCCTCATTTGCAACAAGTCATTGGTATTGATTTTATCAAACACAACCAACCAAATAAAAAGCCTTGATTTTTTTGGGGTACTTTGGCCTTTCAAATAAATTAATATAAAGGAAAAAAGAAATGGAATGGACCAAGAACTCAAAAAATAATTTTCAAGAATAAACCCCTGAATGATCTGAAGACCAAGATTGAAAATCCCTATCTGAAGAAAAATGACAATTATTTAATAGAGAAAACATGGAAGATGACTCCACTGGCTCTCTATCATTAAGAGATCTCCCAAAATGAAAATTCTGAGAGACCAAAGGGCTAACTGAATCAACCACAAAGAAGGAAATCACACTATTTTGCCCTGTGCTCAATCGGAAGAGATGAGAAAAAGATATGGTAAAACATCATTCCCAATCACAGATCTTTCCAAAAATGAATCTGAGAACCCCTCCTCACCACAAATTTAGTGTGGACTGAATAAGAGACAAATTTGATAGATAGATCTCCATTGATTCTCTGAAAAACATCTCTAACTAACATTGGTATTCCAACCATTCTCACCCAACCCAACTTACTCCTACTAACTCTATGCCAATGGGAAGAATGTTCTTTGGGAAAATGTCATAACCATTTAGCTAAGAGAGCAATGTTTTTAGACACCAACTTTCTAAGATCCAAGAAGTTATAGTTTATTTGAATTTGTCTCACTAAGAGATTAAATAGCAAATTGTTATAAAGGAAATCACAAATCAAGTAGTTAAAAGAGTTATGAGTTAATAAATTTGACTTGTAAAATGACAATAGAGGATATTTAAGGATTTCTCTTAAGCATCCACCTTTGAGGGGAGTTTCTTTTATTAAGTAGTATAGATTAACTTTGGGTGTAAATCATACATCATTCAAAGTAATGACTCTTCCTGAAAGTGAATTTAAGTTCCATTATTCTCAAGCCTTAGGTTAGAGCATTGGTAGAATTTCCTATATAAAGAATAGTCCCATCTTCATTTGGTGTGAACCTTTTGAATAGACTCTTGTTACAGCACATAGCTTTGTTGCACCAGATTTGATCCACCAAGATATACTATCTTCTAGGATATCAGCTTTGAATATGATTGTAGTCCAATTCTGTTTTGAAGCTTTTTCCTTCTTCCAATATTGACACTCTTTCTTGCAGTGTCCTAGTTTGCAATAGTTGGAGAAAATCTCATTTTTAATTTTGTGACCCTTGGTTGGATTATTGAATGTTTTGGTCTTTTAAATGTGTTAGCCTCTATTTCTTCCTTCACCATTATGACCTTAGACTTAATACAATGTTGTTCATTCTCTTGGTGATTATGTTCCTCCTTAATTGGTTGGTGATTTTCCAACTCTTGTGAGTTTAACAACTTCTTTCTTATGTTTTTGACTACCTTAACAGTCTTTTCAAGAAGGTAAGAGTTTATGTGCACTGTAGGCAACGGCAATAAATCATCCATATCCATTTGATTTCGTTTAAGATGATGGAGAGCCCTTCACATTTCATAAAATTCCATTAGGGACCTATAATCAACTATCTCATAATTATTAAGTTTACTTGCAAGGGACTTATTGCTTGTGGCATCCTTGGCGATGAGCCTTTCTTCTAGTTCATCTCAAGGTTCCAATTGTGGTAGCCAAGCGTTGATGTGTCAAAGAGATCTGCAATGAAATATGGATGTGGCTGCAAGTCTGCAAGGCTGCAACTTATAAGATCATCATCTTCTCAGTCATTCCTCATGCAAATGACCTCTAGAGTCTATTCATATGATTGAGTTGGCTTAGATGTAGTGAGAATATTAACCACTTCCGATGTTGCTAGGAAGAGATTATCCTTTTTTGACAATGCTTGAAATTTGCTATATCAAATTGCCCCAACTTGACAAGATCATGAATCTCTTTGAGGGTAGTAAAATCCATCTTCTTTGCAGCAAAAAAACCCCTGAGACTGAGAAAAATGGTGTAAAGAAGATGATATGATCTAGGCAGAAATTGGTTTCATAACACGCTAGATGCTACAAATGTTTCTTTCCTCAAAGATTTATTTGCTTCCACCATGATCGATGTGCAACTGGTTCAAGCGAAAATCTTGTAGGATACAACAAAGCTACCGTCCCCCTGTGTTTGCACAAACAAAGAAGATTTTCTTGAACGCTTGCAGAACAATCAAGATTGCCAGTCCATGAGTTGGACCAAACTGTTCATCCCTGAATAGCATCTTGACACCCTTCAGGAAAATTTATCCTTTAAACTCTATACTTGCAATCTGAAATGGAAGGGTTCTCATTTCCTTTTTGCAGATGATACTATCATTTTCTGTGAAGATGATTCCCTTCATATCCTTGACCTTCGATGCATTTGGTTAGGGTTTGAGGCTGTCTCAGGCTTGAACCTTGGTAAAAGTGAGGTCCTTGGAGCCAAGTTTAAAGACAAAGGAGTGAAATTCTTTGAATACGATTGAAGTGGGAGTTTGGGACCCTATTATTGAGAAGTTTGAAAGGAGATTGGCAGGATGGAAAAGAACAAAAGGAGGCAGACTGATCCTTATCAGGAGCACTTTGACTTATCTTCCAGTGTATTTTCATGTCCCTCCTTCCCTTATCTGCCTCAATTGTTAGGAGATTGGAGGGAATTCAGAGAAGATTTCTTTGGGAAAGCTTAGTGGAGGAGTTTAAGTATCACCTTGTTAGATGGGAAGTGGTTAAACAACCATTTGTTCGGGAGGTTTGGGGCTGAAATCCCTTACTTTCAATAAAGGCCTTCTTGGGAAGTGGTTATGAAGGTTCATGAAGGAGAAAGACCACTTTTGGCAGGATATTATTGTTTCTAAATATGGGCTTGAGAAATAATGGTTGAACAACACACAATAGTAGTGGACCCTACGGAGCGGGAGTTTGGAAATTCATCAAGGATGGGATGATTTTTCCAATTTGTGACATTTCAAGTGGGAAATGGGGCCAATGTGTGCTTTTAGCATGGTGTGTGGTGAGAACAGTAATCTTAGAGCTGTCTTTCCTTCCATCTACAACTCGGGTCGTGGGAAAAATGCCCTTATCAGTCAACATCTCCAAATCACCGATTAGGGAATTTTTTTTTTCCCTTTTACTAGGAATGTGGCAGATTGCGAACTTCATGCACTCCCCAACTTCTACAGAATTCTCTATAATTTCTGTTATGAATGAACCAAAATGGAATTTGGACAAAAATTGTGTTTTGACGGTTAAATCTTTCCACAAGAAGCTTCCTTTTTGGGAACAAATTGCAACAACTCCCCTTGGATTCTCATTTGGAGGACAGCAGCCCCTTCAAATGTTGCCTTTTTTGTTTGGGAGTCCACACATGGAAATATTTTTAACCCTTAACAATCTGCAGAAAGAGGGCTTACAGTCACAAATAGGTGTTTTCTTTGTATGGCTGATGCAGAATCAGTCAACTACATTCTTCTCCACTGCCCCTGGACAAGGAACTTGTGGAATTTGGTCTTTGCCTTGACTGGACAAAATGGGTTACGGCAAATTCTGTTGGTGTGGAGATTTGGGTTTGGAAAGGCATCAAAACCACAAGAAGCAAAAGGCCTTGAGCCTCATCCCTCTTGCCATCTTTTGGTTTGCTTGGAAAGAAAGAAACAAGAGAGACTTCAAAGATATAACTATTCTGCTTCAGAAGGGGAGCTTAGGCGCAATGGTAAGGTTGTCGCCGTGTGACCTTGAGATCACGAGTTTGAGGTGTGGAAACAGCCTCTTGCAAAAATGCAAGGTAAGGCTGTGTACTATAGAACCATTGTGGTCCGCCCCTTCCCCGGACCCCGCATACGCAGGAGCTTTGTGCACCGGGTTGCCCTTTAGTGGATTGCTGTCATTTCCAGCTGGCTTAGTGGGCAAATTATTTATGATCATGATGTAAGCCTTGATGCTTGTGACACTCTACAGAGTGGTTAATATTTTGTACCATGGATTGGCATCCCCTTGATGCCCTGCTTATATAATTTTCTCTATGCTAATAAAAAAAATATTCAGAACAAACTATGAATGATGTAATCTGGCAATATTTTAAGAAACTAACTATTGCAGTTTCAGTGGAAAATGGAGCCTTCAACAGTATATTTCCCAAACCGAAAGTAAGTTTCAATGTTGAACTTTTAACAAGCCAAATGAATTCTATATAATGTTAATGCAAAAACTGATTGGGGCCAGCTGCAATTCTCAATAATGGTAACCGAGTAGGTTACATGAACATCCTTTCCAAACTGCATGTTTAATGAGAATTTTTCTTACTCGGCAGAACTTGTTTCTATACATTTGTCCAGCATGGAGAAAGCATGTTATCATAGTTCATTGATTGGTTTATTCTATTTGATGCCACTACGTATTATGCCTATCTTCAAAGAAAATATCCATTTCATAGCAGAATAGATTATGCTTCTACCATTAATATAAATATTTAGGTTTGAGCATCAGTTTGAGTCAAACTGCCAAACTTGCTGAACCAAGCGTTTTGAGTTGGTTTGGTTTGGTTTCAAAAATTAACAATTTGGTTGTGCTTTGAAATTTTTTTCAAACCAATGTTTTGGTTTTGGTTGTGGTTTAGCACATGCAAAAAAACCAACACAAACAACCCAATTGGAAATGCACATATACCTTAAATTTTTTGTACCTACATGAACGCTAACTTTTGGAGTCCATGACTTTAATGTTTTTAATAAATTTTTTAAAAGTTATCCTTGTTGTAAGACTATTAAATTGATATTTAGTGAGATATTTATGTAGTATGTCTGATATATTTTTTGTAATATAGTGTTCATTTGGAGTGCTTTAAACTTTTAATTATACATTTGTTTGCTCTGAAGTTCCATATATACAAACCATATTTAATTAAAAGTCAATATTAATGTTTAAATTATTGTCCCAAACCATGGAAGATTGGTTTGGTTCTATTTTTACCATGAAATTGATCCAACTAGCCCATGCCTGCCCCTAATTATTTTACTGGATAAAAAAAAAGAAATTTATTGGATAGAAAGATACAAGGAGTGAAAGGCCAGGATCTTTAAAGGTTAGAGGACTCATATTGAGTTGGTTAGGAGTACTGATGTCTTTCTTGCTTCAATTTGGTAATCTTTTGGTGGGTTTTGACTCTTGTGGAGTGAGGTTGACAATTGACATGCAAAGACATTGACGTATGTTGCTGCATAAATTGTTCAGGTTTTTCTTTTTCTCCTTGAAGGAGATATTTGCCTTTCTTGGATTCTCATTTTCATTTTAATCAAAATGCTTTGTTTGTCTAAAAAACGGAGAGATACAAGGAGCCAGAAAACAAGAAAGCACTAAAAATTTAAAATGGAACAAAAGATCATCCTAGCAAAGAACTCCAATGCTGATGAAAATCAGCCAAGTGCACTTCCTTAAAAGCTCCTGAAGCATAGGTCCACAAAGAACCAAGAAAAACTATTCTATTTCAACATGGTTGAAGCATAGAAACTGAACCTTAAAATCTGTGCATTCCTCTTCAATCATACTGAACCAGCCAAAACTGCACATCTACACAGCTGCATAGCTTTCTTCAATGATACATCTGTTGGGCTTTTGTGGAGCCTAGTTGTGTCTTAATTTGGATGACGACTTGACCTTTGTTTAATTAGAGATTTCTATCCTAAGGCTTAGTCCATGAGCGCAGGTACTAGCCGTACTCGTGGGTGCCCCCGGGGAAAATTTTCGGAGCCCATTTGGAACGGAACCCTAGGCGCAACATATAAAAAGGGTGCTTTCGGGTGATTAGGGTTTGGAGTTGTTGTATCCGCGAGAGAGAGCGAGAGCGAGAGAATTGTATCGCCACACTCTCTGTGCTTTCTTCCTGATAATATTGAAATCCCTGCAACTCCGTGGACGTAGGCAAAATTGCCGAACCACGTAAATATTGTCTTGTGCGTGTGATTGAATTTTTCTTTGGCGTTATTCTTTCTCTATTTGTTTCTCACAGGTTTCGGGAATTTGTTCGTATATTCCTAACAACATCCCAAAAGAACTGGACAGACCCATTTCTCTTCAATGATGCCAAACAACTTATTTGGTATATACTCCAAGCAATGGGGCAATGCAAGAAACATTGAGGATGAGTTGTACCCTTACCAAAGCACATCACTGACACGAGGAGATAAAGTCTCAGTCGACTTTCTAACCTGCTATAAGTTGTTGGTGTTCAACTTTGTTAAGGACACTAACTAAACATAAACCTTGGGTAGACTTAGGGGTGTATTCAAGTCGAGTTGACACAGTAAAATACTCGAATTCGACTCGACTTGAAAATATCGAGCTTGAAATTCAACTCGAACTTGATCAATTTTAAAATTGTTAAACTCAAAATCGACTCGATTATAAGTTCATAAAACCTGAGCTCGACTCGATTAAGCTCGACTCGATTATAAACTAATATTAAATACATATATAAATGTATATAATGTGTAGATAGTATTAAATATATTTATAAAAATAATAAAATTAAAAGGCTCGATTAGGCTTGAAACTCGACTCGAGTACTATTATTGAACTCGAACTCGACTCGTTAAAATAATTGAGTAGCTCAAACTTGAATAGAATCAAGTTTAGTCGAGTTAGGGGACCACTCGAGTCCGAGTAGCTCGCGAGTAAGCTTGACTCACTTACACCCCTAGGTAGACTGGCTGATATTGTTGCAGTTGTGCTCTATTTATGCTAATATATCTCTTGGGTATACATCATTTCCTGTTCATTGCTTACCTCTGAGTGTCTTCAAAACTCATATCAGTGAGAGGGTTTAGATAGTGACCAGTTTCATGGAATAGGGATAGCTGAAGATGAGGTTGATTGTTTGCTTCTTTTTTATTTTTATTTTTTAAATTATTGTCATATAAATATAGTCTTTGCAACAGAAAAGCATTCCAAATGCTACAACTTTGCAATTAGTTAATGGGTTCCAGTTGAAACAAACTTACAGAGTTTTATTTTGTGGGATGACCATAAGGGTATAACTATAAGGAAACCACTCATAATACTTCTTTTTTCCCCCCCCATTTCATCTCATGTTTGGTTTCAAATAATGAATGGGACACCATGCGTTGAGCATATGATTGAACAATGAAGGCCATTTTCCAATTACTGCATGAGAATAGAATTCTATTTTCATGAGCTGAGTGTGTCTAAAATGCTTATTTTGCAACATACAGGTGGTGAACCATGTGTTGATTATATAATTGACCAATTATGATCATTATCCAAAGAGTAAATATACCAGGATGCATGAGCTTATTGTGCTCATCTTGCAACAATGGGTGGTGTGTTTTGCAGGTCCTATCCATTCTGAAGTTTGACAAGGGCAATCAAATGCCAGAAGATTATGCAAAATTTTTTAAAGAAGCAGTTGCAGTCTTCCAACATGCGCGAATGTCCGTAAATTGTAGAAAATTGATCAAGTTTATTAATTCCTAGATCTTTCTGCACATACCTACTCTCCTTCTCTTTCACATTTCATATAGATATGATCCTAGAACTAAGAGGCTCAAACACATGAAACCTATTCCACAAAGTGTTCGGCAATCATTAGATGGAGATCTCGACTTCCTAGGGCCGTATCCTTTTTTTTTTTTCTCAAGTTGTCGCATTTTGTTTGAACATATGAAGGATGATTCCATTTTTAGCATTCCTTGCCATGTGAGACATTATCATATTTGCTATTTTGACACCATTTTAGGCCCTGAATGGACGTACTTCAAAGTTGAGAATTGTTCCACCTTGACCACCTACAAATGCAACCAGAGATATCCCTCCATCGATAGCAACAGCAATTGCTGAAGGTAAGTTAGACCCTACAACCATGGAGGCCTTCGATCACTTCCCAAGTTCTGGAAGTTATGTGGATCCTACAATAATCCAAACATCTGGTCGATCTCAACAACCTAAAGAAGCTGCAGTCCCAACACAAGAGAGATGTTTTACAGTATTTTCCTCTTGCAAAACCAAAGAAGAAAAAACTAGAGGCAAGTTTCTTAACTTGGCGTTAATACCTACTAATATCATATTTGTACCCTTCCTTGCATGTATCTGAGAAAGGAAAACTATTCACCTAATAAAAAGTAAAATCAAGCACCCAAACAACACAAGCATCCTCAAGAGTGCAGTAAATGAGCATTTGCATCTAAAAAAATATTCCACAGATAACATGACGAACAAGGCGCAGTAACAAGAGAAAACTATAAAAAAAGCTAAAACTTATGAGCTAAGTGAAAGCATATAAGAGCACCCAGAGGATGGCTTGTAAAAAACTAAGCACATAATTGCATGTACTGAAAAGAGAAGCACAATTGGAAGTTTCTTTTAGTAAATTTAGCACATTTGACACCTAAATTTCTGATATGCAACACTGTTTAACCCAGTTTAATATGGTTTTTCAATGGAATAACAGTGAAGGAGCCGAAGCCAGCTGCAGGAGAGAGGAAATACCTGAGCGAAGCTGTTGCTCTGGCGCAAATGGTACTTCCATTGGAAGGTTATGGCCAGGTGGGGACTACAAGGGTTACCAATGGCACCCCACTGAAAGTTCCTGACAACAATCCATTCAGGAAAAGAAAGCTTGTTGAAGTTCAGGTAGATCAAACACAGAGCATTACTGAACAAGTCTCAGGGGTAACTAAGGTTGAGAGCTTACACAATTCGTGCATGTCTTTGAATTCCCAAGAAACTGTGGATTCTACGCCCAAGAGAAGTAATGGAAAAGAGAGGTAAAGATGCGAAGTTGTAGAGAATTACTAGTCAGAATTCGGAGGGTAGCACAAATGCAATTCTAATTTCTTTTCACTAGTGTAGTCCTGCACTTTCACTTTGATTATAAATTATTTCCTGTTTTGGGAAGTTTTTGCCCTTTCTGTATACTATCAATTTGATTTAACTTAATTAAGAACCACAAAGCAAACCAATTTGGTGATCCAGCTCACCTCCACCTCCACAATAAATTATCATAAATTGATTGAGAATCTCATGAAAAACTAAGGAGCCAATTGTAAAAATGAGCTAGAGTGCTGACAGCCGACAGGTAAGTTTCTCTTGGTCTTTCCTTGCTTTGCGGGAAAACACTATTGGCAGAAAGGTCCCTGCGTGCTGTTGGATGACTGCACTTCCTTTTGTTCTGTTTGGTTGTTTTTGTTTTTGTTTTTTTTTTTCCAACTTATATAATGTTCTTTGGAAATTACTGAGAGCTCTCTTATAGGTCCTCTGAGAAGTTTCCTTTATGTCAAGGAAGTATTTTAAAAAACAAACTGGGCAAAAACAAATTTCAAGAAGCTTATCAGCTTCATTCTCCAAAATGGGCCTGTGATAAATATAGGCTTCTTGGAGAAGACAGTTTCTATACACTATGAATATATATATATATATATATATATATATATATATATATATAAGCAAATTGTTATGTAAAAATTTTACCATTCTAATCTATATTTGTTATATTAATAAGTTTTGCATTTTGTCTTATAATTAGGCACTTTTTATTTAGTTATTTTTAAAATTTATGCAACTTTGTATTCATCTATAATTCTTATTTGGTTCTCACCCGATTTCATTTAAAAAACAAAATTAAATTTTAGATGGTTATTATATTACATTGCGTTACATATGCTTTGAAGAGACAGAAGCCCTCTATACAGAACATCTATATATGGTTATGCACGTGTTTCTATGACCCTAGTGACAATATAATTAGTCAAATTAAGGTTTCATTGGTATTATTTATAAATAAGTATTTATATCCGTCTTCACTTACAAGATATATTCGTTTCTTTAATAGGAAAATTATTTATAATGCAAGTGCTTCTTGAAAGCGTATTTAATCTTGCCTTTTGTTTGGTAGAGATCTTGAATTTATATTTGTGTGGGTTTGAAAAAATGTATAATACAAAATATGTATTTAGTTTTTTTTCAAATTCATACAAATTTAAATCTAAGACTTGAAATTCATATTGTCAAGTGCAATTAAGCTTGAGTTTTTCTAGAGAAGTAGCTAGAGATATTTATGTTCACTTAGAAACTCTTAATATAGTACTAATGTAATATAATAATAAAAATAAAATTAAGAGTAGAAGATGCTAATCTAATTTGAGATTTAGTAAAATGATTCATATTTTATCTGGAAATGTTTTAAAACTCATAGGCTTTACTCGATATTTAATTAATAGACACATACATTCCGTATTTTATTATTGTCAAGTCGCCAGAGAAAAATTTCAAAATTTAACTATTTTTTTCTTCTTCCTTGACAGATGAAATGACATGAACTAGAAATTCAATCTCTATCTAAAGAAAAACAAAAAATAAAAAATAAAAAATTGGAAAAATAATAAAATTTATTTTTGTAAAGCCAAAACTAGGCAGCCCCTCTCCCCCACAGTTTAAACTCCATTATATTTTAATATCATAGTATTTTAATCAAATCAATATTTATTCTAGTATATTGATTGCAAGTCATTTCCATTTGAGACAAAAATAGGGGCGGAACAACAGGTAGTCAGCACTGAATTTTGTTTGGACTAACCTTGAATACTATGCTGAAATTGGGACAGGACAAATCTTGTCTATAAAGAAAAAATGAAACAAATGATTTGGGTGAAAGAACAATTTTATTTCAATGAGTGGCAACGTGAACACTTAGGCTATACAAGGGATGGTATTTAAAGGAGATACGTAATATAGTTGTATTTTTGAATTCCATAGAATCAGGTCTTGTAGTGATTGGTATCGGATCTTTAATAAATGTACAGCAACGATGAAGTCTTTTGATGAAACCGTTGACGGTTTGCTATTAAATTCGGTTTGTCTTAAATCATCAATGTAACCGTCGACGGTACTATTGATGGTTTGCTTTACAATTGCTCACTCTCTTAAACTGTCGATGTAACCATTGACGAAATGATCCTTGTTGAGTCCAAACTGTCGACGGTTTCCGTTGGGTGTCAAGACTGCGTGTTGTTTAGAAACTTCCTTCTTTGGTTTGATTTTATTGTCATTGGAGCGATCTTCATGCTGATTTGATCCTTCTTTCTTTGGTGAGAGTGTAAGTCTATTGCCATGTTGGTAAGAGGTATCCTAATTTGTAGGAGTTGTTGAAGTTTCTTCGTGGATTGAATTAATTGCCAGGAGAGCACCCCTCAACGGCTCTCTAGTGAATGGGGCGAGATTGGTGAGATTAGTGGCTGACTCACGTGTGTTGCTAATACCCTCTCGCAAACTTTGTTAGGGTTGGAGGCAAAGTTTGTTATGAAAAAAATGATGTGTTGACTTAGACATTGGCTTTGTAAAGAGATCGGCGACCTAGTGAGTGATTAAGACAAGTTGAGTAATAAGAAGTCCACGTGCAACGCTTTCACACATGAAATGATAATCCAACTCAATATGTTTGCTATGAGCATGAAAAACATGATTAACGGTCATGTGAAGTGCACTGAGATTGTCACAGTAGAGTATGAGAGGTGATGGCAGTGTAATTCGAAGGTCTTGGAGGATAAAGGTGATCTAGGTGAGCTTAGATGCCGTGTTGGCCATGGCATGATACTCGGCCTTCGTGCTGGAACGTGAAATGGCTGTTGTTTTTTTGCACACCATGAGATGAGGTTCCCTCCAAGAAATGTATAGTAGCCTGTGGTTGAACGTCTTGTTGTAGGACACCTTGGCCAATCTACATTTGAAAAAGCAACTAGATCAAGTGGAGTGTGTGAAGAAAATTGTAACCCCATTCCAGTTGAACCTTGACATATCGTAGAATACGACAAACCATATGTAAGTGTATCATAGTGGGAGCATGCATGAATTGGGAGAAAAAATTAACACTAAAATAAGGGTTAGGACGAGTTAGTTTGAGGTATTATAAAGCACTAACAAGTCCTCGATAGTAACTAGGGTCATCCAGGGGAGTGCCTATGGACGTAATTTTAATTTTTGCTTCAAGCGGTGTACTCATGGGTTTACAGTCTACCATATTGGAGCGTTTAAGGATAGTAAGGGTGTAGTGTGATTAAGATAGGTGAAGGCCATTAGGTGTTGGTGTGATTTCCATTCCAAGGAAGTGATGAATTGGCCTCAACTCTTTCATTGCGAACTCATTGCTTAGCAGTTGAATGAAATTTGTAACAAGTATTGTAGTAGATCTGGTGAGTAATATATCATCCACATAAAAGAAGTAAAATTAAGGAGCCAAAATAAGAGAGAAAAACAAATAAGGAAGGGTCGGCTAGGCTACAAAAGAAACCATATTTAAGAAGAAATGTACTCAATCAATCAAACCAAGCAAGGGGTGCTTGTTTTTAGTCATAGAGTGCTCGTTGTAGTTTACAAACATATGTTGGATGGTTTGGATCTGCCATTCCTAGTGGCTGCTGCATGTATGGGTCTTAAGAAATTAAACAATGCAAGAAGGCATTTTTGACATCTAGTTGACGAACAGACCATTGTCGAATGAGTGCTATGGTTATAATCATGCGCATTGTTCTAGGTTTGATAACTGGGGAAAAGGTTTCAATGTAGTCCATGCCATCAATTTGATGGTACCCTTTGGCAACCAAACATGCTTTAAGGCTATCTAAGGTGCCATCGGGTTTGAGCTTCGATTTAAGTACCCATTTGGAACCAATGATATGCATGTGAGGTGTGTGAGGAACAGGTGTCCAGGTCTTGTTTTGATGTAGGGTAGCAAGTTCTTTATTCATTGCTGCTATCCAACCAGGGTGTGCTAGAGCCTCTTTTGTGTTGTGATGCTCACGGGGTATAGTGGTCGAGGTGAGTCATCAGGTGGACGTGATTCGTGGGGCGATGATGTGTTTGGTGAAGCCATGTTGTGAGGTAATGCGAGAGAATTAGCTACTATATTTTTAGTGGTGGTAGGTGACACTATGTTGGGAAAAGGCAGGGGTGAAGGTTCGGGTGACGCGGAATGTTGGGAGAATGATGTTGCTGTTTCTTGGGATGGCAGTAAGGGACTTAACCATGGAGGTGTGGAAGGCGTTGAACCTGTGTCTCTAGGAGAGTGAGTGGTATTGTTCAGTAGCCAGGTGTCGAAAATACTAATTTACGTGTGGTGTTGCCGTTGTCATTCAGGTGGTGTGTGTAGAAATAGGGAAAAGCCAGCTCATCAAAGACAACATGCTGGGAGATAAAAGTTTTTTTACTTGATGGATGAAAAGATTTGTAAACCTTGTGTTGGTCGTTGTAACCAATAAAAATGCAAAGAAGTGTTTTAGGATTGAACTTGTGGTGTCGTGTGTCCCAAGTGTAGGGAAAACACTTAGACCCAAAGGTTCAAAGTGAGGAGTAAACTGGATGGGTTCCACGTAATGCAAAATATGGAGTTTCGAAATTGAGAGCTGACGAGGCCAGCTGATTCATAAGATAAATAGCGGTTGTGAAGGCTTCTACCCATAAATATAAAGGTGCACCACAGTAAAATAACATTGTCATACCTAGTTCCCTTATAGTCCTATGGTGTAACGACCTCAAAAATAATATGCATGGAAGCGTAAAAAATAAATAAATAAATAAATAAATTAAAATTAAAATTAAAATTAATTAATTAAGTAATTAAATAATGATAATTATTAATTAAATAATATAATATAATGTATTACTATATTAATATAATATAATATAATATAATATTATAATATATGTATACACAAAGGAATTCTGAAGAAGCCTCAGGAAACTTGAATTCCTAAGAGCTCCTGCGCCAATCTCAGCTTTCTCTCTTCGTCACTATACTTTCTCTCTCCTCTGCCCATCTCCCTTTCTCCTCAATTTCTTCTTCGATTCTTGGCCGATTGGAGAACGGAAAATACCACTGAATTCCATTCTTGGCCACCAACATTTTAACCGAAGTGGATTCGTGATTAGGGTGTCATAGGCACCACTCCTAGGATAAAGTAAATTTTCTCTCTCTCTCTCTCTCTCTCCGTAATTTCTCTCAAAATCTTCAGCCAAATTGACAATCGGACACCACCATAGGGTTCTAGGGTCAAACCTTGTCAATCTAATTGGAACATATTTTTGATTTGGGGATCCTAGACACCACTCCAAGGTTAAGGTAAGGAGTACAAATTATGTCTGTTGTTTTTTTAAAAATTAACCGATTAAATTGGAGAATATGAGTATATGGATATCGGGTTGGTTGTTATTTCAGAATCTAACCGGTTAATTGGAGTACGGGGGCTTAGGAAATGTTAAAATAATTATAATTTCGGGGTTGAGCTAATTAAACTTAGGCATATGAATACGGGGTTTTATACGAATGCCACAAACATCGTGTTAGGTTCCTTGCGGGTATATTTCAGTAATAAGGTAAGGGGAATAAATTAGGTGAGCCTATTTTTGAAATTTAACTGTTTAAATTTGAGTATATGATTTTGGGAATATTTTAGAATTAAATCAAACTGCAGGTATTTGATTAAATTATATTTTTGGAAATATTTTGAAATTTAATTAACAGGTGAATAAAATATGTTTTTCCTAGGCAGAATATTATATTGTGAAGTAATACCCATATTGTGTTGCAATGAGATTAACACAGAATATAAATATGACAGTGCATAAATTATAATATGAATAATCATCTATTTTGTGTGGCATGAGAAATAACTGTGTTACTGCACAAGTAAGCATATTAAGTAATCATCGTTTTGTTTTGTTGAGACATGTATTGTTGAGTATGTCATTGCATTTGTTAGCTGTTCTAAATGTCCCAAAACTGGTGTTAAAAAAGATACAAGGTATGTTTGCTTCTTTTTTTTCTGGAGTTTTAAGGATGGAAAAGAAAAAATGAAATGGAGGGCTTGGAAGAAATTGTGTGTTCCTGTAGAGGAGGGGGGCATAGGAGTTAGGGACATTTCGGAAATGCAACGGTCTTTGTTCATGAAGTTTGGTTGGCATTTATTAACTCAAAATTCTTTATGGGCTAGATTTTTTAGAGGTAAATATGTGAAGGGAGGACATATTGCTCTTTACGGACCTCATGGATCGGATTCTTCCTTTTGGAGGAAAGTTCTGCAAGGCATGCCTGAACTTTTAAGTAAATCTAAGTGGAAGGTTAGAAAAGGAGATGTAAATTTGTGGTATGATAAGTTTTTAGATTCAGGACCTTTGGTTGCAGAGTGTCCAGATGGTGCACATTCTCATATCAAATTAAAGGATTTGGTTATCAATAATGCGTGGGATGTGGAAAATTTGCAGAGAATTTTGGGGTTTAATAAAGCGGAAGAAGTGATGGAAAAGGTGGGAAATCTTAGAAATTCTTCGGACATATTGCTTTGGCTCCCGGAAAAGGATGGTTGTTTTAATACAAAGTCAGCATGGGATGTTATCAGAGTTAGAGCTCCAAAGTTTGAGTGGGCAAAGTGGGTTTGGAATAAATGGTTACTGAAGAAAATTGCTATCTGCATGTGGAAGGCCGCTTTTGAGTGTTTAAGTGTTGATGAAAAGGTGAGAAGGGTGGGGGTTTCGCTGGCTTCGGCGTGTAATTGTTGTGAGATGAGGCAGCCAAAAGATATGGAGCATGTGTTAAATAGGGGATACTTTGCCGCTGAGGTTTGGAGGAAGGTTTCGGTGGAGGTTGGTGTTCCTTTCCTTAGACAACAAAGTTGGAAAGAAAGAGTCCAAATGTGGTTTAATAGGGCTTCTAGATTTTCTCAATTGGGATCATTGATGAGTTTGATTCCTTGTTTAGTAGTTTGGAAGCTGTGGAGAAGGAGATGTGTAGCTAGAATAGAGGGGAAATTGGAGATTTTGAGCAGGAACATGACAAGATTGACTCAGCTAAAGGATGCTGATCTTCAGATATTGCAGAATTTGGAAGTGCAAACTATGAATAAAAGAAGTAAAACTATGCAATGTGTGAAATGGACAAATCGGGGGCAAGGGAGTTTGAACCTAAATTTGGACGGAAGCAGTTTGGGGAACCTAGGGCCAGCAGGATGTGGTGACATCCTTAGAGACCATACAGAATTTTTTGTGTTTGGTTTTTCAAAATATTTTGGTTCTTGTTCAAATAATGAAGCTGAATTGAGAGCTATGTTAGAGGGAATAAAGATTTGCAAACATTTGGGCCATACTAGCATTGATATTGAATGTGATTCAAAGATTGTTGTAAATTGGATAAGAACAAGTAGGTGCTCTTTGTGGTATTTATGGGATTTTTGGGAGCAGCTAATTGGTTTATTGGAGGGAGTAGAAATTTTGATAAAACATTGGTATAGAAAAGGAAATAAAATGGCAGATGCCTTGACTCATCAAGGTGCTAAGGGGAGGAATAGGTTGTTTACAAATAGTAGTCAACTCCCTATAGTTATCAATGGGTTATATAAATTGGAGAAGATAGGTACAACTTATATGAGGTATGTTTAACGGATTTCCTATTGGTTTTGGTCTATGCTTTATGTTATTTATCTTTTGTTTGTTTTGTTGCGAGATATTTGTTTTGTAGGTCCTTGTTTTGTTTTGATTTGATTGGTTTTGTAATCTTATTTTGGCTGGATGTTAGCGTTGTTATTTGGGAGGCATTTAAAGGTTTGTCTTTTGTTTCTCTCTTTAAATATCTTGTAACCACGGTATTCCTCCGCCAAAAGTGCAGGTTTATCAATAAATTAATGGAGGTCTTGCCCTTCTTTAAAAAAAAAAAAAAAGTTTAATGTAAAATATGATTAGATAGTGTTAAATACAACATAATAACATGACAACGTTGGATGTAGAACAATGATTGGATAGTGTTTAACACAAATTAGTTGTATGACAGAGTTACAACATGATATTATTCTATACAGAACTATGAAATGACAGTAGTTTATATAGAGTTAAAGTATGATAGTATGTTGTATTCATGTGAATGATTGGACACTATACCATTACCACTTACGAATATATTTAGAAACCCTCACCTTATATGCATATTATATAACATAAATCAGACAAATTATAAAACATGAAACATATAATCTTAAATCATGAAACATTTATTTAATAATAACGATAACACACAAATTACGCTTAGGATAACCGAAAGTTGCGAATAAAACCACACGACAAAGACATTCACCGAAACATACTAGTGTTTGTTAGAGTGATGGTATGAATGACTGGTTTAGGGGACAACGGTACGAAACACCTCAAACTCAGCAAGGGTATAGTATGAATAGCTAATTGAGGGATGACAATACAGAATGCCTCAATTATGGTAAATGAATGTTTGAATAGGTGATTGAGGGACGGCGGTACGAAACGTCTCAATCATGGTAAATGAATGTATGAATAGCTAGTTGAGGGACGGCGGCACGAAACGCCTCAATCATGCAATAAATGTTAATATGTGTGTAGATAATGTAACTTGTAATTTATTTGTATAGGGCTTTTGAGCCGAGTTATGAACTGAAAATAAAAAAAAGAATATTTGCTATGAAATTGTATAGGTATGAGTATAGTTTAAATTGCTATTTCATTTAAGTTAATTAAGAAATTAATCATACGTATATCTATATAAACTCATTACCACACAATGGCACTAATTTATTCCGTCTTACTGAGAGGTGTCTCACCCCATGATTATATAACATTTTTCAGATGCCATGAGAAGATTAGCTGAAGTCAGAGTGGTGTAGCGAAAGCGTAGGTGGGATAGAAGGTTTTATTTAGAATAAATGTTTATTAAATTATGTTTTGATGTATTTAGAATTTTTAGGGGTGTTAATTGTGATACTGGAAATAATATTATTATATTGGGATAATTAGTACTCTAGTAATTAATATTTGAGGACTTCCACTGTCTTTATGAGTGATTATTATAATATGAGATATTTAGGTTATTACAAGGTGGTATAAGAGAAATAGGATGAAATTTTCGGGTTGTCACAGTTGGTATCAGAGCTTAGGAGATATGTTCTGTAGACTCTTGGGATGATTATTACCATAATATAGGTATGAAGTAAGATGAGGATAAGAATGTGTAGGCTAGGTGTTGTAAAAGTGATCGGGTATAGGATGCATAGTGGAGTAAAATACAACAAGCAAATTGGAATTTTGGAATTGGTCTCACAGTAGAAAGTAGAAATTCATCGAGGGTTTTCTATGACTTTTTTTGGAACAATTGGTAGTTCCAGAAAAGTCACGGCAAACCATTGATGTTTTTCTTCCGGAATGCTGTTCTATGATCTTTTTCTTGTGTAAATGGTCACTGCAAGCAATGAGCTACCATGTGCAATACTGGAATACTTGAAATAGAATTTTGTGCATTTTTGGAATGTGCGCTCATTTGCACATTAGAGTGTACTCCTAGTTTTCTATGGTCCCTTATGATTTAGTGTGCGTGGATCAGAGAGCAACTGAAGGAATGTTAGAATTTCAAAGAGTGATGATCTTTTTAATTGGTTAAAGAAAACAAGGCAAAAATAATGGGATAAAGGTAACCTACTAAGTTTTCCTAGTTGACAACTATCACGGAGATGTTGTGTTTTTGTTGTCCCTACAACATCAATTAATCCTTATTTTTTAGCCTTTGTAAAGCTGAAAACTGGGGATGGCCAAGGTGTTGATGCCAAACTTCTACAATGCAGGATTTGAATCGATGAGAGAAATATAATTCCAGTGAAGTTGGTAGGACATAGAGATCACCTTTGCATTCCCCTATCATCATTGCTTGTCTCGTTTCCCTTTCTTTAACACAAAAATCAACATCAGAAAATTCATAATTAATAGGAAATTGGGTGGTTAGCTGACTTATAGAGAGGAAGTTCTTTGTTAGGTTGGGAACTAATAACACACCATTTAGAGGTAAGGCATAATTTTTTTTGTTTTATATAAGAGTCTCCAATAACAAGAATTGGCATTGAAGACGCATCTCCAATTAGTACTGAGTCAGAACCATGATATTTGCAGAGGTTAGTTAACATACCTGACTTACCAGCCATGTGGTTGGAAGCCCCGGTGTCTGTATTCCATTCTATGTCTACAATGGTGCTGTCCAGCGTTAATGTTGCAAGTGCTTGTGGAATGTCATCTTGAGAAACTGATTTACTTGGTACCCACCAACATATCTTTGCAGTGTTGCCCATCATGCCACAATATTGACACTCTTGGTCACGATACTTATCCCTCTCGACAGGTGCCATGCGTCATTCACCTGGTGATGGAGGACACCGCTATGTATTTGAATGAGGGGTATATTTTATGTAAACTTGCCTTGAGTCCCCGTTTTGTTGTGCCTGGAATCCATTTTCGGTTGACGTGAATTTTTGTGTTGGTTCACGATAGCCTGAAGGGTTTGATTGGGGATGTCACTGTTGTTGTCCACAAAATGCCACTTGATGAGTGAGGGATGTAGGTTGAACATTGGTGGTGTTGGTAGAAAACCAATTGCATCTTTAATCAAAATTTTGGAGTTAAGAGACCAACTTAGAAGAGGATGATCTCGGGGGCTTCAATAGAGTTGTTGTGAAGACTTCATATTGTGGACCAAGACTAGTGAGGAGACAAAATACCTTTTCTTGGTCTGGAACGAGCTTCCTAATTGCTGCTAAATTGTCATAGAGACCTTTGAAGGTACAAATATGGTCTGTGATTGTTGTGTGATCTTCTTTCTGAAGATATGTAACTTGTTGACAGAAAGTAAATTCACGTTCTTGCGAGTCTTGGGCATATGCATTTTTAAGAGTCTCCCACACTGCATGAGCTGTGTCAAGGCCAACAACGATTTCGAGAGTCTCCTTAGAGAGTGTCCTAATGATCCACCCTCAAAGGAGATGATCGGACTTTCTCTATGCTTTGAAAGCATCTGTTAATTGAGGAGTGGTGTCATATGCATTTGTGGGAATTCTTGGATTTGGTGTGATGTATTTTTTTGATGCGGGCTCTTCATTTGTGAGATGCCTCACTAATTCTTGGCTCTCGGCAAAAGCCAATGCTTGCTCACGCCACAAGGGATAATTGTTTGGGGAAAGTCTAAAGGTGATGAAGCTGTCAACATTGAGGGATAATGTAGCCATGGAAAAGGGCTAGAAAGAGACCAAAAAAAAAAAAAAAAGAGCGGAAGGTAAACAAGGAGATTGAATGATGCAGGAATTGTGATTTTTTGTCTAGTGTTCACAATGGCTCTGATACCATAAAGAAAAACTGAAACATGAAGAACAATGGTATTTTTATTCCAATAATTGAACTGTGAACACTACATACTTTAAGGAGGATACAACAGGGGTATTTAAAAACGATTACATGATATAGGAGACAATAAATGATATATTATAAATCCCATGAAATCTGAGATAAGATCTACGTTACTGACATATATCCTTCTTTTGAATCAATAGGCTCTTATTTGTTAACATATATGATCCTCAAATAATTGACTTTGGATCTTTGACGCTCCTTATTGCGATGATTTGTCTCGGATCTTTGTTATTTAAATCTATAGCGGACAAATATAACTGTCGACGGTTTGATGTAATCGTCTACGATTTGCTTCAGAATTGCTTTTTGTTTGGGACCGTCGATGTAAATGTTGACAGTATTACTATCATTGAGTGTGCCAAGCTATGATGCATTGCTAACATCATGGATCACTCAACCAATTTTTAGCCGTTAGAGCAAAAAAGTATCCATTGGAATTAAGAAGTTCATTAGTCAGTTGACCGCCTTCTTGGACCCGGTCGACTGCCCCAAGCGTTGCAGTCTTGTTTGGTCTCCTTTCTCTCTATTTTTCTTAGATTACTTTGTTCTATTCCAAACTCAATCAAATCCTTAAGTTACATACAATTACAATTGCTCAAAAATTACAATAAAATAGAAGATAAATCTCAAGAATTCTTTAAGTTTTGGCAAAGATTCAAGTCCTTAGAGTTGCTTCAAGCTTGTACTAAATCTTGTCTATCATACTTAAACTTGAAAAAGTTTGATTTAAGGTGGTTTGTTATCATCAAAATGAGGTTTTGAAACCTTGGGACTAATAGTTTGCTATTGCTTGGTTCCTCTCCAAAGAAAATGGATATTTTTTCTATTGTGTAGGCTTATAGGTTCGGACACTAGAGTTTGTTTAGTTGTAGAAAAAAGTTTTCAATTTTCATTTTAATTTTTTAAAAAATTCAAAAAGAAGTAAGCAAAAATTTCATTTTTACAACATTTCTATGAATTAAATGAAAAATAAAAAATAGCTTTGACACTATTTGTTTGTAAAAATATTTTTATTTTTCATTTCTAATTTTTCAAAAAATTACAAAAAATACCACCTTATTTTCTAATTTTTAAAATTTATATATAAAAATTGAAAAACACTTTCATTATTTTCTAGTCTTCTGATTCTTACTTTGCATATGGGCACATGGAATTTGGATCTTAGGCTTACATTTGTGCAGATTATCTATATAGTTTCTTCAAAACGTACACAAATCCAAATTCAACTTCTAAAATCCATGATTCTAGAATTACCTTATATAAATTTTGAAAAATTTGAAAATAAGTTGTCTTTTCTTGTGATTATATTAAAATAAAGAAACAAAAAATGAAAATTTATTTTGCACATTTAAACAAACTCTTTATTTTCAACATTTTTAATACAAAATTTTGAAAATTAAAAGTAAATACAAATTTTTATAATTAATTGAAAAACTAAAGTTTGAAAAATGGAAAATGTTTCCACAATTCAGCAAACCTTTAGTTTTTTTTTTTTTTTTAATTTTGGGATATATGATATAAACATTAACTTCTAGCACTTTTTTAAAAAAGATAAGAATGTCTTTGACAAAAAAAATGATTTACAGTATTCATACTTTTATATATAAATTAAAAGAATTCGTCCTTGTAAGAAACCACAAATATTACTTGCTAGTTTTGGCCTCAAGTATAGTGGTTCTCAAACATGAAGTTTTCTTTAGAACTCAGGAAATACTAGGAAAAGAAAAAAAACATAAAGAAAAGAGAAGTGAGAAAGAAAATAAAAGTTATAGTAAAGTAATTTTTAATTTTACACATCATTTACATTTAATTTTTGAAAATTTTAATTATGATATAATAAATTTTTATTTTTAATATTATTAAATAAAAATAATTTTATTTTTCTTTTCATTTTCTTTCCTTCCCCAATAAAATAATTAATCCAAATTGAGCATTAAGGTTTAGTTAAAAGCCATATAAAAATACGAGTAAAGAGATTATTATGTGAACTATAACAAAGTTAGATTAGCTTCTAGTGAATTCTTTGTATGATATTGTCATATGGAATCTAAAATTCATTGTTGTGTGTTTGAGAGTATGATATTTAGACTTTGGATTTTAATTTGTATGAATCTGGACAAAAATTAGCATAAAATTATATATATATATATATATATATATTTTCCAAATCCATACAGATCCAAATCCCAATTCAAGCTAGAAATCCACACTCTATAACACTACCTTTGTGCAGTTGATTGTTCTTCTTAGACATATGCACAACAAGAGAGACACAACAACATTAATGTTAAAGAAAAGAAAAAATAAAGAGAGAGCCTACCTACAACTTGTTGACATACTTTGATTTTGTCTCTTGACCTTAAAAATATTTTATGTTGAGTTCGTGATCATCGAGAAGTTTAATTTTGAGTATTCTTTGAGTCCTTGACTCACTTTTTCCTACGAACTATCTATAGAATATTGCCAAAAGTCCATTCATTTGAGACATATCCATTTTTGAATTACGTGTTAAAATTTTCACTTAACTCTATTATAGTTTGCACTAAGTATATCTCTTTAATGTTTGTAAGATTATATTTACTTATTGTAATCTTCGATTTCGTATCCATGAATTTTTGTTCATTGACTTTGTTAGTTCAAGTTGTATTGGACCAAAATTTCTTGTGTCGATAGCACATATTGTACTTATGGAGATAGAGAATATCCAAGTGGAGTTTTTGGGGAAGGACATCGATTAAACAACTATAATCCTTGATGTTTACTCATATTAAAGTTTGTAAGATTAAGTACATTGCTTGTTTGCTCATATCCAAGTTGATTTTTAATCACATTTAATTCATCCCCCTCTTGGATGATATGTTTGAGCTAACACAATGGTATAAGGCTTATATATCACTTTTAAGAGAAAAATTTTATTGATGCGGAAATAGTGCTTGGATACTGGAGTGGTGTAAGAGTCTTTATGCCACAAATTCCATGATAATTTCTTGCAATTTAAAATTACCGTTCAAGCTAAACAATTCCCTAGACATTTGAGCTTTGCTTTGATAGTAAATAAATCACAAATTCAAATAATTTCTTATGTTGCAATCTATCTTTTAAATCGATATTCTATAATGGACAATCATTTGTTGCTTTATCATGAACTGTTTCATGACGACGTACATTATGTTAGAGAAAGGACATGTACAGAAAATATTATTCACAAAAATGTCTTATTATATTCAAATTAATGATGTGTATTTTTTCTTTCTTTTAAATACTTTGAGTTTAATTTATTATTATCGTCATCATTATCATCATCATTGTTATTTGCATACAATGGATATGAATACCACTGCAAATGAATTAAGCCTTTTGTGATTAGCCCTATAAAAACTTGTTCAGCCAATTCGTTTGCATTGATTAATGGTTTCCAAGTCTAAATTTTAGGATTGTTTATTTAGAGAAATGAGCTTAAACAAGGTTAAACTCAACTCAATTAAGCTCTTGACAGGCTATTTATAAGCTCATTAGGCTTCTAAATAGGTTCCAATTAGAGCCCTCCTTAAAACTTGCTGCGGACGTCCAAATAAGAGTGACAATAAAGATTTTGTTATGAAAGATGCAGAAAAATAAATAAAAAATTAAATAAAACGAGATATAAATTTTACATGATTCGGATTTTTTACCTACTCCATGGACAAATGAGATCAGAACTTTATTATTTCGAGGAAGAATTACAAAAGAATATCTCTCCCACTTTCTTTTATATCTCTCATCTTTTTTTCCACTTCTTTCTTTATCTCTTCTTTTTTTCTCAACTCCACTGGTTATATAGGAAGGGGCTTTTATAACCTTCACAAGCTAACTAATGCTGACTTTATTAGTGTAAGCATATAAGACAAGTTCAGGAGGGGACATAATTTGAATTAGTGCAGGCATATGGGACAAGTTCATAAAAACATGAAAAGATGGACAAGATATAGATGAATCATGAATGACAGCCATCTTCATCCATTCATAACAGATTTCAATTTAAAACCCATTTAATTTGACCACTATCTTTATTTTTGACTCCTTTTTTTCAATACCTAAAATCTGACCATGACTACCAGTAACTGACACATCCTGAGAATCTACTTTTGCTGGTAGAACAGAAGAGCATCAACATGGTAACACCCACTCCATGTGTACTTGTGTATGTTGATTCCATAAATTTATCAAATAAGCATACCTTTAAATCAAATCTATGAAAAAGCTCGATATCAAGCTTGGATAATTAAGTTTATTTGAGCTTGATTTAAGTTTAATTTGATCAAAATTTAACCAATAAGCTTAAGCATAATAAAACATGACTTGAATAGCCAAGCCTGAAACAAGTAATTAAAAATATATTATATTATATCTTAACACCACCAATCCCAACCAAAATATATCAACAACTCGCTTACAGAAAATACATATAATTCGCTCACTGAAGCACACTTATCACAAACAGAAGCCTAACAACAGCCGCATATACGACCATTGCCGAGAGGGAAAAAAGACTGCAAACCACTTGATGAAGTACATGTGATGGAATTTCATTAGCAAAATGCAAGAGGAAAAAATTGAATAATTCCCATGAACCCAACTTGGTGATTTCTATGGCCAAAAATACTCCTCCATTTCCAATGAAACTGCCTCAATGCTTCAACTCTGCAGATCAACATACACACCCGAAGTAATATTTGCAAAATAGTTTGTTTTTGTTTGACATACAGAACAGAACAAATCTACATAGGTGCCTTCATCATAACAGACATCAACAATAAAAGATAGTCCTCTCATCACCAGTGACACAAGATGATATCACCGTTCCCAAGCTCCCCAGCTGAGAAACTGTTGCCTGATCATGGATGCATGCAAAATATCCCAACATTCAGTACAAACTATCCCAGTCTCCATCATACCAATCTAGTTCCTAATTGATCAAAATTTCCTTATAGTTTCCATTTTCTTTTTCCACTGCCGAGCAAACCAAAGTCACCATAAAGAAAACCCAATAAAACTTGACACGTTTACCAAACTTATTCTTGACCTTAATATCCTAAGGATGGCCTTCATTCATGTTCATTGTTGTGGCATCAGCTTCCAAACACGAATACAAGCATCCTCACCAGAACTGACAATGCTGTACTCATCGGTAAAAGCTAGACCATAAACCCCACCCAAGTGAGCTCCCTTTATTGTTACACGGGCAGAGGCTGGCTTGCTTATGTCATATATGATTACACACGTGTCAAGTGATCCAGTACCAACCATGCTGTTATCAGGAGACCAAGCTAGGCAGTTTATACGAGCAGTGTGGTATAACATGTTCTTCACCTTAACCTGCAAGGGAAGATATGCCCAAAATATGGGATAGTGTCACATGTCAACTAGGTAAAAATAAATAAATAAATAAATAAATAAATAAATAAATAAATAAATAAATAAATAAAGATAAAGATGATGCTCATCTTGTAGTAAATTAAAATGTTGCTAACATTTCCTTGTACAACAACAACAACAAACCATGCCTTTAGTCTCACTAGGTGGGGTCGGCTACATGAACCCTTTTCTGCCAATGTATGAGATTATGGACAATTTCCTTTGACAAATTTAGGACTATAAAATCCGTACTATCTCATTCAAAGTTATCTTAGGTCTACCCCCTACCCCTTCTACTGCCCCTTACAACTCACTCTTCCTCATTGGCATACTATGTGGCTTACATTACAAGTAACCAAACCATTTGAGTCGTCCCTCCCTTATTTTATCTCACATTTCCTTCAGAAAATGTAAATTAATTAAGAATATTTGCCATGACCAACAAAGAGAATTCATCTGATACCTACGGTAACAAAAAAGTAAACGTATCCTGAAACCAATATCAGATGCGCACCACATGGCAGTTACCAGACAATGGTACATCCACTAACATTCCAGAGTACAATAGTGGTACAGGAGATGGCAGTAAAGCTGTTTATTCATGTGGGTGGTTCTTGGATAAGACACAGAGGCATATCCCACATTGCATACTGATACTTTGTTTCATACAATTTGCTGACAATTTAGTTCTTTGCCCAAAAAAATGCAATCCTTCAATAACACAGCTTGTATTATCAACCCCTCACATAACAGCATGAAAAAAGAAAAGAAAGAAAAATGTGAAATGTGGAAGAGCTCAATTCTAGGTTCAGAACATGCATGCCAACAATTCAATTCAGCACACTGAATTTTCTTGGTTCACCTGCGTCCAACAATCTTTTACAGGTAGAACTAGCCAAGGCAAAATCAACAGTCATGTTTAGCATAGTCCCATCTTCATGTTAATAAAGAACATCAGTCAAGGGCTGAGAGAAACAAAGTGGATCCCATTAAATCTCCACAGTCAAGTGTGCTTAGTGAAAGTAGTTCTAGGATTAATCTCCTAGTAACTCCTCTTGTGTTACCCCTTTTTAAAGGATCCCCATCCTTATTGAGCATTTGCCAATGTGTCCCCTATGAGTGCCACATTGCACTTTTTAACAAAACAATAAGAAGAAGCCTTAAGTCACACCACGTGAGGCTGGCTACATGAATTATTTTCTGCCAATTCACCTGATTAAGAGCATTTTTCTTTACTAAATTAAGAGCTACTAAATCCTTCCTCACTAGCTCATTCAAAGTTATTTAAGGCCTACCGCTATCCTTTTTCATGCCAGAAACAATAACTCACTCACTCAAAAGTGTGCTACTACATTTCAAATGCCCAAACCACCTAAGCCGTCCCTTCCTTATCTTGTCTTGCATATATGCTCGTTCCAGTGTTATGCCTAGATTATTGCATATACGCTCATTCGTTAATTTATCTGTTAATGTTATATCACTCATCCACCTTAACATTCGCATTTTGACAACTTATACTTTTTGTACATGTTGTCTCTCAGTTTCCCAACATTTCGAACCATAAAGTATAGCTAGCCTTATAGCCATCTTATAGAACTTCATTTTAATTTTAAGGGTATTCTTTGATTAGAAAATACACCTAACACAACCCTCCATTTTACCTTACCTGCTTTAATTCTATGTATTACATCCTCTTAAAATTTCCCTTCCTTTTGCATCATAGATCCAAGATATCAAAATCTACAAGTGCTATTAATTTCTTGATCATCAAGTTTAATCTTCTCTCCACTACTCCTTACTTTACTGAAATTACATTTCATATATTCTATTTTATTCCTACTTATCCTAAAACCTTTAAACTCCAAAATGGTTCTCCAAAATTCTAACTTAGATTCCACTTTCACTCCACTCCTACTCTCATCAATCATGACAATATCTGTAAACAAAATACACGAAGGGATCTCATTTCAGATATTCCTAGTGAGTTCATCAATCACTTAAGTAAAAATTAAGAACTCAATAAAGAACCTTGATGTACACCTATTGTGACTGAAAAATCTCTAAACTCCCCTTGTACAGTCCTAATGCTAGTCATTACTCTATCATACGTATCCTGAATGACCTAATATCTATTCCATGCTCCCTTATTTTCTAATTCCCACCAAAGAACTTCCCGAGGAACTCTATCATATGCTTTTTCTAGGTTAGTAAAAATCATATGCAAGTCTCTCTTCTTTTCCCTTAACTTTTCTATTAATCTTTTTAGAAGATAAACAACTTCCATTGTCAATCTCCTAGGCATAAAACCAAATTGATTCTCTAAAACCCTCATTTATAGTCTTATTCTTTGTTCAATTACACCTTCCCATAGTTTCACCTTATGACTCGTAATCTTAATTTTGCGATAGTTATTACAATTTTAAATAGTGCCTTTGTTTCTGTATGAAGGTATTAATGTTCTTTTCCTCCATTCCTCCAATATTTTCTTGGTTTTTATGACAATGTTGAATAGATTAGTAACCATATACTTTCTTTATCCCCTACTTTTCCAAACTCCAATTGGTATATTATCTGGTCCTATAATCTCCCATTTTTCATCTCTTTTAAAGGCATCTTAACTTTAAGGATTCTAATTTTGCGAATAAATCTTCTATTTCTAGTCTTCTCCTCATTTGTCACTTTTGAGTTCAATCTTTCATTTTGGTTTTCATTAAACAACTTATGAAACTATCTCCACTACCTCTCTTTTATGTTTTCTTCTCTAGTTAGAGACATTAACATTATCGTCTTTTATACATTTTACACTATCTAAATCCTTGCATTTTTTACTATTAACTCTAGCAAGTTTATAAATGTCTCTTTACCCTTCTTTTGGATCTAGTTTAGTATACAAAGTATCATGAACTTTTTTGCATTCTTCCTTGTCTCTTCATACTTTTAAGGTTCTCTTTATTTCTACAACTTGACATATTTTATACCAGTTTCTTTGTCTCAACAACTTCGACTTCTTAATCCCGCCACCAACTTTCTTTACTACCTAAGTATCTTTCTTTGGACTCATCTAAAATCTTGTTGACTTTTTGAGTCTGATTCCTGTTTTGATACTGACAAAACACAAGTATCATATGTGTGTACTTAGCATGTAAACAGGTTTCTATTTCAACACACACATAAGGGGACTGAAAATGGAAGCCAATGAAGGACTTAAAGCTTATACTCTTGGCGTATTCCATAGGAAAATAAAGAGCAAAATAAGAAGAAGACATGTATTTTATTTGTAATTGCATTTAGATCTGTGTGTAATAATGCATGCTCCATATAATATGATGCTAAGCTCGAACATAAACCGTAAACAGACCTTAGGGATCAACACTTTCATCAAAAACCTTTTTCATAAAAATTAAAATCAAATAAAGGTTTTTGGAATAACTTTAGGGTCAAAATTGGGCTAAAAATCATTTTTAGAAAGGGCCCGATCGATCGACCCAACATTTAAGGCCAGAAATTAAATTTTACAAAGCACCGGTCGACCGACCCTTTTTAAACAGATTAGCACCAGCTGACTGACCTCAGCTTTTTGGCCAGGTTGCAAAGGCCCAGCCGATCCACACTGTTCACTTGGCCAACCGAATCATTAGGCCAGCCGACCGAACCTACGAAGGTTTGGGAAATTTCCTTAGGTCAGCCGATCAACCCCTTCTTCAGTCGATCGAGCCTCACAAAAAATTGAATTTTGGCTTAGGTCAGCTAACCGAACCTCTCAGGGTTGGCTATTTTTCAGCGCTAAAATGTGTTTAATTTTTAATTAAACAATTTTAATTACCTTCCGCGTCCATAACGGTCATTTTTCTTGGGAACTCTATATATACCCCTCTCATAAGCATAATTAGTAAGCAGATTAGCCCAAAAATTCTCTCAAATATTTTGTGCCTTATTTCTTATACTCTATTTTTCCTTGAAAAATCTTTTTCTAAGAGAGCTTTAATCTTTCCTTTCACTTCTTTCATTTGCAAATTGATTGCATTTGAGGGATTGTTGAAAGAAGTTGTTATTTGAGCATTTATTTCATTCAAAAGCATTTACTCTCACATAAGCTTTTATTTTTAAATCATCCTTGAGAGTAAGCTTAAGGTCTCTCCCATATATTTTCTTGATAAATATTTTTGGGGAAACTTGTTATAACTTGAGAATCTTTGCACATTCATTGCAACATTCAAAAGCTCATATTCTTCATTGCAAAAATCCGTCTTGAGCAAAAACCTTAGCTTTCTTGAACAATAATTTTTGAATATTATTTTTTAGAAGAAAGCACTTGGGATTTCAAGATCTTTGAAAAAGCACATATTTTCATATTTCATATTTCATCAAAGATCATTTGCTATTATTTGGGAAAAAACCATTTAAAAGCAAAACCCTAGGTTCTCCTACACTTTTCATTGAAAAATATTTTGGAGAAATATTTATTAGGGTTTGAATCTTTGAGTATTCATTATATATAATTTTTATTCAAAGATTACGAAATTATATTGAGAAAAACACTTACTTTACTAAGCTTTTATTTCATATCATACGAGAGTGCATTGAGCTTCATATTGTACATCTTTGCTTTTGTAAAACCATTTTTATTTGTACGCAAATTTCCATATCCTTGTATTCCACGCGTGGCCTGAAGAGGAAGTGTCCTGTAAAGTGTACCGGTTTGGCTCAAGCCCAGTTAGGTGAGCTGAGGAGACTCTGCCTCATTAGGAGAATTGGTTTGGCTCAGCTCGGTGATTGAGCTGAGGAGACTTCACCTAGTAAGGAGAACCAGTTTAGCTCAACCTGGTAAATTGAGCTGAGGAGACTCCGCCCCATAACGAGAAACGGTTTGGCTTGGCCTGTAAATGAGCCGAGGAGACTCCGTCTCATAAGGAATATTGTAAATGGCGTCGCTCTGCCAGGTTAAGTGAGCATTTAGTGGAATCCTCTAACTGGTTGGCTTGAGGCAGGAACGTAGGTAGTATTGGCCGAATCTCGATAAAAATATTATGTCTGCTATATTTTCCCTACACTATTTAATTTCCGCACTCGTATGCTTATATTAAATTTGTTGTAATTTTTATATTTATTTCAAATATCTGCATACGTTTATTTTTGTGGTATTGGTGTTTGCATAGAAAGACCTTAAGTTGTGTAATACTGGTTGTGGTTTAAAATTGAACACACTCAACCTAGGAAGAAATTTTTTAAATATCCAATTCACCCCCCTCTTGGGAATACACCATTCACATCAATTCTCTTTTGCCATCTTTATGATAGAGTTAGCCATCTTATTCCAAACAGTATTCACATCTATCTTACCCCCTATTGTCCAATCACTCTTTGATCATTTTATCCTTAAAGTTAATTATATTTTCTCCCTTCAAGCTCCACCACCTATTCCTCTTGTGTTGATTTATGTTACTCTTTCTCTCCCATTTTTTACTATGCATATCTTCCTAGCACTCTATGTTGTGTAACCAAACTTCACTTGAGACAACTTTACAATCTTTACAAGATAGACAATCTCCTTTCCAAGTTAAGAAAAAAATTTATTTAGATTTTATTTTGCCCACTTTTGAAAGTTATCAAGTGTTCTTTTCTTTTTATAAAACAAGTATTCAATATAACCAAATCGTAAGTCACAGCAAACTCTAAAATTGTATCATCAGCCTCATTTTTATCTCTATATCCATGGCTTCTATGTATCCTTTTATAACTTGTATTATCCTTTTCAATGTATTCATTCAAGTCCGCTCCTATGAATGTCTTTTTAAATGTTAATACCCCTTGTCAAATACCATCCATATCTTACCAAGATTGTCGTTAAAAATTTTTTGCTAAGCCTATTTAGGGAGCATATGCACTAATGATATTTACTATTCCCAGGCCTAGAGCTATCTTGATTTTAATGATCTTATCCCCTATTCTTTTAACATCTACTACATTATCTTCTAGATCTTTGTCTACAATGATTCCTACCTTATTTTTATGTTTCTCTTTTCCAATGTACCAAACTTTAAATCTTGATTTTTCAATTTTTTTAGCTTTCTCCCCTATCCATTTTGTCTCTTGAAGGCAAATTAAGTTAATTTTCCTTCTAAACATTGTTTCCACTATTTCCATACTTTTGCCTATAAGTGTTCCTACATTCCAGGTTGCTAATCTAATAATAGTTTCTTGTGTTAACGTCTTAGTCCTCTCCCTTCTATACTAACCCAATCTATTCCCTTGACCTAAGTGAATTTCGCAAGGATTCATGATATAAAGATCTGACAAGTAATTTGCATTACGCATGCAACATGAAAGTTCAAGATTTTTTTTTTTAGATGCAAACTCATTTCACATGGACAATAAAGCAAAAACTAAAAACCCACACAACCAACCCCGAGCAATCTAAACATAATTCAAAGCTAACTACACTAAAAAGTCTACTAAAATCCTGCCCTGTGTCCAGTCCACAATTTTCTAAAGCACTTTTTCACAAGTGTAATGAAAATAGGTAAAAAGAAAACTTTTTAACTTTTTTGGTGACCTAAAATTTATGAATTTGAAGCTTCAAAAAGATAAAAGGCAGGATATTTTCCTAAAATATTATTCAATTCCAGTAGGGTCTCCAGTTTTTTTAAATGTTACAAAATTATCCAGACTTTATTTACGTCTCCTAAAATTGCAGATTTATTTTGGCCATTCCAAACACAACTTTTTTGGCTACATACTCAAGAACAGCTGCTTCTTTGCAACTTCAGTCACCTCCTTTTCCAAAAGTTCCTTTTTATCAGCCATAAGGGGCCAAACTAAATTTCTGCTTGGAGCAATGTGTCATAGTGGTGCTAGAGTAGGGTTCTCGTGTGGATGCAGGGGAGTAAATAAATTAGATCAGGAGACTAACCTTAGTCTCTTTGTAAAAGCATCAAGATAGTTTTTTTTTTTGGATAGAATAGTTATTAAAACTGGAAAATTGAGTACATAAAATAGAGGACAAGGAGTCCTCTCCAGTCAGCTAGAAAAGCTATAGAAAAACTGAAAACAAGTAACAATATATATATATACAAAAAGAGCAGCCCTGTGCACAAAAGTACCAATATATGAAAAAGAAAATACAATACAAAAAAAAAAACCATTACAAAAGCATCAAGATAGTTGACACAATGATGAGAAGAAAATTTAACTTAATTTGCTTCAAAAAACAAAGTAGGTAGGGGAAAAATCAAAAGAAATTGTAAAGTAAGAAGTTGAACTTTGGTACATTGGGAATAGGAAATCATTATAGAAGACAGCATAATAGATCATATTTGTAAATGTTAAAAGACTAGGGGATATAATCACAAAAATTAAGATGCAGTTAGGATGAGATAAATAAATTGCATTAGCACATGCGTAGTGCATGCCCCTCAAGTAGGCTTTGTGGAGATTTTTTTTTTTGCCTAAATATAGAAAAAAGAAGAGGATTCATTGAAGAATAAAGAATATACAAAAAGGAACATAAGAAATCCTCCTTGGAAGAGATGAGAACAAAGAAGAACAAGTAAATTTAAGGCTTAGTAGAGAATATTAAAAGGAAATTTTTATGGTAATAAATACAAACTCATATATATTGATAGAAAAAGAAGAAATTTTATGAAGAGGAGAAAATGCAATAAGGAGCTTAAGAAAACCTCCCTAGAAGAGAAGAACAGGAAAAAAAAAAAAAAAAGCCGAGAAAATTTTCATAAGAGTAGCTTTAAATGGTCACATGAAGAAGGATAAAGAAGGTTAGGGAGATATAGAGGGCAAGTATGTGGAAAAAAAGAGTTTGTTTGATATAATCATAGTTTTTTTCTATATAATCTGATGGTACAGCAATGAATATGTGCTAAGGACAGAAAACACTTGATAACAAGAGTGGCTAAAATAAAAGGCGTACATTTTTTTCTAAACTAGGGGTGTAGATTTTTTGTCATTCAAGAATTCTAAAGTTATCCTGGGCAAAACTTTAACTACTTAACATTGTGTGTTAGCGTAAAATATATGCACTAAAAAATGGAAGAGAAATGGTAACACAAATCAGTGGAAGAAAATAAGGTGGTGGAACCTAAAGGGCGCAAATATAAAAAAGGGCAGCCTGGTGCACAAAGCTCCCGCGTATCGGGGTCCAGGGAAGGGGCGGACCACAACGGGTCTATAGTACACAACCTTACCTTGAATTTTTGCAAGAGGCTGTCTCCACGCCTTGAACCCGTGACGCCTAAGCTCCCCTTCTAAAGGGCGCAAATATAATAAATATAAAGATAATGAGATAAAAGAAGGTGAGGGGATTATGGAAGATAGCCTAGACACAGTCACTGTTTGGAGTGGATGGCTAGTACTATTAGTGATATAGCAAAAAAGGTTTTATGTGAATGGAAGACACATTAGAGATGACACTTCTGTTCTCTTCCATCGGAAAAAGGCTTGGCTGTAGGTTGAGGATGTCAAGAAGATAGCCTAGACACAGTCACTGTTTGGAGTGGATGGTTAGTACTATTAGTGACATAGAAAAAAAGGTTTTACGTGAATGGAAGACACATTAGAAATGACACTTTTGTTCTCTTCCATCGGAAAACGCTCGGCGGCAGGTTGAGGATGTCAAGAAGAATGTGATTCAGGACATTTAAAAAGTGGAGGATAAAGATGCAAAAAGAGGGGAAAAGAAACTTGTTAATAAAGCTAAATGTGGGGTGTATGATAGACTCTATTGGACTAAGCACTAAATATGGGGAAAAAGACATTAGAACTTCCCAGTGCTAGAGAAAAAAAAAAAAGAGTATAGACCTCCTAGGTAATATCAATCTATACAAAATGAAGACAATATAGTTAAGTTAAAGACAAAGATATAAAAGAAACATGGTGAACTCTTTTTCTAATAAGAAAATAAATGTATTGAGAGAGAAGAAAAAGGAATTACATTCTAAAGGAGGACAAGATATCCTCCAAAGGAAAAACAAAAAAAAGAAAAAAAAAAAAGAAAACATAACAAAAACTAAATAATTTAACATTTTTTCTAGTCCCTTTAAATTGTAATTAATTGAATACTTGAAATTCGATAGCTTGAATGACCTTTTTTCACCTCAGTATTACCACCATTCAACCAAACTTCTCGTCCTCCTGGATCAGACAACTAAAGGTCCACAAACCCATCTTATCCATTAGTTGCTAAGCTTCAATATCCTTCTTATTGATCTCCTCTGAGAGGCAGGTGCGGACAAAATAGCATACCAATTCTCAAATAGCAGTCCTCACCTGCTGCTCTTTACCCGTCTCATCATCCTTGACAATAGGAAAGCTTTCTAAGCCTTCAAGTGAATTGCTGACACATGAGAAATGTCACTAACTAAATCAAGGGAATCTGAAAAAAAACATGTACTGTTCATGACATTCACCCAATAATAGCCATCTCACCTTTTTCTTCCATCATATCATGCAGAGTTTCCACAATATAGAAACTAACATCAAATTTTTTTATTTTTTAAAAGATTTGTTGTCCACACATCAGAATTAATTTGATTACCACCAAGGAAACTCATCATTTCCGCGCCCACCTATATTATCATCGGAAGAATATAAACCTTAGTAGACCCAGCTGATCAGATTTCTTTCCAGCACTGAGAGATTTATTTCCATCATCATTTCCCAAATCAAATAGTCCATTATCTCAGTACCACTAGTTTCCCTGATAAATTGTACACACAGCTCTTCATTATGGTTCTGGCTTCCCCAACCCTTAAACAAACTCCCACAACCACCAGCCACCAACTACCCCAAAGATGATTTCAGGGCAACACACAAAATTCTTTTTTCCCAAAAAGAAAAAGGAGAAAAATGGGTGGTTTTGGTATAAGGAAATGACATAATCAAAGTAGTCTTTTATCTTTCGAAAATAAAACTTGTATGGAAAAAAACACCTCTGAAAATTGTCAAGCTGCAGCTAAAAAAAGAAGGGGAAAAATACTCACATTTTTGGTTTTCTTCAAATGAATTGCAAAATTCCTGGCTGCTGAAGCCCCTCCTCTCACAATCACCAGTGCATACCCTTTGGTTGTATTAAGGCCAAATGTCTCTCCCTCACCCTTCTCTCTCATTCAACTCAAAATAAAGAGCGGGCTTTCGTCAGCTTTTAACTTTTAACTATTGTTTCTAATGGTCAAGCTATGTTCTATGGCATGATAAGAAACACAAACTAATCAAGTGTCACTCTAAATTCTTTAGAAGGCATACCAGGTGTACCTAAAGTGTACACACAGTTACCTGAAGCATATGCATTTTCAGTGCATCAGACAATTCAAAATTTTAGGTTTAAAGGTGTGTCTGGTGAATCCCTTAAAAGACAGTTTGTCACATTTGGTAAACAATATAATTCTGAAACTTTTGGTTTTAATTATTAGAAAGTTGAATGATCCATAAAAATGTAAGGGAAAGCACCTCTCTGGAGACACGGTTCCAAACAACAGCCTCTCGATTGACATCCCCTGAAGCAAACATAGAAAGGTCGGGAGAATACCGTATAACAGTAATAGCACCACGATGTTTCTCAAGGGCTGCTTCTTCTGTAAGTGTATCGCCTGAAACTGAATATATGTGAAGTTTACCATCCTGGCCGCCTATAATGGCTTCACTTCCATCTGCTGCAATTGTTGATGCTGTCACAGCAAACCCAAGGTTAATGGTTGAGACTACTTTTGAACCTCGAAGCATGACAACTCCTGTATCAGTTGAAACCAAAGCCAGTTCGGGAGAAAGAAGGGCAAGGCTCAAGTCCTTTGGTTGGCTGCCAATATCAATGGAATTTGCCTCCCCACATTGATCCTCTTGTAGTGGAATTCTCCATACCTGAATTTTGAAAAGAAAGGAAAAAGAGAAGAATTACAAATAAAAATAGAAAACAGTCTCAGTAAAGAGTTAATGCCAAGTTCAGATTTGATCACTCGAACCTTTACAGTTATTAAAGAACTCTTTTCCAAAAATATCAAAATAAAAAAAAAAATAGAAAGAAAGGAAAAGAAAAGAAAAAAATTCTGGCATTACAATTAAGTGAACCATGCAAAGATCCCCCATAAGAAACTTACAATGGGAGGGCCAACTAAATGCAGGAGACTTCAAATTGTCTGGGCCTGAGTATGTTGTACATGCTTGCATATTTCATTAAGAAGTCAATGATCAGAATCAAAATCTCCTTTATACAGAATAAAGAATTACTCAGGTGGAAAAAAATTCAAACTTTTGAAGCTTTTCTGGAAAAAAAGCACCTGTCAACATCGTTTAATTCAAAGCCTAAAGTAACTGATGTGGGAAAAATCATAGCATTCTCTGTCTAAAAGACCAAAAATCCCGACATTTTGCCATAAAATGTTTTTGCTATTGAAGCATAGTTCCATTTAAACAATAATGGCAAGGGAATTTCATTTAAATATTGTAGTTTTCGAGAGTTGATAGAAGTGTTAACTTTCACACTTTTTTATATTGCTATAATCTTGCCACCATTGTAATTGACTAATGCAGAATTTAGTCAGCAGGTGTTTTGAATGAGTAAATTTTTTGTTGGTTTCATTTTGGACATTTTTTCCTGAGAATTTATTAAGTATCTTGCCCATAAAGGCAGAATTGTAATGCCCCATGCACACGGCTCCCCTGCAAGTCAAGGGTTTTGTAGTAGGCAAGATGTACGCAGTCTTACCTCCATGTATGGAGAGACTGTTTCCATGATATGAACTAGTGACCCTCAAATTTGGATGTATCACGCACTAAGGCAAATTCTTTTTTTAAAAATTAAAAAATAAAATATTAGCATGAACAAATAAATTGGTTACAATACTTAAAAGCATCCAACAAATATTTTAAACCTAACTTTCATGAAATATGAACATTCATGTGGTAGTAAAGACAGCAATTTCATAACTCTGTAATATCTAATCAATTGAAAGAAATTAGGTCTCAACTAGGATGTCATTTTTTTTTTTAAACATAAAAATTTTAAATTTGTTGACAACCCAAAATTCTTGCTTCATGAACTATTATAGTTGCTAGTGATTGACAAAAAAATCTCAAAAGGTTATATGAGAGGACAAACACACAGAAAAGTGCTGCAAATGCATCCTTTCCAAACTTTATATAGGTGTAATTTATCATGGAGTAACTAATTCTTGACAAGTTCCACTTTCCTTAAATCAATAAGACCACTAAAATTAAGCAAATGCATCTGTGAAGCTGATTTGAATATTGAGTGCTCTTTCCAGAAAGTACCTAAAATACACAAAATTAAAAAAAAAAAAGAAAAGAAAAGAAGAAAAGAACACTAAGTAATATTTTACACCATATTTTTGAAAAAAGCAGCAACAAATCTTTTATATACTTTGTTACCTTATTGTCAAATCCAGATGTAACAATCTCTTCTTCAACGGCAGCAAAACATTTGATCTGAGTATTCTCTTTCCTCTCCAATCTACCACCATATCCAGTACCTTGAGTCCATTTAACTATCAAACCATCATAACTGCTGGACAATATAACTTTTGGATTGTTTTTAAGCACAGCCAATGAAGTAACATTCTTCATGTGTCCAGACAATGATAGTGGGGGTTTATCAAGATCACTGGCTGAGAATAAATTAATTGTTCCGCCAAGAGAAACAGTGACAAGATCATCATTTTGCCAAAGACACCCAACAAGCATGTCATCCACTCCACCAGAGCCAGGACAAGCCAAGGTTTTCTTCACCTTTCCATTACCCTCCTCAGAGATCTCCCAAACTTTTGCAGACTTGTCAGCAGACACAGTCAGCACCTAAAATCCAGGTTATAACCTACTATAATCAATCATCAAAGCAATGTAAAATACCAAGTGGGAAAATGGTAGATGCAATATAGGATGGGCATGGAGAAGAGGAAAGGTATGAATATAGCTGCAACTTAGAAGTACCACAACCATGTGCACATGCACACAGAGCATTCAATTATGTAAGAGCATATTGCTCAATGAAATCTAAGAACTCCAGAAACAACGTAACAGATAATAATGAAGTAAGGATGACAGAACATATATCCCGATGCGTGCAGAAAAGGAAAAAAAAAGACGTGTTCCAATGTATGCACCAAGCAAACACCAAACAAATTACACATATAAAAATCAGTAAGAAAGCATAAAGTTACCAATTACGTCCTTCATTGTTTTGGTGAAGAAGATCCATAAAACCATTGATACTTTAGGTCATTACTAATTATATTACGAATGCATGTTAACGAGCAGTGGTGAACAAATGTATCAAATATTTTTTGTTGTATTTTCAGAGATAAATGTGTCAAATTTAAATGGTTCTTGAAGTAGCACTCACAACTTTATTGTTATTTTTGATCTCCTGATATATCACTGCTAATATTTTCAAAACAGAACTTTCTTACATGTATCACAGTAATTGAAGATTTTGAAAGGTAATGCACAAAATTTTCAGTAATGCACTTTTTAATATTTATGAACTTCAAATGCTGATAGCAACTTGATACCATGCTTACCTGCCGACCATCCAGACTCCAACTAACAGCATAAATGCTGCCTTTATGGCCATCTTCCGATGACAGCTCTCCAATCTTCTCTCCACTCTTTCCATCATAGATTATACCTTTCTTATCAGAGCTCACAGTGATGAACTTGCTGCCATCTGGAGAAAACCTTGCACAGTTAACAAAATTTGAATGATACCTGCAGACATAAAACAACAATTTTATAACAATAGGCAATTATATACAGAAGATATTTCATCAGTCTGGTCCAAATGTAGTAGACAGATTCTATAGTTGGGATATTGCATCATCCAGAGGCTGATGTACCTAAAAGTGCCAATTCCTGGGTCAGCCATTGTGTGCATGGATTTAAATATAAACAATGTCAAGATATCAGATCAAATTGTCACCTAAGTAAAATAATCGCATTTAAAAAAAAACATAATGACAATCAAACCTCTGAGATTGCTTGAATTTAAATGGTGGTCCTTCATAGAAATTCACCAAAAAGTCCTCTCCACACGTCACAATTCGAAATGGTCTTGTTGGCTTAAATGCACAACTCAAAACTCTTTTTGAATGTCCATCAAACTCTCCTACATTAGTGCCTGAATCCCACCTATTCAATTCATCATGTATACAAAATTAGATGATACACAATTTAATAAATTATGATAAGAAATCGTACTTTGTCACCTACAAAGTTATACAAAAATCAAGGAAAAAAAAACAGCATATAGTTCACCATGATCACTGCAACAAGTTTGAGAAACAATAGGTAAAAGAATGCAGCTGCTTTGTGGAAAGGTAGAATGAAATAATTGAGGCTTCATCTGCTTCCATGTAAATGAGGGATCAAATCAACGTAAAACCAAAAATTTTGGTGATCAATTTAAATAAGGGAACAGTGCTCATAGAATTGATTTTTTCAAATTTCACATCTTTCTCAAAATAAGGGCCAAAAAGTTCCACCTTTCTTTGGACATCAGCTTTTCTTTTTCTTGTTCTTCTCCTTATCTGTTTTCTTTTTTAACAAACAGCAAAGTGCCAAAGACATCAATGAACATCAGTAGACTTGATACCTTGCGCACTTCCAAATCTCTCTCTCTCTCTCTCTCTCTCTCTCTCTCTCTCTCTCACACACACACACACACACACACACACACACACACACACACATCCCCCCTCTCCCTCCCTAATGATGGGGATCAGCAGGTCATACCCCTTTCCTTCACCAACATGGTGACATGTGGACGGCCTCTAGATGTCCACTTTAGCTCATAATTGTTTTGAAGGAACCCATGGGATTAATGGAAAATCATACTTGAAGACTTTTGCTACAAGAAGATCCAAGTGAAGTATTAAAGGAAGAAGACCCATGTGGGCCCCACATGGCTCCATTGGGTCCCACACGGAATTGGGCCTCCTTTTGAATTTTGTTTTATATTTAATTTGTAATCTTGCAAGACAACTTGTTTGCTTGCATGTGCATGTCTTAGTAAGTTGTGTGTGTTGTAAGTTGTGTCAGTATTAACTGTGCTAGGTTGAGAGTTGTTGGAAGTGTTTAATGCTTCACTCCCAGGCTATGCCTATAAATAGCCTTCTCATTGTAAGAACAAAGACATGAAAGTTGAAGTTTGAATATTGAAATATTGAAAGGAAATTCCTTTGTTGAAGCTTGTCAGCTTTGTCCAATCCTTGTGATTGTGTAATGTGAGGCTACGTCGTTCTCCTTAAAGATCAGGTGGTGAGAGACCACTACCTATCCAGTGACTCCATCCCTATCCCACTTTCATGATTTCCCCTCCCTCACCCACACGACCACCACCAAAGTTACATCCACACGGCCAGGACTTTCATATCACCGCACGGTCACCATCAATCCTTTGTATTGCTGTGTTCAATTCGTATCTCACATGCTTGTACCAAGGACTCTAGGTGATCCCACTGCTTGTTGAACAACGTCAAGCATCCATAGATTCTTGTGATAACTTCGGTTTCTATTTGAACCCCTGTTATATCTTACAGCCCCTAGTCTTATTAAAACCTTAGTTTCGAATTCTGCACTTTCATATTTGATAAACCCTTTGCTTGAAATGCTGACATCCAAAACTTGAATAGCATATCTATAGACTTAGACTTTCAATATTACTACTTGCTAGTCTAAAACAATTGTGGAATATTGCTGTGCTAAACACATAACTTATTTCTTGAAATATTGAAATAACATCTTTACTGCAATTTCAACTTGTTTCCTTTGTGAAAGAACCAATTAGGACTTATTTCATAACAGCATCATACACCCTTTAAAATTCCCAAAACATGTGAAATGTCCTCTGGTTTATTGTGTTTATGTTGGGATAATTAAATTCTTAATTTAAACTATATTGAGTGTATGTGCTTGAGTAGGTTGAACCATAGGACTAGGCCACCCTTTCTCGTCCCACATCATATAAGGCCCAAGACACATGCAACAAGTCTTTCTGATTTTATTTTTATTAATTTTAAATTTCAAAATACTTTTACCTTTTCATGTGCACTAGCAAAGTTGCAAGGCCTTGAAGTTCTTTCTCTTCCCCAAAAATCTTTTTCACACCATCTATATTCTTAACTCAACGAGGGCATGGACAATTTATAAAGCTCTATATATATATATATATATATATATATATATATATACCTATAAATTGATGAGGAATGAAAAGGAGTTAAATCATCACATTCCAGAATATTACTATTTCAGGGTTAACTAATTGCCATTATGTTATTCATGATTTTATAAATTTTAGTTATTTTGGGTTTATTTTCATATTAGTAATTCATGGTAACGGTGCTCCTTTGTGACAAGTTGGTCATAGGTTTGAGTCCAAGGAAACAGCCTCTCTGCATAAAAACAAGGCTAAGGCTGCGTTCACTTGTTACAACCCTCCCTACAATCACAAAGTGGGGAGCCTTGTGGCTTAGAGATACTTTTTTTTATGTTCATATTTTAGTTAGTCTAGGGGCCAATTTATAATTTAAATTATTTTTTATCTAGGGAAAGAGACGTTAAAAGATAAATTGAAAAAACTAGAGAAATTGAAAAATTAGGATTCAAACTTTTGTACACTAGGAAAGAAAAATATAAGAATAGGAAGGAATTATTGTAGACAAAGGCATAAAAGTTAGTGTTGTAGATGTTAAAAGAGTAGAATAGAGAAGCATAAAAATCAAGACGGTCTTAGGACAAGAGATAATAAATGCCATGAGTGCTTATGCACTTTAGGCTCAACAAAGAACCTTAAAAGACAATTTTGGAAAGACATTAATAATATTATACAAGGGATATTAATGATTGAGAAAATACTTAGAGAAGGGGAATTGAATGGTCACAATGGAAAGGACAATAAATGTTATGAGAGGATACATGGAGGACATGGGTATGGCAATATAAATGAGTCCAATGATATGATCATAAACTTTGCATATTATATAATCTTATAACAATGACTATATGCTCTACTATCCAATCACACTCCTTGTTCATTTTATCTTCGAATTTTACTATATTATCTTCCTTCAAGTTCCACCATCTAGTCCTCTTGTGTTGATTTATGTTACTCCTCTTCAATTTTTTAATATGTATATCTAATACTAAGACCCTATGTTGTGTAGCCAAACTTTTATCTGGATTAACTTTACAATTCTTACAAGATAAAAAATTCCCATTCTTAATTAAGAAGAAATTTATTTGGCTCTTATTGTACCCACTCTTGAAAGTTATTATGTATTCTTCTCTTTTTTATAAAGCAAATCGCAAGACATGGCGAAATCTAAGATTGTATCACCAACCTCATTTTTATCTCCATATCCATGGCCTCCATGTATCCTTTCATATCATACATTATCCTTGCCAATGTGACCATTTAAATCAGCTCTTGTGAATGTCTTTTTAGGCATTGGTATCCCTTGTAAAATACTACCCATATCTACCCAAATTGTCTTTCCAGATTTTCTGCGAAGCCTATTTGGGAAATATATGCACTAATGACGTTCATTATCTCCAGGCCTAAAGCTGTCCTGATTTTAATGATCCTATCCCCTATTCTTTTAACATCTACTACACTATTTTTAGATCTCTATCTACAATAATACCCACGTAGTTTTTATGTTTCTCTTTACTAGTGTACCAAAGTTTAAATCCTAATTTTTCAATTTCTCTAGCTTTCTCTCCTACCCATTTCATCTCTTGAATGTAGATTAAGTTAATTTTCCGTCTAAACATTATTTCTACTATTTCCATACTTTTTCCCGTAAGAGTCCCTATATTCCAAGTTGCTAATCTTATCTTAGTTTCTTGTGCTAACTTATTAACCCTCTCTCGTTTATACTGACTTGGTCTATTCCCTTGATCTAGGTGAATTTGGTAAGAATTCATGATAATAAGATATGAAAAAGTTTTACATTGACTATTAGCTACCTAACACAACCCTGCTCCTTTATTTGGGCTTGGGACTGGCTGCATGTACAAAGAATTTGCGTTACATGAGTGAAGTACACATTTATGTTTTTTTTTTTTTTTTTTCTTTTTTTCATAGCAAACTTATTTCACATAGACAATTTTCTAAGTCACACCCTACAACTAGTAGAAACCACACACACACACACACACACTAACACTATAATACATTAATTTTTTTTTTTTTTTTGAAAAAAATTGTATATTTCAAAACTTGCAAAAGAAAAACAAAAAAACACAAAAATGCATAGACTAAGACTACAAATCATAAACACAAAATCTCCACTACTAACCAACTATTGAAAAATTTATTAATAATAGTAATAAGAAAGGAAGCAACAAGAGAGGACAAGATTTAATTGGTGACTGACACTAAAAAGGTAATGACAACCGCTTGAAAGATACTATAGTAAGTACCCTTTGATGGAAGAAATTTGATGGTTCTAATGAAAATCAATCGAAGAATATTTAAGCAACATGGTATTGCAAGAATTCTTCAATCTAAATTCAAGATTCAAATCCAAGAATATTGAAAAAACAAGATTCCTCAACCCATAAAATCTTTATTGCTTCTTCATGATTTTAGGGCTAAAGAGCAAGAATCCTTGGATTAGTTTGGGTCTTTGGGAGAAAAGAAGGGAAAAGAAAGGAAAGAAAGGAAGTTCAGAGAGGGGATCTGTTTCATTGGTGAGAAAACAAAACCAAAAAGAGAGAACAGAATAAAGGAAAATGAAAAAAAAGAAAAAGAAAAGAAACCTTAGAAGTGGAAGTAAAAGAAAGAAAAAGGGGGGGAATTTCAGTCAAAGTAGATGAAGTAGAAGGGTGTTAGGGAAAAGGAACTTTTTCCTATATAATGCAATAGCTTTTAATATTTGTTTTACAATACAACCTGAGCAGATAAAAATAATGAGAACAACTGAACATGAAAAGAACCTGCAAGGCTGCAATAATTGAGGAAGACCAAAGATGAGGAAGATGGTCTGCAGTTGCAATGGGCTGTCACAGCAAGGCTAGAAGGCTAAGGCACCAAGCAGCGAAGATGAGGAAGGCCTGCAAGTTGTGATGGACTGTCCGCTATCACGACAAGGTCGGAAGGCCAAGTGGCAAAGATGAGGAAGACTAAAAATGGAAGGCCAAAGGTCAAATATGAGGAATTGTGCAACGGTGGCTGGTGGATTTTCTTCAAAGATTCACAAATCACAGATTTCCAAGGAAGACAATGAAATCACAAATTTCCAAATCATAGATTTCCAATGATGAACAATTGCATTCTTTCGCTGGTAAAGGGTTCATGTGCTCGCAAGCGTGCTTTCAACTCTAGGTCAACTGTTTCTATAATTTCTCAGAAATCTGACCACTTTTAAAAATTCTTAAGTTCTTTCAGCCATATTCAATTTCTCTTCAGCATTCCTCAAAATCTCAATGGAAAGCCTCAAGATTTTTCAACTAGAATCTGTCTATCTTCAGTATTCCTTGTTGTAGAGTCGATAAAGTCAAAATGAGAGAGAGAGATTCTCCAAGACAGCCCAGTTGTCCCGTCAAGGAGAGAGAGAGAGAATAACAGCCGGAGAGAGATGATGACACAGTAATAGAAAATTATTTCTGGTTATTTTGGCGGAAAGGTTGCGAAAAGAAAACCCAAAAATGGTTTGCACCTGACAGTTCCAGCAGAGGGAAAGCTAGAGGGAGATGACCAGCGATGGTTTTGCGTTTGGAGAAAGCAAGTTAAGAGCCTACCAATTTATGGTTTCATGTTTTGATATACAAAAGTATATTATTGTGTAGATCACCAAGGGGTTTGAGTTTTGTTCAATTTTCCACTTATTTTAATTTTGTAGTTCAACATCATGTTTTAAGATGCATCCTATATTTGGTAAAGTTTTATGGATTGGATGAGCAATGTGATGGTTAAGCTTGTGGTCCAAATTGGCATTCATTTTCAACTGTGGATAAGCTTATGGTTGCTAAGCTTATGGTCCAAACTGGCATTCATTAGAACTTTTGATATGTAAAATTAAAACTAGTGTGTATCAAACAAATTATTAGAAAATGTAAAGTTTACTTTGTAAACAAGAAGCAGTAAGAATAAATAAAGGGTTGAATGTTCTTTATTCTAAGTTCTCCATAAATAAAGCGAATGTAAAGTTTTACATTCATTTGTCTAAAAAATGTGCAGCCCTGTATGCCTAGCCACCTACCAGCTTGCCTACAATAAAACACAAACCACAATGTCAATGTGTGTGTGTGTGTGTCTGTATAATACACTCATTAGTCAGTCGTATATATCTTCGCCACACATAGACATGAGACATGTACAATTTTTTTTTTTTTTCCATTTTCATGTGTGCCTTCCTCAACCTTTTGCAGCTGGGGGTATGAGTATGACAATTGACACATGCCATTGCTGATTATTATATGATTGTTTGTTTTCTTGATCATGATGCTTTGCCATTATGTGTTGAATTTAGAAAGAGTTATGCACTATGTATATTACTTTTGTTTGCTTTTATCTTTTTGATGTGATACTCTACTTTCATTGATCATTAGGTTGCAGGTGCAGGTCTTGTTTTCTTTTGTTGTTGTCTTTGCCATTAGTTGTTGAATTGAAAATGAGTTCTTTTGCACTATGGATATTACTTCTTTTTTTTTTCTTCATCTTTTTTATGTTATACTGTTTATTTCATTGATCATTGGGTTGTGGATCTTGTTCTCTTTTATTGTCACGTCAAATCTAATGAATTTGAAATTATACATGATTTTTATAGATGTCTAAAACTGGGGACAACACAAGTTTCAATACAACTCATTGTTCGAACCTGAACCGAAGTCTAATCCCAAGCGTGAATGCAGAATTAGGAGATAATATTGCTACTTCCAAAACAGAGTTGGCTGATAAAAAAAAGTTCAGATCAAAATCATAGGTATGAGACCATTTTACTAGATTATGTGTTGATGATACTCATGAGGTAAAAGCTCAATGTAAATATTGCCCAAAATTGTTTTGTGTTGGTTCAAGAAGATATGGAACAAGAGTTTTGTGGAATCACTTGAATACATGTGCTACGTATCCCTATGAGTGACCCCGTGATCGTAATCAATCACAAATTAACTTCAAACCAGAAACGAAAATACAGGAAAAACAATTAACATGCCAAAAATATGATCTAGGTGTTTTTAGAAAGGCCTTGGCATATATGGTGATAGTGGATGAACTACCATTTAAATTTTTGGAGGGGCAAGGTTTTAAATATTTTTGTAATTTCATGGAACCTAGATTTAAGGTTCCATCACAAGTGACAATGGCTAGGGATTGTCTTTTTTTACATGGGGCAGAGAAAAAAAATTAAGAATTTTTGAAACATAATTGTGAATGAGTTTGCCTCACAATAGAAACTTGGACTTCTTTATAGAATGTTAGGTACATGTGTTTGATTAAGCATTTTATTGACAATGAATGGAGGTTAGAAAAAAGAATTTAGAGTTTTGGTCCAATTCCAAATCACTAAGGGGAAGTGTTAGGTTTTGCTATTGAGAAAGCTTTGTTAGATTGAGGAATAAATAAATTTTTTGCCATTACTATGGACAATGCAAGCTCCAATGGTACAGCCATTAGTTACTTAAAGAGACGGGTGAACAATTGGAAGGGTAGTGCGCTCAATGGTGAGTTCTTGCACATAAGGTGTGTTGCACATACCATTAATTTAGTTGAACAAGATGGGTTGAAACTTGTGGGAGATTCGGTACTTCGAATTATGCAAGCAGTGAAATATATTAGGCAATCACCAGGTAGAATTGCAAAATTTAAAGAGTGTGCAAATGAGGAGAAGGTTAATTGTAAAAAGCTTTTGTGTCTGGATGTGCCTACTAGATGGAATTCCACATACATGATGTTGGACACTGCTTAAAAATTTCAAACATGATGAAAAAGATCGAGAATTTGCACTTGATCTTTCAAGAGATGGTGGAAAAGGAAAGCCACTAAAAGATGATTGGGATAATGTGAGGAGGATGGTGCAATTCTTAGAATACTTCTATGAATTCACTTTGAGTGTTTCTAGCTCCAATTATGTGATTTCTAATACTTTTTTCAATGAAATTTGCATGGTTAATGCTTTTTTGGAAGATTGGTGCAAAAGTGATGATTTTGAATTAAGTTAAATGACATTCAAAATGAAACATAAATATGATGATTATTAGGGGATCCAAAAAAACAGAACATGATGATGTTTGTTGCCACCGTTCTTGATCCTCAATATAAGTTAGAGTATGTGGAGTGGGGCCTTTCTTAATTGTTTTCTTCTCTTACATCTTCAATTTTGAGTAAAAAGGTGAAAGATGTTCTTTTTTCTATGTTTGATGAGTACAAAAATGGAGGTAGGCAATGTAGTGGACTTGTTGGTAAAACCTTTGAAATTGGTTCTAGCTCTTCTAGTGGTGTGGTGGATGCTGAGCAACCATCAATGAAGATAAGGATGCTTATGGTGGATAAATTCGAGGGCATAGGTCAAGAAAAAGAAGGTGGGGGAGGCATGAGTGATCTTGAGAGGTATCTTTCTAAGGACCTTGAAGAGGCTAGTCATGAATTTGACATTTTAGGATGGTGGAAGATAAATAATCCGAGATCTCCTATCCTTTCACAAGTTGCACGTGATGTTTTGGTTGTCCCCGCATCTACTGTTGCCACTGAGTCTACATTTAGCACGGAGGTCATGTTCTTGATTCTTTCAAGACATCATTGACTCCTAAGATTGTGGAGGCTCTTATACATTCTCAAGATTGGTTGCGGAATTTACCACTACCAGTTAACTATGAAGAAAGTCTCGAAGGACTTGACAAACTTGAAAAAGGTAAAGATAATTTCTTAGTGTTTATCTTTTTTACATTTCCTAATTGTTTTATTCTAATTATTGTCTTGTATTTCTTTTTCTCTAATTTATTACTTTTTCTTTTTAATTCATTTTAGAATTTAATAAATTTGGCATAAATTCTTCTAGTATTGACATCACTAATGATTTGTTGGTAAGATCATGTATTCATTTCTTTTATGAACATTGATTATCAATTTTAGTTTATTTTGTTATACTTTCATTTGCTTTATTTTATTAGGAAGAATGAATGATGCTTGTATGGAGATCGGTGAATTTAAGCTACAATTTTGAATATTGAAGAATGTGGATGACTTCAATTCTTTGAAAGTTCTAAACATTGATTGTATTTTTTGGTGAACAATTTGTGTGTGTGTGTGTTCTTTTTTTTTTTTTGCAATTTGGGATATTTCATATTTTCTTGTTTATTTGGGATGTTTGTTTATTCCAGGAAATTTGGGACAAGAAGACATAACTATAAAAGTGCCCAAGAATTTGCTTGCTTAATTATTGAAGTTCCAAGGATTGGAGCATTGTGGTTAATTGATCTGTAATTTGCACTATGATGGTTTGTAGGAGCCTAAGAGAAATAAAAGTGATCGATAGAAAAGCTAATAGGAACTAGGAACAAAAATCTCTATATCAATTATTATTTAAAAGGTTCAGTAGGACCAGCAGGTTCTTAATTAGTTCTCCACAATCCATACGTTCTCAAAAGGTCCAGCAGGACCTGTAGGTTCTCAATGGTCTAAACTATCTAGCAGGTTCAATTTTGTTAAAATTATGAAACATTATGGAAAATCAAAAGGTCCAATAGGTTCTCAACAACCTTTGTGCAAAAAAAATCATTAAACATTAAAAAAATCGGTTTAAAACCAAGAAAACTGTAACCGAACTGCTCAAGGTTCAGTTCTCCAAGGAATAGCAAGTTCGATTCGGTTTCAGTTTCGTTTCTCCTCCATAAAAATTGCACTTTTCGGTTTGCAGCATAACTGAACCACAGTGAACCAATTTCACACCTAGTTAGAGCTACTACAACATTTTAGAACTTGTGGTCGAGTTTTCTCTAACAAGGGGTGTTTGATGGAGGACCACCAAATCACCAATGAAGAACTTTCAATTTTTTTTTTCTGGATCAGTAAGAGGGCGAGCCATGGATCAATGGTAAGGTTGCTCCTTTGTGACCGGTTGGTCATGGATTCGAGTCCAAGGAAACAACCTCTCTGCATAAAATTAGGGGTAAGGCTGCATACACTGTGACAACCCTCTCCTTACCCACGCAAAGCGGGGAGCCTTATGGCCCGGGGACGACCCTTTGTTTTTTCAAGCATCTAGGGGATGCCAACCTGTGGTACAAAACATCAACCACTCTGTAGAGTGTCAGAAACATCAAGGATTACACTATGATCATTAACAATTTGCCCACTAAACCAGCTGGAAACAACAGCAATCCACTGCTTTTGCAAATCTGAAGCAGAGTAATTGTATCTTTGAAGGCGCTCTTATTTCTTTCTTTCCAAACACACCAAAAGATGACAAGGGGAATGAGGTTCAAGGCCTTTTGCTTCTCCTTGGTGGCTCTAATGCCTTTCCAAGCCCAAATCTCCCCTCCAACTGAATTTGCCATAACCCACTGCTGTGCAGTCAAGGAAAACCAAATTCCACAAGTTTCTTGTCCAGGGGCAGTGGAGAAGAATGTAGTTGATTGATTCTGCATCAGCCATACAAAGAAAAACTTATTTGAAGGGGCTGCTGTCCTCTTTTCTGTAGATTGTCAAGCGTTAAAACATTTCCAGGTGTGGACTCCCAAACAAAAAAGCAACCTTTGAAGGGGTTGCTATCCTCCAACTGTGAATTCAAAGGTTGCCTTTATTGTAGCTAGAATTTTATTTCAGTTTAGGAAGAATTCTGATTATTTTAGAAGTTTAATTAATTTAGAGTTATTTTGTATATTTTAAGTATCAGTTGTATTGTTGGATGCATAAATACTTTGTTTGTAATGTATTAGTTAGTTATCAATTTGAATGGGTTAATTTGTAATTATCTGCTTAGTGTTATTATGTAAGTATTTGATTCAGTTGTTGTTAGATGTATAAATACTCTGTCGTAATTTATTAGTTAGCCATTAATTTGAATTATATTCCAATTTTCTCTTGTGTAGTCCTCCCCCTCGTCTCCTTCTTTCTTCTTCTTCTCCTTCCTCCCTCCTCCTCCCTTTTCTTTCTTGATTCTTCTCACCTCTTTTCTGTTCTGTTTCTAACTCCTCTTTCCGTTTCTTTCCCCTTCTGCTTCTGACTTTCTCCTCTATTGTGTCTATAACTCTGTCCTGCTGTTTTCTTTTCTTCTCCCTTCTTCTAACTTATTGTTTTGTCTTCTTCATTCTATGTATCTTTACTTCTGTTTCTTATCCGTCCTACATCACACAGTCCTTGCACACCAGGCATTTCCTCCCTGCTTCCCTTGTGCATTGACTTCTCCTCGGCCCTTGAGATCCCAAACGTCTGCCTCACAATTGCTTTGTACAAATTCCACCTTTCTTCTGCCTCTTGCCCATCTGGAGTTTTCAACAATGGACTTCTTCCACCTGTTAACACCTCCATGGAAAGGCGAAGAATCGAAGAACCCAAGCATTAGATAAAAACCTAAAAAGAATCATTCCCCATCAGTTCTGCATTTTTTGACCCATGGATATTTGATTTTGTTGTCCAAAACAACCGATTAAGAAAACCTTGCAGACTATTCTTTGATGCATATTTTCCTAATTCCCACCAGGGACTCCAATGAAAATTGATTAATTTCCCATCTGCTTTCATGGCTCAGTGGAAAACCATCCTGAATAATCACCAGCACTATAATAAATTAGTTGCAACGAAAGGATTCTGATGACCCACCATTTCATCCACGACTAACTCATCCAGCTTTTTGTTCATCCTCTCATTCTTCCATAATTATTGTTTACAACTTTACATTATACTAGTATATTTTCATTGTTTGAGACTGCAGGTCCAACTCTGTTCAAATTAGAGCTTACAACCTCTTAATAGATCTGATTTGAGTTCTTTCAATTTATCAGATCAGCCAAGATAAATTAGAGCCTGCCTGGTTTACTACTCTTATGCCGCTAATTGCACTTTTCTTCAACTCATATTTTTAACCGAACAAGAAGAGATTTTATTGAGGAGAACAAGAAGCACAGCAAGGAGCATAAGAAATTCTCCTTAAAAGATACAAGAACATAAAAACGAAAAAATCAAAAGAAATCGAAAGATCTCAGCCAGTCACTCATGCTGTAAATTGGAAAAGGAAACCCCTTTGAAACATCCAGCAGCAAAAGCCCAAAAGGAGGCCAGATACTAAATCCAATCCCAAAAAAGAATCAATCCCCCATCAGTTCTGCAATTTTTAACCCATGGATATTTGAATTTGTTGTCCAAAACAAATGAAATTGCTCCTAAGCCCATCTTAAGTCACGACAAAACAAGACAACCGATTAAGAAAACCTTGCAGACTGTTCATTGATGCATATTTGCCTAATTCCATCCCCTACCCCAATCAAAATTGATTAATTTCCTATCTGCTTTCACGGCCCAGTGGAAAACCTTCCTGAATAATCACCAGCACTATGATAAATTAGTTGCAATGAAAGGATTCGGATGACCCACCATTTCATACCCAACCAACTCATTCACCTTTTCGTACATCCTCTCATTCTTCCATAATTATTGTTTACAACTTTACATGATACTAGTACATTTTCATAGTTTGAGACTGCAGGTCCAACTCTACTCAAATCAGAGCTTACAACCTCGTGGTAGATCTGATTTGAGGTCTTTCAATTTCTCAGATCAACCAAGATAAATTAAAGCCTGCCTGATTGACCACTCTTATACTGCTAATTGCATTTTTGTTGAACTCATATTTTTAATCGAACAAAAAGAGATTTTATTAAGGAGAACAAGAAGTATAATAAGGAGCATAAGAAACTGTCCTTAAACGATACAAGAACAAAAACACGAAAAAATCAAAAGACCTCAGCCAGCCACTCAAGCTGTAAAATGGAAAAGAAACTCCTTTGAAACATCCTGCTGCAAAAGCCCATGAGGACAGATACTGAATCCTATCCAAAGCATAGTCCAAGATATCATCTTTCTTATAAAAATTTGAGCATTTTGCTTCAATCAAAACCACTAAAACTGCAAAAATTAAACATCTCCGCAATGTCGATGTATCTTTACCCCTCCAAAAACCCTAAAATGATATGGCAAAAAAATCCTCCCTCAACTCCAGAGTCCAGACGTGCCCAACTCTTACCAAATAAGCCACAAAGATTATTCTACACCCTCCACAAAGAGGAGCAATGAAGGAACAAATGAGAGACATATTCTGAACTACGAAAGCAAAGAGAACAAACTTCCGAAGATAAAACCTAAAAAGATTGTTAGTGTTTAACTCCGAGCAATCAACCAAATAAAAGCCTTAATCTTTGAGGGGATGTTAGTCTTTCAGATAGAACAGTTATGTCTCTAATAAGAGCTACATTTGTGAAGATTAAAAAACCCTCTGACCTGCTAAGTGAAAAGCAGGTGGCATGAAAAATTTATCGAGGTTATAAGGAATTAAGGTTCAGTTAGTAATAACATTAAGAAATGTTTCTTTAGAAATTCTATTCATTTTCAAGACTGAAAAACAGAGAAGTTGCCTTCTTGGGTCATTTTAAAGTTCTGGTGTTCGCATTGCTCAAAATGCAGAAAGCGACATTTTATCATTCTGAAATGGCTTGTTTGGGAAAAGAAAAAATCTAGGAGGACGTCTTCACAAAGCTTAGCCAAGTGCATTTCTATGCCAATTTCGTTCCTTCGTTTTTGAAAACATGAAACAGTTATCGACAACAACATCCTAACAACATCAAATGTATGCTTGACAATGATCACCAACAAAACTGAACACAATCAAGCACAAAACAATCCAAATCAAGTATCGAAACCTCACATGAACGCACGAACCAATGACTTGCCCTTCCCATCACCGGATGCCACGATCCTCATCCCGTCGGGTGACCATTGCAGATCATCGATCCGGCCAGACAAGACCCTGAATTCCTTTTTGAGAACGTGGTCGTTGTGGGTCCCCCAGATCCTGACGGTCCCAGACACGTCGGCGGATGCGATCCACTCGCCGTTGGGGGAGAAGCGAGCGACTGTGGCCTGGTAGGCATGCTCACCGTAGACGGAGACTTCGAGAGGGCGGTCAAGGTAGCGGATGATGACGGATCTGCCATTGCAGTAGAGGATGGAGTTGGACTTAGGGTCGCCGGAGATCAGGATCCCTCGGCCTCGTTCCGCGGAGGGGACGCACGCGTAGGTCTCTGAAAGCTCCGTCATTTCTATGCCTGTAGATTCTCTCCCTCTCTCTCTCGACACTTGCCCAGTTTTTGCCTTATCTTCTGGCCTGCTCTTGCCGTGGGGAATGTTCTGTCAAGTGAGAAGCCCGTTAAGAGCGGAGGAAGATTTCAATTCTCACAGAATTGGATAGAAAAAGCCTGCATGGAAACGTGGCATTACTATGAGTTGGGATCACTTGGACTGTATTTGGAGCATTGGCTTTGGCCGGGTTTTCTCTGTTTTGATTTGTGTGGAATCTTAAAAATAATTTTGTTATTGCGCAAATTCAAATTTAATATTAAAAAATTAGACACTAAAAACATTAGTATTTTGAAAAATGAATTAAACATAATAATAATTATATATACTTGATGAGTGTACCAAAGTGCTATCTAAATACCCTATTATTGGACTAAAATGCTAAAATGTGAATGAAAATAATTGGAATTAATGTGTATTCTTGAATTGAGTTTTTATTTACTTTGGGATACTCCTAAGCTGATTTTTATGTTTAATTTCAGAGTTTATAAAAGAGCAAGTTAAAGTTCAGTCAAATTCAAAGGAGGACTCTCATGGGTTTTGAGAGTAATTTGGATCAAGGAAAAAAAAAAAAATCTCAAAAGAAAATTACAAGAAGTTAAAGTCCGAAATTCACTAGTCTGGGCATATTTCTATATTTTAATCATAACTCTCTCATATGATATTAGATTGACGTGATTCAAGTGGCGTTGGAAAGCTTACGAAAAGAGTTACAATTCATGAGATAGTATTTCTCTAATCCAAACGTTTACTGGGTCAAAAGTGGGCTGCAATCCAAGCCTGGAAATCAGATGATATTTTTTAATTTTTTTTTATTATTCCGTTTCTAGGGTTTTGTGGAGGGACATATATGAGCTAAACTTTTTGGTAAAGAAAGGGAAGACGGGAGACTTTAAGTTTTTCTCTGGAATTTATTTGTTTTTCATCTTAGTATGGAGAACTAAATTCTCAAGTAGGGAAAGGGATGAACTTGCACACTAGATGATATTTTCAATTTATTTTTAAGTTATGTATTTGATTTTCAATTACTAATTTCCTTTGTTTTATCATTCTCAATTCATTGTTGATGTTTTCTTCTCTGAATAATCATAGAATTTATTCTGTTTATGAATTCAGTCATGCTTTTTCTATTGAATGGATTCGTTCTTTGATTATGTTTGAATCAATTATTTATCTATATTGATTTACTTCTTTAGTGTAATATCGCTCCCTAAGTATATTGTCGTCGTTGAATTTTCTCAATAGGGATAATAATTTACGTTTTCTAAAAGTGGTTAATGATTTTTGAAAGGGTTACATTTGGTTTAATTTTGGTTTATAAATCTATACCTTCCAATTGAGAATTTTGGGAATTGAGTTCCTAATTGAGTTATTCAATGAATTAAGCATAATTAAAATACCGGATTTGTGTTAGGGATTCCCGACGCTTTACCGTTCGTCAAATTTGGGTATTTTTCTCGTTAGTCACTTTGCTTCACTTTGATTTGCATATAAAATTAATCTTTGTTCACCATTAATCATTTAATATTTTTCTTTAGTTTCTTTGTTCCTTCTGCTATTATTTTACTTTGTCTCTCTGTGGAATCGACACCTCAAAACTGTGTTACAACTACCGCGTTATTCTTTGGGCTTAATCAATACTTGGATAAGATCAAGTAGGTGCTCTTTGTGGTATTTATGAGATTTTTGGGAGCAGCTGATTGGTTTATTGGAGGGAGTAGACTTTTCGATAAAGCATTGGTATAGAGAAGGAAATAAAGTGGCAGATGCCTTGGCTCGTCAAGGTGCTAGGGGGAGGAATATGTTGTTTATAAATAGTAGTCAACTCCCTAGAGTTATCAATGAGTTGTATAAATTGGAGAAGATGAGTACGGCTTATATGAGGTATGTTTAGCTGATTTTCTGTTGGTTTTGGTCTATGCTTTATGTTGTTTATCTTCTATTTGTTTTGTTATGTGATATTTGTTTTGTAGGTCCTTATTTTGTTTTGTTATTTGAGAGGCCTTAAAGTTTTGTCTTTTATTTCTCCCTTTGATTATCTTATAACTACGGTATTCCTCCGCCAAAAGTGAGGGTTTATCAATAAATAAACTGAGGTACCGCCCTTCTTAAAAAAAAAAAAAATGATCTTCTACTTTTGAGAGATATTTGATATCTCTACTATTAGAAAGTACACTCCCTTTTCTTGACTTAACATTTCCAAAGCATCTCTATAATTAGACAAATTTTTTTTAAACAAGTGTCTATCACTATCCATGAATATCTCAAAAATACCCAATAATCACCCATAACTATCATAAAATAATATTTTTCTTAATATATATGATTTTTAGAGGCCTATTTATTAATTAGTTTATTTTATTACAATCATCATTCAAAAGTCATGGAGCACGCATATTGTGCTTGTCAATAACTAGTTTATATAAACATAATTGTTTATACATCGTATTGATAGATTTCAAAGTTCTTGATTTTACAAATGACAAAAGGAAAAACTACCATATCAAATTGTGTTGTAATTGGTACTTCTATGTGGAGATATTGAATGTAACAATTGCAATTGTTAAAAAAAATTTACAATAAATATTTTTGATATTGCATGCATATGTAGTTGAAGGGTGTTTAGAGTAGTTACAAATAAAGTTCCTAAAATAACTTAAAAAAATATAATATATTTTTAAGAAAAATAAGTATAATAAATGCATTCGTTATTCATGTGCATAGGCATTAAAAACTCATTAATGCCTATCATTAGCTTAATTAGTCAAAGTAAAAATTTATTTGACTAATTATTTTAATGAGCACAATTAATAGAATTTTTTTATTGGATTTTATTGAGAAAGATCGGTTTTTGACTCAATATCAAAATATGATTTTAAATAATTAAATAAGTTTAACCAACCTATAAATCTATGCCCTACACTGGGGCATGTGTCAAAATATTAGGAGTCCCTAGGAGTTCACTTAACTCTAATCCTTTTATAAATAATCTTCTTTACTTTTAAAAGAGGGTCTCCCACCAATGAACCAACATCCACTAATGGAGAAAATTCAAGCCTCCGCTATTCGACACCTTCTCAAAATCAAATCGACTTACATAATGAAAATCGACACATGATTGAAGAACAATAAGTCCAAACTATTCTTCAATAATCTACTTTTCATTTTGAAACAACAAGTCTTCATGATCAAGCTCACGCTTTTGAAGATCAAACACAAATTCATATTCCATCGATCATCACTACCACCATATTGGAGAATACCCTTCTCGAGTCCTAAATCAGAAGTCTTTTTTAGAGAGATTGAAGATCAAGACAATTACATCTTTGCATATTGTCAAATTGGTTGTTTAGGAGATTGCACCACTGTCTCTATCGGAAACTTGCTTTTCAAGCTCTTAAATCAATAAATCTCTTTAGGGAGACAAAAGATCGAAACAATTATATCTTCAATATATCATCAAATTTATCGCTTGGAAGATCCACCATTGTCATGTTTAGGAACACACTTCTTGAGTCCTTGAATCCGAAGATGTCTTTAGGGAGATTGAAGATCAAAGACTTTCATTTTTTGCCACGTAAACAAACCCAAAAACAACACAAAAACAACCAAGGATAGGAACAACAAAAAATATGGATTGAAGAAATCTAACTCATGGCAAGGTCCCTTCTTCTAAAAGCCATTTGAGCAAGATCATGAACCTCCTCGTTAGCAAAACTTGGGAGCCACAAAAAATTTGATTGTTGTAACATCATTGAGAGATTTCCAAATATCCAATAGAATAACATTGAAAGGCCAATGCCCCTTTTCTAATTTTGACAAAGCCTCTATAACCACAAAAGCATCTCTTTCAACAATGACTTTGTCTCAACATACTTTATTCCCATAGTTGGTTGCCAGAAGATCAACAAAGATCTTCACAACATGAGTTGGATCTACAACAACCACTTCCTTTGAAGTAGAGAGGATATGATTACCTGAGCAATACTTTGCCACATAAGCAACCGCACCTTGACTAGACGAGAATACAACATCAAAAATTAATTTTTTATTTAATGGACATTATTGTTACCCACTTTTGTTCGAGTTAATTCTATACCCCAAATACTTGAATTTCAAAAGTGGTTGATATGTTTTTATAAGATTCTAAAGTCCAAATTGGATTGCTTTTTGGTTTAAGTTGACCAAATTTTAACTTTAATTCCATTTTAATAGTGATTCAGCAAAAGAAAACCCTTATGAGGGCATTTTGGGAAAGCTTAGGTTTTGGCTTAAAACCCTAGTCCCTTGCTTATAAAAAGAAACTAAGGAGCATGCAAGAAAGGGGAAATACGTTTAATTAAGGAGGCACTCATAAGGGGAAACACATACATTCACTTAAGGGGGAGTCACACTCATTGAAAGAGAAAAAGGAGGGCATACACATTCACTATGGAGGAAGAACTTCTTCAAGTTCAAGATCTTGTGGCCAACTCCATTGAAGGATTTAAGGCAAAAAAAGAAGCTTGAAAGGAAAAGTATGCCTCTAAACTCCTTGTAGTCTCATCTATTTTCATAATTTAATGAATCTTCAGTGAAAAAAATTCAAGACAAGTACTTGAAAACAATGGTTTGAAACTCCATAAATTCTAGGCTAGTGTTAAGATTTAACTTGAATAAGGCTTAAAGCTTGGCTTTTTATAATATGTTGGTGTTAAAGTTTAAGTCTTTATTATGCCCGTGCATGCATCTCTCAAAAAAAACAATTGTTTCTTTTTTTTTTTCTTCTTTTTGTTTCCTGGCGAACATGCCCGAGTTTGACTGTCCTAGAGCCCGCATCTCTCAAAGCTCGAAACACAAAAGTTGTGGGGCACTCTCTCGGCTTTTCACAAAATTTTGAATCACTCGATTGGAGTTCAAATGGGAGAATTATGCCCAAATCACGAGGTACCATCGACTTTAATGTCCATAATTTACCCTGCAATAAAATACCAAAAAAATTCAGAAATTATGCAATAAAACCCAAATATTATAAATAGAGCACAATGTTAAAATATTGAACATAATTAAGCATTTAATTAAAAATAGAATCATTAATGCACGATTTAAAATACCTAATTACGCAATTTAAGCGCGTAATCATACCCCCCAACTAATGTTTTGCTAGTCTCTAACAAATAACGTGAATGAATTCCAGGGCGGTACCCACAAATACTAATTCCAACAAATATGAAATGAATGCACATGGGACCCAACCATACCAATTCACATACAAGAATATAACCAAATTTCATACAAGCTCATCATATATAATACACGCAACTCTGAAGTAAGTCATTCATGCAAGTCTTATCGTTATATAGTCGTTAAGAACAATATACTCATATGCAGATAACCAGAAATACAATTTAGAGTTAATGTAGTCATATAAATAAGAGTATAAACAAGCGAAATCTCGAGGTATGTCTAATGTGTATGACTCGTTACACCCAAGATACCAGTGGACACCTACAAAACGGTCATTTTGACTTAGCCTAACTGATGTACCCTCAAAAATAGTAAAAAGGAATGGGTTCGCTCGTCATATGTGAAGAGGAGTGTCACGATCAAACATCCCACATATTGTAAGGAATAAACGCTAAATGTATGGAGTGGATTAGTCAGAAAAGGATCTAGCCACTTTGTGAGGTGTCGGGTCCTTCACCCTAGCATCTTTCCACTCACTCGCCATATTCAACCAAGGCCACCATAGATCAACTTATTCACAAACTAGGCATGAATACATCTGAGGCATTAAGCGGTTGAAGAGTCTTTATATGTAGAGAACATGTGTCGTGTCCTTGACTTTTAATGGTATTTTGTATGGAGCAGGTATTAACCTTTCATTTCACGTGCATTTCTATTTTTCTTATTCTTTCTTCTGCTCATTCTTCAATTTCTACCTTTTTATTGTCAATTAGGACAATTATTACACTTCTTTTATTGTCCTCACACCACCAATGGGAATTAAACTCGATCAGTAGTCCATGAACTAAGTCTATTTCTAGGGTGGCTCAGTCTTCACATCTTGAGTAGACTACAAGACCTAAGTTTCTATCTCCCCACTAGATGCCACCTCTAGGCTAGCAAGTCAAAAACAGAGACTAGTGTACAAAGAATTGTCTAGAAGAAAAGATGTTGGCCTTACAAGGTTTAATACTCCATTTTGATGCTAACAAACAAGTAGGACTTAACATGCTTCGGTTGAGTGTTGTGTTTTCTCAAAAATCCATATTGAAAATACTCATGTAGCATGGATCAAAGTTTGAAGATCATAAGAGCATGATCAACATGAGAGCTCAAAGTCTGAATTAATGAATAAATATCAAGAGGGTTTAAAGAGATGAAATCTCAGACAATTCTGAGAGATCAGAGACTAGCAACAAAGAAAGTTCAGAACAAAGAAGAATTTTTGAGTACTTAGGACAAGTCTTTGTAAGTACTTTAAGTTTATTCAAGTATGGAGTTTTCATTTTGAAGCTCATTAGGCATAGAGAGTTAGAGACCTTAAGATAAAAACTTGGAACATGTTTTTAAAGTTAAAACAAATCTATATTCTAAGCAACAATGAGAGAGAAATCAAAAATTGACTAGAAAAGAAAAAATTGTAAGTGGACAGACGACTGGCTAAATTAACAAGGCTTAAAACTGAAACATAGAAGGCTGACAGACGACTGTCAAGGCTCTGACAGACAACTATCAGTGAAAAGTGAGAAGACTATGTAGATTTCACCAGACGACTGTCCACCTTCTATGTTACTGAAAGATTTAAATTTACACATGGACAAATGACTGTCACCTCATATTCTAGTGACAGACGACAGCCACTCAAGGGACAAACGACTGCCACCTTTTTGCCTATGATTTTTATAGTTATATTAAATGGACAGACGACTACCAAGACTTCACAGTCATCTGCCTCGCGGTATTTTTCTGTTTTCCAACGGATATAATTTTTGAAATTCAAATATTTGGAAACTCAAATAAGTTTAATATATGGAAACAAGACTGAGTATTCTTGGGGAATAAGCAAAAAGGTTTTCTACATCTATAAACACATTGATTTCTACACCAAGATCATTAAGAAATCACATTCTGCTGTCATACTCTCTCTCTCATTATGAATATCTGAAGGTGCTTCAAATTGTTTTCATCCTTACTCGAAATTAAGAGAAGTTTTTGCTGAATCTCTCATTGTGTTTGATCATTAAGTTGCTGATTCTTTCATTGAAAGATACCCATGGTGATAAGTTTCTTAGAGCTTCATTCTGAAATTCATATTCTGAATTTACTAAAGTGCATAAGTGTTTCAAATTTGTACTAATCAGCTATTTGAGGAGCAAGTTCTTGTACGTCTTGTTTTTTGTCTTTGTAACAGGATTTGTTGACGATTTGAGTATTGAATCCCTGGACCAAACAAGGGGAGATTGTTTGGAGAAGGCGGGCTCTAGCCTTACCCAAGGAGTGATTGTAACTGATTTTGTTCCGACTGATAAAGGAACGGTAATAGTGAATCCTTTGGCAGTTTTTCCAAGGGCGAGGATGTAGGTTGTGTTGAAGCCGAACCTTGTAAAAATCCATATGTTCTTCTTTCTCTACTCTACTCTTTATTTTTCAAGGATATAATCTATGTGGTTGCTTTAAATTTTAATTCTGAATGTTTGGTTGTTAAATAGATCGGAAGGTATTCGTTTTGGATAAATCAGCATTGATTGCGAAAACCGAAAGAGACGACGCTGGTTGATTATCCTTGATCTATTAATCTGAAAGTTTATTTAAAAACTGAACATTGGGAAGAAGAATAATTGTGATACAGGGCTTATATTGAGCGCAACAAATTTTCACATATATTGTTACATAAATTGAGTGTTTAATTTGGCTATGATTGATTGTGATTGTTTCTAAAATTTACAACTTAAAAGAACTAATCCTAAATGGACTATTTTTTTTAAAAAAAAAAATCCAATTCACCCCCTCTTAGGAAGCTATTCCTAATTTCAATTGGTATCAGAGCCTAGTTATAGTAATTCCTAACAAGAAACTATAAAAAGATCAAATGACAAATATAGGAGTAGAACCCTTTGGTGAAGGCCAATCCTCAACCTGTCCACCAATTTTTTATGGGCATAATTATACATTTTAGAAAAAGAGAATGCAAATCTATCTCCAACACATGGATTGGAAAGCATGGGAAGTAGTTATGGATGGAGACCTTATTCCCACTAAAATAGTTGATGGAAAACAGATTCCAAAAGAAAAAAAAGGATATGATTGATTTAGACTATAAAATGCTTCAAATCAATTCAAGCGCTATAAATGCTTTATACTGTACCTTAGATGCTAATGAATTTAATAGGGTCATGGCATGCAAGACGGCCAAAGAAATATGGGACAAATTAGAAGTGACATATGAAGGAACTATTGATGTTAGAGATAATAGGATAGACATGTTAACAAGCGAATATGAACCATTCAAGATGAATTCTGATGAAATAATATCAAGTATGTACACCAGATTTACCCACATAATAAATTCCTTAAGTGCCTTAGGGAAAACTTATATTACCTATGAAATGATCAGAAAAATCCTAAGAGGCCTTCCCTCAATATGGGAACCAAAGGCTACAGTTATCACTGAAGGTAGAAACCTTAAGACTACCTATTTAGATGAACTCAGAGGTTCACTTCTTACCTATGAAATGGCCTTTAAAGAAAGGAATCCTGAACCAAAGCATAAAATATCTATTGCACTGAAAGCGTCTAGGAAGAGGAAAGTGAGACAAGTGACTTATATCAAGATGAATTAGCATTCATCACTAAGAGAGGCAAGTTTTATAGAAGAAATAAGAGATTTCCTAGGAAGTTCAATAAAAAGAAACCTGAAAAAGGAGAGACAAGTAGGAAGGAAAATAAAAGTAAGAATGAACCTCCAATATGTTATCACTGCAAGAAACCAGGGCATATTAAACCAGACTGTCCATTGCTCAAGAAAGACAAGAAGAAAAAGAAGGAAGCTATGAAAGCTACGTGGGATGATTCAAGCTCCAGCGAGACAGAAAATGAATCAAGTGGACAAGAGATGGCAAACATATGTTTCATGGCAAATGAAGAAGAGGTAAACTAAACTCCTACTATTCCTCTACAAAATCTTACAATGAGTTGTGTGATGAGTCATGTGATAGCATGCCTTCCTATAAGGAATTGCAAGCTGAGTTGTTTTCTTTGCACAAGAGATTCATAAAAATTTCTAAGAGAAATATAACTTTGAAAGATCAAAATAAAGAACTAGTGAAGTAACTTGAATCATTCAAAGCTATTGAAGAAGAAAAAAAATTCTTGTATTAAGAAGTTGGAAGAAGAAATAAATATAACAACTCAAGAGTTTGGCAAAACTTATAAAGATAATTTGAATAAAAAGGATCTAGAAGTAAATGAACTCAAAAAGGCAGTAGAGGATAAAGAAAAAATTATCTATAACTTTACCAAAGGAAAAGAAAACTTTGAAAAGATGATTGGACAACAAAGGCTTCATGGGAACAAAGAAGGAATAGGCTATAACGGTAAAGCAAATAAAAAAAACAAAAAGCTATACATGGGATACTTTGTTAAGGAAGCTAAGTATTATGCTAGCACTTCATCAAACAACAAACATGAACACATCACTTGCTATATGTGCAAGACTAAAGGTCATGTAATGTTTAATTGCCCATTAAAAAGAAAGTATGTTAAAGTTCAAGGAGAATGGAAAGCCAATAATGGAACTAACAACAAAACAAAGAAAGTCAAAAGAATTTGGGTTCCAAAAACTAACACATAGTATCCCTTATTGTAGGTTTGCTTTAGGACAACAACGTCAATAGATAAATGGTACTTGGACAGCGGGTGCTCAAGGCACATGACCGGTGACAATACCAAGTTCACTACATTAAAACAAAAGGATGGGGGATATGTCACCTTCGGCGACAATGCCAAAGGTAAAATTACTGGCATCAGAAAAATTGGTAAAGAACCTTCACTCACTATATATAATGTGTTATTAGTAGAAGGATTAAAACATAACCTTTTAAGTATTAGTCAATTAAGTGACAAAGGGTTCGAAATAATCTTTATGAAAGAAAAATGTATTATCCAAAATCCTAAGAACAAAGAAACTTTGTTTATAGCTCATAGAATAAATAATGTCTATTGCATAAATCTTGAGAAATTAGTAAATCAAGATATAACTTGTTTGACAGCAATGAATGAAGTAAGTTGGTTATGACATAGGAAACTAGGACATGCAAGCATGGACCTACTATCCAAATTATCTAAGAAAAATCTTGTCAAAGGACTACCAAATACTAAATTCATAAAAGACAAGATGTGTGATGCATGCTAAAAGGGAAAACAAGTAAAAACAAGCTTCAAAAAGAAAAAAATACATATCCACCAAAAGACCTCTAGAACTCTTGCACCTAGACTTATTTGGTCCAATTAGAACCTTAAGCCTAGGAGGTAAACAATATGCTTTTGTAATAGTGGATAATTATTCAAGATTCACTTGGGGTATTATTCCTAACAAACAAAGATGAAGCCTGTGACATGCTTATTACATTGTGTAAGAAATTACAAAATGAAAAAGGGTATAATATAACAAACTTTAGGAGTGATCAAGGTAGGGAATTTAAAAACAAAAATGATGAAAAATTCTGTAATGAATATGGAATAAACCATAATTTTTCAGCACCTAGGACTCCACAACAAAATGGAGTTATAGAAAGAAAAAATAGAACTCTACAAGAAATGGAAAGAACAATGTTGAATGAAAATAATCTACCTAAATACTTTTGGGCAGAAGCTGTAAATACTGCATGTTACATTGTAAATAGGGTATCAATAAGATCAAAAATAGACAAAACACCATATGAACTTTGGAAAGGTAGAAAACCTAATATTTCCTACTTTCATGTATTCAGATGCAAATGTTTTATCCTTAATACTAAAGATGATCTAGGAAAATTTGATGCAAAATCTGATGAAGGTATCTTCCTAGGGTACTCTATAAATAGTAAAGCTTATAGGGTTTATAATAAAAGAACCTTTACTATTATGGAATTAATACACATAACATTTGATGAATCAAACAATCATGACAATAAAAATGAGAATGATGAAAAAGAAGATACTCCACAAAAAGAAGAAGATCTTGAAATAAAAGAAGAAAACAATAATGATGCTCCAAATGAAAACCTTATAGAAAATCTGAAACTTCCTAAAGAATGGAGATATGATAAAAATCACCCAAAAGAACAAATAATTGGTGAAACATCAAAAGGAATAACCACTAGAGCCTCGTTAAAAAACTTTTGTAATCATTATGCTTTTTTATCTTAAGATGAACCCAAAAATATTGAAGAAGCCTTAAATGATGATTCTTGGATCATAGCTATATAGGAGGAACTAAATCAATTTGAAAGAAGTCAAGAAACTTATACCTAAACCCAAAGACAAGTCAATCATAGAAACTAAATGGGTGTTTAGAAATAAAAAGGATGAAACTGGAGTAGTTGTAAGAAATAAAGCTAGGCTTGTAGCACAAGGTTACAATCAAGAGGAAGGCTTTGACTATGAAGAAACCTTTGCCCCTGTAGCAAGAATGGAAGCAATAAGGATGCTTCTTGCCTATGCAGCCTATAAAGACTTCAAATTATACCAAATGGATGTAAAAAGTGCATTTCTAAATGGTCATATTAATGAAGAAGTTTATGTTAAACAACCTCTAGGTTTTGAAGACTCTAAAAATCCAAATCATGTATTTAAGTTAACTAAGGCCTTATATGGATTGAAGCAAGCTCCTAGAGCTTGGTATGATAGGCTAAGCAAATTTCTACTCCAAAATAATTTTTCAAAAGGAAAGATAGACAGCACTTTATTTATAAAAACCAAAGTTAATAATATGCTTATAGTTCAAATTTATGTTGATGATATTATATTTGGAGCTACTCAGGAAGACTTGTGTAATGAATTTGCTACAACTATGCAGAGAGAGTTTGAAATGAGCATGATTGGAGAATTAAATTACTTTCTAGGTTTGCATATCAAACAAGCTAAAAATGGAACTTTCATAAATCAAACTAAGTATATTAAAGACATGTTAAAGAAGTTTGATATGGAAGAAAGTAAACTCATAGGAACTCCCATGAGTACTTCAACTAGTCTAGACAAGGATGAAAAAGGGAAACAAGTTGATATCAAACATTATCGAGGTATGAGAGGAAGTTTACTTTACTTAATAGCAAGCATACCAGATATATTGTTCAGTGTATGTATGTGTGCTAGGTTCCAATCAGTTCGTAAGGAATCACATCAAACATCAGTCAAACGGATCCTTAGATATTTGCTAGGCACACTAGATTTAGGGTTATGGTATCCAAAAGGAACTAATTTCGAAATGATGAGTTATTCAGATGCAGATTATGCAGGATGCAAAATAGATAGAAAAAGCATTAGTGGGACTTGCCACTTTTTAGGATACTCATTAGTTTCATGGTTTTCAAAGAAACAAAATTCCGTAGCATTATCTACAGTTTAAGCAGAATACATAGCAGCTGGGAGCTACTATGCTCAAATTTTATACATGAAACAACAATTAAGGGACTTCAAAATTCAATATCAAACAATTCCCATAAAATGCGATAATACAAGTGCGATAAATATTTCAAAGAATCCCGTATCACATTCAAGAACTAAACATATTGATATACGCCATCATTTTTTAAGGGATAATGTAGACAAGAAAGAAATAGTTCTTGAATTTGTCAATACTCATACTCAATTAACTAATATATTTACCAAACCATTAGCTAAGGATCAAATTGAATTTATTCAATGAGAATTAGGCATGTTACATATAAGAGAAGTTTACTAAAAGGAAGAAGTTCAGTTGGTCAGGATAGACGACTGCTAGAGAGCTAGCAGACGATTGGTAGGCTATTGTTTGTGTAAAAGATAGTAGATAGACGACCGCCAGTGAGCTAGCAGACGACTGGCAGGCTACTATTTGTGGACAGACGACTGTCCAATTAGTGACAGACCACTGTCTCGCAGAGGGTGATGTATCTTTCACTTAAAAACTCAATTTTTAAACCCTACAGACGTCTGTCCATTCATCTTTCTTCTCTAAAATATCTTCTCTTCTCTTTCTTCTCAGTTCTTTCTCTCCCAAGCTACGCACAACAATTATCCATCACACACCTACTCCATATATATCTAGGGTTTCTCCATATCAAGATGGTTTGTACCAAAACTGTGGGAAAGAAGGACAAAGCCTCCTTGTCTTCTTTAAAGCCTACAACCAATGATAACATAGAAAAATGACTGGTCTCTTCACACGCGAAATCATTGTATCAGAATCACATATCTGCAATTGAACCAATGTTCAGTAAGATTTTAGACATCACTTTCTTTGAAGAAAATTTTCCTGAAACTATTGAAATGTTCAAAGTTATAGGATGGGACAAGTTCATTCTTCATCAAGTAAAAGGGTGTTACCTAGATCTGATTAATATTTTTTATTCTAACTCGGTTAAGAAGGAAGATGGAATTTCTACTGAGATTTATGGTCAAAGGATTACACTTACCCCACACTCATTACGAAAAATTCTTCATATCAAGCATGGAAATTTTGAGTGTACACCAGTTGAGAAGTAGTGGACCATGGAACAAGGATTTTCACCACAAGAATTTTTGGCTCTTGTGATGAATGATGCACCTGTGTATTTTGGACATCCTCCACCATATAAGCAACTTAATCTTCAAGCACAAATCTTGCATAAGATCATTGCATACAATATAATTCCGAGGTCTGGATCCTTTGATCATGTGTCATATTTTGATTGTTTTGTTATGTGGTGCTTACTAAAAGGGAAGAAATTAGACTTATCCAGTATTATATTGAGGTGGATGGATGGTGATGATGCTTGAATCTCCTAGAATTGGGCTTCCATACGGTGGTATTCTTTCCTTAATCTTTGCCCATTTTCAAGTCCTCTCTCCAGCTTCAAAAATAGTAAAAAGAACCCATTACCATGTTTTCTCATCTACTACATTGAAACGAATGAGTTACAAAAAGTATACTGAGGGTTGGATATTCTGGGGCAATAGACTGGCAAGACCTGCACATGAAGAAAGGAGTCCAACTCCTAAAGAAGCTGATATGCCACCTTGGTTTGTTTCATTTTATCATAATTATACTTGATTTAGTTCTGAAATGCGAGAAAACTTTTCTTCTCTTCAAGATAAACTCTCAACCATTGGTGACAAGTATACCTCATTAGACAATCGTATTGCTAAGATAGAACATCATGTCATTAAACATGACACTGATTCAGATAATGAGGATAGTAAAAATTATTATGATGAAGAAGCTAAAGATGAAGAAGGTGAAGGAGGAGAAGAAGAGAAGAAGAATACAGTGACACTATCCAAAGGAAAAGGAATTGTTGAAGACAGTGACACTAACTTTGATATATAAACTTTGGTTGGTGTTTTTGCTATTTTGTATGCTACACGTGCTTAAATTCTGAATGTATTTTGTTTTTGCTGTAAAAAGGGGGAGTATGTGTAAGCAAAGACTACGAGTCTTTATAAGTATTTGTTTCTAGCTTTGAAACCCTGAACTTTTGAAATGATTTGTTATCAGTTTGATGTATTATAAGTTCTAAATGTTAATGATAACTCCAAAAACTTTGCAATTTCTGACCTTATGAATTACAAGAAATTATTGAGTATGCTGATTGACAGGGGGAGTATTATAAGTTATCACTTGAGAATAATCCTTAATCAATTGATGTTAATACATTAGCACTGGTATCACGTTTACTTAAATTGATATTTGCCCTTGGTCATTATATACTCAAATTATATTTTTTGATTGATGTCAAAGGGGGAGAAGTGTTTAGCAAAAATTGAGCTTGAAGTTAAGCTTGCTTGAACTTGAAATGAGCATGAATGATGAATGCTTTTTAAAAATAAAGAAATGAGCATGATTGATGAAATTATTATTGATTCTAATGAAATTATTTTTGATTCTATTAAGATGAAGCTTATAGAAAGGGGGAGTCTTTTTAAGGCTCACTCAAATTTTTGCTTCTTGTTTGTCATCATCAAAAAGGGGGAGATTGTTAGCCTTACAAGGTTTAATACTCCATTTTGATGCTAACAAACAAGTAGGACTTAACATGCTTCGGTTGAGTGTTGTGTTTTCTCAGGAATCCATTTTGAAAGCACTCATGTAGCATGGATCAAAGTCTAAAGACCATAAGAAACATGGGAGCTCAAAGTCTGAATTAATGAAGAAATATCAAGAGGGTTTAAAGAGATGAAAGATCAGACAATTCTAAGAGATCAGAGACTAGCAACAAAGAAAGATCAGAGCAAAGAAGAATTTTTAAGTACTTAGGACAAGTCTTTGTAAGTACTTTAAGTTTATTCAAGTATGAAGTTTTCATTTTGAAGCTCATTAGGCATAGAGACTTAGAGACCTTAAGATAAAAACTTGGAACATGTTTTTAAAGTTAAAACAAATCTATATTCTAAGCAACAATGAGAGAGAAATCAAAAATTGACTAGAAAAGAAAAATTGTAAGTGGACAAACAACTGTCTGTTAATAGACAGACGACTGGCTAAATTAACAAGGCTTAAAACTGAAACACAGAAGCTTGATAGACGACTGTCAAGGCTCTGACAGATGACTGTCAGTGAAAAGTGAGAAGACTGTGTAGGTTTCACCAGACGGCTGTCCACCTTATATGTTACTGAAAGGCTTAAATTTACACATGGAAAAACGACTATCACCTTATATTCTAGTGATAGAAGACTGCCACTCAAGGGACAGACGACTGCCACCTTTCTGCCTATGATTTTTACAGTTATATTAAATGGACAGACGACTACCAAGACTTCACAGTCATCTGCCTCGCGACATATTTCTGTTTTCCAACGGATATAATTTTTGAAATTCAAATATTTGGAAACTCAAATAAGTTTAATATATGGAAACAAGACTGAGTATTCTTGGGGAATAAACAAGAAGGTTTTCTACATCTATAAACACATTGATTTCTACACCAAGATCATTAAGAAATCACATTCTGCTGTCAAACTCTTTCTCATTCTGAATATCTGAAGGTGCTTCAAATTGCTTTCATCCTTGCTCGAAATTAAGAGAAGTTTTTGCTGAATCTCTCACTGTGTTTGATCATTAAGTTGCTGATTCTTTCATTGAAAGATACCCACGATGATAAGTTTCTTAGAGCTTCATTGTGAAATTCATATTCTGAATTTACTAAAGTGCATAAGTGTTTCAAATTTGTACTAATAAGCTTTTTGAGGAGCAAGTTCTTGTACGTCTTGTTTTCTATCTTTGTAACAGGACTTGTTGACGATTTGAGTGTTGAATCGTTGGACCAAACAAGGGGAGATTGTTTGGAGAAGGCGGGCTTTAGCCTTAACCAAGGAGTGATTGTAACTGATTTTGTTCCGACTGATAAAGGAACGGTAATAGTGAATCCTTTGGCAGTTTTGCCAAGGGCGAGGACGTAGGCTGTGTTGAAGCCGAACCTCGTAAAAATCCATGTGTTCTTCTTTCTCTACTCTACTCTTTATTTTTCAAGGATATAATTTGCGTGGTTGCTTTAAATTTTAATTATGAATGTTTGGTTGTTAAATAGACCGGAAGGTAATTCGTTTTGGATAAATCAGCATTGATTGCAAAAACCGAAAGTGACGACATTGGTTGATTATCCTTGACCTATTAATCTGAAAGTTTATTTAAAAACTGAACATTGGGAAGAAGAATAATTATGATATAGGGCTTATATTGAGTGCAACAAATTTTCACATATATTGTTACATAAATTGAGTGTTTAATCTTGCTGTGATTGATTGTGATTGTTTCTAAAATTTACAACTTAAAAGAACTAATTCTAAAGGGACTATTTTAAAAAAAAAATCCAATTCACCCCCATTATTGGGAAGCTATTCCTAATTTCAAAAGGGAACCGAGTTGCATGAACTCTGATTTGATGTTAATGCTCAAAAGGATGATAAATAGCTTTAGGGTACGTCACAAGGTGTCATAGTCGCTACGGGTGTTCTCTCAGTGCTCACAAGGAACCTTAAGTGCAATAAATCACATGAATGTGTCTATTCCGTCTCATGAGATACCATGTAAATACAAGAGTTTATATAACCAAATTAACACAAATGATCTACCAATCAACCTTCATGGAGTTACAAAGTCATATAAAGAGAAACTACCCATAAATGACTTGAGTGTGTAATCTTAGGTTATATGCAAGTATGTGAAGGGTATACGTCTGTATTAATCATGACATAATCATCTATCCATAATACTTTTTCTTTCTTTCTTATTTATTTATTTATTTATTAATACAAAACTTAGCAAGTGGATGTGCATAGTGTCACATGTAAATTCTCACCCCCCCTAAACTAAAGTGGAACATTATCCTTAATGTGAAAGCATAGGGAAAATAGAAAAGATGTGCACGGGAGAAGTAGAGCGTACCTGGGTGGAGAAGGTATGGAAAATAAAAAATGAAACTACAGAAAAATGTACCTGAAAATAAACTAAAAATAAAGCAAAGTAAAATAAAATGAAAAGAAGGGAAAGAAAAACATCACAGTCTTTTTGGCGGAGGCTCTAGAGGAATTTCATCTAGTGGGTGTAGGTTTATAAATTGAATTGGCGAGTCTTCAAATTTGAGTCGTCAAAATGAATCTGTTTTGTTACCTACACAAAAGTTAGCCTAAAAAAAATTAATATGTTCTAAGGTACCAGATAAAACATGTGTAGATTGCCTTTCTTGTTTTAACAAGAAATGACCTTTATTCAACATATTTTCTAGGAAATTCACTTATTTAAGAATCAGTCTTTGAGGTAAAGTTGTCAGAGCAGTTACCTTTGGTTCTTCAGAAGCATCTATATTAAAATTTTTACCTGGTTCCTTAAAAGCTAAATTCTCACCAATGTGCTCACCCTCTTTATCGGGTGTACCCATCACCTTACTACAACGGGCATTTGCTTCAGCATTGCACTCCTTGACATTTAATCTAGTAGGGAATGATGGTTCCACGATTGTGAATCTCTGAGGGTAAGGTACTACAGGTTGGTACTCCTTACTGGTCTTGATCTCCACGTTAACTGACTTCTTCAATTCTAGGCTTGCTTCCTCTAATTTTTCTTTGACCTTATCTATCTTAGTTGTAACTTTAGGTGTTGGGACAACTATTCGTTTGTTAGTGAGTATTTTAGGTTAGGGAACTTGTTTTTCACTTCTCGAAGTAATAATGGCATCTGCTATCTCAAGAGAAATATTATGTATTTGTTGTTGGTGCTGGTATTGTTGAGGATTAGGCTAAGGTTCTACCAGAAATTCCCCTTTTTCTAAGATATTCAACTGCGTGCTCATCTCATTAATGGTGTCTCGCAATTCATTTATGGTCTGAGTGTACTATTTGTTAGTTGTGACTTGAATATGCATGAACTGCTGAAAGGCATCCTCAAGAAACTTCTCTGGTGGAGCAGGTGCTGCATTAGTTTGAAATCCTGAAGGTGCATAGCTATGAGAGATCTGTTGTGACTGATACTGATGCTGAAAGGTAGTTTGATGATATGATGACTGATAAGGGGGGACATAGGACTGGGAAGTTGATTCCAAAGTTGCTCTGTAATATTCTCCTTTTCCATCTCCATAGTCTCCAATCTTCTGGTGAGTTCAGCCATATGTGCCTCAACACAAAAACCATCTTTCAGTTCATACCACTCTCCACCATGTATTGTTCTCAATGGTTGAGTTGCAATTGGTCTTCTGTCAATCCTAGTGTTCCATTACTGAGCATAGTTAGCTAAATGATCCATAAAATCCAATACCTCATCAGACTTCGTGTCGAAGAAATATCCTGAACGCATAGTATGAATGAACTATTTCGATTCAGGAGTCAACACAGTGTATAAATAGTTGACCAAGCGCCATGATTCAAATCCATGGTGGGGACACATGTTAACCAGATCTCTAAATCTCTTCCAACTTTCATGAAATGTCTCATCAACTCCTTGCATGAATCGACTAATCTGTTCTTGCAAAAATTGAGTTCTCTATAAAGGAAAAAATTTATGCAGAAATTCATTTTACATATCAACCAAACTAGAGATAGAATTAAGCCTAAGAGAATTAAATCACGTCTTAGCCTTGTCTTTCAATGGAAAAGGAAATAAACGCAATCTAATTGCCTGATTAGTAGCAGCCTCATCTGTGAATGTAACACATGCAAACTCAAAATCAATTAAATGCTGATATGGATTTTCACACTCCATCCCATAAAATTGAGGTATCACAGATATCATTCTAGGCTTAATGTTAAAGTTCTGTGCATTCTTAGGCAATATGATGAAAGATGGTTGTGTGGTTCATGTGGGTTGCAAAAAATCCATAAGTGCAGGTGCAGTCATATTTTCTTCAAAACTCAATTTTTTTTTCTTTTTTTTTTCTTTTTTTTTTCTTTTTTTTTTCATGAGAAAAATTAAAATAACGGGGAAACCACTAGTTTGAAACTAAAACTGACATTCCCCAGCAACGGTGTCAAAAAATTGACTCACTTGAAAAATGAGCAGTTCAGAAGTTATCCTAAGTATAGGAGTTCAGTCGTGTAATAGTTAACCCAAGGGCTAGATTGTCTCCTCAGGGAATGCAGTTTTATTTCAAATTTCACGTAATTCCAATCAGAAAATAAAAAAAAAACAAAAAGGTCATTGAACACAGTTCAAATTCGGGGTTTCTAGTTTATTGAGATTCTTTTTTTTTTGATAAATTAAAAGGACATGCAATTTAAACTATGAGTCCTAATACGCCCTAAATTCAACAACGAGAAATGAAAATCCCATGTTTACTAGCCAAGCAAGAATTGAATCCTACACTTCGAACAAGGATTAAAGACGAGATAACCTTCCTATGCAACTCAAGCATGCGAAAAAAAACTCAATCAAACTTAACTTCAACAAGAACCAAATTTTTTACTCAATCAAGAAGTAGAACAAAAATTAAACTTTAACAACTAAACAATAAACGAAAATATGATAAACAATTCGAACTTTAATAAAACTAAACTTAAACTAAAGAAAATCCAACACAATTCAATTCTAAAACAAAGAAAACAAATTTAAATCTTAAAGAAGGTATTTTTTTTTCTTTTAGTATTTTATTCTCTTTTTTTCAAGAAACCAAAACAAACTTTAATCAATTAAATAAATAACTCAAGCAATAATTAAGTCTAATGCTAATATTAAATAAGAATGGCAAGAAAATAAATTGACTTAATTAATAATATCCCAACAAATAATTAAAAGCTTACAACTTGAAATGAACTCCTATGAAAAATAACAATATCCAAGTACTAGTTAAAAGAAAGAACAAAAGAGAAAGAGGGAGAAAGAAAGAGAGTAGCTGGGTTTTATGGAGTGAAGTAGCAGTAGGGGCTCGGTTTTGGGGTCCTCCAAAAGCACATACGATAGTAAAACACTATAGTGGTTTCATGTTTGGGAGGTTCACGGGCAACACACAACAACTGTAGCAGAAAATAAGGACATCACTAGTAGTGAGACTCGGTTTCAACAGCAGCAGGCCGTAGGGGGTTTTCTTGGATGACAGTAGGATAGCAAGAGGATGTGGAAGACAAAGGATAGAAGGGGGAAGAGAATAGGAAGAGGGAAGAGTTGAGAGAGTAAGAGAGTTGAGAGTGACAGGGGAAAAGAAAGGAGAAAGGAGAGAAGAGTTGAGGGAGAAGAGCTGGGAGCTCAGTTAAGCTTCTTGGGGAGACAACAACATAGGGGAGAAGGACACAGCGAGGAGGAAAGGAAGAGAAGAGAAGAGAAAAGAATAGGGAGAGAGAAGACAGGAGAGAAATAGAGGAAGAGAAGAGAGAGTTAGAGAGAAGGGAAGGAATGGGAGTCGACTGGGAAGAGAGGAGCGTAGAGGGAGAGAAGGGAAATGAGAGGGGGAGCTGGGAATCTAAGAAGAAGAAAGGAAAAAAAATATATAAAGGGAGCCCCCCCTAAAACCTACCCAGCGCCACAAGAAAGGACGCGGCTGCATGGCCGGGTCAAATCAAAGTATTTTAATAATTTTTCTTCTTCTTTTTGTTTCTTGTTTCTTCTTTTTCTTCTTCTTTTTGTTTCCCAGTGAACATGCCCAAGTTTGAGTAGCCCAGAGCCAGTATCTCTCAAAACTTAAAACACGAAAGTTGAGGGGCACTCTCTTGGTTTTTCACCGAGTTTTGAATCACCTCAATTGAAGTTCAAATGGGAGAATTATACCCAAATCACGAGGTATCGGTGGCTTTAACGTCCATAATTTACCCTGCAATAAAATACCAATAAAAATAAAAATTATTCAATAAAACCCAAATATTATAAATAGAGAAAAATGTTAAAATATTGAACATAATTAGGCATTTAATTTAAAATATAATCATTAATGCATGATTTAAAATACCTAATTACGCAATTTAAATGCGTAATCAAAAATCATAAACAGTACACAAGTTAAGTTATTTATTGTATATTATGATAATATAGTCGGTGCAGATATCATGATATGATAGCCAGCATAGATGCCGTGATAATACAACCAGCGCAGATGTCGTGATATGATAGCCGGCGCAGATGCCGAGATCAGTTTTAATATGACAATTTATTCAAAAACTATGAAATGACAACTTTTATTCAGAAATATGTAAAAGCCAGATTTTATTTTAAAAATATGAAAATGTTATTTATGAACAGAAATATATTATGTGAAATGTATTTTATAGTAACAGAACCTGGATGGTTATGTATGTTATGAGCACGGTACCGTTGCTAGCTAGCCAGATTGGAGAGTAGGATACCTACTATGTGCCGACCTGTTAGTGGTTTGACAGAGAGTAGGATGGGCTGACCAGATTGGTGTATATCCGATAGTGCAACCACACTATTCAGAAAGTGTGGGTCGAAGGCCGATTAGCCCTGAAAAGTAGGCGATGAGCAGGATACCCTCTGTGTATTGACCCATTAGAGGTTTGATGGAGAGTAGGATGGGCATGCTAGGATAGGTGGACAATTGTGCATATTTATGTCATGTTTGACTTAACCTGGTAGGCCAGCCAGTGTTAATTCCTGCCTACGGTCCGCATAACCCGAGTCATACGGGGTTAATTCATGATATGTAGTTATACATCCAGGATAAAATTTCAATAATATACAGATTTAACAGATGATTTAAATGATACGAAAATTCATAATTATAGTAAGATTGTGTTTAAAAAGTACAAATTTTTATGCATTATCAATTACAGCTTAAAGATATATTACAGTTAGATTATTTGCAGTATATGTTTATAAAATGATAAAACTCACGTTGCCATACATTGATATTAGTCTATTTCCCTTATTGAGAGGTGTATCACCCCAGTATTACAAATATTTCAGGAAACCAAGACGGACATCCGCTTGCCTAGCTAGTTCACCTGAAAAATAATTCAACACTAGGGTGAGATGACACTCAGTAAGACGAAACATCCTTTTACTAGTGTGTGACTACTGAGTTATATTTCTATATAAATAATTTGATTTAAAAATAATATCGTGGATAACTGAAATTGTAAATGCTGGTATAAATAACATATATTAAAACTATATAAATTTACTTATCATAATACTACTACTATTTCTGGAAATCTACTTATACTTGTAATATTTGAGAAAATTTCCCTAGATGGTTGTATGTCATGATTTAACCCCTCATGACAGGGTTGTGCGGCCTGAAGGCGGGACCTATCCTGGTTGGCAGACTAGGGTAAGTCAACTAAACTCTGACAATCTAATCAGCCCCCTCAATCCATATATGATGGAGAGCCTGTCCTGACTTGGGCACAATCGACCTCATACCACTTACTATCTGAGTAAAGTGGTTGCACTCTGAACTGAATGTCTGTAACTACGGTACCGTGCTATGCTGAATCTGATCCATCAGGGTCTGATACTATATAGGTAGATAATATCTTTAACATACTATTTTACCATGATTTGTGAAATAACCATAACCCGTAGAATTTATCTGAAATTCTAAATTAACTAATTGAAAATCTGATTTCTGTATAACTAAATAGTGGGGTGTTATGGTACTGAAAAACTGATTATTCTGAAATAACTAAAAATGTATTTTTCTGAATATACTGTATACTGAAAGTCTTTTAATCTATAAGCATGTAAATATCATGGTATTTCTGTTCATAAACTGTAAAAATGGTATTCACGATTTGTATAAATATGGTACTGTACTCTAATCAAGTCAAGCCACACTAATAAATATTATTATAATCAGGCTCTGAAAACCGTATATATAATTTGAATAATAACTTGATAACAACCTATATTTTGTACTAAAATCATAATGAAGTTTCCTAACATAGCATGTTCCCCTTACTTGACTACTGGAAAGCCCCTACTGAATATCGGTCCTACACCCGCAGGGTTTCCCACTTAACTCCCTGAAAATAACATTCACCAGAACAAAACATCATTATTTCTCTGTCTACTTCATTTCCTACAACTATTGGAAAGCCTAATTTCGAATAAAAGACCTTACCTTGAACCTGAGGAGAAATTCAACTCGATCCCACAGACGATTCGCCCGATAAACTTGGAGAGAACTTCGCCAGGAGCGTCATGGTGGCCTCAGATCGTCAATCCGGCGACTGACAGGGCCGAAATCGAAGAGAGAGGGAAGAAAAACCGTAGGAGAGAGAGAGAGAGAGAGAGGAAGATTTTCACTAAAGGTTTTGCGATTAAACCTATTTTAGGGCTATTTATACTGCGTTCTTCGTCGACGAGCCACGTCATCTCGTCGATGAGGTCCAGAAGGAGGTTCGTCGACAAATACCATCTCCTCGTCAATGAAATTCAGAATTCGAAAAATAGCCGCTCAGTATTTTCTCATCGACGAAATGCTTCCTCGTCGACGAGGTCCTCATGTACCCTCGTCGACGAAGTCCGCATGTACCCTCGTCGACGAAGTCTGCTGCCTCATTTTGTTTCTGTTTCCATTTCCTTCCCTCTTTATTATTTAAACACTATTATTCTTTGGGTCATTACAGAAATAGTGAAACTCTGGTATTCTATATAAGTCAGGTATATTATAGTTCCGCTGCCTAAATGACATGTATGTATAAATAGGTAAATCTTTGGTACCTATGGGTCCGGATTGACTTTGACTACGTTTTATCGTATCAAAGTATTAATAGTATATGGGAAAATAAAAAAAAATATAGCAGAAATTGGGGTTGTTACAGTTTGGTATCAGAGACTAGGTTGTTACATTCTGTAGACTTTAGTGTATAACGAAAACAATACCAGAGTATAGGAACAGATCAGGAATTTAGTAAGTCAATGCTAGGAAGTTAAGATGAGTATTTAGGATTTTGCTTCGTAATCAGGAAGCAGGATTTTCGTAGTGGTTTCTATGTCTTTCTTGGGATGACTATTTCAGGAAAGCCATAGTAAACTATTGTCGGGTTGTGTTTCTCAATTGCTAGACTGAATCTTAAATTGAGAATAAGGATGTCAGATTAAATTGATAATATGAGATTTCAGTTAGATAAATATGTTAGTTAAGTTATGTAGACAGGGTCCTCAGACTATGTTTATTATCTTTTCAGGATGGATCCTAAGAGTAGCTGTGACGACCTGCTTAATTTTCACATTTTTTTCCATAATATAATACAATATCACAAAGCTCAGCAGATCATAATCCATATGGACCCATGGGTACTAGGGATATATCGGTAACACAGTGCAGAAGCTTAAACAGCAGGAAATACACAATCATACTATCATAAATACAAAACCATCCACATAATACCAGAGTTACTACATCCACTGTATTTATATACACACAATACACAACCCAAAAGATAACTAGGGCCATCCCATAAAGTACATCCGACCCTATCAAAACACTTACCCTTCTGGAAGGGTAGACCAACTGTAGTAGATTAGCGGGCCTTTACCCGCTCTCCTATCAGGGGCTCTTGAAATGTTTATAAAATTTGGGGTGAGATACCTCTCAGTAAGGGAAATAAACTAACACTAGTGTGTGGCAACATGAGTATTTCCATGTTCTATATAAAATCATACATAAACATATCAGTATAATTGTCTGCATCATATCTGGGAAACATATATTTTCAAATCATTGCAGAACATACATGATTTTCATAAATATAATTCATCTCGTATAACATAATAAGAAAACAATCCTGATAGGTTAGCTGACTATTGTCATGTATTACCACCTCATGACTGGGTTGTGTGGCTCGAAGGCGGGACCTGACAATGGTTGGCCGACCACTGCCAAGTCAAAAGTACGGTCTGTAAATCTGATGTGTCTACCAGACCTGGTTCGTACACCAGGGGTGCTCACACACTTCTTAAAAACCACATCGACCATCCAATCTCACACCACTCCGTATAGTGGCGTTAACACAAATATCATGATCATGATGACCATGGACACATAACAACGGTACCGTGCAAGTGCTAGCCTAGACCAAGCCAACTAGGTTCTGATATCATATAACATATACTGAAACTGTGATACATGGATATTTCATATCATTAATTATCAAATTAATCATATCATTTTGCATATATATACGTATATCATGAAAATCATTGGCTCGTATGCCGGTATTTCACATTTTACCATAGCTTGGCCCTCATGCCGGCAATCATAACCATAGCACAGCCCGTATGTTGGCAATTCATTCACATAGCTCGGCCCATACACCGGCAAATCATGCACATAGTACAACCCGTACGTTGGCAAATCAATTCCATAGCTCGACCCGTACGCTGGCAAATCATTCACATAGCTCGGCCCGTACGTCGGCAAATCATATCAAAATCTTGGCCTGTATGCCAGTTTTCCATTATAAAAGTATGTATCATTAACAAATTCCCAGAAAACAGTGTTTCATATTAGTTTCTACTCATGCCACACAAAACTGGTTTTTCATATATTTAATATACCATCATTTTCAGTAGTATTTCCCAAATATAAATCATATATAAATATATTTATTTCCCTAAAATCAAATGCTATAATAATATACATACATTTTCATAAAAAAACTAGCTTAGTTTATCCCCTTACCTGATTCTAAAAAGCCCCTAAGAGAAATACTCTTGCACCCGTAGGGTTCCTCGTTCAACATCCTGAAAATAACATTCCCTAGAACTAAAGTTTAGTATTTCTACTTGTATTACGCTTTCTACATCTGTCAAATATGCATATAATGAGTAGAAAGCCTTACCTTGGATTTGGGATGGTTTCCAACTCAGCCCCAAACGATCCACTTTGGCAGATTTGCAGAGAACTTTCCCAGGGGTGTCATGGTGGCTTCAGATCCTCGAATAGGCAAAAATTCGGTCCGAAATCGAAGAGAGAAGGAGGAGTAACTGAAGGTAAGAGAGAGAGAGAAGTTCTACACAGGAAAATGATTGAAAAATCACGTTTAACCCTATTTATCCTACGGGATTCGTTGACGAGCCACGTCACCTCATCGACGAGTCCTGTAGAAAGTTCACCCTCGTTGATGAATTTTAGGCTTCCAAAAATCCTCTCTCGGCATCTTCTCGTCGGCGAATCCTATCCTCGTCGACTAGTCGCCTGTGTTCGTTGACGAGGAGTTGAAAAATTCCTCGGGATTATCCCATCCAAAATGCAATGTCGTCGACAGCCTCCTTCTGTTCCTGTTTCCATTTTTCCATTCTTGTTATTATTTAAATTCTTCGGGACATTACATTCTCCCCTCTTTATAAAATTTCATCCTCAAAATTTACTGTTCATGTAACTCATCGTCCCCTAACAGGAAAAAGGGTCTACTTATTTTATTACTTATCCTCACTTATGGCGAAGGAATATCGTGGTTTCATTTCGAGTCCTGGGAGATTACATATACAAAAGAAAAATTCTCCCAAAACTAAAAGGCTACACTAATTAAATCATTACATGTACTTGCAAAAGTAATACTATCTAACTACTTACATTTTACCTGATTAGACTTCTTGGAATAAACATGGATACCTCTGCCTCATCTGCTCCTTAGATTCCCAAGAAGCCTCTTCAACTGTATGATTCCTCCACAAAACTTTTACCTGAGGAATCTTCTTGTTACGTAACTCCTGTCTTTCCTATCCAGAATCTGTATTGGTACCTCCTCATACACCAGTGAATCACTGAGCTTTAATTCATCATAACTGATGATATGAGAAGGATCTGAGACGTATTTCCTTAACATAGTAACATGGAATACATCGTGGATCCTGGACAACACACATGGCAAAGCTAGCCTGTAGGCTATCGGGCCCACTTTCTCTAGAATCTCAAATGGACTGATAAACCTAGGACTAAGTTAACCCTTCTTTCCAAATCGCATAACCCCTTTCAACGGAGCTATCTTCAAAAACACATGATTACCCGCATCAAATTCCAGATTCCTGCGGCGATTATCGACATAAATTTTCTGTCGGCACTGAGCTGCACTGATTCTATCTATGATAAGCCAAACCTTATCACGCGCTTGCTAAACAAGCTCTAGGCCCACTACTCATTGCTCACCCTTCTCATCCCAATACAAAGGAGATCGACATCTCCTACCATACAATGCTTCAAACGGTGCCATACCAATGCTGGCCTAAAAACTATTATTATATGTGAACTCTACCAGCAGCATGAACTAAGTCCAGTTATCCCCAAAATCTAATACACATGCTCGAAGCATATCTTCTAGTATCTGTATCACCCTCTCAGTCTGCCTATTTGACTAAAGATGGAATGTCATGCTAAACGATAGCTGAGACCCTAGAGCTTCGTGCAAGCTTCTCCAGAACCGTGAAGTGAAATGCGGGTCTCGATCTGACACTATAGATACGGGCACTCCATGAGAACCAACTATCTCCTAAACATAAATCTCTGCTAAATGGTTAAGGGAGTAGCTGATCTTGATAGGTAAAAAGTGGGTGATCTTAGTCAACCGGTCTATTATCACCCAAATAGCATTCTGGCCATGCGATGTCGACGGCAGCCTTGAAACGAAGTCTATGGATATATGATCCCACTTCCACTCTGGGATAAATAATGGCTGCAATTGACCTACTAGCCTCTGGTGCTAAGCTTTTTTACCTGCTATCACGTCAAGCATTGGGCTACATACTCGACAATATCTCTTTTTTCATACCACTCCACCAATAAAACTCTTGCAGATCCCTGTACATTTTTGTACTGTCGGGATGAACTGTATACAAAGATCTGTGAGCCTCCTTTAGAATAGTCTTCTTGATCTCAGTATCGGTTGGAACGCATAATTTGGAACGGAACTGCAAAGCTCCATCGTCTGCAACACTGAATTCCTCCCCCTAACCACTCTACACTCTGTCCATTACCTTTGCTAATTCTGGGTCTTCCTTTTGGGCGGCTTTAATCCTCTCCTACAGAATAGGCTACACCACTAAACTGGAAATGTGAGTCTGAGAACTATTTTCAACTAATTTGATGCCGAGTCTCTCCAGATCCATCATGATCGGATACTAGATCTCCATAGTCGCCAATACTGATTCCTTGGATTTTCTACTCAATGCATCAGCTACCACGTTTTCTTTTCCTAGGTGATAGCTGATGGTACAATCAAAATCCTTAATTAGCTCCAACCACCTTCTCTGCCTCATATTCAATTCCTTTTGAGTGAAAAAGTACTTCAAACTTTTATGGTCAGAGAAGATCTCACACCACTCACCGTACAGATAATGCCTCCAAATCTTCTAGGCATGTACTATTGCAGCTAATTCAAGATCATGTGTAGGGTAGTTCTTTTCATATCCTTTCAACTGCCTAGACGCATATGCCACCACCTTGCCATGCTGCATCAATACACAGCCAAGTCCTTTTAAGGACGCATCATTATAAATAGTATAGCCCTCACTCCCTGATGGGATGATTAGTACTGGCGCTGTGACTAGCCTCTGCTTCAATTCCTGAAAACTCTACTCACAGCTGTCGTCCCACTCAAATCTAACATTCTTCCTCGTCAGTTATGTCAAAGGCCTTGACAAAGCTGAGAATCCCTCAACGAAACGATGGTAATACCCAACTAGCCCCAAGAAACTCCTGATCTCCTGAATGTTCCTCGGTCTAGCCCAATTCACTACCGCCTCAATTTTATTGGGATCCACAGAAATTCCATCTCTTGAGATAACGTGCCCCAAAAACACAACTTTCTCGAGCCAGAAGTCGTATTTACTGATCTTGGCATACAACTTCTTTTCTCGTAGTGTCTGTAGAACCTGCCTCAAGTACGTCTCATGCTCCTTATAGTTCCTCGAATATACCAGTACATTATAAATAAAAACAACAACAAACTGGTCTAGGTATTGGTGGAAGACTCTGTTCATTAAGTCTATAAATACCGCAGGAGCATTCGTCAAACCAAATGGCTTAACAAGAAATTCGCCCATATTTGGTCCTAAAAGCCGTTTTCGATACATCTTCTATCTCACCTTTACCTGATGGTAGCTGGATCTGAGGTCAATCTTCGAATACAACCGTGTACCCTAGAGCTGGTCAAAAAAATTGTTAATATGGGGTAGAGGATATTTGTTCTTGATTGTCACTTTATTAATCTCCCTATAGTCTATACACATCCTTATTGACCCGTCATTCTTCTTCATAAATAGAACTAGAGCTCCCCACGGAGATACATTGGGTCATATGAAGCCATTATCAAGCAGATCTTGCAACTGATTCTTCAACTCTGTTAACTTCGCTGGCACCATCCGGTATGATACTTTAGAAATCAGCGCTGTACCTGGAAGTAGATCAATAGGGAAATCTACCTCACGATCGGGTGGCAAGCCTGGTAACTCATCTGGGAAAACATTTGCAAACTCCTTTACTACAGGCGTTCTAGTGAATTTCAATTCATTCTCTGACATCTCCTTCATAACTGCCACGAACCCCTGACAACCACTCTGCAATAGTTTCCTAGCCTGGATAGCTGAAACTAGCTAAGGTGGGGATTGCACCTGCGATCCTACAAACTTAAATTTTGCGTTCCCCGGAGGTCTGAATATCACTTCTTGTGCTCGACAATCTATGTTGGAAAAATTAGCTGCTAGCCAATCCATGCCAAATATAACATCAAACCCATGCATGTCCAGCACTATCAAATCAGCAGACATAATTTCCCCTTGAATATCAACTGGACAACCACAAAGTATTTTACTACATCTTACTACTGACCTGGTCGGTGTAGCTACCAACAATTCAACATCTAATGGTTGTGTTTCAACCCTACATAATTTAACACACCCCGAAGACAAGAACGAGTGTGTAGCTCCTGAATCAAACAATGCAATAACTTTAAAAGAAAGCATAATAACCATACCTGTCACCACATCACCTGCCATCTCAGCCTCACCCAGCGTTAGAGTAAACACCATGGTTGGAGCGGTATTCCTCTACTGGCCCCCATGTGGCACCTGATAACCTCCCTGGTATGGTCTAGGAATTGGAACTACATCTGGTGGGGTAGGACATTCTCGCACCATATGCTTCGATCTACCGCAGCGATAGCACACCACCCCTCCTGCTCGACACTCTCCCCAGTGTCTCCTACCACAAGTCTGACAGACTGGAGGACCCTGCACTGCCTGAACCTCATGTCCTCTAGTCTCCTGTCTCCGCCCTCTACCATGATTACCTCTCCTCCACTGAATCGGTCTATGACCCTACTGATAACCTGTAGATGCAAATCTCTTCCTCTGTCCCCGCTCCTCTGCATCAAGACGCTCACCAATTTTTGGCAAGGCTTCCCTATCGACTAACTTAGTAAAATCTTGGCATCGCAACACCACCACCTATTTGAATATACTCCACCTTAAGCCTCTCTGATAGTAGCTGGAAAATATCTATCAAAGAACAATTCTTTAAACTGGTTCTATGTCATGGCTATTAGAGTCACCCTCTGCTGCTCCAGCAGTCTCACTGCAGTCCACCACCTCTTAGCCTCTCCTGTCAGTCTATAGGTGGCAAAGAGGACCCTCTGTTCCTCAATACACTGCAGTACAACCAAAACTTTCTCGATTTCTTGCATCCAGTTCTTAGCAGTTGCAGGATCAACTCCACCTGAGAACGCCGGAGGATTCATCTTCGTAAACTTCTCAATAGTGCACCCATAGCCAACTGACGAACCACCCTGCTCCCTCGAGCTCCTAGCAATCTCAACCATAACCTGTTGAGCCACGCTACGTAATACCGCGTCAGAGTCGGTCCCAACTGCACCTGATGACCCTGCTCCATCCCCACTTATTTTAACATTTCCAACTTATTTCTAATTCCCTAGTCTTACATTCTAGGAACACAACTCGACAATAGCTTGCTATGGTTTTCTTGAAATCATCACCCCAAGAAAAACACATAAACTACCACGGAAGTCCTGCCTCTAGACTGTAGAACAAATCCTCAAATCATTTCCTATACTCTGGTATTGTTTCTGTTGCATTCTAAAGTGTACAGAACCTAGCAACCTAGGCTCTGATACCAAACTATGACGACCTGCTTAATTTTCACATTTTTTTCCATAATATAATACAATATCACAAAGCTTAGTAGATCATAATCCACCTGGACCCATGGGTACCAGGGATATATCAGTAACACAGTACGGAAGCCTAAGTTGTAGGAAATACACAATCATACTATCATAAATACAAAACCATCAACATAATACCAGAGTTAGTACATCCACTGTATTTATATACACACAATACACAACCCAAAAGATAACTAGGGCCATCCCATAAAGTACATCCGACCCTATCAAAACACTTACCCTTCTGGAAGGGCAAACCAATCGTACTAGATCAGCGGGGCTTTACCCGCTCTCCTATTAGGGGCTCTTGAAATGTTTATAAAATTTGGGGTGAGATACCTCTCAGTAAAGGAAATAAACTAACACTAGTGTGTGGCAACAGGAGTATTTCCATGTTCTATATAAAATCATACATAAACATATCAGTATAACTGTCTGTATCATATCTGGGAAACATATATTTTCAAATATTGCAGAACATACATGATTTTCATAAATATAATTCATCTCGTATAACATAATAAGAAAACAATCCTGATAGGTTAGCTGGCTATTGTCATGTATTACCACCTCATGAGTGGGTTGTGTGGCTCAAAGGCGGGACCTGACAATGGTTGGCCGACCACTGTCAAGTCAAAAGTACGGTATGTAAATCTGATGTGTCTGCTCGACCTGGTTCGTACACTAGGGGCACTCGCACACTTTTTAAAAACCACATCGACCATCCAATCTTACACCACTCCGTACAACGGCATTAACACAAATATCATGATCATGATGACCATGGACATATAACAACGATACCATGCAAGTGCTAGCCTAGACCAAGCCAACTAGGTTCTGATATCATGTTATGCTGAAACTGTGATACATGGATATTTCATATCATTAATTATAAAATCAATCATATCATTTTGCCTATATACAAGTATATTATGAAAATCATCGGTCTGTACGCTGGTATTTGACATTTTACCATAGCTCGGCTTGTACGTAGGCAAATCATATCCATAGCACAGCCTGTACACTAGAAATTCATTCACATAGCTCAGCCCATATGCCGGCAAATCATACACATAGCACAGCCCGTATGTTGGCAAATCATTTCCATAGTTCGGCCTGTATGTCGGCAAATCATTCACATAGCTCGGCCCGTATGCCACAAATCATATCAAAATCTCGGCCCGTGCGCCAGTTTTCCATTATAAAAATCTGTATCACTAACACATTCCTAGAAAACAGTATTTCATATTAATTTCTACTCATGCCACACAAAATAGGTTTTTCATATATTTAACATACCCTAATTTTCAGCAGTATTTTCCAAATATAAATCCTATATAAATATATTTATTTCCCTGAAATCAAATGCTATAATAATATACATACATTTTCATAAAAGAACTGGCTTAGTTTATCCCCTTACCTGATTCTGAAAAGCCCCTATTAGAAATACTCTTGCACCCGCAAAGTTCCCCATTCAACACCCTGAAAATAACATTCCCCAGAACTAAAGTTCAGTATTTTTATGCGTACTACGCTTTCTACAACTGTCAAATATGAAATAATGAGTAGAAAGCCTTACCCTGGATTTGGGATGGTTTCCAACTTAGCTCCACCGACGATCCACTCCGACAGATTTGTAGAGAACTTTCCCAAGAGCGTCGTGGTGGCTTTAGATCCTCGAATCAGCAAAAATTCAGTTTGAAATTGAAGAGAGAAGGAAGAGGAATAAAAGGGTAAGAGAGAGAGAAAAAGAGAAGTTCTGCGTAGGAAAATGACTGAAAAATCACGTTTAACCCTATTTATCCTGCGGGATTCATCGACGAGCTACGTCACCTCATCGACGAGTCCTGTAGAAAGTTCGTCGACAAACTTCAACCCTCGTGGAAGAATTTAAGGCTTCCAAAAATCCTCTCTTGGCATCTTCTCATTGACGAATCCTGTCCTCGTTGATGAGCTCCTCTTATACCTTCGTCGATGAGTCCCCTGTGTTCATCGGTGAGGAGTTAAAAAATTCCTTGGGATTATCCCATCTAAAATGCAACGTTGTTTCGAGTTCATCGACGAAGTTAACTTCCTCCTTCTGTTCCTGTTTCCATTTTTTCTTTCTTGTTATTATTTAAATTCTTTGGGTCGTTATAGTAGCAGCGCTCATGCCAGTGGTGATGATGGTGCAGGCCCCTCTAGTGCGGGTGGCGATGATTCAGACGTAGTTTTGCGTAGTGTGGCTCAGCAGGTTATGTCTGATATTGCATGGAGTTTTAGGGAGCAAGAAGGACCACCAACAGACAAGGGCTGCACTATAGAGAAGTTTGCCAAAATGAATCCTCTAGTGTTTTCAGGAGGAACTAATCCTACAGTTGTTAAAAACTGGATGCAGGAGATTAAGAAAATACTGACAGTGCTTCACTGCATTGATGAACAGAGGGTTCTATATGCTACGTATAAGTTGACACGTGTGGTTAAGAGATGGTGGATAGTCATGAAGTTTCTTGAGGAATAAAGACTCGTACTAGTGGTCATGACGTGGAACTGATTTAAGGAGATGTTCTTTGATCGTTATTTTCCTCCCATTGTTAGAGAAGTTAAGATAGCATAATTTTTGAATCTGATACAGGGACAACTGACAATTCAGCAATATGCAGTAAAGTTTATTGAGTTGTCACGCTTTGCGCCCTACATCGTTCCAAATGAGGTTAAAAAGGTGAGAATGTTTGAGAGGGGTTTAATGCACGACATCCATAAACAGGTGGCAGTTCTAAAGGTGTAGGATTTCTTTAAATTAGTGGACAGGGCCACAGTGGCAGAGGAGAGCAGCCAGAGGGATGTGGGGACGTCGAGTTAGAGAAACAGGCCCATGCCTCCAGGATTCCAGGTAGGGTCCAGCCAAGGCCCTTGGAGGGGAGACAGGTACGACAGAGCTCCGAGGTAGGAGACTAGGAGACAAGAGGTTCAAGGCATGCAGGCATTTCCAGTTTGACCTACATGTGGAAAGAGACATAGGGGAGAATGCCGAGGGGGAGGAATGTTTGCTATCGATGTGGTGGACTAGGTCATGTAGCACGAGACGCCAAGAGATGATGAGGCTGCAGGTGACATTGTGTCTAGTTTGATTATTGCTTTATCATATAAAGATGTTATTTTATTTGAATTAGGTGCCACCCGTTCATTTGTGTCATTAGGGTATGTGAAATCAACTGGAGTTGAAACACAGCTGTTAGATACTGATTTTTTAGTAGCCACACCAACCGGATTGGTAGTGAGATGTAGAAGGGTGATTAAAAACTATCCAGTGAGTATTTAGGAGAAAATATTATCAGTCGATCTTGTGGTATTAGACATGCAGGGATTCAATATGATATTGGGTATGGACTGGCTGGCAGCTAACTACACCAGCATTGATTGCCATAAAAAAAAGGTATTCTTTAGACCCCCAGGAGAGCAAGAATTTAGATTTGTAGGATCGCATGCGCCTCGCCACAGTTAGTGTCAGCTATTCAGGCTAGGAAGCTACTTTAGGATAGTTGCCAGGGGTATGTAGCTTATACGAAAGAGATACCAGAGGAAGAATTGAAACTTTCTGATATTCCAGTAGTCAATGAATTTTCAGATGTATTTTTGGAAGAATTACCTAGTTTACCACCAGATCGGGAGATTGAGTTTGTTGTGGATTTACTTCCAGGAACAGCACCAATATCTAAGGCCCCCTACAGGATGGCCCCAGCCTAGTTAAAGGAGTTGAAAGACTAGTTGTAGGAGTTGTTAGATAAAAGGTTTATTAGACCTAGTATGTTGCCTTGGGGAGCGCTAGTGCTGTTTGTGAAGAAGAAAGATGGAACACTAAGGATGTGCATCGATTATAGGGAGATAAATAAAGTGACGATAAAAAATAAGTATCCTCTCCCTAAAATTGATGATTTATTTGATTAGTTATAGGCAACCTAGGTCTACTTCAAGATTGATCTTCGGTCGGGATATCATCAGGTAAAAATTAAAGCAAAGGATATTCCGAAGATAGCATTGAGGACTAGATATGGCCACTATGAGTTTGTAGTTATGTCATTTGGTCTGGCTAATGCACCCGCAGCGTTTATGGACTTGATGAATCAGGTATTCCACTAGTACTTAGATCATTTTTTTTTTTTTTGTCTTTATTGATGGTATACTAGTCTACTCAAAGAGTTTTGAAGAGCACAAAGATCATCTGAGACTAGTACTGCAGGTACTGAGAGAAAAGAAGCTATACACTAAGTTCAAGAAATGTGAGTTTTGGTTGAGGCAGGTTACTTTCCTCGGACATGTGATTTTTGGGGATGGTATATAAGTAGATCCAAGTAAGATAGAAGCGGTGGTGAATTGGTTGAGACCGGGAAATATTTAGGAGATCATAAGTTTCCTAGGTTTGGCGGGGTACTGCCGGCATTTTGTGGATGGTTTTTTCGGATTATCGGGTCCATTGACATGACTCACAAGGAAAAATTTGAAGTTTTAATGGATTGATGAGTGTGAGCAGAGTTTCCAAAAATTGAAACAACAACTTGTCACTGCACCAGTGTTATCTATTCCATCAAAATAGGATGAATTTGTTATATACAGTGACGCGTCCTAGAAGGGACTTATGTGTGTGTTGATGTCGGATTGGAGGGTTAGTGCATACGCTTCTCAGAAACTTAAAGTGTATGAAAAAAATTACCCTACCCATGATTTGGAATTATTTGCGGTGGCCTACATGCTGAAAATTTGGAGACATTATCTCTATAGGAGTAGGTGTGAAATTTTTACTCACCATAAGAGCCTGAAGTATTTCTTCACGTGGAAAGAATTAAATATGAAATAGAGGATATGGTCAAAACTGATAAAAGATTACAACTGCACCATCAGTTACCACCTAGGGAAAGCAAACATGGTGGCTGATGCTTTAAGCTGGAAATCAGTGGGAGCAGCACTATTAGCGGTGGAAATTCAGCATTCGATTCAGATGGATTTAGAGAGGTTCAGTGTGGAGTGGGTAGAGGGTGAACACCAGGAATTTATTGCCAACTTGGTACTATACCCTACACTGCAGGAGAGGATTAAAGCTACTCAGAAAAATGATACAGAATGATGGATAAAGTGTAGGATGGACAGGGGGAGGAGTTTAATATTTCAGATGATGGAGCTTTGAGGTTTCATACCAAACTGTGCCTATGTCTCAGATCAAGACCCACAACTCACGTCATGGTTTTAAAGAAATTTGCAGGAGGCTTTGGAGTCTCAGCTAACATTCAACACAACATTTTATCCTCAAATGGATGGACAGATGGAGAGGATGATCCAGATACTAGAAGATATGCTTTGAGAATGTGTGCTGGACTTCAAGGGTAGTTGGATCCAATTTATGCCACTAGTTGAATTCACATATAATAACAGTTACTAGGCCAGCATTGGAATGACACCTTACGAGGCATTATATGGTAGGATATGCCGTTCTCTGCTATACTAGGATGAAGTGGGTGAAAGGCAAGTTTTGGGGCTAGAATTAGTGCTATAGGAATATGATAAAGTCTGACTTATTAGATACATAACTAGTGAACCCCAGAGTTGGAAAAAAAGCTATGTAGATACTCGCAGCTGAAAATTAGAGTTTGATGAAGGAGACTATGTGTTCTTGAAAGTAGCACCGATGAGAGGAGTGATGAGGTTTGGGAGGAAGGGTAAGCTGAACCCTAGGTACATTGGCCCATTTGAAATACTTAAGAGAGTTGGTCCAGTCGCCTACAAATTAGCTTTACCATCAGCATTATCTAGAATTCATGACATATTCCATGTTTCTATGCTAAGGAAATACGTCTCAAATCCCTCCCACATGATTAGCTATGAGGAGTTGGAGCTTAAAGATACTTTAGCATATAAATAAATACTAGTGCAGGTTCTGGATAGGAAGGAATAGGAGTTGAGCACCCAAAAAATTCCACTAGTAAAGGTATTGTGGAGGAATCACATAGTGGAGGAAGATTCATGGGAGTTCGAGGAGGAGATATGACAGAAGTACCCACATCTATTTAGTGGGGATCAGTATTAGCCAGAAAAGGAAGGTAATAGTTCATATAAAGTAAGTATTGTTTCGATTTTGTTTTATACGGTGCAGGATAATTAATGTATATAGTTGTGTTTTGGTTTATAGGATATATTTGGTTTTGGGAGAATTTTGGTTTGTTATTATAATCTATTAGAACCATAAATGTAACCACGATATTCCTCCGCCATAAGTGAGGGTGATTAATAAAAGTACAATGAATTTTTTTCCTTTAGAGGTTAGTACATGTATAGTCAGCAAATTTCAAGGATGAAATTTTTAAAAGGAGGGGAGAATGTAAAGACCCAGGAAAATAATAACAATAAAATAATAAAGGAAAATAAAAGAAGGAGAAATGAATTCTATTAAGGAACATCAGCTGGAGTTGATTGACGAACCTAGGGTTCTTGTCGACGAATGTCCTTCTAGATCTCGTCAACGAAGTACATGTGTCTCGTTTACGAGAAGATATCAAGAGTAGGAAATTCAAGCCATTAAAGGTTTCATCGAAGAACTTATTATCTTCATCGATGAACACCCATTTGCTACTCATCGATGAGTACACGTGTCTCGTTGATGAAGCCATGTGGCTAGTAGTCTATATATAGGAAAAAAAATTAGATTTTCAGCTAGGGTTTTAAGTTCTTCTCATTTTTTCTCTCTAAGTTTTGTTTCTCCCTCCTTCTCTCCTCCGATTCGGTTCTGTTTTTCTCTGTTTTGATTATCAGAAGTTACTATGTTGATCCTGAGGAGATTCTCTACAACTTAGTCGGAGCGGAATGCTGATTTGGGGTTCTTGGGCACCATCCAAAAATCAGGGTAAGTAAGTTATTTTAGGGTTTATGCAGTTATTTAGAATATGTGAACCCAGGAAAGGGGTTAGATGGTAATATACTAGGGTTTGAGTTGTTTAAACTAGCATTAATGTAATTTTAGGGTTTGGAGTTTTGGACGTTGTAAGCGTGATTTAGGGTTTTTTCTATAGGCTTCTCAGGAAACAGGTAAGGGAATAGATTAAGTGAGTTATTTTCAGAAATTTATTTATGAATTAATGTAGTTTTGGGGAATACTGGTATTGAATAGAAAAAACAGATTTTATAGCATGTTATAGTATATTATGGAGTAGAACTCACTTGTGTGGCATGAGTATAAGTTTAATGTAAATACAGTATGTCAGAATTTGTTATTATTTCATAGAACAAGTATGATTTTAAAGTAATTTTCAGAAAAATCATAAATAGTACAGAAGTTAATATTTATAGTATATTATGATAATACAGTCGGCACAGATGTCGTGATATGATAGCCGGTGCAGATACCGAGATCAGTTTTAATATGACAATTTATTCAGAAACTATGAAATGACAGCTTTTATTTAGAAATCTTTAAAAGCTAGATTTCATTTTAGAAATATGAAAATGTTATTTATGAATAGAAATATATTATGTGAAATGTATTATATAGTAACAAAACCTAGATGGTTACGTATGTTATGAGCATGGTACCATTTCTAGCTAGCTAGATTGGAGAGTAGGATACCCACTATGTGCCGACCCATTAGAGATTTGACTGAGAGTAGGATGGGCGGACCAGATTGGTGTATAGCCAACAGTGCAAGCACACTATTCAGGAAGTGTGGGTTAGAGGCCGATTAGCCCCAAAGTGTAGGCGATGAGCAGGATACCCTTTATGTACTAACCCGTTAGAGGTTTGACGGAGAGTAGGATGGGCAGGCCAGGATGGGTAGGCAATCGTGCGTAGTTATGTCATGTTTGACTTAACCTTGTAGGCCACCCAGTGTTAAGTTCAGCCAACAGGCTGCACAACTCAAGTCATGTGGGGTTAATTCATGATATGTTGTTATACATCCAGGATAAAATTTCAGTAATATATAGATTTAATAGATAATTTAAATGATATGAAAATTCATTATGTTATAGTAAGATTATGTTTAAAAAGTACAGATTTTCATGCATTATTAGTTACAACTTAAAGATATATTAGAGCTATATTATTTGCAGTATATGTTTATAAAATGATAAAACTCACGTTGCCACACATTGATATTAGTCTATTTCCCTTATTGAGAGGTGTCTTACCCCAGCATTACAAATATTTTAGGAAATCCCGACATACGAGTGGAGCGAGCTCCATGATAGAGGAGTTTGTTGGTATTACCTCAGTTGCAGGGTAAGTACCAGAGTTCGGTGGTAGGATAGATTTTTGATATATATGTGTATATGTAGAAATAGTGAAACTTTGGTATTGTATATAAGTCAAGTATATCGTTCCACTGCCTAAATGACATGTATGTTTAAATAGGTAATTCCCTCGTACCTATGGGTCCAGGTTGACTTTGACTACGTTTTATGGTATCAGAGTATTAATAGCATGCGGGAAAAAAAATACATAAATATAGCAAAAATAGGGGTTGTTACAATGCTTCCCCCCATGGTCAAGGTTGTGCAGCCCGAAGGTTGGATCTAACCGCGGTTGGCCTACCCGGTTAGGTCAAAATAGAAAATCCATCCATATGTCTGTAGTACGACTGGCCTGCCATAACCTTAGTCGGGACCTAGAGGGTAAAACTATCCTTCTCAATGGTTCAATTAACTATCCACACCACACTCATCACGAGATTGTGTGGTTGCACTAACACCTCACTAGCAATGGTACCGTGCTCAATATCAACAATGGTCCATCAGGGTTCTCATTTATACTTTTCCACTTTCACATTTTAGTTTTCACAATTCATTATTCATACGACATTATTCACATTCACAATTCATCATTCATATTGCATTATTCACATTCCAGTATTCTCATTTTAGTTTTCACAATTCAGTATTTATATTGCAGCGTACACATTACAATATTCATATTTTCACATTTCCTTTCTAGTATTCACATTTCACATTAATATTCCCATATTCACATTTTTCAGTATTCATATCTCATCATATCAATGATATTTTTCATCATTTCATTACACATTTCATCTCACATGAAATTAGGAATAGCTTCCCAAGAGGGGGGGGGGGGGGTGTGGGCTTTTAAAATTTTCTTTTAATTCCTTTTGAGATACCTTAAACTTTCTTTATTTCTTTTAACCAATTCTTGACTTGTTTGTTTAATTCTTTAATCAATCGAGAACTTAGTTCTTTTATCCAATCAATAACACAATTAAACAACCAATCAATTAAACAATATCTTTAAGCCAAACAATCAATTTATTTGCCAAGTACAGTTAAACAACAAACAACCAAACCAAGATATAAAGTATTCAGCACTTTGATAATATAACAACTCAAGATGGTTGTTTGTTTATATTTTCCAAATTTGAACCAAGCCCTGTAGTGAATAAGAATTTATGCTTGCTGATGTAAAGCCCTGTATAGATGAATCAAATCACTCTTCCAAATATTTAGAACTCAAATAAACTCTTGGTAAATTTATTTTTGGGATGTTAACCAAGTAACGTACTCCCGTAAGGTTTTCGCAAGATATGGTGTAACCAACGTACTCCCTTTCGGTTTCCGCAACCCAAATCAAAATTAAACCTTAAGTTTGTTTGATTTCCAAATATATGTAGTTTATATGATTTTCAAATTTAAACCATCCACACAATTTAAATATGCTGAAAATAAAGAGTAAGGAAAAGAGAGAGTGAGATGGAGATTTTTACGAGGTTCGGCTTATACCCAGCCTACGTCCTCGCCTTTGGCAAAACCACCAAAGGATTCACTAAACTTGTTCCGTTGATTGGTGGAATAAACCTTTACAACACTCCTTCACTAGGCTAGAGCCCACCTCTCCAAACAATGTCCCCTCGTTCGGTCACTCCTTTAGGCTAGAGCCTGCCTCTCTAAGCAATATCCCCTTGCTTAGCCAACGATCCAAACAACCCTTGGAATCGTCAAAGAACTATAAGAAACAAGATATAATCTGCGTACAAGTATACTCTCTCAAAGAGCAAGTTAGTGTAATTTCAGTACTACGTACTTTGAATGTAAAATACCAATATGAAATACAGTGAATATCAAGTGTAGAATTCACCAATATCCTTCTTAGATAAGGATTAAAAGTAGGAATTCAAAGGAGGAAGAATTAGCACTTCAGAATTTCTCAGCAAAATAGATTTGCAATGAGTGAGCAAGAGAGCTTTTGGAAGAACAAGAGTGCTTTCAGCTTTACAAGCATATTTTTCAATTCTTGGATGTGTTTTGATTTGCAAAACCATGTATTTATAGGTTTTCAAACTTGTTTCCATGTTGCAAAAGTTTCCTTAAAGTGTTTCCAAAATTTTAGAAAGTTTGGAGCTCAAACGACTATATTTTAAAACATTAGAATTTAAAAAAAAATTTCCCGTTGAACAGTGTTTAGATGTTTGAAGGTTCGAGTTCAGTCATCTGAAGTTCCTTAAACCCCTTTACAAATAGAGCTAGATACAGGGTTAGACGTCTGAAGTAGGGTTCAATCATCTAATGTCGCAAGTTCAGATGACTGAAGTTGCAAGTTCAATCGTCTAAACTGCTACTACCTTCTGTATATTCTGTCCAAAAAATCTTTAGAAGTCTATTCTGTCCAAAAAATCTTTAGACGTCTGAACTTAATCTTCAGACATCTGAAGTCATCTGTTTAGTCGTCTGAAGTCCCTCCCATGAACAGTGTTCAACTGTCTGACAGCAGTAATCCCCCTTCAATGTTTTAGCCATAACTTTTTATGTATAACTCAAAATTAGGTGTTATTTGTGTCAAATGAAAGATAAGAGAAAATAATACAACTTTTATGTTGATCACTTTTCAAAATAATGAGGTTTTGATAATGAAAAATGCACCTGAATATGGCTGTATAAAAACTAACAGCAAACAGAAAAACCTTTTTTGGTGCTTTTTATTCCAAAATTGATTCTAACCCTTTTAAAATAGTTTTTAGCCTTAAAAATATTTTTCAGGTATTTTAAAAGTATCTAAGTCTAAGTTAACCTAAGAGCTTAAAAATATTTCAAACGATATTTTATATATTAAAAGTACTTACATGAAAACTTCTAAAACTTTTCTCATTCTTAAGTCTTCATGTTTTGTTTCTTCAAGCTTCCATCTTTTCTTCAAGCTTTCATATTCTTTGAACTTTATCACTTTGCTTTTCTTTGGCTCTTTGGAATTTAGTATGCCTTGGCTTTCAACAACTCATTCATGTCCTCATATTCTTCTAGGTTTCATATACCATCTTTAAATCCATGCTTTGACTCATTTAAGCTTCATTTGATCCTTGTGAGCACTTTGACCCTACTTTCTCATATATGAGCCATGAAATAACATTACTCACACATATATGTTAAATTCCACTTGTTTGTTAGCATCAAAACAAGATAACAAGATTTTAAACCTTGTAAGACCAACATAACATATATATATATATATCATTTCACATTATTCAACATTTCTTCGTAAAGCATTTCCATATTTCATATTTCATCATTTCTCAGAAGATACTCTTCAGTACATAACACTTTTAATGTTTCTCAATAAAACATTTCTCACATCTTTACAGTTCAGTACATAAGCATCACTAGATTTCTCTTATATTCATTACTGCACAAAACATTTCCATATATGTTTTTATCATATTCTCATTATTCTCTTTGCAAATTACATAACCCAATTTCAAACATGTTCTCAATATAAATCATATGCCATGCAAATTCGTCTAATATTTATATCATAATATTTGTAGGTAAAATATCATATTTCCCTTTTCACATATTCATTCAACCAGTAATTTAAGAGAATGTTGTTTTAATTTATTCCCCTTGCCTGGCTTACTGAGAGGTCCACTAACACCTTAAATCTTATGCTCCATGGCATTCACAGCTCAAAAGCTTGAAATTGCATTAACCCGAGATCAATCAACTCGACCATCATAATATTATCATTTAGTATTCCCTAGGTCCCAAATACTCCAATTTAACATTAAAATTCTAAAATACCCCACTTACCCTGTTTTTGGGATGGTACCCCAGAACCACAAATTGAAAATCTACTTTGATTAAGTTGTAAGGAATTCTCCTAAGAAACTCTTAGTGGTTCCGAATCATCAATCTGGGCTAAGGTCGGAGTGAAATCATAGAGAGAAGGGAGAGAGAGTCATATGGTTTCTAAGAATGAGAGAGAGAGAGAGAGAGAGAGAGAGAGAGAGAGAGAGAGAGAGAAATTTTTGTTTTTAATTTACAATGCTCTTGGGATCCCCTTATAATTAGCACTGCGGAGAAAGCCGTTGTCGGTTTTCTCAAGCACTCATGAAACAGTCGCTAATTTTCTCTTTAACCAGCCCAATTTTTACCGTTTAACCTGTTATCGGCCCGTGGTAAAACCATATAACCGTCGACAATTTTCTTAATACTCCAGAAAATCGTCGCTTCACCAACCCAAAAATCTTCCTTTTCTAATTATTTTTATTATTATATTTTCCGAGTCTCTACATTCTCCCCTCCTTATGAAATTTCGTCCTTGAAATTTTCCATTTATCATATTTCCATTCTTAAGAAGAAACATCATCATTTTATTAATTACCCTCACTTGTGGTGGAGGAATACTGTGGTTACATTTACGGTCCTAGGAGATTACAATAACCTTAATAAAATTCACCCAAAACCATCCATAAAAAAAATAAAAACACTTCCTATCCTCCACTACACTATACAAATCAAAATACATACCTTTAACCCTGAGTCCCACTAAACAAATGTGGGTATCTCTGGCGCATTTGCTACTCCAATTCCTAAGAAGCTTCCTCTATTGCATGATTGCGCCATAACACCTTTACCAGTGGAATGCTTTTTGTGCATAGCTCCTACTCTTTCCGATCCAAAATCTGCACTGACACTTCTTCATAAGACAGCATCATCAAGCTCCAGTGTCTCATAACTGATCATATGGGAGGGATCTAGGACATAATTCCTCAACATAGAAACGTGAAATATGTCGTGGATTCTAGATAAGACCTATGGTAACGCCAACTTGTAGGCAACTGGACCCACTTTTTCAAGAATCTCAAATGGTCCAATATACCTAGGGATCAGTTTACCTTTCCTCCCAAATCTTATAACTTCTTTTAGCGGTGCCACTTTCAAAAACACATGATTCCCTACATCAAACTCTAACTCTCATTGGTGAGTATCTGCATAAATCTTATGCCGACTTTGTGGTGCTCTGATCCCGTTTCTGATGACTTTGACTTTATCTTGAGTCTGCTGTATCAACTTTGGCCCCAAAATTTCTCTTTCCCTAATCTCATCACAGTACAATGGGGATTAGCATCTCCTGCCATATAATGCCTCATATGCGGTCATCCCAATGCTGGTATAATAGTTGTTATTATAAACAAATTCGACCAGCAGCATATGCTGTACCCAGCTACCTCCAAATTCCAGCACATATGCTTGTAGCATATCCTCTAGTATGTATATCGTCCTCTCCGTTTGCCCATCTGTCTGAGGATGAAATGTTGTACTGAACGACAACTGAGAACCCATGGCTCCTTGTAAACTCCTCCAGAAATGAGATGTGAACCGTGGGTCTCAGTCTGAAACTGTAGTCACTGGCACGCCATGGAGTCTAACTATATCCTGAATGTACAACTCTGCCAGTTTGCTCAAGGAGTAGTTAACTCTGATAGGAAGGAAATGAGTAGTCTTCGTCAATCGGTCTATGACTACCCAAATGGCATCCTATCTATGTAGTGCTGACGGTAATCCTGTGACAAAATCCATCGCTATATGCTCCCACTTCCACTTAGAAGTGTAAAGCGGCTACAATGTTCTCGTTGGTCTCTGATGCTCAACATTCATCTGTTGGCATGTCAAACACCAACTCACAAATTCATCGATCTCTTTCTTCATGTTGCTCCACTAAAATGACTCCCAAAGATCCCTATATATTTTAGTGCTACTAGGGTGTACTATATACAAGGATCAATGTGCTTCATGTAGAATCACTTTCTTAATCTCAAGGTTGGCGGGTACACACAACTTGGCATGGAACGTCAAGGTTCCATCATCTTAAATACTGAAATCTTCCCCATACCATCCTGTACTTTTTCCATAAGCTCCATTAACTTTGCATCACTCCTCTAAGCCACTTTAATTCTTTTTTTGTAGGGTCAGTTGTAATACCAAATTGGCAATAAATGCCTAATGATCACCCTCTACAAATTCCACACCGAGCCTTTCTAAATCCATCTAAATCGGATGCTGCATCACCACTGCAGATACTGATGAATATATTGATTTCCGGCTTAAAGCATCTACTACCATATTAGCCTTTCCCAGGTGGTAACTGATGGTGCAGTCGTAATTTTTAATCAGCTCCAGCCATCTCCTCTACCTCATATTTAGTTCTTTCTAAGTGAAGAAGTACTTTAAATTCTTGTGATTAGTAAAAATATCACATCTACTCCCATATAGATAATGTCTCCAGATTTTCAACGCGTAGACCACCGTTGCTAACTCTAGATCATGGGTAGGGTAATTCTTCTCATATTCTTTCAACTGTCAGGAGGCATATGCTACCACTCTCCCTTACTGCATCAGCACACATCCGAGCCCTTTATGTGATGCATCACTGTAAATTATGAAACTCTCTTCAACTAAAGGAATCGTCAACACCGGTGCAGTGATGAGCCACTGCTTCAACTCCTAGAAACTCTGCTTATATTCATCAATCCACTCAAATTTCACATCTTTCCTGGTCAATCTAGTCAATGGACCCGATAATTTAGAAAAACCCTTAACAAATCTACAATAGTACCTAGCCAATCCCAGGAAACTTTTGATATCCTACACATTCTTTATTTTTACCCAGTCTACTACTGCCTCAATCTTGCTCGGATCCACAAAAATACCACCCCTGGATACCACATGTCCAATAAAGGTAACTTGCTTCAACCAGAATTCACACTTCTTGAATTTCGCATACAATTTTCTTTCTTTTAACACCTGAAGCACTATCCTCAGATGTTCCTTGTACTCGTCTGAGCTCTTTGAATATACTAGTATATCGTCAATGAAAACTACCACGAACTGATCTAGATATTGGTAAAAGACCCTATTCATCAAATCCATAAACATTGCAGGAGCATTTGTCAAACCAAATGGTATAACCAAAAATTCATAATGGCCATTGAAGTTCCTTAGAGCTTTGAAAAATTAACCTGGACACATGGTCAGATGTCTAAAGTTTGGGTTCAGACTTTTGAAGTTGCGGGTTCAGATGATTGAAGTCGAGGTTCAGTCTTCTAGTGTGCTTCTGCCTGTTTTTGTGTTTTTCCAATAATTTTTCAGATGACTGAACTTAATCTTCAATCTTCTGAAGAAATTATTTAGACTACTGAGGTTAAACTTTGGTCTTCTGAAGTTGAATCTTCAGACGACTAAGCGTACACTTCAGTCTTCTAAAATTGACACTTCAGTCTTCTGATTATAGGGTTCGGTCTTCTAAACATACCATTTTCTGGATTTTTCTTTTAGTTTCAACAATCTGCTTTTGCACTCTTTCTTTGCTCTTTATAAAATACTTTTCATAGTTTTAAAATATCTCTAAGTCCATAAATATCCCCTAAATATGTTCATGAGATGCATGAGTCCTAAGGTTAGTCTAGGGTATATTTTGTGTTGGTTCTATAAGTCCAATCCGGTTTTGATAATGACAAATCACTTGATATTTGATCTGTGCATTGAGATTGTGAATAAGAACTATATTAAGCAAGCACGCAAGGATAACAAGTCATGGAAGCCATGAAGATTAAAGCATACATGGCACAATCCATGGATCTAAAAGAGTTGGAGAATGAAGATGCAAACGACAAGTTCAAGATCATCATGGGAATGGGTACTTAGAGCTAATGTATTTACATTTCATATGATTTAATTTGAGGCTCAACATATACCCTAGAATGACCTTAAGACTCATGCATCTCATAAACATCATTAGAGAATATTTATGAACTTAGAAATATTTTTAAAACCCCGAAAAATATTTTTATAAAAGAGTTAAGAAAGAAAGCAAAAAAGATTTTTGAACTGAAAAGAAAAAATCCAGTATTTGGGATGTTGACCTTATTGGTCACGCTCGGTTTTGGTAATGACAAATACTCCTATATTTAATGATCATCTAGTTCTTGTGCAGGTCTATATCAGCAGACACATTGATGGCATGTGAAAGCTCAAAGCTTGAAGACCAGTCCGTGTTTTTCAGTTGTAATATATCTCTTAGTGGTCAAAATTGGTCTGTAATAGTAATTAAGATATTTGGTTTGTAATAGGCACACACAACACATGCATGGTTTATTTTGTAAGCTCAAACCAAAAAGTGACCATAGAATGACCTTACGGCTTTCCCTTCGGTCGACTAACACCAAACTTTTTCAGTGTTTTGATTTTGGACATAAATGACCTTAGGACACTCGCATTTGCATATATGCTTGCTAGGCACTTGAATATGGTTCATATGTTTTGAAATGGGACCAAAATGCACACTTGGTGCACTTTTGGTCGACCGAACCAGGTAGTTCATTCTACCCTGGTCGACCGAACCAGGCCTAGGTCAACAGTTGACCAAGGCCCTGGTCGACTAAACCAGGCCTGGGTCAACAGTCGACCAAGGCCCTGGTTGACCAAACCAGGTAGTTCAAAAAGCCCTGGTCGACCAAAACCCCTTAGGGTCAAAAGTTTGACCATTTGGTCAACCGAGCTAGTTTTGTACTCTAACTACCTGGTCAATCGAGGGTCCTCGGGAGAAATCCCAATGGTCTGTTCGACCGAACCAGCCAGTTCAAAATGGCCTGGTTGACCGAACCTCAAAAAATTAAGAAATCGCCCTCTCTTGGTCTACCGAGCCCTCAGTTCAAAAGTCCTTTGGTCGACCGAAACATGTGAGACTTGGTCGACCGAACCTATTCTGGTTGACTGGACCTCTCGGGTTGCCCTGATTTTTACCGCAGTTAAATATTTTTTAAACAGTGTTAAAATGCTTTAAACATCATTAAACTTCCCTAATAATACCCAATAGGTCCCCAACAGTCATATTTTCTCCCATGCTTATATATATGAGATTATTTGTTAACAAGAAGTATAATTAGCCACTTTGATTAGGGGAAATTCTCTGAAATCCCAAAAACCTATACTACTCATTTTTGAGCCTCATTCACTCATGCTTACCTTCCATTAGTGTCTACATCATTTGTAAGTGGATTGAGTGTTTGTTTGGAAAGGTTTGCTCTCCTTGTTCTATTTGATTGACATGATTTTATTTGAGAGCAAAACCTAAGGATTCTTAGGGGACTTTATTGATAAGTCTATCCTAAGAAGACTTTGATAGATCTTCTAAGCTTGCACCTTCATTACAATATTATGAGAAGATCGTATAGTATTTTGTTTGCAAAATCTTTTCAAATATCTAGTGTGGTTTATATTGATAAATATATTTGAAGAGATATTTGTTTATGAGATAGTGGTCTTTGTTGCAATATTTTTTCACTCACATATTATTTGCTGAATACAAAGATTACACATCTTTTGCAAACCAAGCATATACGTTATTTAATACTAACATGCTTGAGACATCTTATTGATTGAAATACTTGAGACTTGACATATTTGTGTGAACTTATTGGCTGAATATCTTATGATACAAAGATTGCTTGTTTGACACCCTCACGTACGCATTATACTGACAGAAAATACTTTTTAGAGTTGAACCATCTAGACCACATTGAGCTTACATATTGAATCATATTGTGGTGTATGTTATTGCGCGCATTTGGGTACATATCTACTTTACATGAAAGCACAATCATTGTACCATTTGATAGTAATACACATCTGTTGTATTTCTAGGCACGTGCTTGAAGAGGGAGACTAGCCGTGGAATAGTCCCAGATTGGCTTAGACCCGGTTAGGAAAGCTAGGTGCGCCATCCTGTTAAGGCGTGTAGGTTAAGGTCAGCCCTATGTTAATTTGACCTGGTTGTAATCGGTGTCGCTCCACCCTTAAGTGAGCTATTAGTGGAATCCTCTGGCTTGCGAGCTAGAGGCGGGGACGTAGGCACAGTTGGCCGAACCCCGATAACATATCGTGTGCCTTGTTTATATTTCTGCATTTTACATTTACCACACATATATGTTAGTGTGAATGATGCGTCTGATTTAAATTTCCTTATACTCTATTTATCAGCGCATTTGGAATTGCATAGAAAGACTCAAGGTTTGTGTAATACTGATTGTAGGATTAGTTGAACCTAGGAAGAAAGTTTAAAATTCCAATTCACCCCCCGTCTTGGGAATACACCTTTTCTAACATAGGAACTTCAGAAGACCGAACTCAACGTTCAGTCATCTGAAGTTGCAACTTCAAAAGACTAAAGATAAGTTTAGTCATCTGAAGAATTTCTTTAGAAGACCGAAGATTAAGTCCAGTCATCTAAAGAATTAATGGTGAAACATAAAACCTGGTAGAAGCACCTCAGAAGACTGAACTTATACTTTAGTCATCAGAACCCGACACTTCAGTTGTCTGAACCCCAACTTTAGTTGTCTTACCCTATGTTCAGGTTAATGTTTGAAGCTCTAAAGAACTTCAGTCGTCTAAACTTGTAGGAAAGTTTGAAAAATTATTTTTTAATGAAAGAACATGCGAGCTAATTCTTGATCCAATGGTTGAGATCTATTCTAAGGGTAAGATACCTATATATTGAACTTCTAAACCTTAGTGTCTAAGATTTTTGAAAGGAGAAGAGAAGAGAAAAACCTTTTTCATACAATGAAGAGATTGCATGTTTAGCACAACTTTGAAAACACTACTGATATAGAGACTCGGTGAACTATATTAATTAAATAATAGGAGGAGGAGAGGAAATGAAAATCGGAATAGAAATTCAGCTGGGTCTCGTTGACGAATAGGCTTATTGGGCTCGTCGACGGGGACACGTGTCTCATTGACGAGGAGATACCGAGAGGAATCTTTCAGGGCCTGAAATTCATTGACGAATGTTATGAGTTCGTCGACGAACTCCCTTCTTGACCTCGTCGACGAAGGCCAGTGTATAAGTATACTAAACTTGGATTTCTTTCAGCAAAATTGCGTAGAAACTCTTTCTCTCTCTAGGTTTTCATCCCTTCCCTCTTCTCTCTAAGATTTTGGGCCGATTTATCCCTGGTTCGACAATCCGAGGCCACCACAACACTCTTGGGAAAGTTTTCTTCAAGTCTACTGAGTGGATTGTTGGTGGGACTATCTTGAATTTCATCCCAAATTTAGGGTAAGGATTTTTATTTAGTATTTGGCTTACTTACAGTTATAGAAAATGTAGTAGTCAAAGAAATACTAAAGTTTTGTTCTGGGAGATGTTGTTTTCATGGTGTTGAGTGGAGAACCCTGCGGGTATAGGACTAGTCATATTAGGGGCTTTCTAGTAATCAGGTAAGGGAAATATGCTATACTAGTTAAAGTAGAGATTTTTACCAGTAAAATATAGTATGTGTTCATGAATTTTCAGGGCAGAAATTTACATGGTTTTATAAGTTATGTTTAATAAATTGTAGTTGTGTGGCATGAGAATATTACTATAGTATAGAGTTTTACACAACTTTTAACAAAATTATGATTATATGCACAGAAGATGCTTTTACACTATTTTTAGGATCATGATTTACAGTATAAATAGACAGAAAGATGTTTTTACAGTTTTTCATAGTACCAAGATTATGCAATTTTACAGAAACCATGACATACAAAAATACAGTTGATACAGAAATACAGTAATATAGTTTACTACAGCGTCATGGTTAATACAGTTAATATAGAATCATGGTAAAACAGATAGACTTTATATAAAAATGTATTCTATAGTATCAGACCATGATGGACTATTACATATCAGTTTACAGAGTACGGTACCGTAGCTATATTTAGTTCAGAGTGCAACCACATTACTCAGATAATATGTGGTATTCAGTAGTCGATCGTGCCTACGTTGTGGACATGCTCCCCATTAGATAAGGGTTGAGGAGGCCAATCTGACTGTCGGAGTTCAGTTGACTTACCCTGGTCGGCCAGCCGGTATAGATCCCGCCTACGGGCCGTACAACCCTATCATAAGGGGTTAAATCATGACATACAATTATCCATCCAGGGAAGTTTTCTCAGTTATTATACGTGTGCTCAAATTTACAAAAAACAGTGGACGTAATTATGAATAATAGAAGTATTATGAATAGAATATTTATGAAGATAGTTATGTTAAGTAACGTAGGTGTGAGTTATATTGCACAATATTTATACATGATTCTTTCATATTCGATTAACCATGATATCTCTAAATCATATTATTATAAATATGTAACTCATTGGTCACACACTAGTGATAACATATTTCGTCTTATTGAGCGTTGTCTCATCACAATGATTTAATATTTTTCAGGGGATCCAACTAGGTGAGCAGATCAGACTCGCAGATAGAGGAGGCTATAATATTGCCCTATCTGAGGGTGAGTATTTTAGGAAGATTATTGTTGTTTGACCCTAGTTAAGGTGATGGCTGAGATGGCCAGGAGCTCAGGGGAGCGTAACTGCACGATCGAGAAGTTTATGCAAATGAAGCCCCCATCTTTTGTTGGAGGAGCTGATCCGGTTATGGCTGAAAATTGGGTCCAGGACATTGAGGAGACAATGGCAGTGCTTCTATGTATGGATGAACAAAAGGTGGTATTTGCGACGTTTAAACTGACAAGAGAGGCAAAACGCTGGTGGAGATCAACGCGATTGATTGAAAAACAGAGGCCGGATCGAGTGATGGTGATGTGGGATCGATTTAAGGAGCTGTTCTTCGAGCGATACTTCCATGCTATCATTTAGAGCACGAAGGCAGCAGAGTTTATGCACCTAGTTCAGGGGAAGATGACAGTATCTCAGTACGCAGCTTGATTTATTAAGTTGTCGTGATTTGCCCCACATTTAGTACTAGACGAAGAGAAAAAGGCAAAGGAGTTTAAAGAAGGTTTAAGGCAGAACTTTTTTGAGCAAGTGAATGGTTTTTGGGCTTAGACATTTGCAAAGGTCGTAGATAGGGCTGCGATTATTGAGAGTTGCATATAGAGAGGTATTGTAGCTCAAAGTCAGAGAAAGAGGCCCACGCCTTAGAGTTTTTAGGCAGGGTCCAGTCATGGGCCTTGGAGAGGAGGCCATGATAGGGGCGATCAGAGGAAAATGGCAAGACCTTGTGAGAATCAGGGTATGCAGAACTACCAAGTATGTCAGATGTGCGGGAGACGACATTTGGGGGAGTGCCGGGTAGGGAGAAATGTTTGTTATCATTGTGGGAGACCCGACCACATGGCACGAGCATGCCCAGGACAGCCAATCCTGGTCCCAGCTCCTAGACTTTATCAGGGAGTTTATTAGGTGCCACGTGGAGACCAGCAAAGGAATGTAGCCCTAACGAGGGTTTATGCTTTGACGCCGGGTGATGCTGAGACTGCTCCAGATGTAGTGACAGGTACTTTTACTGTTCTATCATATCAAGTTACTATTTTATTTGATTTAGGTGCTACTTATTCCTTTGTCTCTGCGACCTATGTCAAATTGTCTAGAAATGAGACCCAGTATTTAGATGTGGAATTGTCAATGGCTACATCGTTAGGGTCAGTGGTGCGTTGTCAAAGAGTGCTAAGGGGTTATCCAATAGAAATTCAAGGGAGAGTGTTACCAGCTGACTTGATCATATTAGATATGTGTGAGTTTGATGTAATACTGGGTATGGATTAGTTGGCAGATAATCATGTCAGTATTGATTGTCATCAGAAAGAAGTAATTTTTAGACCCCCTGGCGAGCAAGAATTCAGATTTGTTGGTTCACATGTACGTGCTATATCTAGTTAGTGTCAGCCATGCAGGTGAGTAGACTGCTCTTGGACGGAAGTCAGGGGTTTATGGCTTTTGTAAAGGTGTTAGAAAATGAATCGAAACTTGACAGTATACTAGGTAAGGAAATTTTCAAATATTTTTCCAGAAGAGCTACCTAAGTTGCCTCTCGATCGCGAGGTAGATTTTGCTATAGATTTACCTCTAGGGATAGCATCGATCTCTAAGGTTCCTTATCATATGGCTCCGACTGAATTGGGAGAATTAAAGGATCAGTTGTAAGACTTGCTAAATAAAGGATTTATACGACCCAATGTATCACTGTGGGAAGCTCCTGTGTTGTTCGTAAAGAAGAAAGACGGGTCTATGAGGATGTGTATTGTTTACAGGGAGATAAAAATGGTCACTATTAAGAACATATGTAATGACCCAAAGAATAATAGTATTTAAATAATAATTAAGAGAGTGGAAAAATGGAAACAGAAAAGAAAAGGGGGCCACAGCAGCGTTCGTCGATGACGATGCATTATGAGCTCGTCGACGAAGGTGTGTTTCATCGATGAGAAGATACCGAGAAGATATTTAGGCCTCTGAATTTCGTCGAGGAAGGGAAGTGATTGTTGACAAATTGCCTCTTAACCTCGTCGGCGAGGTGATGTGGCTCGTTGACGAAGCCCATGTTATAAATAGTGTAAACCTCAAATTTTACGCAGAAAAATCAGAAAATATATATCTCTCTCTCTCTCTCTCTCTCTCTCTCTCTCTCTCTCTCTCTCTCTCTCTCTCCTCCCTACGGTTTCTCTCTCCTCTCTCTTTGATTTCGGTTCCGTTGTTCATCCGATCGATGATCTGAGGCCACCACAACACTCCTGGGGAAGTTCTCTCCAAATCTATTGGAGCAGATCGTTGGTGGGACCGAGTTGAAATTCATCCCTGAGTTGAGGTAAGACTTTTTATGCAAAATTTGGTCTTCTCATAGTTATAGGAAATGTTATTCAAGAAAAAATACTAAAGTTTAGTTCCGGGAGTTGTTAAATTCAGGGTGTTGAACGGGGAACCTTGCGGGTGTAGGATGAGTGGATTTTTAGGGGTTTCTTCTCAGTGTTGGGTAAGGGAATAAATTAAAGTAATTATTTTTCGTGCCAGAAAATATGATTTTTAGAATGGAACGTTTATTCAACATTGGGTGACATGAATATTATTTTACCTGGAAATTATTATGTTATGAAAATTTTACGAATAAGCACGCTTTTACAGATTTTGAGATAATGTAGTACATTTTGGTTTCAAAATACTTGATAAATGAATTATTTATTCAGAACGATATTTATGAAATGTTCGGCACAAAGTCGTGTATGATATATGATTTTGGCGCAAGTCTGTATGTATGATTTTGGCGCAAGGCCACAAATATGAAAGTAAACAGCGCAAGGCCTTATGTTTTTATGTTATTACAAAACATGCTATCAATCTATTTTTGTTAAATTGTAAATTATCATGTATTATGTATTATTAGAACCCGGATGATAGTTCAGTTCAGTTATAAGGGCACGATACCGTTGTTATATAGATCAAATATTTTGCTCAGACTTATGCTAACCGCCCCACAAGGGGGTGGGAGATGGATAGTCGATGTGGCTTTCAATGTTGAGTTGTAGACGTCCACCTGGTAGTCCGAACCAGGGTGTGTTGTGCCCATCGTACTTATAAACATTTTTGACTAGGTAGTGGTCGGCCAGCCATTGTCTGGTCCTGCCTTTGGGCTACACAACCCATCATGGGGGGTAATATATGACATCAGCTAGCTATTCATCCTGGGTGAATTTTCAGTATTATCAGTTATATCATAAGTTTCATGATTAGTATGAAGTTTTAGTAATTATGAAAGTGTATGATTATTCCATTATGATATGATGAATGTTTACCAGCATATTAAATAGACTGTATATGTATTATAGCATTAAATATTCACGTTGCCACACAATTGTGTTTAGTTTATTTTCCCTTACTGAGAAGTGTCTCATCCCCAAACTTAAATAATTTTCAGGAAACCCAGAAGGATCAGCGGGGCGAGGCCGCTGTTGAGTTTGTTGTGCTTCTTTGCTAGGAGGGTAAGTTTGAACTAGGATTAGGAGATTTTGATGTGCGATCCTAGAGTTATTTTTGTATTTTGGGAGACTGTATATAAATATAGATATTTGGGAATGTAGTTAACTCAGGTATTATGTATTTGTGGTTACGAGTATGTGATTTACATTTACTACTGCTTAGGTTTCCGCTGTGAATGTCAAATGTGTCCTTGTTACCCTCGGGTTCGGGTTGACCTTATTATTAAATATGTTTTATTATATGATAAATTAAGTAGGTCATTACAGTTTGGTATGAAAGCCTAGGATACTAGGTTCTATAGACTCTAGAATGCAGCAGTAATAATACTAGAGCATACGACAAGGGAATTTGAGGTCTGGTTTTGTAGTCTAGATGCATGACTTCCGTGGTGGTTTGTGTGATTTTCCTGGGGTGGCGATTTAGGAAAGTCCTGATAAACTATCGTCGGGTTGGGTATCTAGGTGCAGGATTGAACCTTGAATTAAGATCAGGAGAGATGAATTAATTAGGAGAATATATTATATTAGTTAGATTATATGTATAGAAAAGCGGTTCTAAGTTAAGTTAATTATTTTTCAGGATGGACCCTAGTGGCAGTAGTGCTCATGCCAGTGGGAATGAGGGAGCTGGACCCTCTGGCGTGCGGGTGGTGACTCAGACGCAGTTTTACGTAGTGTGGCACAGCAGGTTATGGCAGAAATTGCCAAGAATTTCAGGGAGTTAGGTAGTTCATCTGCAGGCCACGACAGCTCGATAGAGAAATTCAGTAAGATGAATCCTCCGACCTTCTCAAGAGGAACTAATCATGCAGTCACTGAGAACTGGGTGTAGGAGATTGAGAAAGTATTTGCAGTGCTGTAGTGTTAAGATGAGTAGAGGGTATTATTTGCTACATATAAATTGACTGGAGAGGCCGAGAGATGGTGGACGATGGTGAAACTCTTAAAGCAGTAGAGGATAGTACCTGTGGAGATGACATGGGAGCGATTTAAAGAGATATTCTTCGATAGGTATTTTCTAGTCTCATCTAGAAAAGCTAGGATAGAGGAGTTCCTGAATCTGAAGCGGGTACAGTAGACCGTACAGAAGTACGCGGCGAGGTTCATCGAGCTATCTCGCTTCACCCCGTACATTAATCTAGATGAGGTGAAAAAGTTACAGCAATTTGAGAGAGGTATGAGGAGAGAAATATATAAGCAGGTGTCGATACTGAAGTTGTAGGATTTTACTGAGCTGGTAGATAGGGCCACTATAGTGGAGATTGGGGAGCGGTTGGAGGTTAAGGAGTAAAGGCAGAAGAAGAGATCCGCATCTTCTGGTTCCCAACAGGAAGTTAGTCGTGGTTCATAGAAGAGAGGTGGCTACTACAGAGATCGGAGGCAGGAGGCTGGGACTCATGGTTTCCAAGGTATGTAGCCACTTCCAGCTTGCCTGACTTGTGGGAAGAGACACCTAGGGGAGTGTCGTGCCGTGGAAGGTTTTTGCTACCGGTGCGGGGAGTCAAGGCATGTGATGAGGGATTGTCAGGCTTAAATTGGTGCTGCTTCTGCTCCTAGATCTACTTGAGGAGGCTACTAGGCACCATGTGGAGGCCAGTAGAGGAATATGGCTCCAGCTAGGGTCTTTGCTCTGGCATCGGGTGATGCTGAGGCGGCCGGCGATGTGGTGATAAGTTTGGTTAATATGTTTTCATTTAAAGTTATTGCACTATTTGACTCAGGGGCCATGCACTCGTTTACATATGTGGAGCGTGTTAAATTATGTAAGGCAGACACACAATTATTAGAAATTGAATTATTAGTGACTACACCGACTAGGTCAACGGTGAGGTGTAGTAGGATGCTTCGGGGCTGTCCAATTGACATTTAGGGGAGGATTTTATTTGCTGATTTGGTACTGCTGGACATGCACGGGTTTGATATCATTTTCAGCATGGATTGACTAGCAGCTAACTTTGCCAGTATAGATTGCCATGCAAGAGAAGTGATATTTAGACCTCCAAGGAAACCAAAATTTACATTTATAGGGTCACGAGTGCAATCTCTACCTCAGATGGTCTCAACTGTTCAGGCGAGGAGATTGCTTCTGAGTGGTTGTCATAGATTCGTGGTTTTTGTGAAGGAAATGTCATAAAATGAAATGAATCTTATTAATGTGCCAGTAGTGAAAGATTTTACAGATGCATTTCCAGATGAATTACCAGGCATGCCACCTAATCACGAGGTGGATTTCCCTATTAATCTACTTCTAGGTACAACGCTGATCTTTAAAGCACCATATCGAATGGCGCCAGTAGAGTTGGCAGAATTAAAAGATCAGTTGCAAGATTTACTTGATAAGGGCTTCATCCGACCTAGTGTATCTCCGTGGGGAGCTCCAGTATTATTTATGAAGAAGAAGGATGGGTCTATGAGGATGTGCATAGATTACAGGGAGATTAATAAAGTGACAATCAAGAACAAGTATCCTCTACCCCGTATAGATGACTTGCTTGATCAGTTCTAGGGTACATAGGTGTATTCTAAGATTGACCTCAGATCAGGTTACCATCAAGTAAAGGTAAGAGTAGTGGATGTATCGAAGACGGCTTTTAGGACCAGGTATAGGCATTACGAGTTCCTTGTTATGCCATTTGGTTTGACAAACGCTCTTGCGATATTTATAGATTTGATGAATAAGATCTTCCATCCATATTTAGATAAGTTTGTTGTTGTTTTTATTGATGATGTACTGGTCTATTCGAGGAGCTATAAGGAGTACGAGATACATTTGAGGCAGGTTTTACAAATGCTCAGAGAGAAGAAGCTGTGGATCCCAGTAAAATTGATGCAGTAGTAAATTGGGCTAGACCAAGGAACGTCTAGGAAAGTAGGAGTTTCTTTGAGGGATTCTCAACTTTATCAAGGCCTATAACACGAATGACTAGAAAGAATTCCAGATTTGAATGGGACGACAGCTGTGAGCAGAGTTTTCAAGAATTGAAACAGAGACTTGTCACAGCACCAGTACTGATCATCCCATCAGGGGGTGAGGGTTATGTTATTTACGGTGATGCGTCCTTGAAGGAACTTGGTTGTGTACTGATGCAGTATGGTAGGGTGGTGGCATGTGCATCTAGACAATTAAAAGAATATGAGAAGAACTACCCTACCCATGATCTTGAATTTGCTGCAGTAGTACATGCATTGAAGATTTGGAGGCATTATCTGTACGACGAGTGGTGTGAGATTTTCTTCAACCATAAGAGTTTAAAGTATTTCTTCACTTAGAAGGAATTGAATATGAGACAGAGAAGGTGGTTAGAATTAATTAAAGATTTCGATTGTACCATCAGTTAACACCTAGGGAAAGCAAATGTGGTAGTTGATGCACTGAGCGGGAAGTCTGGGGAATCAGCGTTGGCGGCTAAGGGGATCTAGCATCCAAACATGATGGATCTGGAGAGACTTGGCATAGAGTTGGTAGAGAGTGATCCTCTAGTATGTATCGCCAGTTTAGTGGTACAACCTACTCTGCATGAAAGGATTAAAGCCGCTCAGAAGGAAGACCCAAAATTCAAAGAGGTGATGGTTAGGGTACAGACTGGTTAGGGAGAGGAATTTTTCATTTCAGATAACGGAACTTTGCGGTTCCATTCCAGATTATGTGTTCCTACTAATCTTGACATCAGGAAGACTATCTTAGAGGAGGTTCACAGATCTTTGTATACAGTTTATCCCGATAGTATGGAAATGTACAGGAATTTGTGAGAGTTTTATCAGTAGAGTGGTATGAAGAAAGAAATTATTGAGTATGTAGCGCAGTGTCTGACATGTTAGCAGGTAAAAGCTGAGCATCAGAGGCCAGCGGGTCAGTTACTGCCGTTATTTATCCTAGAGTGGAAGTGGGACCATATATCTATGAATTTTGTCTTAGGGCTGTCGTCGACATTGGATGGCTAGAATGCGATTTGGGTGATTGTAGATCAGTTGACCAAGATTGCCCATTTCCTTCCTATCAAGATTAGCTATTCCCTCAGCCGTTTGGTGAAGATTTACATTCAGGAGATAGTCTATTCTCACGGGGTGCCTGTGTCCATAGTGTCAGATCGAGACCCACGTTTCACATCACCGTTCTGGAGAAGTTTGCAGGAAGCTCTAGGGTCTCAGCTATCGTTTAGCACAGAATTCCATCCTTAGTCAGACAGGCAAACTGAGAGGATGATACAGATATTGGAAGATATGCTCCAGGCGTGTATATTGGATTTTTGGGGTAGTTGGACTCAGTTCATGCTGCCGGTAGAGTTCGCGTATAATAACAGTTATTAGGCCAGCATTAGCATGTCACCGTTTGAGGCTTTATATGGTAGAAGATGTCAATCTCCTTTGTATTGGGATGAGATGGGTGAGCGGCGAGTTGTGGGACCAGAGCTTGTGCAGCAGGCGTACGATAAGGTTCGGCTTATTAGGGATAGAATCAGTGCAGCTCAGAGCCGAAAAAATAGTTATGCCAATAATCACCGCAGGAAGTTAGAATTTGATATTGGTGATCATGTATTTCTAATGATAGCTCCGTTAAAAGGAGTTATGAGGTTTGGAAGAACGGGTAAACTTAGCCCTAGGTTTATCGGTCCGTTTGAGATTTTAAAGAAGGTGGGACCAGTTGTCTACAAGTTAGCTTTACCACTTGCGTTATCTAAGATGCACGATGTATTCCATATTTCTATGTTGAGGAAATACGTCCCAGACCCTTCTCATATTATCAGTTATGGTGAGTTAGAGCTCATCAATTCACTGGTTTTCGAGGAGATACCAATACAGATATATAGAAGAGAGCAAGAATTGCGTAAGTAAACATGTAGTATTTCTTTTACAGGTACATGTAATGCTTTAGTTAGTAAGTGGTATTTTAGTTTTAGGGGACATTTTCTTTTAATATATGTAATCTCCTAGGACTCAAAATGTAACCATGGTATTCCTCCGCCATAAGTGAGGGTAAGTAATAAAATAAGTAGACCATTTTACCTTTAAGGGATGATGATTTATATGAATACAAAATTTCAAGGACGAAATTTTGTAAGGAGGGGAGAATGTAATGACCCAAAGAATAATATTATTTAAGTAATAATAAAGAGAGTGGAAAAATTGAAACAGAAAAGAAAAGGGGGCCACAACATTCGTCGATGGTGTTGCATTATGAGCTCATTGATGAAGGTGTGTTTTGTCGATGAGAAGGTACCGAGAAGATATTTGGGCCTCTGAATTTCATCGATGAAGGGAAGAGTTCATCAATGAATTGCCTCTTAACCTCGTCGACGAAGCCCATGTTATAAATAGAGTAAACCTCATATTTTACGTAGAAAAATCGGTAGAATTCTCTCTCTTTCTCTCTCTCTCTCTCTCCTCCCTACTGTTTCTCTCTTCTCTCTCTTTGATTTTGGCTCCGTCGTTCACCGGATCTATGATTTGAGGCCACCACGATGCCCCTAGGAAAGTTCTCTCCAAATCTGTCGGAGCGGATCATTGGTGGGACTGAGTTGAAATTCATCCCTGAGTCGAGGTAAGGCTTTTTATGCAAAATTTGGTCTTCTCATAGTTACAGGAAATGTTATTCATGAAAAAATACTGAATTTTAGTTCTGGGAGTTGTTAAATTTAGGGTGTTGAACGGGGAACCCTGTGGGTGCAGGATGAGTGGATTTTTAGAGGGTTTCTTCTCAGTGTCGGGTAAGGGAATAAACTAAAATAGTTATTTTCCATGCAAATTATATTATTATTATTTATCAGCAAATTTATTTTCAGGAAGCATGTATAATATATATGAAGATATTGGTAATAATGCATATTTGAGAAAATATTGCTATTATGTTAAAATGTATATATATATATATATATATATATATATATATATATATATATATTAGAATGACATGCCAAGAAATATGATTTTTAGAATGAAATGTATGGTTTATTCAGCATTGTGTGGCATGAATATTATTTTACTTAGAAAGTATTATGTTTTGAAAATTTTATGGATAAGCACGTTTTTATAGATTATGAGATAATGCAGTACATTATGGTTTCAAAATACATGATAAATGAATTATTTATTCAGAACGATATTTATGAAATGTTTGGCGCAAGGCTGTGGTTGATAGTCGGCGAAAGGTTGTGTATGATATATGATTTCAGTGCAAGGCCGTATGTATGATTTTGGCGCAAGGCCATAAATATGAAAGTAAATGGCGCAAGGTTGTATGTTTTTACGTTATTACAGAACATAATATCAATCTATTTAAGTTAAACTGTAAATTGTCATGTATTATGTATTATCAGAACCTTGACGATAGTTCAGTTCACTTACAGGGGCATGGTCCCGTTTCTATACAGATCGGATATTATGTTCAGACTTGTGCTGACAGCCCCACAAGGGGGTGGGAGATGGATAGTCAATGTGACTTTTAGTGTAGAGTTGTAGACGTCCACCTAACAGTCTGGACCAGGGTATGGCGGGCCCATCATACTTACAGACAGTTTTGATTCGGTAGTGGTCAGTCAGCCATTGTTGGGTCTCATCTTCGGGCTGCACAACCCGTCATGGGGGGGGGGGTAATACATGACATTAGCTAGCTATTCATCCTGGGTGAATTTTTAGTATTATCAGTTATATAAGACGTTTCATGATCACTATGAATTATTAGTAATTATGAAAATAGATGATTATTCCATTATGATATGATGAAAGTTTACTAGCATATTAAATGTACTGTATATGTATTATAGCATTAAATATTCATTTTTTCACACAACTATGTTTAGTTTATTTTCCCTTATTGAGAAGTGTCTCGCCCTCGAACTTAAATAATTATCAGGAAACCTAGAAGGACCGGTGGGGCGAGGCTGCCATTAAGTCTGTTGTGCTACCCTGCTAGGAGGGTAAGTTTGAACTAGGATTAGGAGATTTTGATGGGGGATCCTAGAGTTATTTTTGTATTTTGGGAGACTATATATAAATACAGATATTTGGAAATGTAGTTAACTCTGGTATTATGTATTTGTGGTTATGAGTATGTGATTTACATTTACTGCTGCTTAGGTTTCCACTGTGAATGTCAGATGTGTCCCCGTTACCCTCGGGTTTGGGTTAACCTTATTATTAAATATGTTTTATTATATGATAAATTAAGTAGGTCGTTACAACAGATATCCTTTACCCCATATAGAGATTTGTTTGATTAGCTCCAGGGTACACGAGTGTATTCCCAGATTGACCTCAAATTAGGTTATCATCAAGTGAGGATAGAAGCAGAGGACGTTTCGAAGACGGCCTTCAGGACCAGGTATGTGCACTATGAATTTCTTGTTATGCCATTTGGTCTGACGAATGCCCCAACTGTGTTCATGGACTTGATGAATAGAGTTTTTCACCAATATTTAGACTAGTTTGTAGTGGTTTTTATTGATGATATACTGGTTTACTCGAGGAGTTTTGAGGATCATGAGGCACACTTGAGGTAGGTACTGCAGACGCTCAGGGAGGAAAAGTTGTATACCAAGTTTAGTAAATGTGAATTTTGGCTAGAGGAAGTTTCATTTTTAGGTCACGTGATCTCAATGGATGGTATTTTTGTGGATCCCAGTAAAATTGATGCAGTGGTAAATTGGACTAGGCCGAAGAATGTTTAGGAAGTCAAAAGTTTCTTGGGACTGGCAGGCTATTACCGTCAATTTGTTGAGGGGTTTTTAGCCTTATCAGGGCCTCTCATGCAGTTGACTAGGAAAAATGCCAGATTTGCATGGGATGAAGAATGTGAGCAGAGTTTTCAGGAATTAAAGCAGCGGCTCGTCACTACACCAGTATTGACGATTCCATCGAGAGGTGATGGTTATGTAATTTACAGTGATGCGTCTTTGAAAGGGCTTAGTTGTGTATTGATGCAGCATGGTAGGGTGGTAGCATATGCTTTTAGGGAGTTGAAAGAGTATGAAAAGAATTACTCTACCTATGATCTGGAATTGGCTGCAGTGGCACATGCACTAAAGATTTGGAAGCATTACTTGTATGGTGAGAGATGTGAAATATTTTATGATTATAAGAGTTTAAAATACTTCTTTATGCAAAAAGAGTTGAATATAAGGAAAATAAGATGGTTATAACTTATCCATGATTACCATTGCACTATCATCTACCACCCAGGTAAAGTAAATATGGTGGCTGATGCACTGAGTCATAAATCAGAGGGTACAACGCAGTTAGCTGTAGTAATTCAACACCCAGTTCAAATGGACTTGGAGAGGCTCGACGTGGAGTTAGTGGAGGATGATCCTTAGGTATTTATTGCCAGTCTGGTCGTGCAGCCTATGCTATATGAAAAGATTAAAGCTGCCGCTTAGGGGAATGATCTAGAATTAGCAGAGGTAATAGCCCAAGTATAGGATGGTCAAGGAGAGGAATTTAACATTTCTAACGACGGGGCTTTAAGATTTTGCACTAGATTGTGCATACCTGCGAATGATGATATTAGGAGAACGATTCTAGAGAAGGCTCATAGATCTCTATACACAGTTCATCCCGGTAGTACAAAAATGTATAGGGATCTGCGAGAGTATTTTTAGTGGAGTGGTATGAAGAGAGAGATTGCAGAATTTGTGCACCAATGCTTGACGTGCCAGCAGGTTAAGACCGAGCACCAAAGGCCGGCAGGACAGTTGCAGCCACTCCACATCCTTAAGTGGAAGTGGGACCATATATCCATGGATTTTGTTATTGGACTACTGCCGACACCGCATGGTTAGAATGCCATTTGGGTAGTTGTGGATAGGCTGACGAAAACATCTCATTTTATACCCATTAAAGTTAGCTACCCTATGCACAGATTAGCAGAGATTTACATTCAGGAGATAGTTCGACCCTATGGAGTGCTGATATCTATAGTTTCAGACCGTGATCCATGCTTTACATCATGATTCTGGAAGAGCTTATAAGAGGCTTTGGGGTCTCAGTTAGCATTCAGCACTGCTTTCCATCCTTAGATAGATGGTCAGACAGAGAGAACAATTCAGATACTTGAGGATATGTTACAAGCATGTGTATTGGATTTTGGGGGTAGCTGGACCCAGTATTTGCGACTAGTGGAATTTGCCTACAACAACAGCTATTAGGCTAGTATAGGCATGACACCTTATGAAGCGCTTTATGGTAGGAGGTTTCTTTCTCCTTTATACTGGGGTAAGCTAGGTGAGAGGCAGGTTTTGGGGCTAGAAATAGTGTAGCAAATGTATGATAAAGTTTGACTTATTCGAGATAGAATCAGTGCAACACAGAGTCGGCAGAAAAGCTACGTAGATAATCGCCGTCGGGAATTGAAATTTGAAGTGGGGGACCATGTGTTCTTGAAAATAGCACCACTGAAGGGAGTCATGAGGTTTGGGAAGAAGGGTAAGTTAAGCCCTAGGTTTATTGGTCCATTTGAGATACTCGAGAAAATTGGGTCAGTTGCCTATCAGCTAGCCTAACCACCAGTTCCATCCAAAATACATGACGTATTTCATGTTTCTATGTTAAGAAAATACGTCCCAGATCCTTCCCATATTATTAGTTATGCCGAATTAGAATTCAATGATGCTCTTGCATATGAGGAAGCCCTAGTGCAAATCTTGGATAGAAAGGAACATGAATTGCGCAGTAAAAAGATACCACTAGTAAAATTCTTGTGGAAGAATCATGTGGTAAAAGAAGCTTCTTAGAAGTTTGAAGCTAAAATTAGGCAGAAATACCCACATTTATTTAGTGGGATATAACAGTAATTTGTAAATTAAAGTAATGTTAATTTTATTTTATCTAGTATGGTGTAATTGTTATATAGAGTATAGGATAGGTAGTGTTTTTGATTTTGGGAGAATTTTCTTTATTAGATATAATTGTAATCTCCCAGAACTACTTATGTAACCACGGTATTACTCTGTCATAAGTAAGGGTAAGTAATAAAATAATTAGCCCATTTTCTTTAAAGGATGGTGAATCATATGGATAGTAAATTTTGAGGACGAAATTTTTATAAGGAGGGGAGAATGTAGAGACCTGGTGAACTATATTAATTAAATAATAGAACGAGGAGAGGAAAAGAAAACCGGAATAGAAATTCAGCAGGGTCCTGTTGACGAACAGGCTTACTGGGCTCATCGACAGGGACACGTGTCTCGTCGATGAGGAGATACCGAGAGGACTTTTTCAGGGCTTGAAATTCGTCGACGAGGGTTATGAGTTCGTCGACGAACTCCTTTTTGACCTTGTCAATGAAGTGACATGTCTCGCTGATGAAGGCCAGTGTATAAGTATACTAAAATTGGATTTCTTTCAGCAAAATTGCGCATAAACTCTTTCTCTCTTTAGGTTTTCGTCCCTTCCCTCTTCTCTCTAAGATTTTGGGCCGGTTTATCCCCTGTTCGACAATCTGAGGTCACCACAACACTCCTGAGAAAGTTCTCTTCAAGTCTACTAGAATGGATTGTTGGTGGGGCTATCTTGAATTTCATCCCAAATTCAGGGCAAGACTTTTTATTTAGTATTTGACTTACTTACAGTTATAGAAAGTGTAGTAGTTAAAGAAATACTAAAGTTTTGTTCTGGGAGATGTTGTTTTCAGGGTGTTGAGTGGGGAACCCTACGGGTATAGGACCAGTCATATTAGGGGCTTTCGAGTAATCAGTTAAGGGAAATATGCTATGCTAGTTAAAGTAGAGATTTTTACTAGTAAAATATAATATGTGTTCATGAATTTTCAGAGTAGAAATTTACATGGTTTTATAAGTTATGTTTAATAAATTTTAGTTGTGTGGCATGAGAATATTGATATAGTATAGAGTTTTACACAACTTTTTACAAAATTACGATTATATAGTTTCTACAGTATCATGATATACAGTTTATACAGTTTTATTACAAGTTAAGGTTATATCATAATGATAGAATCATGATTTACAATATATACACAGAAAGATGCTTTTACACTATTTTCAGGAACATGATTTATAGTATATACAGACAGGAAGATGTTTTTATAGTTTTTCATAGTACCATGATTACGCAGTTTTACAAAAACCATGACATACAAAAATATAGTTGATACAGAAATACAGTTGATACAGTAATATAGTTTACTACAGCGTCATGGTTAATACAGTTAATATAGAATCATGGTAAAATATATAGACTTTATATAGAAATGTATTATATAGTATCAGACCCTGATGGACCATTATAAATCAGTTTGCAGAGCACGGTACCGTAGCTATATTCAGTTCAGAGTGCAACCACATTACTCAGATAGTATGTGGTATTAAGTCAATCTTGTTTACGTTGTGGACATGCTCCCCTTTAGATAAGGGTTTAGAAGGCCGATCTGACTATCGAAGTTTAGTTGACTTACCCAAGTCAGCCAGCCAGGATAGGTCCCGCCTACGGGCCACACAACCCTGTCATGAGGGGTTAAATCATGACATACAGTTATCCATCCAGAGAAGTTTTTTCAGTTATTATACGTATACTCAAATTTACAAAAACAGTAGACGTAACTATGAATAATAGAAGAATTATGAATAGAAAATTTATAAAGACAGTTATGTTAAGTAACGTAGGTGTGAGCTGTACTGGACAATATTTATACAGGTTTCTTTCAGATTCGGTTATCCATGATATCTCTAAATCAGATTATTATAAATATGTAACTCATTGGCCACACACTAGTGATAGCATATTTCGTCTTACTGAGCGTTGTCTCATCCCAGTGATTTAATATTTTTCAGGTGATCCATCTAGGTGAGCATATCAGACTCGCAGATAGAGGGGGCTACAGTACTGCCCTATTTGAGGGTGAGTATTTTAAGAAGATTATTGTTGTTTGACCCTGTTAAGTTGGGGGTATTTTGGGGAATAATCGTGTATGTACAGCTTGGGGAATATTTTGACACTCTAGTATTGAAAATTTATATGTGGATATCTTTTAACGTATACAACTTCTCGTTGCTTAGGTTGTTTGTTGTAGCACAGTTTTCATGGGTCCTATCTGGACCGAGATGTCGGTTGACTTATAATAATAGGTATTAGAGCAATGAAATTTCATAGTTTATATGTAAGGAAAAAAAAAAATGAAAGAAAATTTTTTTTTTCATTAAATCAGGTCATTATCGCTAAAACTTTTGCCTCAGATTTCAATGTTCTTACATCGAATCTGAGCTAAGGCTATCTTGTTTTTCAAAAAGTAATCTAGCTATCAATGTGGAATTAGTTTGGTATTGAGGTTTGGTAAATCGATCTACACGTTGATATTTCTTCTCATAGAGTTCTTCAAATAAACTGATTTGCTTGATTGATAAATATTTTTCAAAGAACTTCTCTTTTCTAAATCTATTGTTGAAATAAGCTGAGTGATTGATAGTAAGTATACTTTCATATAGATTATTTAGAAAATATCACTACTTGATAAAGGGTTTTGTCATTGGTTAAATAGTTGGGATTCAAGTGTGTCTTCAGTTAAAGGATCAATATTTTAGATATATTAAAACACTTGATTAAATATCGTTGGTGTTCATAAATATTTATTTTATTGAGGGATATTTTCTTTGGAAAACTTTATATTTAGTTTTTGATCTTTGGAAATCATATTACATATATATATAAATTTGGATATTACAAAGATCGGGTTGTGATTGAATATTTGAAAGAAAGTTTTTTGATTTTGATTGATATAATATTCAAGATAAAGCTTTTGATAAGTTCACATTAGATATTCATGCACTTTCGCAATGTGAAATAGAACCCAAATTTTCTCCAAAACTTTTAATTATATCATTACTTGGGAGTTTTGGTAAAAAGGGAAATTGAGCATATTCATTCATTAACGATTGTATCATTACATACATTCTAAGCTTCAAGTTTCATCATATGATTATATATTAGGAATTTCAATTGTACTGACTAGCTTTGTTAGAAGCAACAGTGAGTGTTTTGCAGTTTTGATTGTATCATGGTTCGAGTTGTGAGCCGAGTTTGAGGAGAGAATTGTATCTCTTGTAAGCAGCGGATTAGGAGGAAATTGTACCTCTTGTAAGTAGCGGATGTAAGGGAAGCTCCGTCCCAATTTAAGGAACAGGGATTATAGTGGAATCATTGAGTGGGTTGCTCAAGGCGAGGACGTAGGCCAGGTTGGCTGAACCTTGTAAAATCGTGTTTGCATTCTCTCTTTCCTTATCTTTTTAATTTCTGAAACACACTTCATTATGTATATTGCATGTATGTATGTGGAATAACCTCACACGAACTTCATAAGTAATTAGTTAAATTTAGAAAGAGGGACTTAAAGGTAAATAAGTTTTAAAGAATTTTAAAATACCCAATTCACCCTCCCTCTTGGGATTACACCTAAATCAACATTTAGTATCAGAGCGGGTTTACATAGACTTACTAGTTCATTTGTAAAAAATCATATGGCACACATCGGTGTAACTCCATTCAGTGAGGGACAGTCATCTACTAGACCACCAATTTTCTGTAGTGTAAATTACACCTATTGGAAACATAGGATGAGCATATACCTGTTAAACGTAGATTGGAAGGTGTGAAAAATAGTTACTAAGGGAAACCACATTCCCATGAAAGTAACTGATAAGGTAAATGTACCTAAAATTGAAGATGAGTATACTAAAGAGGATTGAAAATCAGTGCAAATAAATAATACTGCGATGAACTTGCTTTTCTGTGCATTAGATGTAAATGAATTTAATAGGGTAATGGCATGTAACTATGCTAAAGAAATTTGGAAAAAATTAGAAGTTACATATGAAGGTACTAAGGAAGTAAAAGATAGTAGGATAGACATGCTCACCGGTGAATATGAAACATTTAAGATGACTGCTGATGAATCTATTCAATCCATGTACACTATATTCGCACACATCACAAATTATTTAAATGCTCTTAGAAAAACTTACCCTACTTATGAGTTGATCAGGAAAATACTCAGAGGACTACCTCTAGTTTGGGAAGCGAAAGCTACAACAATAGCAAAAGGGAGAAATCTCAAGGAGATGTCTGTTGATGAACTCATTGGATCGCTCATCACCTATAAGCTTGCAATAAATGATAGGAAGAATAAGCAAAGAAAATCAAAGAAAGCCACAGCACTTAAGGCATCGTCAAACAACTCTAGTGAAGAAAGTGATTCAGAATCAGATGACGACATGGCCTTGCTAAGAAAGAAGTTTAGGACGTACTTGAAGAAGAATAAGAAGTTCAACAAAAAATTTCGAAACTCAAAATCAGAGAAGGAGAGTCAAGCATGAAGAAAAAGAAGGAAGATCCACCAACCTGCTACAACTGAAGATAGGTTGGACACATCAAGCCTTGAGTGTCCCAAACTAATGAAAGCCTCCAAGAAAAAGAAGAAGGCGCTAAAAGTCAGTTGGGATATGCACAACACAAGCTGCTCAGAATCTGAATCCAGTGATGACGAGATTTCCAATCTGTGTCTAATGGCACATGATGACCTTGAGGTACAATCATCATTCTCATCATCTTCTTATTATTCTAGTGATTCTGAAAATGAGAATGACATGTTTTCATATGATGAACTGAAACAAGAATATTTGTACTATATTAAAATGCTTGAGAAGAAAACTAAGAAAATTTCTAATTTGATAAGTAAAGTCAGAGAACTTTCAAGTTTAGTTGAACGCCAAAATGAATCTCACGCATTTCTTACGAAAGACAAGGATTTGAAAATTGAGGAGTTAGAAAAGAATTTGAAAGTTAAATCTGAGATTATTTGTAAATTTACTAAAAGACAAAATAATTTTGAAAAACTCCTAGGAAGGTGTTGGTTTTAATGGGAAAGAAAATCTAAAACAAAGAAAATTGGATACTTATTCTTGATAGTTACTTTATTTATTTCCTTGTAGTCAATGTACATTCTCATTGACCCATCCTTCTTCCTTACAAACAAAATTGGCACTCCCTAAGCTGACACACTGGGCTGAATAAATCTCTTATTTAACAATTCCTGCAACTGTTCCTTCAACTCCTTTAACTCTGCTGGTGCCATTCTATATGGCGTTTTTGAAATTTGTACTATCCTTGGAATTAAATCAATAACAAACTCTACCTCTCCATCAGGAGATAGTCCCAGAAACTCCTCAGGAAAAACATTAGGAAAATTTCTCACTACCGGGATATCATCTACCTTCAGCACCCTTTTTGATACTTCCTTCACACAAGCCAAGTATCCCTGATAGCCTTCTAGCAACAATCTTCTCACCTAAATGGCGGATAACAACTATGATGGGGTGCACACACATGACCCCACAAATATTTACTCCTATCCCTCTGGAGGTTTGAACACTACCTCTCTCTGATTGCAGTCGATACTGGAATAGTGGGCAACTAACCAGTCCATCCCCATAATTACCTTGAACCCATGCAGCTCTAAAACCACCAAATTAACTGGTAAAGATATCCCCTAAATACCAACCGGACAGTTCCTAAGTACCTTATTACATATCCCCACAACCCCTGACAACGTAGCCACTGACAAACTGACATCTAACTGCCGAGTTTCTAACCCACACAACTTAACAAATTCCTAGGCAATAAAAGAATGAGTTGCCCATGAATCAAAAAAAGCAGTAGCTTTATATGATTGTATTGATACAGTACCTGTCACGACATTTCTTTATGCCTCAGCATCCCTCGATGTTAGTGCATAAACTCGTGCCAGGGTAGTATTCCTCTGCTATCTACCTTGGGGTGTTTGGAAACCTTCTCAATACAATCTAGGAACAGGCGCAACAGCTGGCGGTGCTCGATAATCTCTCACCATATGCCCAGGCTGATGGAATCAATGACAAACAATATCTTTGACTTGGCACTCCCTCGGGTGCCTCTTGTAGCATATGAGACAAAGAGGGGACATCTCTCGTCCATGTACTACTCGATCTCCCACTCCTTATCTCCATCATCTTTTGTTATCTTGCCTCCTTTAAGGCCTTTGGTTGAACCCGACCTGAAAATCTAGAGCCACGGGCCTCTTTCCCTAGCTCTATGTTGGAGTGCCTCTCTGTAGGCCACTCTTAATCACTGCAACTCTATCCACTACCTCTACAAAAATCTAGGCCCAAAAGCCTATAACCTGCTCAAACAAACTTTGTCTTAGGCCCTCCTTGAACTTTCTCACCTTCTTCTCCTCATCCGGCACCAAATACGGGGCAAACTAGGATAGCTCGATAAATCTAGCTGCATACTGCTGTACTGTCATCTACCCCTGTGTCAAGTGTAAGAACTCCATTGCCTTTGCACTTCTAATAGTAGCGTGGAAGTATCTTTTGAAAAAGATCTCCCTGAACTGGCTCCAGTTCACCGCTACAGGGTCAAGTCTCTGCTCCTCGAGTAGTCTTGCTAATCTCCACCAGCGTTTAGCTTTCCCAGTCAATTTAAATGTTGCAAACAATACCTTTTGCTTATTTGAACACGAGAGGACTATTAACATATCCTCCATATCTTGGACCTAATTCTCAGCCACAAGTGGGTCAGCTCCTCCAGAGAACGACGAGGGTTTCATACGTGTGAACTGCTCAATCGTGCAACTTTGCTCCTCTAAACTTCTGGCCATCTCTGCCATCACCTGCTGGGTGACAATACATAGTACTACAATAGGGTCTTTGCCACCTATACTAGAAGGCCCTGCATCATCACCTCCAGCCTATGCACTGCTACTCCTTCGATCCATCCCGAAAATGGTATAAAACAATCTTAGAATTTTATCATCTCAACATCACTAACACACTCAACAAACTAAACTCATAGAATATTCCTCTACAATCATTTATCTCCAATATCCTCAATCCCAATTTAAGATTCTGTCCTATCACTTACAAACAAGAACCGTCAATAGTATCCATGGTTTTCCTGAAATCGTCACCCCAGGAAAATCATAGAAACAACCACAGAACTCCTACCTCCACGTCACAAGATAGAACCCTAAATTCCAATCTCATCCTCTAATAATGATTAACGCATATCTCAACCTACACATCTCTTATTCTCCTCACAATCCATTCGTATACTCTAGTATTGTATTCTGCTGTTTACTAAAGTCTACGGAACCTAGCAACCAAGGCTCTAATATCAAACTACGACGCCCTGATTTCATACCATTTTTTTTCAACATCCATAAATAATAAATATTCAAATCTCACATCGGTCACGTCAGAATCTCTGATACCATATTAGCATAACTCGACCCGAAGTGGGATACCGGGTAATTAGTCAAACTTATATAACAAACATATCAGTGGAAGTCAATATATACAAATCATCCAGAATACAAATAACCAAATTACTACACATCCACACACACACACACACATATCCAACACATTCCCAAAAACAAACACAAAATACTCTAGGGGATTCAAACATCCCTAACTCAATCACTCACCCTATCTATCAGGGTATCAGCTCCCTCTATCTCAGATCTCTATCCTCTCGTCTGTCATGGTTCCCTAAAATATTTAGATATTTAGGTGAGACACATCTCAGTAAAACGGAATAAATTATTTATAGTGTGTGCTAGTATAAGTTTCATTATATCATAATATACATATACATTTCAGTGATAATATCTTCTAAGAAAAATATACCAATTCCAAATTCATAATCATATAGACAAAAAACACAAGCTTTTATAAGCTTTATTCCATTTCTCAAATTCATTCGCATGCAACCTATATTTATCAGCGAAGGTTCTCGAGGATAGGGGAGATTACATGCTCATACATGTAGCCCCCTCTGCTATGATATCGTTTGTTACTTTGCCCAAATAACTCAGGTATGACTACAACTAATACTTATCAAGATACTCACCTTACTCAATAAGTCCTTAGGTTGAGAGTTTTACTTCGCCCTAAAAGCTCACGCTCTTTAATTTTTCATTTCCGTTTGTCCATTTCCATTCTCATTCCCATTTCACATCTAGCTTATGAGTGTCCTTGGTAACCAATACATCCACGTCTGTAACTCATGGCTGCCATAAGGATATTCGCCATGCCATGCCTCACCCTATGGTCGAGGTTATGCTGCCTAAAAATATTCTCCACGCCATGCTTCACCCCATGGTCGAGGTTATGCTGCCTAAAAATATTCTCCATGCTATGCTTCTCCCTATGGTCAAGGTTATGCGGCTCGAAGGCTGGATCTAACCGTGGTTGGCCTACCTGGTTAGGTCAAAATAGGAAATCCATCCATACGTTTGTAGTACAATTGGCCTGCCATAACCCTGGTCCGGACCCAGGGGACAAAACTACCATTCTCAATGGCTCAATTGACTGCCCACACCACACTCATCACGAGATCCTAAGGTTGCACTAACACCTCACTAGCAACGGTACTGTGCTCAATATCAATAATCGTCCATCAAGGTTCTCATTTCCACTTTTCCACTTTCATATTTTAGTATTCACAATTCATTATTCATACAACATTATTCATATTCACAATTCATCATTCACATTGCATTATTCACATTGCAATGTTCACATTCCAGTATTCTCATTTCAGTTTTCAAAATTCAGTATTCATATTGCAGCATACACATTGTAATATTCACATTTTCACATTTCCATTCTAGTATTCACATTTTCACATTCAAATTCCCATATTCACATTTTCAGTATTCATAACTCATCATATCAATGATATTTTCATCATTTCAATACACATTTCATCTCATAATAACACACACACACACACACACACACACACACACACACACACACACACACACACACACACAGATATATATATATATATATATATATATATATATATATATATCTCATTTCACGTTATTCAACATTTCTTAGTAAAGCATTTCCATATTTCATGTTTCATCATTTCTCAGAAGATACTCTTCAATACATATCACTTTCAATGTTTCTTAATAAAACAATTCTCACATCTTTACGGTTCAGTACATAAGCATCACTGGATTTCTCTTATATTCATTATTGCACAAAACATTTCCATATATGTTTTTATCATATTCTCATTATTCTTTGTGCAAATTACACAACCCAGTTTTAAACATGTTCTCAGTATAAATTATATGCCACACAATTTCATCTAATATTTATATCATAATATTTGCAGGTAAAATATCATATTTCCCTTTTCACATATTCATTCAACTAGTAATTTCAGAAAATACTGTTATAATTTATTTCCCTTACCTGACTTACTAAGAGGTCTACTAACACCCTAAATCTTACGCTCCACGACATTCACAACTCAAAAGCCTGAGATTGCATTCACCCCAGATCAATCAACTTGACCTCCAGAATATTATCATTTAGTATTCCCTAAATCCCAAGTACTCAAATTTAACATTAAAATTCTAAAATACCCCACTTACCCTAATTTTGGAATGGTGCCCTAGAACCCAAGTTGGAAATCTGCTATGATTAAGTTGTAAAGAATTCTCCCACGAAACTCGTGGTGGTTCCAAATCATCAATCCAGGCAAAGGTCGAAGTGAAATTGTAGAGAGAAGGGAGAAAGAGCTGTAGGGTTTGAGAGAGAGAGAGAGAGAGAGAGAGAGAGAGAGAGAGAGAGAGAGAGAGAGAGAGAGAGAGAGAGAGAGAGAGAGAGAAGGAGAGAGATTTGTGTTTAATTACAATTCTCGTGGGATCACCTTATAATCAGCACTGCAAAGAAAATTGTCGCTAATTTTCTCAAGCTCTCAGGAAACGGTAGCCGGTTTTCTCTTTAACCAGCCTAATTTTTACCATTTAACTTGTTATCGGCCTACGGTAAAACCTTATAACCATCGATGGTTTTCTTAATGCTCCAAAAATTCGTCACCGATTATTATTATTATTATTATTATTATTATTATTATTATTATTATTATTATTATTATTATTATTATTATTACATTTTCCGGGTCTCTACACCTAGGGTGGCTAAAAGTCATTACGTACCAACCCAAGGCTGTGTACCCAAATTTGGTTCGCCTCTTTTACGCGAACTTAGGTCATGATGATGATGGGTACTATACTCAGGTCTTAGAATAACCCTATAGCTTCAATGCCGAGTTGATAGTTGAAACCTTTGAATTAAAAAGGGGTACCTTTGATTGTCCTGACCCAAAATTCTCTCGGATAAATGAGCAAGGCTTCATAGTTGAGGCTTTTCTAAACCGGGTGATGGAATATCCAGTTATTAACCTAAACCACCCTTCTGTAGATAAAACTTTTACCCTAGAGGCCAAGGTGATCCACCACCTTATTTATTATAACATTTTGCCTAAGAGTGGATTCCGAGTCTACGTTTCATATCTAGATTGCTTTATAATGTGGTGCTTGATTATGGGTAAAAAGGTGGACTTTCCTAGTGTGATAATCAAATGGATGTTTTCTAAGACTACTGGGCATCGAATTATCATGCTATATATGGAGATCCTTAATTGAATTTTTGAGAAATTAGGATTGATCTATGGACCTTCGTTGCTAGTTAAACTCCATCCTACTGATATCTTCACCTCCATGAGAATAAAGTAGATGGGATATGAACTGGTTGGTAATATCTGGGTAGCATATGCTGATGTGAATGGTGTATACCCAAGAGGGGGGTGAATTGGATATTTAAAATTTTTTTCTTAGGTTAAGTGTGTTCAATTTTAAATCACAGCCAGTAATACACAACCTAGGGTCTTTCTATGCAAACACCAATACCACAAAAGTAAGCGTATGCAGATATTTGAAATAAATACAACAATCACAACAAATTTAATATAAGCATACGAGTGTGAAAATTAAATGGAGTAGGAAAAGAATAGCAGACACAATATTTGTTATCGGCTTTCGGCCAGCCAATCTTACCTACATCCCTACCTTAAGACATAGCTCAAGGATTCTATTATTTGCTCACTTAATCGGGCAGAGCAACGCCATTTACAATACTTCTTGTGGGGCGGAGTCTCCCCAACTTAGTTGCAGGACTGAGCCACAACTTGTTCTCTTTATAGGGTGGAGTCCGCCCCCCTAGCTCAATTACGGGGCTGAGCCATAACCAATTCTCCTTATGAGGTGGAGTCCCCTCAGCCCAATTACGGGGCTAAGCCATACTGATACACCTTAGAGGACGGTGTATTCCTCTTCAAGCCTCACCTGGAATACAAAAATTTGTGTACAAATACGAATGCTTCTACAAAAGCAGAGATGTACAAATTCAAGCTCTAAAATGCACTCTCAGATGATATGAAATAAGCTCAGTAGAGTGAGGGTATTTTTCTCAAGATGAAGTTTCCAATCTTTGAATGTAATGTCTATGATGAGTGCTTCAAAGATTTAAACCCAATTAAATATTTCTCCAAAATATTTTTCAATGAAAAGTGTAGGAGAACCTATGGTTTGCTTTGAAGTGATTTTTGTAAAAATAATCTTTGATGTGAGGTGAAATATGCAATAAGAACTTCCAAGATCTAAATGTCACTAATATTTTCTCCAAAAAAGATTTAGCAATGAAAAGAGTTTGGAGAAGTTAGGATTTATGCTCAAAAATATTTTTGTAAAAAATATTATTTGATCTTTTGAATCTTACAATAGATGTGCAAAGATCCACAAGCTATATGAAGTTTCCCCACAAATATTTATCAAGTAGAATATGTGGGAGAAACTATTAGTATACTCTTGAGAAATGTTTGTCAAAAAATGAATGGATAATGAGAGTGAATGTTTTTGAAATATATGCCCCAAGAAAACGATTCTCCAACAATCTTCAAATGTAATAAATTTGCAGGTAAAGAGAGTGAGTAATAGTCAAGGCTTTATGTTGAATCAGGTGTAATCCCAAGAGAGGGGGTGAATTGGGTATTTAAAAAATTCTTTGACACTTATTTACCGCTTAAACCCTTCTTATATATTTACCAATGAATTCTTGTTACTCAATTACTTATGTGTAAGGCTTTCCAACTTATACATGCAATATACATAATTTAAATGCAGTGCTGAAAATAAAGAGTAAAGGGAAGAGAGAAGACAAACATGGTTTTTACGAGGTTCAGCCGACTTGGCCTACGTCCTTGCCTTGAGCAATCACTCAAGGAATTCACTAAATCCCTGCTCCTTAAATTAGGACAGAGCTTCCCTTACAATCCGCTGCTTACAAGAGACTCAGCTTCCTTCTACTCCGCTGCTTACAAGAGATACAACTCTCTCCTCACACACCGGTTCACACACCGAACCGTGTATACAATAGAATTTGAAAAACAACACTCAAAACAATGCTTCTAACAAAAGTTTATGAGTACAATTCAATTTCCTAACATATTAACATATGATTAGACTTGAAGCTCATGAATGTATGAAAACGATACATCCATTTATGTATGATATGCTTCAACACACAAACCCTCTTTAATCACAACTCCCATGTAATGATATATTTAAAATGCTTTGGAGTATACTAGGGTTCTAGTTCACTTTGTAAAGATGCACACATATATCTAATGTGAACTTGATAAAAGCCTTATCTTGAATATTTTATCAATATATATAAAAAAGCTTTCTATCAAATATTTAATCCCAACTTGATCTTTGTAATATGTAAATGTATATGATATGTAATTCACAGAACAAAATCCTGAGTATAAGATTTTCCAAACAAGATATCCCTTAATAAAATAGATATTTTTGAATACCAAGGATATATATTCAAGTCTTTTAATATATCTAAAATATAAATCTTTTATTTTAATACACACTTGAATCAAACCATTCAATCAATCACACAACCTTAATCAAGTAATGATCTTGTTTAAAAAATATGTATATGTATAAGCAATTTCAAGATCAACCTTTTAATACCTAATCAAAAATAGATTTTTCAATAATATGCTCTATGAACATTATTTATATAAATATATATACTCTTGAATCAATAACAATCAATTAATAGCTAAACAACTTTCTCAAGTAATGATCTTTTCAAAAACAATATTTTATATGTATGAACGCATACAAGATCAAACTTTTCTAAAGATAATCAAGAACACGTAATGAGATGAGAAGTTCTTGAGAATAATAACTTGAATGATCAAACCTCAATACTAGATTGAAATACAGTTGAATGAATGAATGCCCTTTGATTTTCGGAGTAAATTTGCCCAAAGAAGATGAAAGTAGAATGAAGTGTAGACAATCAGCTCAAGTTTCTCTATATTCTTGCAATAAGGTGTGTTCTTCTCTTGTTGTGTGTCTTAGCTCCGTTCTAGGGTTTAGATATTCAGTATATATAGTGTCTTACCCTTAGGATTAATCTCAACCATTGGATTAAAGAAATAGCTCGCGCGTTCGTTTAACAAAAATTACAATTTTAAGTTTCTCGCAGGTTCAGGCGCCTGAGGGTGAAAGCCCAGGCGACGAAAGTCCTTTAAGCCTCTGAAAAATCAAGTTGAGCTCCAGGGTCAGGCGCCTAAGGATAGGGTTAGGCTCCTGAAGTGGTTCAGGCACCTGAGGTTCCAAGGTCAAGCGATCGAGGCGCCTCGGCCAACTTGCTGTGTTTTCCCTCAATTTCTTAACATAAAATATCACATAATAAATAAAATGGTCAACCCGAACCCGTGGGTAGTGAGGACATTTGTCAAACTCAGCGGAAAACCTAGCAGCAGTAAACATAAAATCTCAAACATCCAATCATAAAACATAATACCAAAGCTTTCTAGAACATTATAAAATTGTACTTCTATACATCCTTATACACATCAAAATATCTCTAGGGTCAAACACAAAATAACTCTGACCCTATTACAAAATCTTACCCTTCTCACAAGGTAATCTCACTAGCTCAACAGCGGCCCTGACCGGCCGGTCTCTCAGGGGCTCTTGAAATTCATTTAATGTTCGGGGGTGAGACACTTCTCAGTAAGGAAAAATAAACTAAATATAGCTATGTGGCAACATGAATATTTAATGCATTTATACGTATACAGTATATATCATAATTCTATAAACATCATCATATCGTACTGGGTAAACATATATTTTCACATCTGTTAATAAATCATAACATACATAAAATCATCTGTTATAACTGTAGTACTGAAAACAAACCCAGGATAAATAGCTAACTGGTGTCATGTATTACCCCCCATGACGGGTTGTGCAACCCGAAGGCGGGACCCGACAATGGCTGGCCGACCATTGCAGAATCAAATATGTCTGTAAGTACGATGAGCCCACCACACCCTAGTCCGGATTGCCAGGTGGACGTCCACACTCTACTGAAAGCCACATCGACTATCCATCTCCCATCCCCTCATGGGATGGTTAGCACTAATCTGACATAGATATCTGATTTACACATATAGCTACGGTACCGAGCCCTTGAACTGAACTAAACTAACATCGTGGTGGTGATAACATATAATATGTGATCATATATATAACATCATTACGGTCTCGTGCCGAAAATATAGTAATTACGGCTTCGTGCTAAAAACATAAATACATGGCCTCGGGCCAATAACATAAATACGGCCTCGTGCCAATAACATATATACGGCCTCGTGTTGATAACATAAATACATGGCCTCGTGCCAATAACATAAATACGGCCTCGCGCCGATAACATAAAAATATGGCCTCGCGCCAAAATTGTTTCAAGTATATATATTCTGAAAATACATCATTTATCACATAATCGTCCAAACCATCACAACATAACTCAACTTTTCATTATACCTGAAAACATGTTTCGTTCATAAAGTTTTTCAAATCATAATACATTCCACGTAAAATAATATTCATGCCACACATGTGTTGTAAAAAAAAAAAACCATACTTCATATTCTAAAATCGTGAATTCCTTACATCTCATACATACATTTACATTTTAATCATCATAGCAGTATTTTCCCAATCATACATTTCATTCGTAATCCACAATATAACATATGCTTTTCTGAAAATAAATTTACTCATAACCAATTATAATTTGTATGGAAAATTACTACTTTAGTTTATTCCCTTATCTGACTATTGAGAAATTCGTTAGGACCCAAAATTTCATACCCCTGGTGCCCGAAATTTAACTCCTGCAATTTTTCCTTAGATTAGTTAATCTATTTCTCCAAAATAATACTCATCTAGCCTTCCCTAGGCTCCATATACCTCAAATTAATATTTAAACTATTATTTAACATCCCTACTTAATTTTTCAAAATTTTCTTGCGGGTCACAAAATTACACCCGCAGTGCTCACCTGAACCCTAAATTTCAGAAATCCTACTTCAGTCCTAGATGCTTAATATTTTAGCATTTCTAAATTAATACTAATTAATTAAAAATAAGCCCCTTAATAACCGCCGCACCCCAAATTTGGGATTTTAGCCCGACACCCCCACGAGAATTCCGTCCCACTAGACTTGTAGAGAATCATCCTTAGATTTTTGTGGTGGTGTCCGTTCATCAATTGGGCTTATATTTTGTAAGAAATTAAAGAAAAAGGAAAAAATGGCTTAACTCAGGGAATATGCCTACGCCGCTCCTACCACCGATCCGCTTCGGTAGAAATGACGGTAGCGGTGAATGGAGTCCAATAGTATTTTTGGATTTTCAATCGAAAATTCGTCACAAAATCGAGGAGAGATGGAGAGAGAACGCTAGGAGAGAGAGAGAGAGAGAGATTGCAGGTTGCAGGAAATAAAATAAAGAAAAGAAAAAGTAAAGAAGAAGAAGAAGAAGAAGTCTAGCTTCAGGATGTAATAATAATAATAATAAAAATAATAATAATAAATATATATTTAATTAATATTAATAATAATATATTTTATTAAAAAAATAAAAATAAATTTAATTAATTTTTTTTTTATTTTTCTTTTAAATCCGATTAATTAATTAGTTAATTAATTAAAAATTTAATTAATTAATTAATTATTTATTTATTTTTATATATTTTTTTATTTTTTGGAAATCAATCCACTAATTTTTTTTTATATTTATTTTTTTTTTGGGGGGTTTTACAGAAGTCCCCTTTTCTCAATTTTCTTTTTCTAACTTAAATTTATGCTTTGCTCTTTTTCTTGGGTCTTTTATAAAACATATTTTTCATGATTTTAAAAAACCTATCTATGTCCATAAAGGTTCCCTAATGATATACATGAAATGCATGAATCCTAAAATCATTTTAAGTTATGTTGAGCCTCAAATTAAATCATATGAAAATGTAAGTACATAAGTTTTAAATACCCATTCCCAAGATGTTCTTGAACTTTGCCACTTGCATCTTTATTCTCGTACTCTTTGAGTTCCATGGATCTTGCCAAGATATGTTAGCTTTACTTTGTGACTTCCATGACTCGTTATCTTTCCGTGCATACTTAATATGGTTTCTGTTCACAAACTCAATGCACAGATCAAATACCAAGTGTTTGTCATTTTCAAAACAAGATTGGACTCGTTGAATCAACACTCTATTTCAAAAAGAATTTTTCAAGGGAATTAAAAGAAAGGGAGTAAAAATGAATAAAGCACAAAAATTATTGTTGGGAGGATTAGAAATATAAACATTGGTTAAAAATGAGTTATGAAAGGATATTTATAGATTTTCTAAAAAAATGACCATTTGGGGACACATTCATCATTTTAGAAATGTTTAAATAAAATATTAAGCATGTTTAGCACTGAAAAATATTGGGCAACCGAAGAGGGTCGGTCGACTAAGCAATGCTCTAGCGAAAAGACCTAGGGCAGAATTTTGAATTTTCTATGGGTTCGGCCGACTGAACAAGAGGTCAGTCGACTAAGCAAGGGGAAAAGTTCAAATTACTTTAGGAGCTTAGTCGGCTGAGGAGCGAATCAGTTGGCTGACCATAGGCGATTTCCAATCCTTCATAGGTTCAGTTGACTAAGACATTCTAAAGCTAAAGTGGCCTATCGATCGAGGCTTTATAGAATAGGCCAAAAGACTATGGTCGGTCGACTGAGGTGATTATAACGTGTGTGGGTCGGTCAACTGAGGTCATTGAAAACCTATGTTTTTGCCCTAATTTTTACATTAAAATTTTCAACCCTATTTGTATGAGTATGAAATTTTGAATGAAGGGTTTTTTCATGAAAAATGTTGGTCCCCTATGGTCAGTCTATGGTCATCACTGAGCTTTCAATCACATCATGCAAGTAATGCATTATTACAGACATAAGTGTCCTATGTGCGTGCTTAAATATAAAACCTATTCAAGCACAAGTACACACATAAGATGCTAGTGCTTTGTCTGCATCAAAAATAGGGATCAAACTCAAAAAGTTAACACATGCTTCACTGCATAGGAGGATAGGGGATTAGTATCTAGCTTAATAAGATCAGCCCCAACAGCCTAAGCAGACCCCTAATTCTAAAATCCTGGCCGCCATTGATTCAATAAGTTTGCAGCGTCTACTAGTTCTCGGTTTATCTCGATTTAGAATGATTTTATTGAATTAACGGATATTGTGCAATCAAACTTCACCATCATTAATGACCGCTTTAATGACCTTGAAGGCATTGACAACTTAAGAGGAAAAAATTCGATGGAGGTCAGCGGCAGTGAGGCAGGTTCTTCAGAGGGAGAACATGGTGATGGTGATGATTAGGTTGCTTCATTGACGGGGAGAAGCATATTTTTCTTATGAAAAATTTGAATTTTATGGTTCTGTAACTAAAACACTCACTATTTTATCATGTTTACGTTTTTATGCTTTTGTGAGAACTGTACTGGATGTTTAAATTCATTTGATGGGTGCTTAATTTTGTTTATAGCATGAACTGCTTATGGATATACTAAATTGTATTGATACCATCTGCATGGTTGATGCAGAAACTTGAGAATTGCATGCTGTAGAAATCACTAGGTTGTTACATACTGGTTGTATTGATACCATTTGCATGGTTGATGCAGAATGTGTGCTTACATGCTGATAGTTGATTAGGATACTGTCCTGCTGATTGAATTGAATACCATCTGCATGATTGATGCAGACCTTGTGATTGCATACTAATAGTTGACTAGAGTATTATATGATTGATTAAATGATCAAATATAGAAAGACATGCTGACCAGTTGACTGTAATTATGCTCAAACCAACACTCATATTACATAAGCCTTATTTTTGAACTCAAATCTTTACAAGTCTTATGTAATATCAAAATTGTGATGTGTTAGCCTCACAAGGCTTAGAATCTTGTTTTGATGATAACAAATCAAAGGAACTTAACATATTTGGTTAAGTGAAGATTCAGGACTCAAGTGTTTTAGATCAAGATCAAGTGACTCAAGTGTTTTAGATCAAGATCAAGTACTTGACAAGTCTTTTGAAAGCTCGAACTAAAAGATAGAAGATATTATAAAGTTAAAGACTATTGAAACTTGAAGTCAAGATAAACATGAAGAATGGAAGCAATGCATGAAGACTTAGTGATTAGAAAAGTCATAGTCATTAAGAAGTCTCATGTAAGTACTTCACAAATTTCAATATAAATGTTTGGAGCTCTTGGGAATTAATATTGACTTAGAGACCTGTTTTTTAAAAAAACCCTGGAAAAATATTTTCAAAAGTCTTGATTCAATATGCCAAGCATAAAAGTTAAAGAGTTTTTGGAAACAAAGTTTTTGAAAGCATATGTTTTCCAAGGACAGACGACTGATGTGTTACCATCAGGCGACTAACATATTTATGCTAAATAAATTGAACAAACAGAACAACATCAAGTGATTGATGAAACATCATCAGGCGAATGTCATTTTTACGCTGTTAAATTTTGAATAGATAGAATAAAGACATGCGACTGACCTTGTAGGCTTAAGGGACTAACCCTATTCTGTGTTTGAATAATACACTGAATTAAAAGGCACAAACGGCTGACCCCAATATCTCAGTCGACTGATGAAGGTATTTTCAAATTTAAAGTAGTGAGGGAAAGTTTCCAAATTTGATTGGTTGGTCCTCAATCTTTGAGAAAACTTGGGAAACACTGCAAGAAACTTGGGGAATGCAAAAATTTACTTTTTCTATCTATAAATACATTTAAACCCAAGAATTAAATATACCAACAATTAGCAATCAATCAAATTCTCATACATTGGAAGCTATATTGCTGAATACTTTTTCTGAAAGTTCTTGCTGAATAAAAGCTCACGATTCTTGCTCTTTCACTAAGATTTTCAATCTAAGATAGAACCACAGTGAGATCTACTTGAGCTTCATTTGTTATATTATTATTATTTTGCTGAAGTATTTTGTTCTTTAACTTGTACAAAATTGCTCTAACTGGGAGAGTTAATTGTACGACACAAAGTTTGTTTCTTTGTATTATTATTATTATTATTATTATTATTATTATTATTATTATTATTATTATTATTATTATTATTATTATTATTATTATTTATTTTATTTATTTTTAATTTTTTTAATTTTTAATTTTTTAGGATTCAGGGGTATTGGATCGTTGGCTAGCAAGAAGGGGTATTCTTGTTAGAGAGGGATCTCCACCTGAGAAGGAGAGAAGTTGTAACTTAGCCTATTAAAAAGTTGGAAAGGAAAATGCTCACAGTGATTGCTTGGGGTAAAGACGTACGTTGCTGGCCAAACCTTGTAAAAAATCTGGTTCTTAGCTCTTCTCCTTATTCTCTTTAATTTTCTGCAAGAATATTATATGCGTGTACGATCATTACATCTTGCTAAATTTTGGGGATTGCTGAAATCTTGGTTTTTGATCCATATTTGAAATCAACTTACTATCATATTGGTTGACATATAAAATTCTGATTTGAATATCAGTAGCTAAAAGGTATTTTGAATTGCAAGTTTTACAAAATCAGATCTCTGAAAATTATATTTCATTAAATATGAGTTTTAATTCAAAAAATTCTGAAATTTTTTTATAAAAATCTTAAATTGATACTTTGAATTTACCAGCTCAGTTTTAATATCACAGAATTTAATATGATTTGAATATTGACTAAACTTGGTTGATTAATCAATAGAATATTATTTAAGTAATTGATTGAAGGTTGATTAAATATCTAAAGTTTTGCTGAAGATAAAACTCAACTAAGGAACATGTAATACAAAGCAAACAAAGAAATTTTAAAATCCCAATTCACCCCTCTTCTTGGGAGTATACCTAGATTCTCATGATGGTTTATGGATTATTTCTAGTCTTACCATATTTAACATGTCATTTAAGCGCATTTTTTTTTGTGTCAAAAAGGGGGAGCAAGGGATTCTTTAAATGCTTAACTGATATTATACTTAGTTTAGTCCTTTTGTTGATGAAAAAAGGGGGAGAAGCGTTTGAGCAAAATTCCAAAATTCATTTTTAATGTACCTTGCTTCTTGATTTTCAAAATTGGCTTAGATTTCATTTGAAGAGATTGTTTTCAAAATCAAATTCAAAACTAAATGCAAATTGAGCTAAAATTCAAAATTTCTCAACTTAAAAAATTCCAATGTCTTCTGTTAGCTTTACCGTGATCCCAAGAGGGGGGGTGAATTGGTATTTTTAAAATTTATCTCTTAGGTATTCCTTCTAACAGCAGTATGTTTACAACCCTATGGTCAATCTAATGCGAATAATGTAAATACATCAGAAATTAAATGAAATAGTTTAATTAATCGCACAAGCACCAGAAAGCAGTAAATAAAGGGTGACACGTAGATATGTTATCGAGGTTTGGCCAACTGCCTATGTCCCCACCTTGACTAACCAGCACAAGGATTATCACACTAACTTGCTCACTTGAACGGGTGGAGCGGTACCTATACAAACCAGGTCAAATTATCATAGGGCTGACATCAACCTTTACACCAATCCTTATCGGGCTGGATTACCGCCCCCTCAGGCCACGCCTGGAATCTCTCAGATATACAATCAAAAGGTACTGTCGCGACGTCCCGGGCGCGCGTGTGCCCCGGGCGGCGGAGTTAAAATCATTTTAATATTTTCATGTAAAAATATGGTGTAGGAGTCGCCACTAACCTTTAGTGCAGTTAGAACACATGATTACAACCCCGTTAGGGGTAGAATCGGTCTACATTACTAGAGTTAGGCTCGGGAATTCGGTTACGCGAGGGGAAGGTACGAGCACCCCCTACGCACCCGTTCTTACGAACGGTACCTAATTAATTTAAAATTATCCCTAAGTTAATCTAATAATTCTTTAAAATACTCCTTTTTTTTATGAATTTATAAGTACATGTAAAAAATAAATAAAATAATAAATAAATAAATAAAGATAATATATATATATATATATATATATATATATATATATATATATATATATTCCCTCAGAGCTTAGGGTACGTGATGCCCGAAGGCTCATACCCTCGCAATAAAATCATAGGGATTAAAATCAAAAATATTTAAGAAAATACGCTCCCAAAAATTGTAAATAGAATTTTTATAGGAAAATACTAATATGGGAGGTTTTAATATATGGTAATAGAGTAATAAGCAGCTCACAATTACTAAGATATCATGCATGTCAAAATAAGTAATTAGATACCATATCACTATATATATATTAATATACTAAGGACACTATGATAAATCTCGTCACATGTAAACATAATAGAAATACTATAATGCTATCACTATATACATCAAAAGGGTAAAAATGCCATATAGGCTTAGATCCTAAAAATTCTAAAAATACCATCAACAATATGAGTTCATCAAAGCCCTAAGATATATACGCAATTAACATAGCAATAGGGAAAAACCCAAGGTATACGGTAATAAACGCAACAATACTAATAATCCAAAAGATACCATATCAACAAAATCATAATAATAGTTCAAAACATACAATATTAACATGAAGTAACCGAAACCCTAATATATTATAACAATAATACACTACTTGTAACTATAACACAACCAATATGTATATATGTATATATATATCATAGCACATAATTACCAATGATAAATGCTACTAGAATAATCAGGTGTATACATCATTATATTAATAACAATATAAGCCCTATATAACTTTAATCTGATCCTAAACGATAATATCCAATAATAGGGAAGAAATCAAACCCTAAAAAGGGAATCAATGTATAACAATATGGAAACAATAAATACACATATATGATAATATAAAAATAGTCAATCTATGGAAATCAATACGTGATAAAATGGAAACTCTGTAAATCCAAATAAGGAAACCCTAAACATGAATATGAAATTTAATACATACCCTAAATATAACAAAAGTATAAACTTGAAGATTAAAACGAATTTTCATTGTAACACTTCTACAACAATAATAATGTTCATTAAATAATATGCACAACCAAAATACAAATTAACAAATTTTAAGGACCCTACAACAATGGGAACCAAAAATATAGACATGAGTATTAAATATCAAAACAATTAAAAATATAGACATGGGTATATATATATATACATATTATCTACAATATAACAATAATAAGGGTAATTCATAACAATAAATAATAATTATTAAACAAAAAAAAAAAATACCATGCAATATAAGTACAATAATAATAGTGCTACACACAACGATATAATATAAATACTAACATAATAATATTACTAATAATAATATCATAACATTACAGTTGACAATAAAACACAAACAATACCAATATATTATTAATAGTAATTAGAAGGGGATAATAATATTCATATGATCAAAATAAAATAAATAAATAAATAAAGTATTAACACTGACAATATATATATATACTTACACACGCACGTGTGTGACAACATGCACAGTAAACGTGTGTGAGTTGTGTGTTCGTGGTGTGTGTGTGGGTTAGTGGGTGTGTGTCAATAGGTGGAAGGAACTCACAGCAGGGGTTGGAGGCTGGCCGTGCGGTGGCTAGGGCTGGATTTGCAGGAGTTGGTACGGGTCTGGGTTTGCAGGAACTGGGTTGTAGCCGGAGTTTAAGACCGGAGCTGGGTGCGGTGATGGAGACGACGACGAGTAGCGTGAGAGATGATGACGACTAGTACGAGTAGCACGAGTTGATGGGGAGGCCGGAGTGGGGCGATGCTGGTCTGCGGGGAGTGACGACAGAGAACCGAGACTGGACTCGGCCGAGGTTGACGAAGCTGTTGCCAGTGGTGGCTACTGGCAAAGGCGGCAAGGGGAGGCCACCGGCGACTGTTCACGGCGTGGACTGGAGGGGCTGCTCGTGGTCGCCGGAGTTGCAGCGGTGACTAGCGTTGCAGCGGCGGTCGAGGAAGATGGTGTTGTAGGAGTCCGCTGGTGCTGCAAATCTGTGGGAACTGAGGGGGCAACGGGAGAAACAGAGAGCAGAGGGGGAGAAGAGAGAATGAGATTTGAGGAGAGTCGGAGATGAGAGAGGCTAGGGTTGCTGGGTTTGATGCAGCTGGGAGTGGCTGTGTGTGAATGAGAGTGAGATTGAGGGTTTGGAGATGGTGGCGAGGGAGATAAGAGGCGAGGTTTTTTTTTTTTTTTGGCTTCCTGCCGGCTGTGCGCGCTGTTGCTGTGCCGCGCCTGTGCCCCCTGGCTGTGTGCGGGGCCTCCCTGTTTGAAGAGAAGAAGAGGCTTTTTATGAGCAAAAATTAGAAACCCTAAATCTCCCATTTCCTTTTTAGTTTATGGTATATTTTTCTTTTAGAAATAATATATATGAAAATAATTATTAATATGGTAATAATAATAATAAGGTAAAAATAATAATAATAATAAAATAATAATAATAATAGTAATAACAAAGATAAATAAATAAATAATAATAATAATAGTAAAATTCCTAATATTAAAAATAATGTCAATAATAATGAAAATAATAAATAATAATAATAATAATAATAATAAACAATATAAATAGAAATAAAAATAAAAGTAATAATAATAATAATAATGAAAAATAATAATAATAATAATAATAAATAAAATAATACTAATAATAGTAATAAAAAATACTAATAATAATGATAATAAAAATTAAAAATAATAATGAAAATAATAAATAATAATAATAATAAAATAGACGTAAAAAAATAAAGATAAAAGTAATATTAATAATACTAATGAAAAATAATAATAATAATAAAGAAAATAATAAAAATAATAATAATAATAATAATAAGATTAGTGAAAATTAATAATAATAATAATAATAATAATAATAAATAAAATAATAATAATAATAATAATAATAATAATAATAAAATAACAATAATAATAATAATAGTAATACATATGTTGGGCCTGGGTAAAAATGGGGTGTCTACAGGTACAATATATGAATGCTTTCACGTAAAGCAGATTTGTACCACAAATGCATATAAACATAAACACCACAGATGATTTAAAATGTAAGCTCAGTGTGATCTAAGTAGTTCAACTCTTAAATAGATTTTCTATCAGTATAGTACGCACGTGAGAGTGTCAATAATAATATGCGTATTTCAAAGTATTCAATCAAACGTGTTCACACAGAATGTCAAACAAGCCTCAAGAATGTCAATCAGTAGAATATCTCAATCACACAAATGTGTATATGCTTGGACTTGCAAAATATATAGGATCTTTGTTTTCAGCAAAAATATTTGAGTGAATAAATATTGCAACAAAGATGTTTCACCTCAAACACAAATATCTCCTCAAATGGTTTTCAAAATAAAGAGCAATAGATATTTGTAAATGATTTTGAAAATATTTCGCAACCAAAAGCAAAGATGGGCTTCTTAAGATATTGCAACAAATATGCAATCTCAGAAGACCTAGTAAAGTCTTCTTAGGCTGAACTTATTGACTAAGTCCCCTAAGAATCCTTTAGGTTCAGCTCTCAATAAAAATAGATCAATCTTACAACAAAGAGAGAGTAAACCTTCCTATCTTAGCACTCAAGAATACTTACAAATGATTTTATGAGTATTGAATGTAAGCTAGAGTGTATTTGGAAAAGTATGAGCAAATGGGAATCAAAAGAAAGTATTTTTGCTTGAGAGAGATTTTCTTAATCTTTTTGCTAATCGATGCTTAATCCACCAAATGAAAGAGTATATACAGACATGCCAAAATATTTGACCGTTGGGGACCTATTAGGGATTGTTGAAAAGGTTTAATGACATTTTAACCACATTAACTCTGTTTAAAAATGTTTAACCCGCGGTAAAAATAATGGCAACCCGAGAGGTCCGGTCGACCAAAAATGTTTAGGTTGACCAGGACTCATATGGTTCAGTCGACTAGGGAAATATTGAACTAAGAGCTCGGTCGACCAGGGGAGGGCGATTTTCTAATTTTTCGAGGTTCGGTTGACCAAAACATTTTGAACTGCCTGGTTCGGTCGACCAGACCACTAGGAATTCTCCCGAGGACCCTCCGGTCAACCAAGTAGTTGGAGAACAAAAGTTCTCGGTCGACCAGATAGTCAAATTTTGACTCAGGAAGGTTTTGGTCGACCAGGGATTTTTGAACTACATGTTTCGGTCGACCAGTGGTCAAAATGTTGACCAAAGGGTGTTTCGGTCGACCAGGACCTTTTGAACTATCTCTTTTGGTCGACCGAGGGTCAACAAGTTGACCCAAGGAGGTTTCGGTCGACCAGGCCAAAATGAACTGGCTTTGCTGGTCGACCGAAAGTGCACCATATGTGCATTTCGCTCCTGTTTCGAAGCAAACAAGTCCTATTCAAGTGCCTAACAACATATATGCAAATTTGTGTGTCCTAGGGCCATTTAGGGTTTAATTTGAAGACACTGAAAAAATTCGGTGTCGGTCGACCGAAGGGTACACCCTAAGGTCATGCTAAGGTCATTTTGCATTATGATTTGGTTTGAGCTTACAAGATAAACCATGCATGTGTTGCGCGTGCTTATTACAAACCAAAATGTCCTAATTACTATTACAGACCAAATAGACCACTAAATATATTACAACTGAAAATAAGAACTGGTCTTCAAGCTTTAAGCTTTTCACATGCCATTAATGATCTACTGATATACCTGCATATGAACTGGATATTTATTAAATACAAGAGTATTTGTCATTATCAAAACTAGGGCGTGACCTATAAAGTCAACATCTTCTTTTTAAATATGCTGGAAATACACTATTAACATTTACATTATGCATATTGTAAGGGGGAGCCTTGTCAAGCTAACCTCATTTTACTCCCATATTTGTCATCATCAAAAAGGGGGAGATTGTTGACTTTTTGAGTCCTATCTCGTTTTGATAATGACAAATCACATGCATCTCATTTGTGCATTTAGTATATGAACGTATTTATGTTTCAGAAGGGACAAATAGTTAATGCAATATGGAAGCTATGAGGCACTCAAAGTACACATCACGTGCCTCATTCTATGGCAAATTGAATAGCAAAGAGTGAAGACACACATATATATATATATATATATATATATTTTTTTTTTTTTTCAATTTTAATGCATTTAGATTCAATTACACATGCATATCTTATTTAATCTGATGTGAAGCTCAATAATGAACATAGGTTGACCCTAGGAACTCAAGATTTTATGGAAAACCTTTCTATTTTAAAAGTTAAACTTATACAAAAAGTTTGAAATGGTTTTGAAGTTAAAACATGGCAAAAACTCATTTTTCATAAGGGCTCACTTAGTCGGATTATTAGCTTAGTTGACCGACATTCATGCAAGGATGATCTGGTAGACCAGATCATCAGCCCAGTAGACTAAATCATGCGAAAAGGGAAATCGCCTTTGGATTGGTCGACCGGACCTCGAGTCAGTCAACCAGCACTCTCAGGTTAAGACTACTTAGAGTAGAAAAATGACTATAAAATTCAAGATATATTATTATTATATTGCCCAATGGTCATATAACATTTACTTCTTGCTTTTTGCTATAAATACTAAGCCCAAAACACTTGGAGATGACAGTTAATATCAATGGTGAATTGAGATTTATTTTCTCAGAAGTGGAGATGGTTAAGGCTGAGGAAGAGTTTCATTTTGCATTAGTGATAAAATTTTTGAGGAATCGACCATCTATTGATAAAATTTAGTTAATTGTGAAAACTTGGGGCTTGATGGAAATTCCAACGATCAATGTTATGAAGGATTACCATGTGCTTGTACACATGAAAAATAAAATTAATTTTGTGCATATGTGGGCAAGGGAAGGTAGAACTATGGAAGACAATTCATTTCGACTATTTAAGGGGACGAAGGATTTTGATGTCAAAAAAGAATCTCCATTGGCTCCTCAATGGATTTTCTTACTAGGGTTACCAATACATCTTTATCAAGTGGATTTTTTATTTTTTAAATTTTAGTGGCTCATTTTGGTCATTATCTTGGGACCGATAATGCAAAAATTAACTGTACGAGAGCCTCGAGGGCATGTATTTGCGTGGAAGTCGACCTGACGATGGAGCTAGTTAAGGGATTTATGTGACAACCTGAATAATAATGGGATTTAAGTAATAACGAAGGAGGGAAATGGGAACAGAAATAGAAGGAGGAAGTCGACTAACATTGCACTTTGGAAGGAATAACTGAAGGAAATTATTAGGGCTTCATTGACGAACACAAGGGATTCGTCGACGAGGGTTTAAGAGGACCTCATCGACGAAGTCAAGATTCGTCGGCGAGAAGATACCGAGAGAGGGTTTTGGGGAAGCCTGAAATTCATTGAGGAAGGTGCAGGTTTATCGACAAACTTTCTACAGGACTCGTCGATGAGGTGACATGTCTCGTCGATGAATCCAATCCTATAAATATCAAAAACCTGGATTTAAACTTCAAAATTAAGAAATCTCTCACTCTCTCTCTCTCTCTCCCCCCCCCCTTTCGGCTCCTTCCTCTTCTCCCTTCGATTTCGGGCAAGATTTCTGCCGGTTCGAGGATCTGAAGCCACCACGACGCTCTTGGGGAAGTTTTCTCCAAATCTGCTGGAGCGGATTGTCGGTGGAACTCCATTGGAAATCATCCCTGAGTTGAGGTAAGACTTTTTATGCCGAATTTGATCCTACTATAGTTGTAGGAAATGATATTCGCATGAAAATACTGAAGTTTAGTACTGGAAGTTTTCATTTTCAGGGTATTGCTTAGGAAATCCTATGGGTGTGAGTCCAGAATTTATAGGGGCTTTTCTCAGTAGCCAAGTAAGGGAATAAACTAAAACAGTTATTTTTCACGCTAATTACTATTATTTATGGGTAAATTGATTTTCTGAAAAATATTTACGATATTTGAATATTATGGAATAAATGCATATTTGGGAAAATACTGCTATTGTACGGGAATTATAATTTTAGAATGAAATGTATGATTTACCCAGCTTTGTGTGGCATGAATGTTATTTTTAATGAAAAGTATTATGATATGGAATATTTTACGAGTAAAACATGTTTTCAGGTATTATGAAAGGATACAATATGTTATGATGATTTTGACAAATACATGATAATTGATTTATTTTCAGAATGTATATATATATGAAATGATTCCGACGCGAGGTCGTATATATATGAAATGATTTTGGCATGAGGCCGTATATACCTAAAATGCTTCCTCCGCGAGGCCATGAATTTATGAAATGTTCGGCGCAAGACCATATTTATGAAATGTTTGGCACGAGGCCATATTTATGAAATGATTTCGGTGCGAGGCTGTATTTATGAAATGATGAAAAATGCTATAATATCATGTACTATATGTTATCAGAACTCGGATGTTAGTTTATCTCAATTCAGGAGCACGATACCGTAGCTTATAGATCAGATATCTATGATCAGATTAGTGTTAACCACCCCGCGAGGGGGTGGGAGATGGATAGTTGATGTGGCTTTCAGTAGAGTGTAGATGTCCACCTGGCAGTCTGGACCAAGGTGTGGCGGGCCCATCGTACTTATAGACATTTTTGACTCGACAGTGGTCGACCAGCCATTATCGAGCCCGCCTTCGGGCTGCATAACCCGTCATGGGGGGTAATACATGACATCAGCTAACTATTCATCCTGGGTATGTTTTTAGTATTATTGGTTATAATAGATGTTTTATGTACGATACGATTTATTAGCAAGTATGAAAGTATATGATTATTCAGTACGATATGATGAATGTTTACAGAGATATGAAATGTACTATATATATAATTGCATTAAATGTTCATATTGCCACACAACTGTATTTAGTTTATTTTCCCTTATTGAGAAGTGTCTCACCCCCGAATGTAATTAATTTTTCAAGAGACCTTGAGAGCCCGGCAGGTCACGGCCGCCATTGAGCTTATTTAGTTACCCCACTAGGAGGGTAAGATTTTAATCTAGGATTAGGAGATTTTTGTTGTATAATCCTAGGGTTATTTTGATGTTTTGGAGGTTGTATATAAATACGGTATTTTGATGATGTAGTAAACTCTGGTATTATGTTTTATGGTTGGATGATTGAAATTTTATATTTACTGCTGCTTAGGTTTCCGCTGTGATTGATAGGTGTCCCCATTACGCATGAGTTCGGGTTGACTTTTCTATTTATTATGTTACATTTTATATTAAGATTTTGAGGTCGTTACAATTTCCTCTTGTTTTATCTCCAAAACAATGTATTTGGCAAGAGGCCAAATATGAAAAATGGTTTTTTTTTGCTCTAAATGTTGCTGGAAAGGACATACCTTGATTGTTTGCAGGGTAGGAGAGAAGTGAAGGGATGAGGGAAAATATAAAGAAAAAAATATACGAAAACCAAAGATGAATGACGGTGTAATGGAAACCAGTACCAATGTGGATAAAGGGGCAAAGAGGGTGGAGTAGGAAGCAAGACCTAGTAATGTGCCGATGACGAAGACGACTAATGATAGCTGCCCTGTATTACTGGAAATTACTATGATTCAAGAAAAAAGGGATTATGCAATTCAAAAATTTGATGTACTGCAAGGAGACTTGAAATATTATATGAATGAAGGTTCAATAGAAAGTGATGAAGAGGAGTGTGAGGAAGTTGGGTGTGATGATGATGCTCAAGTTTCATATGGTAAACCTATGTCTTAAGAGAAAGTGGATCATGTGGACAGTATTAAACATACTGACGGTGGGAACCATGGGTTGCATCAGGGGGAATTGGCTTTGGGCTATTTGTTTGAGAGGGAGGAAGGTGAAATTTCAGTGTTGAAGGGCAAAGAAAAAATGTATGACTCTAATACTGGGCAATGATGGTCTCTCAAAAACACCAAAATCGGAAAGGAAAAATCTATGAGCAAATCTCAAAGGGTTCACTTCCGACCGCATAAGTTAAACCTATGACTGATATAATTTTATTTTATTTTTTGGAATATTAGAGTGTTGGGCAAGTCTAGAGGCAGGTTAAAGAATCTGATCAATTTTTTTAATGTTGGTTTGTTTGTTATTTCATAACCTTTCGCGATTGAGGAGCGGATGGTAATCTTAGGTAATTTTCTGAATTATCACCATTTTATATCTAATGAAAATCAGGGCGGTAAATTGTGGCTATTTTGGAAGGATATGAATACCTTTGAGGTAATTTCAATAATGACTCAGATGATCTCCGGGTGGCTCTTTATGAATGGCCAAAGGATTTTTGTGAGTTTTGTCTATGCCAAATGTTCTTATGTTAAAAGAAGGGAATTATGGCAGCAACTGGAGGCGTGCCAATCAGATTTCCCTTGGTTGGTCTTGGGTGATTTTAATGTCATTTGAACGGATACAGAAAGAATTGGTGGAAATCCAAGACCACTCTTACCTATGATGGAATTTAATGACTTTTTACATCATTGTGGTCTATTTGATTTATCAAACACAGGCTCTCGTATGTCATGGTGCAATGGCCATGAAGGGGTGGCTCATAGTTGGGCTAAGCTTGATCGAGTTCTTATTAATAATGCCTTTTCCAACCTATATGGTTTGGCTAAATTCGAATATCTGAGTCGGAAGTCCTCAGATCATAGTCCTATGGTGGTGTATATGAACACGTCATTCTCTTTGTATGGCTCTACCCCATTTCGGTTCCTTAATGTGTGGAGTTTGCATGATTTGTTTTTGTCATATGTTAAAGATGCCTGGATCAGGAATGACTCTGCCTCGGGTCTTTTGAAACTTGCTATTCTTCTTAAGAGAACTAAAGTTGCTTTACATGCATGAAAACCTACAAGCTCTTGAGGAAAGGATGGAATCTCTAGAAAATCAGCTACAATTAGGTTTTTCTGAGGATGTCGAAGCCAATTACTTGACTACTAAGTTGGAGATTCATATTGTGGGAGAATAGGGAAGCATCCTGCTTAGGACAAATTGCAAAAAAAAAAAAAAAATGGTTAATTGAAGGGGATCAAAGCTCTAAATTCTTCCATTTAGTTATCAATCAGAGGCAGAATAAGGGCCGTATAGACCGTATGGTTTTGAATGACGAAAGGATATTGGATGGTGCAGAAAGAATACATAATGAAGCCGCTATTTTTTTTTTAGTTTTTTCTCTTAAAGGCTTCAGTGGTTGAACCTTGTGATCTCTCCGAGTTAATTTAAAGGCAGATTTTAGATGCTGATAATAATTTTCTCTATGCCGATCCGAAAAAAGAAGTTAAAAGAGTGGTGTTCTCTATTCCCAAAGAAAGCAGTCCGAGACCAGATGAGTTTGGCTTTGAATTTTATATTTCTTGCTGGGACATTGTTAAAAAAGATGTCTTGGAGGCGGCAAAGAATTTTTTCAGGGCACTCCTCTTTCCAGGTTCTTTTTGTCTTCATTTATTGTTTTAATTCCGAAGGTGGACAATCCTTCTACCTTAAATAAATTTCGACCTATTAGTTTGTGCTCTGTGGCTTATAAAATTTTTTCCAAGATTATTATTTTTAGGCTAACTGAGATTGTTGATAAGTTGGTCTCACATGAGCAAGGTGTTTTTATTCCCAGGCGCAATATTTTTGAGAATATTACGCTTGCACAGGAAATGGTTCATTCTTCGTACAAAAAAATGGCTGGCAGCAATGTGATGGTAAAATTAGATATGGCTAAGGCTTATGATAGAGTGAATTGGAATTTTATTTTGGAGGTGCTTAAGGCTTTTGACTTCTCTGAGAGGTTTTGCAAGCTTATAAACAATTGTTTGGAGTCCTCGTGGTTTTTCGTTATGATGAACGAAACTTTTAAATGGTTTTTTCAATCAACTAGAAGCTTGAGGCAAGGGGATCTAATTCCTCCTTATTTATTCATTATAATGGAGGAGGTTTTGATAAGGTTTCTTAACAGGTCATATTAGACAATTTAATCATTCGATTGGGGCCCCTTTGGTTTCGCATTTGCTTTATGTAGATGATATTCTTATTTTTGCTAATGGTGGGAAAAGGTCTATTAGAAATTTGGTTTATACTCTAGAGAAGTATGAGAAGTGGTCGGGCCAAAAAATTAGTAAGACAAAGTCTGTGCTATTCCTTTCGAAATACATTACTCCTGCTCGGAAACGTGTGTTATTGAGAATCATGGGTTCCATTGAAGGTAAATTCCCACTTACGTATTTGGGTGCGCCTTTGGTTTTTGGAAAATTGTCTTCCAGGATCTTGAGCCTCTTGTGGAGAAGATTGGGAAGAAAATTGTAGGGTGGAAATTTAAGTTGCTTTCGTAAGGTGGAAGATTGATTTTATTAAGACATGTGTTGTTTGGCATACCGATACATTTGATGTTGGTTATTAATGTTTCACAGGTCACTTTTGCTCGCATCAACTCTCTTCGTACTAATTTTTTATGGGAAGAGGTGAAAGGTAAAAGGAAGATTCATTGGCGCTATTGGGAGAAAATTTGTAAACCTACCTCGGAAGGGGTATGGGCATGAGAGATCTTAAAGAAGTCCAAAAATTGCTTCTCATGAAATTTGCCTTCAGACTGATCACTTCTAACAATCTATGGTCAAGTTTTTTAGGGCTAAATATTGCAGAAATGATCATTTATTAATAAGGAAGGGGAGATCAAATGACTCTCGGTTCCAGAAATCAGTGATGGCCACCATTCTGGAAGTTATGAATAATGTTAAAATTTTGGTAAGAGGTAGGAACTCTTCTTTTTGGTTCGATAGGTGGCTCACATTAGGCCCGTTAGTGGTGCACATTGAGGATATTTCGAACAAGAAGATGTGTATTAAGGATTGCTAGCTGAATAACAACTGGAACTCTGATTTATTAATGGATTTGGTTGGGGCTGGCAGAACAGTGGAAATCTTGCATAATGTGCTAGCTAGTAAAAGTGATCAGGATATATTCATCTAGAAGCCTGCCCCCAATGACAATTTCTCTACAAAAACGGCATGGGAGGCAGTGAGGAGCAGAAGTGATAATTTTGAGTGGAATGACTGGTTTTGACATTCTCTATTGCCTAGAAGAATCTCAATGTGTTTATGGAAAGCCTGATTTAGATGCTTGGCAGTAGATGATAATTCAAGCCAAAGGAATATCGATGACTTTGGCTTGTGATTGCTCTGTGCAGAGAAATCAGGAAAACATTGATCACATTCTCTCTTTAGGTGAGGTGGCTTTAAAAGTTTGGCGTTGGGCTAGTGTGTTGTTGGGGATTCCTTTCCAATGGTTCCTTTCCTAGAAAAACAGAATTGCAAACTAGTTCCACTATGCTAAAAATCATCTATTAAAGGTATATTAATCGGTTTGATTTCGTGTTTGATGACGTGGTGCCTCTGGAATCGAAGATGCAAAGCGAGAATGGAAGGAGTTTATTAAAGTGCGAATCAGATGTGAAGAAGTGTTTGATACTGGGTTAGTTCTTTAGCTGAGAGCTCTAATTCTTTTCAAAAATTGAAGATATCAGACAATACAATTTTGAAAGAGTTTCAAATTCAGCATCAGGGAATTTACGTTAGGTCTGGAAAAATTATCTTATGGGTTAAACCCCCAACAGGGTGGATAAAACGTAATTGTGATGGGAGCTGTAAGGGCAATCCGAGTACTTCAAGAGGTGGAAGAATTATTTGGAACTGCCATGGCATGGTGAAAGCAGGTTTTTCAAGCTATTTTGGCAATGGTACGAACAATAGTGTGGAATTAAAAGCAATGCTGGAAAGAATTCGTTTATGCAAACGACTTCGTTATTTTAATGTGATTATTGAAAGTGACTCGCGAATTGTTGTTGATTGGTTTCGGAAAGGTAGATGTACCTTGTGGTATCTTTGTGAGTTTTAGGAGGACCTCGTGGCGGAACTAGAGGGAGTGAACTTCACGGTGATCTATCAATATAGGGAAGACAATAGTGCGGCTGATTTTCTCATTAGAGAAGGAGAAATGGGAAATAATGTCATCTACGAAGAACAACATCTTTTACCACGTTCTTTGAAAAGCATCCTTTGGATGGATAGGTTGGGTCTCACTTTCTTTTATCATTAGTTCATCCTTTCGATTTTTGTTTGGTTGGTTTAGATTTTTTTTATTTTAGTTTATTTTATTATCCTTGTTTTTGATAGGCATGTTTAGATTTGTTTCTTATCTAGTTTTGTTTGGTTTTGTAGTTTGGTTTTGGTTGGTTGTTGGTGTTGTTTTTGGGAGGCATTTAATGTTTTTTTTTTTTTTTTTTTCTGTAATCTCTCAATGCTTGTCTTGTAACCACGGTATTCTTCCGCCATGAGTGAAGGTATATCAATAAATAATTGGAGGTACCGCCTTCCTTTCTTTAAAAAAAAAAAAAAAAAAAAGAACACTTGGAGACACCTTTTGATCTATCATTAAATACTCTTGATATATTTGAGCATTTATTAGCTTCATTTGCAAAAATCAAAAGTTCTCCCATACTCTTTATTTGAAAAAATCATTTTGAAAGAAAAACCCTAACTTCTCCTACTCGTGTGTTTGAAAATACTTTTGGAGAAATGATTTATTGCTATTAAATCTTTAAGCATTTATTATATATTCTTTTTCACATTGAAGATCAACTACTCTTATATACTCTCACTTATTTCAAAAATATTTTTGAGAGACATACCTAAACTCTATTGAGCTTAATTCTTATCTTGTGAGAGTGCATTAAGTTCTTTCATTGTATTAACTTGCTTTTGAAGAAGCATTTCATCGTACACAAAAATCTCATTCTCATTTGCATTTTTGCGGTTCGGGTTTTGAACTATGCCAAAGGAGGGCATATCATTTGGAGAGGTCACTCCGCCTACAAGAAGTGTTGTAACGGGTATCTTCGCTCTAGTGAAGGAGTGTTGTATGAGGTGGCTTAGCCTTGGTTGAAGGAGTGGTTAGTGGAAATCCTCAAGTGGTTGTCTTGAGGTGAGGATGTAGGCAGGAATAGCCGAACCTCGTAAAATTTACCGTGTTTGTTTTCTCTATCTCTTATCTCATTTAAATTTCCGCACTTGTATGCTTGAATATTTATAGCATTTGAGATTTTTTGAGAAACCCTATGCTTGCAATATTGTTTGTTTTAAAAATAGGGTAAAAAGTTGACCTAGATTTTTAAATATCGAATTCACCCCCCTCTTGGAATTACACCAAAACTCACATAAACCATATGGGCATGAGTTTATTTAACTCAAACAACATAGCTTGAAACTAGTTATCCCAAGGCCAATAGGCTAACTTGGTGGAGACAAAAAATAAAATAAAATAAAAAGCAATCTATGTAAGAGTCTCTTTTTAACCTATTTGTCAAGCGAAACTCTAAAAGACTCTCATGTCCCACAGTGAGAGGCTCCAAAAGAGTCAAACCATTTGTGAACATGTTAATAACTCAATTTAGTAAGTACTCTTGAGTTCGTTCATTTGTATAATAAGTGAACTTGATTCCAAATTGCACCATTTAACTTGTCAAACAATTGATTAAAGTAATAAATGTGCTGCACCATTAATACAATTTTCGAACTAGGAGTCAAATCCACATGCTTTAGCTAGCACAATAGAACCAATCACACACAAGAATGCTTAATTATTTTTGCACATTTTTTTTTTCTCAAAATTTTAATTCTATACAAACTTAAGCATTAAAGGGTCATTGCAGGAGCTTCTTATTACTAGATTTGTCTTGTAAATTACCTTTTGGAAGGTTTGAGCGAACTTATGAATTGCGTACAAGATATTTACATCGACATTAACAAAACTATTTCTTAAAAAAAAAAAAAAATTAGATTCTTTCTTTTCAACACAAAAAGTTCCTTTTGAGTTCTTAAAGCCAAACCTAAAAACAGACTGCAATATAGCACTGGAAAAACTAGATGCACCTTCCCAATTAATAAGCTTTAGATGATCATTAAAGTTGCCACCTTATGTGATTGAGTGGTGCAAATACACATAAGAAGTCAAAGAAATGGGCTACAAGTCAATCGATCACATTCTTTATTACATAACATAAAAGGTTAAACCTCCTGCGACACTTTTTGATGGAGAATTCCTATAAATGCTCACTCTATGCTAGCTCATTAAATGTCTGGGTCAAGATAAGCCTAACTAAATATGTACCACCCTTGATTTGCCTTTTTATTGACTTTTTTTTTTTTTTTGTTATGTTGAATGTAGGTATGTATATAAAGCAAAGATTTTAAATTATATAAATTTAAAAATAGTATTATATAAATGAAAAATAATTAGGAATTTTTTATTGTGGAAAATATTTGTTATTTTTTAGTTTTTCAAAAAATATAAAAATATAATTTTTTTTTTCAGTTTTTCAAGATTTATATTGAAAGGATAGAAATAATAAAATGAAGTGTTTGTTTAGTTGTCAAAAATAATTTTTGCTTTTAATTTTAAAATAATTACTAAAATCAAATTATTTTCTATTTTTCAAAACTTGTATAAGAAGTTAAAAAATTTAAAACTACTAAAAATATATTTTTGACTCTTTGATAAAAATTTTAAAAAGTGAGAAATTAGATGGCATTTTTGCAATTAATTATTGTTAAAACTTGATATACATTGTTGGCCCACAACCTAAGAGCTTAACCTTTTAGGTAAAGTGGTAATCTAACATGGTATCAAAATTCTAGTTACCAGGAGGTCCTGAGTTCTAATCTTATCGCCCGTCTTTATTTTGTGACATTATTTGTCATCTGTTTATCTCTCCACGTGCTATCGGGCTGCACGTGCGGGGGAGTGTTAAAACTTGATATACATTGTTGGCCCACAATCTAAGAGTTTAAGCTTTTAGGTAAAGTGGTAATCTAACAATTATTCTAAATTTTTTTTCTAAAGGCCTTATGAAGGAGAAAATATTAGGTATATATACCATATATATATATATATATACACAATTAAATAGATACATGTGATAAAAATTAAGTTAGAGCTGGTCTATATATTGGTTGGCGTCTCTCAAAGTGGAAAAGCATAACATTCAATGTGTAGTAATTAATGAGGACCCATAACCTACTACCATATTGAAAAATCTCCAAACCAAATCCATGCATGCAGGGTAAGGACTTCAAAATAATTTTCAATACCCACCTATTCTTTGGGATTCAAAACCCTTTATGGATATCAGACTCCATGCAAAGTTGATTTCATTTGCCACGAGCCAAACACACACCCCACATGGCATGGGCCAAGTTTAAAATAGTACTCATTTCCTAATTCTTTTTGACTTGCAAGCCTTACACAGGTTTCATCAATGAGATGCACGAGAGATTGAAAAAAAAATTGTTGTGTCAACTGAAAGCAAAATGATGAATGATAACAGTGGCATTCCTAAACGAGAAGAAATACAAGAAATCAAACTTGTATTTAAGTGGATATCCATGACTAAAAATTATTATGTTAGCTAACTCAAACATTACTACGATCAACTGAAAAGGATATTGTGTTTGGTATCTCGTAGATAACTTATCAATTTATGATTGACGTTATATTTTTTTTTATTCTATTTTTTTCAAAAAGTGTTCCAATAACCCATTGAATCATATGACTTTACTCATCACCTCATTGGATATACTATTTCATGCACATAATTACAATGTAGAACACCTCTACTCTATAATTCCAGTTTACCAATTATCACAAGGATTTTTTTTTAAAGGGAAAAAAAAGGCCCCCAGCAAATGCTTCCCCCCCAAAGATCTGTCACTTTCCACTGTTTGGTGAGCTCCAAAAGATAATGTCAAAAAAGGGTCTCAAAATTTCAAAATTTTTGTTTAATTATAATTTTTTAGCTGAGCTTTCTCTTGCATTGTGGACAAAGGCCAACAGCCTCTGATGGGTCCATATTATTGGATATATCCCCTGAATGAACGTGGGTCCCACGGGGAACACAACCACAGAAGCTGGATTTGCCATGTGGCCCTCTCAAAATGCTCCTATTTTTTCATTTCTTTATTTATTCATTCTGTAATGCTTCTGTTTTTCTGGATCATTCTCTATAAATTGCAGTCCCACAACCTCTCATTATCCAAACACCCACTTCCTTAAAACTCCCTAATTGATTACCTCTGTAATTCAATTCAATTCAAAGTTCCATGGCTGACTTCACACCAGCAGATTGGCAGAGCTTTGATCCAAACATGGAACTAATGATAAACCAGTTCACAGACCTAAACCCAACTGTTGCAGACAACTCCTCAGACCTGAATTTCCACACCCTCATGGGATTTTCCAGTGACAATTTCTATTCCCAGCCATCCCCCCAATTTCCGGGAAACTTGGGAGAAAATTTTCCAGGAATTTTCCATCCCAACAATCAGATTCAACCCACTGCCCCGGCTGATCCTCAAGATGAATTCCATATTGAGTGTAAGAAGAGGAAAGCAGTGGTTGTGGATGTGTCTGCAGAGAGCAGCTCTGGGAATTCTTCTGCAGTACCTGTTTCAGAAGCTGGGATGCATAGGAAAAATGTAATATTTTTGCTTTCCTATATATATATAGATATATATGTATGTATGTAAGTTTTAATTTGCTTCTGCGAAAATAATTTTGTTTTTGTATTATCATATGCTTCATTATAGAGTTCAAGGAGAAGAAAAAGGGTGAAAAGCAGTGATCAGAAGGTAGATGATGAGAAGCCCAAGGAAGTGGTTCACGTGAGAGCAAGAAGAGGACAGGCTACTGACAGCCACAGTTTAGCAGAAAGGGTATGTAATACATACATACCTACATACATAAATATATTATACAGATATAGAAACATATATACATACACACACATATATAATGTATGTTTGCATTAGTTAGTATATTTGTATTAGTTTGATCTATAAATTTTAAAAAGTAATCCAGGGGTTAATCATGAGTTTGATTGAATCAGGTTAGAAGAGGGAAAATCAATGAGAGACTGAAATGCTTGCAAGACATTGTCCCCGGATGCTACAAGGTTCAGATGTTTACTCTATTTTTGTAGTCTAATTCAAGTTCATGTTTCGTTTTTGAAATGAAATCGTTGGGAATGGAATAGAATTAAGAATGAAAAACATGTAAAAATGAAATAAAAAATTTGATTCTATTCTATTTAATTTGATTTCAACATGAATGTGTACTTAATTATTTTCTTATTTTTTTTCATAAACAACTGTGTCTAATTTTGTTTAGAGACTTATATTTTCGTTGAACGGGGTTGTGGATTTGCAGACGATGGGCATGGCTGTAATGTTAGATGAGATAATTAATTATGTCCAATCCTTGCAGAATCAAGTAGAGGTGAGCCACCAAATTTCTTTTTCTTTTTTCTCTTTCTTTCCAAAAAAGAAAGGAAAGAAGAAGAAAAGAAAGCTACCGTTGAATCCAACACTAATATATTTTTCCTTCAATTTGGAATTGATCAGTTTCTATCTATGAAGCTTACTGCGGCCAGTACATTTTACGATTTCAACTCCGAATCAGACACAATTGAAAAATTACAGGTACTTATTTAGTGACCTAGCGTGTGTGTGCATATATTGTTGGTGCAGTTTTCTATGTCTTCAAGCATCATGGGCACTCCTGAACTTACAAAATGAATGAAAGTAAAATCAAAACCAAAGTTGTAAAAAATTGGTAAGATAAAGAAGTTAATTTATTTATTTATTTTGGGTTATGATCACATATCTTCTTTTCAAGGACCTCTTTTTCTGCTTACCATTCTCTTTAGGGATGGTCATGGAGGTTAATGATAGAGAAATTTCAACTGCCCTCCTCCATTTCCACTTTTGTAGTGGGGGTTTTCCTGAATGAACATATATGTATATGTGTATTATGAAAAAATTGCTAGTCTTCTCGATAATTTATAGTGTGTGTTTATAAAATTATCGAGACGACTAATGAAATCTTATGTGTATGTATATACGTGCATATGTAGTGCAAGTGTAATAATGAATAACATGGAATGGTTTGTGTTGCAGAAGGCAAAGGCATACGAGGCAAAGGAGGTGGGGAGACTACTGAGAGAAGGAAATGGAGGACAAGCCTCCACCTTCTCAACATGGCCCTTTTGACTTCACTTTTGGCTCTTTCTTCCCCATTCCCATTCTTGATGATACATCTCTATCTTCCTAATCCCTTCTCTCTCTTTCCATTTCTTTCAAGGGGCAAATTATACCACAAGTTGTCAAATTTTTACTTAATTGTATTTCGCTTTCTAAAATTTGAGTTAGAGCAGTCTGATCCTTAAAATTTTATGTTCAATCGAGGTGAAATTTCTATTTGGGAATCTCATCAAAGATTAAATTAAATTTTTAAGAATCATATTGCTGCAATTTGAATTTTAAAAAGTGATGAAAGTGCGATTAAATAAAACTTTAATTACTTACTGTATAATTTACATTTTTTTTATAAGAAAAATCAAATTTGATCTCATTTTGTGCTATATATTTTCAACACACATGCAAGTGTATACTTATTTTACTGTCTCACATATGCATGTGGGAGAGTTTAACTATTATTTTTATTATAATTAATAAAAGGAAAAAAAAGATTAAAAAAATTGAAATCTGAATCATGTTCATCTAAATTTGTGAGTGAGATTTTTTTTTTTTTTATATGATTGATTTAGACTGTTATGGGATTCATAGGAAACTGGGCAATCCAACAACATAATGGCCACTCCCATTATACTGGCCAAGAGCACGATTAAACATAAATTGACTTTGATTGGACTTGAGTTTGATGCGTTGCATGTATGTGCTTAGTCCAACTGTGCCTCCAATAAGCTTGAAAGTGATACTCTCTGGGAGGGACTCTAGCTAAAACCTTTGATGAGTTAGGTTAATGTTGACAAGAACAGCAATAGTAATAATAAAATTTATTATATGTATTTAATTTTTTTTAGTCAGGTTAATGATGACAAGAACAGCAATAGTAATAATAAAATTTATTATATGTATTTAATTTTTTTTAAAAAAAATTTCTTGAGGATTTTCTATGGGTGTTATACAATAAGTCATTGAAATTTTACTTAATTGCAATTTCACTAAAATCTTAAATGTAGCATGCATTATGATCCTTCAACAGTAAAATAATTTTAATGATGTTATAAAAGATGTAAGAAAATAAATAGATATGAGATATAAATTTTACGTGATTCAACTATGCCTACTCCGCGAATGGATGAGATTAAAAACTTCACTATCTCAGGAAGAATTACAAGATAATTTGGAATCGACTTTGTACAAAATATCTCTTATAAAATATCTCTATTTTCTCCATTTCTCATCTTCTCTCATCCTTTCTATATGTCTACTTACTTCAAGTATGTGATGTGTCTGTCAAAATGAGAGGGAGAGAGTACTCTTTTATAGGAAAATAAGGATAGCAAAGAATTTATGGTGGTAGAAAACAAAGGGGTGATAGACATTAATCTTTTATAGTTTTCATAACACTCCCCCTTGGATGTCACCCATATATTAATTTCTTCTGCTAAGATCTTTAAGATGTCTCATTCCGATTAGATGAACCAATTTCTTAAATGCTGTAATAGGCAAATCTTTGATGAACAAATGTGCTAGATTATCACCTGATCTGATTAGTTGAACATCTATATCACCATTCTTTTGGAGTTCATGTGTATAGAAGAATTTTGGAGGTATATGCTTCGTTCTGTCACCCTTTATATATCCTCCTCTTACTTGACCTATACATGCAGCGTTGTCTTCATATAAAACTGTTTGAATATCTTTGATTAATTTAATACCATAATTTTCTTGGATATAAGAAATCATTGATATGAGCCATACGCATTCTCTAATAGTTTCATGAATAGCTAGTATTTCAGAATGATTAGAGGATGTTGCTGTAACCGTCTGCTTTATTGATTTCCAAGATATATATATAGTTATTTTTTCGTAAAGAAATACATATCCAGTTTGAGATTTAGCATTGTGAGGATCAAATAGATATTTAACATCTGCATATCCTACTAGTTGAGACTTGGAATCAAATGAGTATAATAGACCCAAACTAGATGTACCTCTCAAATAGCGTAGAATGTGCTTAATTATATTCCAGTGTTGCCGACTAGGAGTAGAGCTATATCTTGCTAGTAGATTTACAAAAAATGAAATGTCGAGTCTTGTACAATTGGTTGGATACATCAAAGAGCCGATAACACTTAAATATGGTACTTCATAACCAAATAAATTTTCCCCTCATCATGAGGTCGAAATGGATCCTTCTTAACATCAAGTGATCGCACCATGATTGGACATCCCAAAGGATGAACTTTGTCCACATAGAATTGCTTTAATATCTTTTCGGTATATTTAATTTGACGAATAAGAACTCCACCATTTATATGTTCAATTGAAGGCAAAGACAAAATTTTGTCTTTCCTAAATCTTTGCAGGTTTAGTGAGCTCTTCAGGAGTCCCAACTAAATTCAAATCATCAACATAAATAACAACTATAGCAAATCCGGATTTTGATCTTTTAATAAAAACACATTCACAAATTGGATCATTTATGAATTCTTCTTTCACAAGATACTCACTTAATCGATTGTACCACATGCATCCAGATTGCTTTAATCCATATAAAGAACATTGGAGTTTAATTGAATATAAATTTCTGAGCTTTGTTTCAGGCAATTCAAATCCTTCAGGGACTTTTATATAAATTTCACTATCCAACGATCCATATAGGTATGTTGTTACTACATCCATAAGACGCATGCTCAGTTGTTCAACGGCTGCTAGCCCAATTAAGAATCTGAAGGTGATTCCATCCATTACAGGAAAATATGTCTCTTTATAATCAATTCTAGGTTTCTGTGAGAAATCTTGTGTCACAAACCTTACTTTATATCGAGTAATTTCATTATTTTTATTTCTTTTGCGCACAAATACCCATTTGTATCCAATAGATTGGACATCTTTTGGTGTCTAGACTATAGGTCCAAAAACTTCTCTTTTTAATAGAGAGTTTAATTCTGATGTGATAGTCTCTTTCTGTTTTGGTCAATCACTTTTATATCAACATTCATTGACAAATTTAGGTTTTGAATCCTCATTACTTCTGGTAATGTCATTAGCCACTGCATATGCAAATATGTTGTTGACAACAACTTTATTTCTATCCTACATTTCTCATGTGTAATGAATTGAGATCTCATTATTATTTCTAGGTACCTATCCCTTTTCAAGGGATGTCTCTTCAGGAGTTTTCACTTTAGGAGATTCTTCTTCAAGAGGTTCCTCTTTGGGAAGCTCCACAATAGGGATTTCATTTTCAGGAGAAATAGGTTTGTGAATGTCATCAAATGCATTATCTACCTCTGTAACCTATTTTGAAGTGTTTTCATATTTCAATTTTCTCCTTTTGAGAGTTTTATCTTTTGCACCAATAGACCTTCCACGCTTAACTTGCGGTTTAGTTTCATTAGCCAGCTGTTGTCTTTCAAGGACATCAATACGTGCTGGAATATTTGCAGCAGGTGTGTGAGATGATGAATTTGGTGTCATCCCAAGAGGGGTGGGGGGGGGGGGGGGGATGAATTGGGTTTTAAAACATTTTGGCTAATTTAAAAATTTACATCGATTCACCACAGTTCCTATCCTATTCATAATGTAAACGTGTATGTAAAATAATTAAGTTATTAGCGTAGAAATACACGTGTGCAACATATCTCATTTAAATTAAATATGTGCATACGAATAATTATGACAATGAACAAGCAAGCATACATATATGGAAATTAAAGAGCAGTAATTAAATGAAATAGAGAGAGAGAGAGAGAGAGAGAGAGAGAGAGAGAGAGAGAGAGAGAGAGAGAGAGGGAGCCACACACAATATTTGTTATCAAAGTTCGGCCAAACCAGCCTACGTCCCCGCCTTGGGCATACCCCCTAAGGGTTACACTAACCTTACTCACTTAAACGGGTGGAGTAGAAGCTTTTTACATCCTTTCCTTACAGGGCGAGGAAAACCCCAGTTCAATTTCTGGGTTGAACTGAACTGGTCTCATTTACGGGGTTGAGACTCCCCAGTTCAATTTTGGTCTGAACTCAACCGATACATGAAAAACATTTTGTACATAGGAAAAAACTTCTAAATACAAGCATGGATGTATACCATTAAAGCTTAATACAAACACTCTAGTATGATATGAAATATATGTTCAGTAGAGTAAAGGATGCTTATCTAAATAATTTGCACAAATAAAATATGTGGATATAAAAATGATTATTATGTTCTCCAAAAATATTTATCAAAGAAATAATTTGGGAGAAAACCTAAGCAATACTCTCAATTTTTTTTTTTTTGAAGATTAAGTGCCTAGTAAGAGTATGTGCAAATAAAATGCCCTAAATAAAATACTTTCCTCAAAAAATGATTTTGAAATAAATGCACGAAAGAGAGTTGAAGAGGTTTCTATAAAAGATTTTTCCCCAAAAGAATGATTTAAACAATAAAAATTGGTTTTTGGGGAACTTTGATTAACAAAGGTTTAGAGAAAATATGGAGTTAATCTAAGTTGCCAATCTAGAATAATGAAGGGGTATTTATAGATTTTACGAAAATTATGATCGTTGGGGACACACTGGGTATTTTCTAATTTTTTTAATTAAAAGTTAATTACATTTAAGCTCTTAAAAAAATTGGATCTCGAGAGGTTCGGTCGACCATCTCACTAAGTTCGGTTGACCGGAGCATTTTTGAACTATTAGTTCAGTTGACCGTCCTAAGGCAATTTTTGGAACCTCTGAGGTTCGGTCGACCGGATTGAGTTCGGTTGACCGAACTAGGGTGTTCGGTCGACCAAGTCATTTTTCTACTATAAGTTTGATCGACCAGGGCATTGGGAGATTTCCACGTGCCAGTTTGGTTGACTAGGGCGTTGGTGTTCATTTTAAGGACGGTCAACCAAGTGGTCAAACTTTTGACCCTGGGGAGGTTCGATTGACCGAAGGTTTATGTGTGTTCAGATTCGGTCGACCGAACACACTAAACTTGTGCATTTAAGTCCGGATTTTTATTTAAAGTTACCCCTGATCACATAATTGTAATTTCTAACTTATAGGGGCCTTTTCATGTGATGTTTAAGGACCTAAAGTCACTCTATAGTCTTTGAGCATTGACCCTAAAAATCCAGCGTCGGTCGACTAAATGTTGACTGAAGGGTGCCCTAAGGTCATTTGGTTCTCTATAGTCAATCTACGGTCATCTGAGCATTTAAAACATATCATGCAAGATGTATGCATTATTACAGACCAAAATAGAAAAATTAAATGCATATACAACTGAAAACATGTCTTCTTCTTCTTCTTCTTCTTCTTTTGCTCTTCCGTCTTCATGGAATATGCCAAATAATGTGTTCTTTGAGCTCCGTCTGACTTCCATGTCAAACCTTTTATGTGTGTGGTAAATTATAACCTGTTTAACTACTAGAAACACACATAAGTAACTTGTGGTTTGTCATTATTAAAACCAAGGATCAGACTAAAAAAGCCAACATGAGATTTTAGTATGACCTTGGTATTTACAAAAGAATATGGTAACTGATATTGCAACACCCCGAACCCGCTGAGTGGGGCCCAGAGTGTTATGTACTCCATTCACCTATCTCTAATACAAAAAATACCATTCACGCAACTGAAATAATTAAACATTCTCCATTAAAATACCAGAGTTTTATTCTATACAACCCAAAAAGTGTATCCATTTACTTTATATTACATAACTAGGAATTTAAACATAACTATTAAATACGTCATATCTTACAACTACTCACAATTACCAAAAACTAAACCCTGCCTTCGAGATTGCTAAGCTCGATCACCTGAAGGACCTGAAAAGTTAATAATTTACTGGGGTGAGACACTTCTCCGTAAGGATGGAATAAAATAGTGTGTGGCAGACGAGTTTCAGTGTACACAAAATATATTTGTTTGTTAATTAACAACAACAATTAATACATTTGAATGTTAATCATACTGTAAATAATTAATATATCCCACTCACATTGGTTTTTCCCAAAATATGAATTATAATAAATAAAAAAAACCATTGTTTTCAAATGGCTAATCCGTTCAAAAAAACATACATATATAGATGGCGCATATGCTCAAAATTAACCGGTTCAAACTTAATAAAAAGCTAGCATAATTTATTTCCCTTACCTATTCCTCGAAGTTTTGCCTAAAACGAACGGGAGATGAAAGCCCTAGTTTAATGGAACAGCCGCCGAAACTGATTTGACAACCCAAGAGAGAAAAGAAAGATGATCGTATAGTAAGCATGGATTTCGATTAGGCATGGACTCCGATTAAGATTAAGAGAGCGAAATAAACTAGAAAGAAGGCCAAATCTGGAAACCCTAGGTTTTTTAGAGAGAGAGAGAGAGAGAGGAAATTTTCTAAGAAAAATAACCGAACTTCTATTTATAGTGTTGCTTCCCCGCACAAAACCGTCGACGGTTTGGCCTGTGCCAAACCCAAAAACACTCTTATATGCTCTCGATAGTTTACTCTACAGGAAAACCATCGACAGTTTTTCTGAGTCCCATGTAACCGTTGACGGTTTGGTCTAAAAATCCTTTTTCCTTCCTTTTTCTTTTCTTCTCGTTTTTTTTTTTCCTTTTCTTTTATTTCCAGGGTTCGAGTTATTATAGATTTGAAGCCTTTTGCAAATGTATAATCTTTTGAACTTCAAGTTCACTTTGATTTGTATGAGAATCCAAATGAAATAAACTCATAGCATTCCATGTGATTTCATATTATGCTTCAGGAAATGATTTTGCTCCCCCTAATGTTGGGAATACTGCTTCATAAAAATGACAATCTTGAAACCGTGCTTTAAACAAATCACCTTTTAAAGGTTCAAGATATCTAATAATAGAAGGGAAAGCAGAACCAACATAGATACCAACCTTATATTGAGGACCCATTTTAGTTCTTTGAGGAGGAGCAATAGGAACATATAATGCCATCCAAAAGTTTTTAAATAAGAAATATTAGGTTGTTGCCCATAAACTAATTACATGGGTGAAAGTTTATTGTAAGTAGTTGGCTTATACAAATTAAACATGCAGCATCAAGAATAGCATACTCCCAAATAGTAAGTAGTTGGCTTATACAAATTAAATATGCAGCATCAAGAATAGCATACTCCCAAATAGATAAAGGCAATTTGGTTCTCATAATCATAGATCTAACAGTGAGTTGAACTCTCTTAATAAAAGATTCAGGTAAACCATTTTGTGTATAGGTATGAGCAATGGGATGTTCAACATTTATTCCATATGACATGCAATAGTTATTAAAAGTTTGGGATGTAAATTCATCAGCATTATCCAAATGAATTTAGGAAAATGAGCTCGTAATCTAATCAGTTGAGAAAGAAGTCTCTAGCAAATGCAATATTACGAATAGAAAGTAGAGAAACATATGACCCTCTAGTAGATGCATCAATTAAGACCATGAAATATCTAAATGGTCAAGATGATGGATGTATCAGTCTGCATATATCACAATGAATTCTTTGTAAGAAACTAGGAGATTCAAGACTTACCTTTGAAATGCATGGTTTGACAATTAATTTTCCTTGAGAGCAAGCAGTACACGTGAAATGACTTGTTAAAAGAATCTTCTAGTTCTTCAATGGATGACCATGTGAATTCTCAATGATCCTCGCATCATTACATCTCCAGGATATCCAAGACATTCATTCCAAAGTATAAATAACTTTGGGTCATTGCACTTCTAGTGTAAGACATTATATGATTCAATTGCTTCAATCTTTTTATAATACAATTCAGAAGATAAAGTTGACAGTTTTTCAAAAATTTGTTTCTTTCCAGAAACAATAGAAGTAGTATAAAGGAATTATTTACTGTTTTTATTTGTAGTTTCAATGTGATATCCATTGAATCTTAAATCTTTAAAGTTAAATAGATTTCTTCTAAATCTATTGAAATATAAAGTTTCATCAATTTATAATAAAGTACAATTGGGTAACTTTATATTAACTCTTCCAAAGCCTTCAATCAAATTTGTAGACCCAGATATTGTTTTAACATTTATTGAAGATATATTCAAAAAGAAAAATATTTCTTATCTCAAAGAATTGTGTGTGTTGTAGCACTATTAGCTAAAAAAACTTCTTCCAATGACATCTTACAATCAATCAAAGCTTTATGACAATTCACACTATAACACATATTTTAAAAATCAATTATGATAATTGATCATTGCAACAATAAATACGATAATTTATTTATTGAAATTCAAATACAATATTGCTTACTTTACATCTTAAAATATTACATCATTATTTTCGTTTTGATTTACAAGGAAATTATAATTATCAAGATAAATAGAGTTGGATGGTCCAGAATCAAGGTCTATTGGAACAACATTATCAGTAAAAAAATTTTCAACTTCTTTACTTTTTTCTTTTATAGAGGCTTGTTATAATGCCCCAACCTGAGTCTGTCAGGGAGCACTGCATCTCTCCTCCTTCACCTGGACCAAACAACAGGGGGTAGGCCTTATCGGACTAATGACTGGCCCTACAGACCAATATGTATCATTTTCAGTGTATTTTGTCCTCACTCACACACTCCTTGAGAAAAATTCTCAGAAGGTCACCCATCCCAAGATTACTCCAAGCCAAGCATGCTTAACCATGGAGTTCTTATGGAAATGTTCACGAAAAGAAAGGTGCACCTTGTTGATATTAGTAGTAATATCAAATCCTTTTCAAGCCTTTTTTTCCATGGGGTATCACATTCCCCCCCACTTACGAGTCCGTCGGCTTTTGAAGGAGGTGCAGACCCGATCGTAACTGAGGACTGGATTCAGGAGATGGAAGAACTCTTGACAATTTTGCATTGTACTAAGGAGCAGAGGGTACAATACACCACCTTTAAACTAGTTGGGGAGGCCAAGCAGTGGTGGAGGGCGGTGAAGCTAGTAGAGGAGCAATGACTAGGACCCGCGGTCATCACTTGGTGTCGCTTTAAGGAGGTATTCTTTAACTGGTATTTCCCCGCTGCCACCTGGGCAGCTAAAGCAGAGGAATTCCTACATTTAAACCAGGGGTCCATGACTGTGCAACAGTATGCGACAAAGTTTTAAGAGTTATCTCATTTCGCTCCACACATGGTCCCGAACGAGCCGCTGATGGTCTGAATATTTGAGAGAGGACTAAGGTAGGGAATACGCGCTCAGTTGGTGGCATTATTGACTCAAAGTTTCCATGAATTGGTGGATAGGGCCATGGTAGCTAAAGCCAGTATATAGGAAAGTGAGGCAGAAACAAATAAGAAGAAGAGATCCATACCTTCCAGCTCACATACCGATGTCTGACAGGATTCCTGGAAGGGGGATCGAGATATTGGGGGTCAGAGGTCAGATAGGGCTTATCGAGATTACCGGGAGAATTCATCCCGCTCCTTTTGTGCCAGATGTAATTGGAGGCATTGAAGGAAATGCCGAGGTGGGAATACCGTGTGCTATAGGTGTGGAAGATATGACCATATAGCTCATGATTGCCGTGCTCCACCGAGTGATGCACCCGCTCCTTATCAGAATAGGAGGAACAACCCGGTACCTCGTGGCAGTGGCGGCCCAGCGCGTGTCTATATGCTTACTTTGACTAAGGGGGACAATGCTAGAGGTGTAGGTAATTTGTTTAAATTTGTATAAGTGATAGTCTTGTTTGATTTTATGTGACTTGATGGTTTATATATTAGAATAAATTGAACTGTGTAAATGTGGTTAGTTAGCTTTTAAGTTATGAAAAATGATGGAATAACGAATTTTGAGGACAAAATTTTGTAAGGGGGGAAGAATGTTGTAACGACCTGCTACTTCTTTCACATTTTTTTTTTCCATCTATATACACATAACATATATATCATTTGTCTGAAATACTACTGATAATATCTCAGGCTCAAAGGAGCACTGAGGAAACTCCGTACATCGTACATATCTAAGCAGTGGTAAACAAAAACTAGGAACTACTATTTACGATACCAGAAAAATTATAATATTCTGAAGTATATTTACAACACAAAATACCCAGTGACAATATCAAAAACCTGGGATCTACCCCAACTCACTAGCACCACAATACACTTACCCTCTTAGCAAGGGTAGCACCAAAGTAACCTCTACCTGTGAGTCTGATCTGCTCGCCTAAGTAGATCTCTTGAAAAATAATAAGTCACTGGGATGAGACGACGCTCAGTAAGAGGAAATATGCTATTACTAGTGTGTGGCGGCTGAGTTATACATTTAAAATACTGATACTATAATATGATTAAACTGATAAACTATACAGAATATATGTAATGTAATTTAAAGCATATTAATGTCTCTGAGTTTGCTATCTGAACATACTGCTAATATAATAATATAAACTCCTGCTATGTGATATATCTATACATAGGAACTTCTGCTGTACCCTGGGATATGTGTATCATGATATAACCCCTCATGATAGGGTTGTTCAGACTGTAGGCTAGACTTACTCTGGTTTGCCTACCAGGCAAGTCAATCTATATCTATAACATCCGCCAATCTAGCCCACTGCAATCTCTCTGGGTAATCTTCATATCTAACATTGTCTAATCGGCCACCTCAAATCAGCTCGTCGAGGAGACTGCAATCTCTTCTGGCTTGGTTAGACAGAATCCACATACTATCTAAGTTATGCGGTTGCACTTTATTCTGTATTAGCAACGGTACCGTGCTCTGCTGTTTATCTCTATATGAAATTTCCACAGGGATTTCTAATATCATTTAATACTATATACATATGTAAATTTATATTTATCTTGCTGCTTTTAACATGATTTCAAAACAACCATAACACTGTAAATCTAGAATGTCTGCAATTTCTATCTGTAATATATGCAATTTCTATCTATAATATTTGTAATTTTTGTCTGTAATATCTGTAATTTCTATCTGTAATATCTATAATTTCTGTTTGAAATATTTGTAATTTCTATCTATAATATCTGTAATTTCTGTCTGTAATATCTGTAATATCTGTAATCTCTGTCTATAATATCTGTAATCATTGTCTGAGTGTTATGGTTTAGAAATCATGTTATTCTGAGAAATAATATAAGTCTCATTTATTGCTAATAATCTGTATAACTGAATATCTGTAAAGCCGTAAAATCAACATACTATACTGTAATAAACTCATGCCACACATTTGAGTAATCAAAATCTCATGCTCAATTCCTGTAATTTTGCTGTAAAAATAATATTCATGATATTTTGAAAAAAATAACTTGATCTACATGCTTGTAAATACACATTCATAATCTTCTTTTATACATATTAAAAATCTCTAGCATATCATATTTCCCTTACCTAAATTCTGGAAAATCCCTACTATACTTTGGCCCTATACCCATAGGGTTCACTGCTCAACATCCTGAAAAAACTATCCCCCAGAACAAAATATCAGTATTTCTTTACATACAACATTTTTTATAATTGTAGGGAAAACTAATACTGAATAAATTGCCTTACCTTGAAATTGGGATGAATTTCAAACCAACTCCACCAACGATCAGCTTCGGTAGACTTGTAGAGAACTTCACCAGGAGCGCCGTGATGGCCTCAGATCTTCGATCCAGTGAGAAACGCAACTGGGATCGAAGAGAGAAGGGGAGGGGATTAAAATCTAATTTTAGAAGTATTTATAGGTTCGGATTCGTCGACGAGACACGTCATCTCATCGACGAGTCTTGAAGAAAGTTCGTCGACAAACCTGCACCCATCGTGGACGAAATTTAGACTTCCAAAAATCCCCTCTCGATATCTTCTCATCGACAAGATCCTCATGTATCCTCATTGACGAATCCCCTGTGTTCGTCGACGAGGTCCTGATTAATTTCTCGGGTTATTACAAATGCAGTAACCTGAACCCAAAAAATAAAATAAAAACGAATAAAAATAAAAGGGAAATAAATAAAGGAAAGGAAAAATAAGAAAAAAATGGTTTGGTTCAGCACCAAATCGTCGACGGTTTGAGGATCTCTCAAAAAAATCGTTGACGATTTTCTCTTCAGCAGGCATTTTAAGAACCAAACCATCGACGGTTTTGTCAAATGTAGGAAAAACTGTCGACGGTTTTCTTCAAGGACAAAATACCTATAAATAGATCCTAGTTCAATTTTTTTAGAAAAATTCTCTTCTCCTTCGCTCTCTCAGCTAAGGTTTCAGATCTTTGGGGGTTTTTGGTCATTGCAAGCATTTCTAAGCATATTCGAGGGTTCGTGATTGCTCCTGGATGAAAGGTTCGTACTGTAGATCATCGGTTTCTATTCGTCAGTGGGTTTGGAGCCTAGAGTTTTGAGTTTTACGTTTATTTTCGATGGTTTCTTTAGGAAGCAGGTAAGGGGAATTAATTATAGCAAGTTTTACTAAGTATGAACTGCTCAAAATTCAATTATACAAATTTATATATTTAGGTATGATTTTCTGAAAAGTTAGGCATTTAGAAAATAATGATTTTGATATATATTATATATGGGAAAAATTGTGTGGCATGAATATAACTTTTATAATTTAACTGGTTGCAAATACTGGCTGTGTTGAATACTAAATGGTGATAAATATTGATTGCCTGTGAATATTAGCTGATTGTGGAAACATTTTATTTGCGAGTACAGATTGGTTGCGAATACTGGCTACTTGTGATTATTGTGTGATGAATACTTTGATGTGTGTGAATGGGTCATTTTGTGTGGTTATTCGTGTGTATTACAATATAGCGTTGGTAGGCCTGAGGAGTTCGTTATATTGCCTAGATATAATCACAATATAACGTTGGCAGGCTTGAGGAGTTCTTTATATTATTATTATTAGTATATATTGGGGTAGAGCATTGGTAGGCCCGAAGAGGTTGTTCTACTGATATACTATGGATAGGTCATTGTGAAACTGTGACGGTGATGGTTGGCGGGGAAGAACTTGTACAGAATCCTATGTGGATGTGAGTCCTGTGTGGATGTGAGTCCTGTGTGGACGGTATTCTTGTATGGATGTGATTAAAGTATGTGGTATCTTGTGTGGATGTGTGTGGTAAAATGTAAACGTGGGTCTTAGTGAAATGATTTATATTGGATGTGTGTGAACTTAATAACATAAATGTTTAAGGCAAAGTAAAACTCTTCGCCTGAGGGCTTTATGAGAAAGGCGAGTGCCCTAGTAATTTTCAGTCTGGTACCAGAGTAGAGGGAAGCTACTTGTGTAATGCCCCAATCTGGGTCTGCCAAGGAGCACTGCGTCTCTCCTCCTCCACTTGGACCAGACAACAGGGGGACGGGCCTTATCGGACTAATGACTAGCCCCACAGATCAACACGTGTCCTTTTTAGTGTGTTTTGTCCTCACTCACACACTTCCCGAGAAAACTTCCCAGGAGGTCACCCATCCCAATATTGCTCCAAGGTAAGCACGCTTAACCGTGGAGTTTTTATGGGAAAGTTCTCAAAAAGAAAGGTGCACCTTGTTGATATGGGTAGTAACATCTAATATTTTTAAGTCTTTTCATCATCAATGGGGTATCACATTCTCCCCCACTTATAGAATGCAATGTTCTCGTTGCGAACCCACATTTCCAAACCCAGGCTATGTGAATTTCATCACACTTCCGGCTGGGTGTTGGCTCTAATACCATTTGTAACGCCCCAACCTGGGTCTGCTAGGGAGCACTGCATCTCTCCTCCTCCACCTGGACCAGACAACATGGTGATGGGCCTTATCGGACTAATGACTGGCCCATAGATCAACACGTGTTATTTTAGTGTGTTTTGTCCTCACTCACACACTTCCTGATAAAACTTCCCAGGAGGTCACCCATCCCAATATTGCTCCAAGGTAAGCACGCTTACCGTGGAGTTTTTATGGGAAAGCTCCCGAAAAGAAAGGTGCACCTTATTGATATGGATAGTAACATCTAATCTTTTTAAGTCTTTTCATCCATAGGGTATCACACCACACGCTAAGTTTAATATATTGTTTCTCACAATGTAATGCCCTGACCCTTTTCAACCCGGGTCTAGCGCGTTATACTTGATAAAATCCCTAATATACGCAGCGGAAAACATAACCCATAATCTCCATATAACATAATACCAGAGTTTACTAATTATAACTACCAACCATAATAAATTAATCATCCACCAGTATTCAAATATATGCATGTCTTCAAAACATTATTTACTAATACCAGTAGGTTTCACAACCATCCATATCTTATAAAACTTAAAACATAAATCATAAAACATAAAATATACATATCAAAATTAACATAAAAATATACCATTTTTCTTATATCTTCCAAAAAATGTTATAAAATCTCGAGCTCTCAAAGCTCGATCCTGAGAAATCTTGAAAAAGATGAATTCATATTCGGGTGAGACACATCTCAGTAAGGGAAGAAACAATATATTAAAATAGTATGTGGCCAACATGAGTTTATACATATCATTTTATAATATTTGCAAATCATTAACATAATTTCCTGAAACCATTTTTTGATCCTAATCAAACGCACGCAAATGTTTAACCCACGAGATTACCCAAGGATAGGGGTGATTACTTGCCCATACAAGTAGCACCCCTCTGCTTTAATACTTAGGAAACCCTAAGGTCACAATTAAAACATACTAGAGCACTCACCTTACTCAGTAAGCCCTCAAGTGTAAAATTAATCTCGTACTCACATAGTTCAACAATAGTTTACCTGCAAAGGCCCTAAGGATAGGGAATTCTACCCGCCCATATAAATAGGTTCCCTCTGCCCTAGCGCATTATGCAGCTACTGCCACATCTGAAGCTACTAGTGCACTCACCTTACTCAGCAAGCCCTCAGACAAAGAGTATGCCTCGCCCAATTGTAACATGTTCTATATACATAGATACTTCTAATATCATAATACATCATTCTTTCCATCGTTATTCAATCATTCACATTTCGATCATTCACATTCTTTCATGTTTATAACTTAACATTTCCTCTTTCCCATTTGTATCATTCACATTTCACATTTCATTTCATTCCTTATCATTCCATGTCATTTCATTTCATAACATTTTCATTTCATTCCTTTGTACAACATCCGCTTTTTAGCCGTCATTTGTTAGTCCATATAGAAATGCGCTAGAATTTGCTAACACAGCTCCTTTTAGCTATCATCAGTTAGTCCACATAGAAATGCGTTAGAATTTGCTAACCTGGCTTTCAGCTGTTGTACCTTTACATGGTTGCATTTAACATACATAGGCAACATTGTCCATATCATATTTTATTCTCATTGCTTTACTTTTTTAGTCTGCATCTCATACATTTAACATATATTTACACAGAATTTCATGCCACACAATTTAGCAGTAAAATTCATACATATTTCATATAAAATAAGTCAACCCACATTTAACATTTACATGCTCAAAATACACTTCATTTTTTACATAATTCCTTAGAAAATTCCTTTCACTTTCGTTCGTTTACTTTCACACATACATAACTATATCGACAATCCTAGGCTCAGAAAACATAAATTTCATGACTGGCATTTTAAAGCCACATAAAAACATATATACATAAATAACACATGTTCATTTTTAATTCATGAAAAACCTGATTTAATATATAAATTTCCCCCTTACCTGGTTTCTTGAACTACGCCAACAAGGATCCCAAAAAATACCTGCGGCGCTCACCTAGACCCTGAATCAAAAACCCTGGTTCCAATAAATTATTCCTAAATAAAATATTATTTAAATATTTTCTAGGGCCATAATTCCTAAATAAATAGATATACCCTTAAATTTAGCCAAATTGCCAAATTTCTTAAATCCCACTCTCGCTTTGGAGTAAGGTTTAGAAAATCCCAATTGAAAAATTACCTACGCCAAAATGACGACATCAGCGACTAAGACCCAGTGGTGGTTCCTGATCGTCAATTTAACAACAGATTTAAAGAAAAATTGTGAAAATGGGGAAAATTTACCTTTCCCTAGGAACAATGCCTAAGTTGTACCCACGACAAATCTGCTCCAGTAGAAATGTCAGTGGCGGAGTTAGGAATCCAATGATACCTTCCGTTTTTCAATTAACGCTCGTTAAACTGACGAAATTGAGGAGAAAGAGGAGGATGATGGAGAAGTGGACGGGGAGAAGCTGGAGAGAGAGAGAGAGAGAGAGAGAGAGAGAGAGATGCAGAGAGATTGAACGAATGCAGAAAGATAAGGATGGAAATGGATTTCAAATTGAAATCCAATCCATCTTATTACATTTAATATATATTATTCTAATATTGTATATCTACTTTAACTTATATTATATAATAAGCTTATATATGTATTTAAATATCTTTATTTCAATTTTTTTTAATATTTCTATTTATTTATTTATTAATTTAATTCAATAATTTTTAATTAATTAATTAGTCTTATTAATTTTTTTTTCGTACTATTTCTTTTTACTTGTTTATTTAATACATTAATTTAATAATATTTAACCACTTAATTAATTAACAATTTTAATTAATTATTATTATTTTTAAAATTTTTTTTTCCGAGTTATTACAACTTGTATGGGCGGGTAATCTTCCCTATTGTCGGAGACTTTGCCTATATACATAACCTGAGGGTCTATTGAGTAAGGTGAGTGTCCTGGTATTGGTATTAAAACAAAGGGAAACTACTTGTATGAGCGGGTAATCTTCTCTATTCTCGAGAACTATCACTAAAAATAATTATGTATGTTTGAGTGTAATCTGTATGTGCTTCCTCTACTGATGTTGAATAGAAAATGATTATATTTTGTATTTATTTACACTCTCTGCCACACACTGCTATGGTATATTCTTCCTTACTGAGATGTATCTCACCCTAGCAAATGATTATATTTTCAGGTCCATCAGGTGATTGAGCTTAGTGCTCCAAGCAGGGTAGTATTTTTGGTAAATTTTGGGGTGACTGTAAGAACAGTTTATGTATAGTTTATGTTTTAAATACATGGATGTAATATAAACAGATAGATGCTATTGTTTTATTTGGGATTTATAGATAAACTCTGGTATTTAAATTGAAATTTTTATTTATTTCTGCTAGGTGATTGTAGTTTATGGTATTGGAAACATGTAACCTTTAGGCCCCACTTGGTGGGTTCGGGGTATTACACTTGTTATAGATCTATCAAGTGTATGGGTGGACGACAGAAATGCGACCAATGGCCTTTTCCTCCGCATCTGTAGCATTTATTTTCATGATGTCTAGGTCATTGATCCTAATCATTATTGTTGACTTTTTGAGTCCTATCTCGTTTTAATAAACCTAAGGTGTAGTCCCAGAGGGGGGGGGGTGTGAATTGGGTTATTTAAAATTCCTTAGAGTTTTTTTTAAGATTTCTTGACTTTTTACAATCCTTTAAAGACTTCTTATATTTTTGTTGATTAGGCAATCTACACAAGCACTAACTTCTTCTATTCAATCCACGACCACAACAAACACAACCGATTAATTAACTGTTCAAGCAACACAACCACTGTTGACTCTATGAGTCCAATTCGATTTTGATAATGACAAATTAACTGGTATTTGATCTGTGCATTGAGATTGTGAATAGGAACAATATTTAGCATGCAAAGAAAGATAACAAGTTATTGGAAGCCATGAAGATTAAAGCATACACATCTTGGCAAAATCCATAGAACTAAATGAGTTGAAGAATGAAGATGCAAGTGACAAGTTCAAGAACGTCATGGGAATGGATATTTAGAACTTATGTATTCATATGTTTCATATGATTTAATTTGAGGCTCAACATACTCTAAAATGACCTTAGGACTCATGCATCTCATGAACATCATTAGGGAACATTTATGGACTTAGAGATATTTTTAAAATCCTGAAAAATGTTTTATAAAAGAACCAAGAAAGAGAGCAAAGCAGATTTTTGAGATTAAAAAGAAAAAAAATTCAGGAAAGGTTCACTTCGGAAGACTGAACTCCATGCTCAATCGTCTGAAGATTGATCTTCAGAAGACCGAAGTTAACTTCAGTCATTTGAAGAATCTCTTCAGAAGACCGAAGATTAAGTTCAGTCGTCTGAAGAATTTATGGTGAAGCACAAAACCTGATAGGAGCACCTCAAAAGATTGAACTCAGACTTCAGTCATCTGAACCTGACACTTCAGAAGACTGAACCCCAACTTCAATCGTCTGACCCTGTGTCTAGATTAATTTGTCGAAACACTAAGGAACTTTTGTAATAACCCAAAAAAAAATAATTAAAATTATTAATCAATCAATTAATTAAATACTATTAAATTAATTAGTTAAATTAACAAGTAAAATAAATAGTAAAAATAATAATAATATCATTAATCAATTAATTAATTAAAAATTATTAAATTAATTATTAAAATAAACAAATAAAAGGTATAGTAAAAAAAACAAAAAAAAAATTGGAATAAACATATATACATTCATATATATATATATATATATATATATATATATATATATATAAGAATATGATAAAATAAGTTTTAAACTTATCATCTCCTGAAGCTTAAAGAAGCTTTGGAAATTTTGGTAATTTGGTTATATTTAAGGGTATATTTATTTATTTAGAATTTATGGATTTAGGAAATATTAAAATAATATTTTTTTCAAGATTAATTACATGGAACTAGAATTTTTAATTTTAGGGTCCGGGTTAGGGCCGCAAGCATCTTTTTGGGGTCCCTATTAACGTAGTTCAAGAAACTAGGTAAGGGAAAAAATATATATTAAATTAGAATTTTTATGAATTTAATGAAAAATAAATTGTGTTATATGTATGTGTATATGTTTCGGTATGGGTAAAATGTCAGCCATTTAAATTATGTTTTTTTTGAGTTTAGGGTTGTTTATTAGATACGTATATGCGAAAATGAACTGATGAAAGTGGGAAATATTTTCAAGGTAATTATGTAAGGAATGAAAGGTATTTTTGGTATATAAACGTTAAATGTTGGTTAGCGTATTTTACAAGCAATGTATGAATTTTATTGCTAAACTGTGTGGAATGAGATTCTATACAAATATATGTTAAATGTATGAGATGCAGGTTAAGTAAGTAATGCATTGTGAATAAAACATGTTATGGACTACGTTGCTTGTGTGTGTTAATGTAACCATGTAAACAGTTGAAAAATATTGGGTAAACAGCTGAAAAATGTTGGGTAAAACAGCTGAAAGATGTTGGGTAAAACAGCTGAAAGATGTTGGGTAAATGTGTAATAACTGAAAAATATTGGGTAAAACAGCTGAAAGATGTTAGGTAAATGTATGACAACTGAAAAATGCTGGGTAAAACAGCTGAAAGATGTTGGGTAAAATAGTTGAAAGATGCCGGATACGAAATGAAATGAAATGAAAATGAAAATGAGTGGAACGGAAATGAAGTGTGAAATGTGAACAATGTAAAATGAGAAAGAGTCACTTAAAGTGAAATGAAGTGAGATGTTAAAGTTATGAACATGAACAAATGTGAATGGCTGAATAATGACAAAAAGAATAATGTATTATGATATTAGAAGTATTTATGTACGTAGGATGTGCTATGATTTGGGCGGGACGTACTCTTCGCTTAAGGGCTTGCTGAGAAAGGCGAGTGCACTAGTAGCTTCAGATGTGGTAGTGCACTACTAGCTTCAGATGTGACAATAGCTGCATAACATACTAGGGCAGAGGGAACCTACTTGTATGGGTGGGTAGATTTCCCTATTCTTAGGAGCCTTCACCAATAAACCTTTGTTTGAACTGTGTGAGTACGAGAACAATTTAATACTTGAGGGCTTACTGAGTAAGGTGAGTGCCCTGGTATGCTTCTACTGTGACCTTTGGGTTGCCTAGGTATCAGGGCAGATGGGTGCTACTTATATGGGCGGGTAATCGCCCTTATCCTCGGGTAATCTCGTGGGTTAAATCTTTTACATGTGTTTGATTAGGATCATAGAATGATTTCAAAAATTGTGTTAATGATTTTCAAATGTTAAATATTATATTTTTATATAAACTCATGTTAGCCACACACTGTTTTAATATATCGTTTCTTCCTTTACTGAGATGTGTCTCACCTGAATATAAATGTATTTTTTTTTTCAGGATTTCTTTGAGATCTAGCTTTGAGAGCTCGAGGTTTTTATAACATTATTGAGAATTAGAAAAATAAAATGATATATTTCTATGTTAATTTTGGGGAATGTAAATATTTAAGTTTTATGTCTTTATGTTTTAAGGCTGTTGAGTAAGGAATGATTGTGAAAATACTGAAACATTTTGGGAGTTATGTAGATTTATGGAAATAGAGGTGATGGATGATTTATTATGGATTATAGTTAGAATTAGTAAACTTTGGTATTATGTTATATGGAGATTATGTTTATGTTTTCTGCTGCATATATTATGGATTATGGATTAACAGGATTTTATCAGGTATAATGCGTCAGGCCTAGGTTTAAGGGGTTGGGGCGTTACATTATGGTTTCAGAGCAATGTCCAGCCAGAAGTGTGATTAGATTCACATCGCCTGGATATGGAAATATTAGAGTATTAGGTTAGAGATGATTTATACCAGAGTATAGGATTAAGTTGCGATAAGGATAGAGATGGGTGGATTAAGATACTGTTAGGAAATCTGAGTTGTGTTTCGTAAGTTTGGGGACAGAAATCCCTTGATGGTCTTCAGTGTTTTTCTGAAAAAGTAGCTAACTTCAAAAAATCATGGTAAATCCATCGATGGTGATGTTTTCGAGCAGAGAAATTTGAACTCAAGATTTGAACTTGATGATTAGGTTAGTTGATTTCAGAGGTTATGGTATCGAGAGAAACTAGCAGATACCACTAGGCAGAGGTGGACGAGCACGTGGTTATACGATGATCCTGGATTGGGTAGGTAAAGCCAAGGGGGTAGGTATAGGTTTATGATTAACATAACAATGATTTAATTTGGTTATGGATGATTGATTAATAAAGAAATTTCGAGGACGAAATTCTTTTAAGGAGGGAAAAATGTAATAACCTGAAAAAAAATAATTAAAATTATTAATCAATCAATTAATTAAATATTATTAAATTAATTAATTAAATTAAAAAGTAAATAAATAGTAAAAAATAATAATATCATTAATAAATTAATTAATTAAACATTATTAAATTAATTATTGAAATAAACAAATAAAAGGAATAGTAAAAAAAAAAACTAAAAAAAAAAATTGGAATAAACATATATACATATATATATATATATATATATATATAAGAATATAATAAAATAAGTTTTAAACTTATCATCTCCTGAAGCTTAAAGAAGCTTTAGGAGAATTTGGCCAGGCAGCTATCTCTGCATCTCCCTCAGTCCTCTTCTGTGTTCGTCGCCTCTTTCGTCCTCCTCCTCTCTCTCCTCAATTTCGTTGGCTTAACAATTGCTGATTGGGAAACAAAAGGTGTCGTTGGATTCGTAACTCCGCCACCGACATTTCTACTGGAGCAGATTTGTTGTGAGATCGGCGTAGGCACCACTGCTGGGGAAAGGTATATTTCCCCTAATTTCTCAATTTATTGTTAAATTTGTTGTTAAATCGACGATCTAACACCACCACGGGGTCCTAGTCATCGTCGTCATCATTTTGATGTAGGTAATTTTTCAATTGAGGTTTTTAAGGCCCCACTCCAAAGCGAGAGTGGGATTTGAGAAATTTGGTAATTTGGCTATATTTATGGGTATAATTATTTATTTAGAATTTATGGATTTAGGAAATATTAAAATAATATTTTATTCAGGATTAATTACATGGAACTAGAATTTTTAATTTTAGGGTCCGGGTGAGCGCCGCAGTCATCTTTTTGGGGTCCCTGTTAACGTAGCTCAAGAAACTAGGTAAGGGGAAAAATATATATTAAATCAAAATTTTTATGAATTTAATGAAAAATAAATTGTGTTATATGTATGTGTATATGTTTCGGTATAGGTAAAATGCCAGCCATTTAAATTATGTTTTTTCGAGTTTAGGGTTGTTTATTAGATACGTATATGCGAAAATGAACTGATGAAAGTGGGAAATATTTTCAAGGTAATTATGTAAGGAATGAAAGGTATTTTCGGTATATAAACGTTAAATGTTGGTTAACGTATTTTACAGACAATGTATGAATTTTATTGCTAAACTGTGTGGCATGAGATTCTATGCAAATATATGTTAAATGTATGAGATGCAGGTTAAGTAAGTAATGCATTGTGAAGAAAACATGATATGGACTACGTTGCTTGTGTGTGTTAATGCAACTATGTAAACAGTTGAAAAATGTTGGGTAAACAGCTGAAAAATGTTGGGTAAAACAACTAAAAGATGCTGGGTAAAACAGTTAAAAGATGCTAGGTAAATGTGTAACAGCTAAAAAATGTTGGGTAAAACAACTGAAAGATGCTGGGTAAATGTATGACAGCTGAAAAATGCTGGGTAAAACAGCTGAAAGATGTTGAATACGAAATGAAATGAAATGAAAATGAAAATGAATGGAATAGAAATGAAGTGTGAAATGTGAACAATGTAAAATGGGAAAAAGTCACTTAAAGTGAAATGAAGTGAAATGTTAAAGTTATGAACATGAACAGATGTGAATGGTTGAATAATGATAGAAAGAATAATGTATTATGATATTAGAAGTACTTATGTACGTAGAATGTGCTATGATTTGGGCGGGGCATACTCTTCACCCAAGGACTTGCTGAGAAAGACGAGTGCACTAGTAGCTTCAGATGTGGCAGTAGTTGCAGAACGTACTAGGGCAGAGGGAACCTACTTGTATGGGCGGGTAGATTTCCCTATTCTTGGGAGCTTTCGTTAGTATACCTTTGTTTGAACTGTGTGAGTATGAGATCAATTTAATACTTGAGGGCTTATTGAGTAAGGTGAGTGCCCCGGTATGCTTCTGCTGTGACCTTTGGGTTGCCTAGGTATCAGAGCAAAGGGGTGCTACTCATATGGGCGGGTAATCACCCCTATCCTCGGGTAATGTCGTGGGTTAAATCTTTTGCATGTGTTTGATTAGGATCATAGAATGATTTCAGAAATTGTGTTAACGATTTTCAAATGTTAAATATTATGTTGTTATATAAACTCATATTTGCCACACACTGTTTTAATATATCGTTTCTTCCCTTACTGAGATGTATCTCACCCGAATATAAATGTATTTTTTTTCAGGATTTCTTCGAGATCGAACTTTGAGAGCTCAAGGTTTTTATAACATTATTGGGAATTAGAAAAGGAAAATGGTATATTTCTGTGTTAATTTTGGGGAATGTAAATATTTAAGTTTTATGTCTTTATGTTTTAAGGCTGTTGAGTAAGGAATGAATGTGAAAATACTAAAATGTTTTGGGAGTTATGTAGATTTATGGAAATGCAGGTGATGGATGATTTATTATGGATTATAGTTAGAGTTAGTAAACTCTAGTATTATGCTATATGGAGATTATGTTTATGTTTTTCGCTGCGTATATTATGGATTATGGATTAACAGGATTTTATCAAGTATAACATGCCAGACCCGGGTTTAAGGGGTTGGGGCGTTACACTTCAGTCGTCTGGGCCTTTAACCTTTGTCGTCTGAACCTCCGGGAATGTTTAAAAATTTAATTTTTAATGAAAGAACACGCGAGCTAATCTTTGATCCAACGGTTGAGATTTTTTCTAGGGGCAAGATACCTATATATTGAACATCTAAAGCCTAGTGTTGTAGGCTAGATCAACAAGAATAAGAAGGGAAGAGAAAAGAAAACACCTTTGGCATACGATTAAGCTGATTACACGTTTAGCACAACTTTGAACATATTGCTGAAACTTTTTCCTGGGATTTCAAAGCTAAATTTGAGCTAAAGCTATCTCAATTTTCAAAAGGTCATCTAGCTATCATTGTGCTTTAATTTTTGGTATTGAGGTTTGGTAAATCGATATGGTCATTAATAGTTATTCTCATAGAGTTTCTTTATCTAAATTGATTTGCTGATTGATATCCATTTTTCAAAGAGCTTGTCATTGTGAAATCCATTTTTGAATATTTGTTAAAAGGTTGATCTTGAGTGTGCATATATTAAATCATTTTGACAAGATTACCACTTGAGAAAAGCTTTTGTCATTGATTAAATATTTTTGAGTCAAGTGAGTTTTCATTCAAAGACTTGATATTTTTAATATTACAAAACTACTTGTATGAATATCCTTAGTGTTCATAACGATATATCATTGAAGGATATTTTCTGAAAAATATTACATTAGGTTTTTGATCTTTGAAATACATATTGTGTGTATATATATACATTCATATTACAAAGATCACATTGTGGTTGAATATTTGGAAGCAAACTTCTTGATTTTGATCGTTATAATATTCAAGATAAATCTTTTGATGAGATCACGGTTGATATCTGTGCATTAAAGAAGTTGAACTAGAATCATAATTTCTCCAAAACTTTTAATTATATCATTACTTGAGAGTTTTGATAAAAAGGGAAATTGTGTGTTGAAGCATATTCATTCATTAACGATTGTATCGTTACATACATATAGAGCTTCAAGTTTGATCATATGATTATGTGTTAGGAATTTCAATTGTACTCACTAGCTTTGTTAGAAGTAACATTGAGTGTTTTGCAAATTTGATATTATATTGTAATCAAAGTTCGGGTTGTGAACCAAATTTGAGAAGAGAGTTGTGTCTCTTGTAAGCAGTGGAGTAGGAGGAAGTTGTACCTCTTGTAAGTAGCAGATGTAAGGGAAGCTCCATCCCAATTCAAGGAGCAGAGATTTTAGTGGAATCCTTGAGTGGGTTGCTCAAGGCGAGGACGTAGGCTGGGTTGGCTGAACCTCGTAAAATCATGTTTGCATTCTCTCTTCCCTTATCTTTTTATTTTCTGCACTGCACTTTATTACTTATATTGTATGTACGTATGTTGAATAACCTCACACGAACTTGATAAGTAATTTGTTAAATTTAGAGATAGGGACTAAGTGGTAAATAGGCAAATCACGCCCCTCTTGGGATTACACCTTAATTAACATTTGGTATCAGAGTGGTTTTACATAGACTTAATAGTTCATTTGTAAAAAGTTCACATGGCACACATCGGTGTAACTTCATTCGGTGAGGGACACTCGTCCACTAGACCACCAATTTTTTGTGGTGTAAATTACACATATTGGAAATGTAGGATGAGCATATACCTGTTAAATGTAGATTGGAAAGTATGGAAAATAGTTACTAAGGGAAATCATGTTCCCATGAAAGTAATTGATAAGGTAAATGTTCCTAAAACTGAAGATGAGTATACTGAAGAGGACTAGAAATCAGTGCAAATAAATGCTACTGCGATGAACTTGATTTTATGTGCATTAGATGTAAATGAATTTAATAGGGTAACGAAATGTAACTTTGTTAAATAAATTTGGGAAAAAATAGAAGTTACATACGAAGGCACTAAGAAATTAAAAGATAGTAGGATAGAAATGCTCTCCAGTGAATTTGAAGCATTTAAAATGATAGCTGATGAATCTATTCAATCCATAAACACTAGATTCACACACATCACAAATTCTTTAAATGCACTTGGAAAAAATTACCCTACTTACGAGTTAATCAGGAAAATACTTAGGGGACTACCTCCAGTTTGGGAAGCTAAAGCTACTACAATAGCAGAAGGGAGAAATATCAAGGAGATGTCTATTGAAGAACTCATTAGTTTGCTCATCACTTATGAGCTTGCAATAAATGAGAGGAAGAATGAGCAAAGCAAAGCAAAGAAAGCCACAATGCTTAAGGCATCATCAAACAACTCTAGTGAAGGAAATGATTCTGATACAGAAGATGACATGGCCTTGCTAACAAAGAAGTTCGGGAAGTTCTTGAAGAAGAATAAAAAGTTCAACAGAAAATTTCGGAACTCAAAATCAGAAAGAGGAGAGTCAAGCATGAAGAAAAAGAAGGAAGATCCACCAATATGCTACAACTGCAGAGAGGTTGGAATCAAGTCTGAGTGTCCCAAACTAATGAAAGCCTCCAAGAAGAAGAAGAAGGTGCTAAAATTCGGTTGGGATATGCACAACACAAGTTGTTCAGAATCTGAATCCAATGATGACAAGATTGCAAATCTGTGTCTAATGTTACATGATGACCTTGAGGTACAATCATCATTCTCATCATCTTCTTATTATTCTAGTGATTCTAAAAATGAGAATGACATGCTTTTATATGATGAATCTGATAATGATAACTTGCCATCTTATGAGGAATTACAAAAGGAATTTTCTAAGGCTTATAAAATGTTAACAAAGATGTCCAAAAAGAAAATAATGTTGGAAAGTGAAAATAAAGACTTAGCAAAAAAGTTAGAAGAGTTTCGAGAGTCTCATACTTCTTGGGAAAAATAAAAGATTGAAAAGGAATTAGAAATTAAGAGATTGGTAACCAAGACTGAGGCAAAAGATTTAGAATAAAAAATTAGTGTTGAAAAAGAAAAGGATTTGAAAATCATAAAATTAGAGAACAAAAATGATGTGATGGAAAAAGAGCTGAAAGAGTTAAGATCCAAGTCTTTGAGTGTTAATGCAAAAGATCTTAAAATTTTTGAACTTGAATGTAAAGCAAACAAAATAACCGACGAATTGGTAAAATTACAAGCTGTTTGCAAAGGCTTAAAGAATTTAAAAATTCAAGACCTAGAAAGAAAGATAGATGATCAAGCTAAGATCATCCACACATTTACTAAGGGAAAAGAAAATTTTGACAAACTCTTAGGCTCTCAAAAGATGACCTTAGACAAAGAAGGTATAGGTTAAAATGGAATTGAAAATAGGAGAAGAAAAAACCTATACATGGGGTACTTTGTTAAATCGTCAAAATTCTATGCTAGTACTTCCTGCGGTCCATATGCTCACACCACCTCAATATTATGTAAGAATAAAGGACACACTAAATTTGATTGTCTATTTAAAAGGAAAGGTGTGAAGCTCAAATAGGTTTGGCGAGTCAAAGAAAAATGAGTACCAAACAAACCCCAAAAAACTCTTTTTTAGACTTTAGGATTGAGAATTTAGTGAAGTCAGCCACATAAACAAAAGGGGGTCGTGATGACTAATAGGCTTGGGGAATAGTATATGCTTAAAATGTAAATTCTTAGTATGTGTATTTACTGCACTATTAATATACTAAGAATCCTACAAGAAAGTTAAGTTAATATGATCCCTTTAAGCAATATATTCAATCTAACTACCTAATGCTTTTATATCGTAATTATTAGGTAAAATGTTAAAATATTGAATAGCAGGCAAATCTTGATGTATTCAAAGTGAATATTAAGAGATTAACTGTTAAAATATCAAGAACCTAATATCCTTGCAATGAGTAACAAAAATCATAACATTGAAGAATAAATCCACTTCCAAATGAATTAAAGCATTGCTGTTTAACGAATAATTCTTAGTGCTTATTTGAAGAACTAACGCTAGGAGTGTGGAGTGGATTAGTCTTATAGGAAAGGAAACCAGCCCTTATTGAGGTGTTGGGTCCTTCACCCTAACATCTTCTCACTTACTTGCCACACTCAATCAAGACCACCCAAGATGAACTTATTCCTCGACTAAGCGTGAATTCAGCAAATGCATTGGTCAGAAGATCCTTCATACGTGCAAAATTGTAGTGTCGTGTCCTTAGCTTGACCTTTTTATCTTTGCTCAGAGCAGGTGTATATTTTTGTTTTCACTTTTATCTGCTAAGGTTTTTCCTCCTTTTTCATTTTATTTCTTTGCATGGTCAACTAAGACAATCATCACATTCTTATAATGTCTTTATGTTTCCAATGGGAATGTAGCTCAAATAGGAGTCCATGAAAAAAGTCAGTCTCTAAGGGTGGCTTAACCTTCATGTCTTGAGTAAGTTACAAGACCACGATTTATATCTCCCCACTTGATGTCACCTCTAGGCTAGCAAATGCAAGAACAAAGACTAGTTTACAAAGGAAATCCAGCAAAAGAAGGAAGGTTTAGTTTTATAAACTTAGAGTTTGACGTCAAAAACTTAAGAAATGAATGAATGGCTCAATAGTACCTCACAAGGTGTCATAGTCGCCACAGTTGTTCTCTCAATGCTCTCAAAGAACCCTAAGGGATACAAATCACATGTAAGTGTGTTTTTAGCCCCATAAAGTACCATGTAAATACAATAATTTACACAGCAGTATTAACCGAACAAACCACTAGTCAACTGCCTAGAGTAATATCAAGTTGTCAGCCATGTTATGCAAATTTTACAAAACTAATTCACTACATTGTAAGTGATTATAATGAAATCATGTAGCTGAGAAGCCTATGCATGTAACCTAGGTTATATAGGTGTATGTAAAGGGTATAAAATATATGTTAGCATGGTTCACTGGAATTTGTTTTAAAAAATTTTAAAATGTGTCATTTTTGTGCATGAAATGTGCCATGCAGTGTGCCACCCCCTACCCCCAACTTAGAACTTCACTGTCCTCGTTGAAGTGTAGGAAGAAAGATTAAACCCACGCATGAGATAAGATAATGCATGGTGCCTGTAATAGCAACCAGTGGTCTGTATATAATAAAATCCAGAAATAGCATTCATGCAATGATACACTGTAGCACAAAAGACATATAGTAGCCAAAAGCACCACATAGATTATTCATTGACATTCCAGGCAATACAATTGAGAATGGAACATTACAAGTATTGAAACTGCTATAGAAACATGGTGAACCAGGGCAAGAAAGAAAAAAGAAAGAAAACAAAACTATGCTGCAGAGGCACAATAGAAGACTCAATAGTGAATGGCACAGCTATGTTGATTTTAGAAGGAATTAGAGTTAGATTCCAAATCAGACGAAAACATCAGGGGTTTGGCTAATGCCGCATCACGAGTTGGTGCTGTTTCTTGTAGGTAATGAAGCTGGTGGGGAGAAAGTGGAGGTCGAGTCTGTCGTGGCTATAGAGCCTGGAGTGGCCTCAGCTGATCAAACATAATACTTGGTGGGAGGGACTGATATGATGGAAAGGGATATTCCAACGGTTATAGGCCAAGCCTAGGAGCCAAAAGCTCTATGGTGGGATCATTGGTGACTTTCAATGGTGGAATATACAGCATGGTAGGCCAGAATTGCTAGAATGGCGGTGGGTGGGGAAACTAGACCTCATGAAGGCTGGTGGAGGGCTATTCCACGAATGATGACATTACAGAGTGTGGCAAGTGTATCTACAAGGTCTCATTGGGTGCCCATGTTAACCCTATGGTTTGTGCCGAGCCTCTTGGTCGCGGGGCCAAACCTCGTTGTGGTATTTGTCGCAAATGTCTACGAGGTGCTCATACCACGTACATAGCCTCCTCCTGTGCTCTTGAACTCTGCCAGCCCTCGATGAAGAACCTCGTCATGGCAAGGCTTGAAGTCGTTACTACTTGGCAGTGGGTTGAGATGATGCGTGGGAAGATGTCGGAGATGAATCAAAAGGAGAAAGCATTTCAAGGGAGTGCAATGTGGCCATGACTTGCTCTTGTGGCAAGGGCGAGAAGAGGGTGACGATGATCGACCAAGCTGTAATGAGAAGGCAGAGATGAAGAGTCGAGCTCAAGCAGGTTTTAAACGACTTCTCAGTGTTTTCGACCCGAGCGCACCCAGCTCAGTGCTGGTTGCGGACATGGTTGACCCTATCAGTATTGTCAAATTTCAGAACAGCGCAAAGGCTAGACTAGGTTGTTCTTCTAGTTGAACCCCCAACTTATCGTAAGACCTACTCTAATGACACTAAACTCTAGTTATTCTACCTTAAATACCCTAAGGACGGTCATTTAACATTTTCAATACCATTAAAACTAAGATCCTCTTTACTTAAGGAGTTTCTTTGGGCATCAAGTAATTTTTCAAAAATCTTTTTGCCCTCGGTGAATTTAAAAATAATTTTGAAGCTATCCTCCAATTTCCTCTCAAGCTCAACAATAGTGGCATCTTTTTCTTTTAAAATGGAAGCATGAGAGGTTTTTGCAATATTAAACAGTTGTGACCAATTTTCACATTTCTTTTTCAAATCATCATTTTCTTTGGTCATTTTACTCAACAATTTAGATACACGAATATATTCAACTTGTAACTCTCTAAATGTTGGCACGCAATCAGAATCATAATCATCAGATGAATAATATGAAGATAATGAACTAGAAGAAGATACCTCATCCTCCTGTGCCATCAAGCACAAATTAGCAACCTTTGAGTCGCTATGGTCTGATTTCTGGGTCGCTGCTGCTAAGTTTGTCCTATGATGTCCCAGCCTTCATGGCTTTCCTTTTTTTCTTAGCATCATTTTTCAGCAATGGGCAGTCTAGTTTGATGTACCCGACCTTGTTGCAGTTATAGCACGAAGGAGCATTTGATTTTTCTTTTCTTTTGCTGGACTCTCCCTTCTCAATAGTAGACTCTCTATTTTTTTTGTACGACTTTCTATTCTTTTTGAAGAATTTGCTGAATTTTCTAGTTAGCATGGTCATTTCATCATCAGCGTCAGATTCACTGCACTCACTAGATGTGTTAGTGGAAGCTTTCAATGCAATCACTTTCTTAACCCTATTATGCTCATTAAGTCTCTCATTTATGGTTAATTCATAAGTGATCAGGGAACCTATTAATTCATCTAGAGTCATCGCCATAAGGTATCTACCCTCAGCAATGGTCGTAGCCTTGGCTTACCAAACATAAGGTAAACCTCTAAGGATCTTCCTAATCATATCATATGTGGGATAGGTCTTTCCTATGGATAAAGTGAGTTTATGATGTGTGTGAATCTAGTGTACATGCTCTAAATGGACTCACCTACATTCATCCTAAATGCCCCATACTCACTGGTCAACATATCTATCCTATTGTCCTTCACATCTCTAGTACCCTCATATGTGACCTCTAACATATCCCATATTTCTTTTGCAGTAGAACATGCCATAATTATATTAAATTCATTTACATCAAGACTACAGTACAAAATATTTATAGCAGTGGCATTTAGGCTAATAGCTTTCATATCATCATCATCATACTCATCCTCAGTCTTAGGAACCGTAGCTGCATCCTTAGTTTTCATAGGGACATAGTTTCCATTAGAGACAATTCTCGACACCTTCGAATCAGTATTCTGAAGGTAGATGTGCATCCTTTGTTTCCAGAAGGTGTAATTAACACCATTGAAAATAGGAGGTCGTGTGGAAGATGGTCCCTCAGGGAAAGGGTCACGGAGCTATGAGTCATAAGAGATCTTTTTGCAAAATAACAGCTAGTCTATACTACGTGGCTCTGATACCAATTGATAGCTTTATCGTGATCCCAGGAAGGGGGGGTTGAATTGGTATTTTTAAAATTTAATCCATAGATAAATATTCTAACACCAATATATTCACAACCCTATGGTCAATCTAGTGCAGGTAATGTAAATGTATACTAGAAAGTAAATAAAACAATTTAATCAAACACACATGCACCAGAAAGTAGTAAAGTAAGGGTGACACACAAAAATATTATCGAGGTTCGACCAATTGCCTACGTCCCTGCCTTGGATAATGAGCACAAAGATTACCACTATATCTTGCTCACTTAAACGGGTGGAGCGGTACCGAAACAAACCAGGTCAACTAGCACAGGGCTGACCTCAACCTTTACAACCAATTCTTACCCGGATGGATTACCGTCCCTTCAGGCCACGCCTAGAAACACTCAAATTTTATAATCAAAGAATATCGGTACAGTGATTATGCTTTCATGTAAAGCAGATATGTATCCAAATATGCGCAGTCACATACACCACAAAATGATTTAATATGTAAGCTCAGTGTGGTATGATATTGCAACTCTCAAGTATATTTGAGTGTCAACAAGCAATCTTTGTATCTCAAGATATTCAATCAACGTGTACACCCAAAGATATCAAGCAAGTCTCATGAATATCAATCAGCAGGATATCTCAATCACATGAATATTAGATAATGTATATGCTTGGTTTGCATAAGATATATAATCTTTGTATTAAGCAAATGATATGTAAGTTAATGGATATTGCAGCAAAGATTAATATCACATAAACAAATATCTTTTCAAGAATATGTCAAAATAAATCACTCAAGATATTTGAGAATGTTTTTGAAAAAGTTTTTGCAACCCAGAAACAAATACAAACTTCTTAAGTTATTACAACGAAATGCAATACTCAGAAATTTAATGGAAGTCTTCTTAGGAGAGACTTATTAGAAAAGCCCCCTAAGAACACTAAGGTTTTGCTCTCGTTAAAATCGAATCAATCAAACAAGAATGGGAGAGCAAACCTATTAAAACAAACACTCAATCAACTTACAGAGGATTTAAGCAATCGAAGAGGGTAAGTATGAATGATTGGAGTATAAAAATGAGCAGTAGAATTTTTAGAATGAGAGAGAATTTCTTAATCTATTTTTCTAATCTTGTTACTAATTATCTCAAATGAAGGGGTATATATAGACTCCCCTAAAATTATAACCTTTAGGGACATGGTTGATATTATTAGAAAAGTTTTAATGACACTTAGTTATTTTAACCTTATTAAAAAAATAGTTAACCTCGGTAAAAATGCAGGGCAACCCAAGAACATCGGTTGACCAGAATAGGTTCAGTCGACCAAAGTTCTTATGGTTTGGTCGATCAGGCCAAAAATGAACTTCAGGCTCAGTAAACCGAACAAGTATGTTCGAGATGATTTTTACTATTTTGTGAGGTTCGGTTGACCAGTACTAGAATGAACTAAACTGGTCGGTCGACTAAACCATTGAATTCCCACACGTGGGAACTCGGTCGACTAGGTTGGTGCAATGCAAAATTCTCTGGGTCGACGAGGAAGTCAAACTGTTGACTTTAGGGAGGTTCGGTCGACCGGGGTCAAATGAGTTTCAAAAGCTAGATTGACCGGATAGTGGTCAATCGGTTGACCCAGACCGTGTTTGGTCGACTGGGAGCAGAATGAACTGCACAGGACAGTCGACCGAAGGTGCACATTTTGTGCATTTCAGTCCTGTTTCATTCCACAATCACCCTATTCAAGTGCCTAACATACACAAGTGCAATGGTGAGTGTCCTAGGATATTTTATAGGTCCAGTTTTAGTTATTATTCAATTTGAGCTTACCTATTAGACCATTGCATGTGGGGTGTGTGATTATTACAAGTAAAAACCCTAATTACTATTACAGACCAATTACATAAATAAAATATATTACAATGTAAAGTAATTAGGTCTTCAATCTTCACTTTCTCTATGTGCATCTTGATCTTGACAATTTAGGTTCGTGCATATAATCTCAAATACCCATTAGATATAATGATTATTTGTTATAATCAAAATTGGGCGTGACTTGTAAGGTCAACAATAAGAACAAGAAAGATGAACATGGGATAGTTGTGAGAAATAAGTCAAGACTAGTAGCTCAGGGATATAACCAGGAAGAAGGTATAGATTTTGAAGAAACCTTTGCACCTGTAGCTAGAGTGGAATCCATTCGAATGCTTTTAGCCTATGCAACATTTAAGGATTTCAAGCTATATCAAATGGATATAAAAAGTGCATTTTTAAATGGCCACATAAGTGAAGAAGTGTATGTAGAACAACCCCCAGTTTTGAAAATCATAAGAATCCAGATCACGTGCATAAACTAACAAAAGCCTTGTACGGTTTAAAGCAAGCCCCTAGAGCTTGGTATGAAAGGCTAAGTGGTTTTCTCCTAGAAAATGGATTTATTAGAGGAAGGATAGATACAACGTTATTTATAAAGTCTAAGAAAGATAATATTCTCCTAGTCCAAGTATATGTAGATGATATCATATTTGGAGCTACAAATAAAGAATTGTGTAATGAATTTGCTAGTATTACGAAAAATGAATTTGAAATGAGCATGATGGGTGAACTAAATTTCTTCCTAGGACTTCAGATCAAACAAGAGAAACATGGAATATTTATAAATCAATCGAAGTATATTAGAGATCTGCTCAAAAAGTTTAATATGGAAGATGGAAAAATACTAGGTATACCTATGAGCGCTTCATTGAAATTAGACAAAGATGAATAAGGTATACCAGTAGATGTCAAACTTTATCATGGAATGATTGGTAGCTTATTATATCTGACTGCCAGTAGACCTAATATAATGTTTAGCATATGTTTATGCGCAAGATTTCAGGATGCACCAAAAAAGTCACATTTGCTAGCTGTTAAACGAATACTTAGATACCTAATAGGAACTGTGGAAATTGGATCATGGTATCCTCAATATACATCTTTTGAGATTATCAGCTATTCAGATGCTGATTTTCTGGTAGCAAAGTGGATAGGAAAAGAACTAGTGGTACTTGTCATTTCTTAGGACATTCCTTAGTCTCTTGGTTTTCTAATAAACAAAATTCAGTTGCTTTTTCCACAACTGAAGCTGAATACATGGCGGCATGTAGTTGTTGTGCTAAAATGCTATACATGAAGCAACAACTGACGGATTTTGGATTAAGCTATGAAACAATTCCTATAAGATGCGACAATACGAGTACAATAAACATTTCAAAGAATCCCATATTACATTCACAATCTAAACATATAGTAATACGATATCACTTTCTTAGTGATCATGTGCAAAAAGGAAATGTGACACTTGAGTTTGTATGCACGGATGAACAATGGGTAGACGTATTCACGAAACCACTTGCGGTAAATAGGTTTATCCAAATTAGGCATGAATTAGGCCTGATGCATAGTCAAGAGGTTGCCTAGAATTATATTAGATAACATAATTCAGGGGGAGAAACGTCACTTAACATTCACAATTTGTTAGAAAATCTCATAGTTAGCTTATTTATTCTCATTCGGTATCGTGTTTTTAAGATGTACACATTTGGTATCACATTAATTAATATTTGGTATCCTCACATAATATTTGAAATTTGGCACATTGTGTATGGTTACAATGCAATTTACATTCCACAATACATATATATGCATTAGCAAGGGGGATGATTGCTATCAAAAGAGGGAGAAGTAATTTTTTTTTTTTTTTTTAAATCAGATGACAGAACAAGTTTAAAACTTTAAGATTTCAAATGGGAGAAGAACATAAGGTTATGTCCACTCATGTCTTATTATTATACACCTTTTTGTTGATGTCAAAGGGAGGAGAAGAATCAGGGCAAAAATAGAAAAATTGTGTAAAGGGTGAGAAGAATAGCAAGAATATAGCAAGAATAACGAAAATTGTTAGCAACACTAGTTGTGTAACGGGAGAGAACAATCAGGCTATAGGAGAAGAATCATGAGCATATTTCATTTGGAATCAGGCTAACCAACGTGTGTATGAACATGAGCATATTTTCATTTACTGAATATTTGATACTTTATTTGAGGGGGAGCCTTTGTTAGGCGTAACCCATTTTATTCTATATTTTTGCTCGTGTATTTGTCATCATCAAAAAGGGGGAGATTATTGACTCTACGAGTCCAATCCGGTTTTGATAATGATAAATCACTTGGTATATGATTTGTACATTGAGATTGTGAATATGAACTATATTAAGCATGCACAGAAGGATAACAAGTCATGGAAGTCATAAAGAATAAAGCATACATATCTGGGCAAGATTCATGGAACTCAAAGAGTACAAGAATGAAGATGCAAGTGACAAGTTCAAGAGCACCATGGGAATGGGTACTTAGAACTCATGTATTTACATTTTCATATGATTTAATTTGAGGCTCAAATCATAAACTAGAATGACCTTAAGACTCATGCATTTCATGAACATCATTAGGGGACATTCATGGACTTAAGAAATATTTTTAAAACCCCTGAAAATATTTTTATAAAAGAGCCAAGAAAGAGAGGAAAGCAGTTTTTCAAAGTACAAAGAAAAAAATTCAAGACATAGGAACTTTAGACGACCGAACTCAGCGGCCAGTTGTCTGAAGTTGCCACTTCAGAAGACCGAAGTTAACCTCAATTCTCTGAAGAATTTCTTCAAAAGACTGAATATTAAGTTCAGTCACCTGAAGAATTTATAGTGAAATACAGAACCTGGCAGAAGCACCTTAAAAGACTGAACTCAGACTTCAATCGTCTAAACCCGACACTCCAGTTGTTTGAACCCCAAACTTCAATTGTCTGACCCTATATCCAGGTTATTGTTTCGAAACTCTAAGGAACTTCAGTCATCTGGGGCTTTGACCTCAGTCGTCTAAACTTGCAGGAAAACTTAAAAATATAATTTTTAATAAGAGAACTAGCGAGATATTTTTTGATCCAACGGTTGAGATCTATTCTAAGGGCAAGTTACCTATATATTGAACATCTAAACCCTAGTACGTTAGCTAAGATCAACGAGAAGAGAAGAGAACATCTTTTTGAAAGAGAATTGAGAAACTTGAACATGTAGCGATATGATTGTCTGCACTTCAACTTATACTCCTCAAACTTAGGAAAATCAACTCAGAAAATCAAAGGGAATTTAGTTACACATCTTGAGTTCATCTTGGTTTTGATGTTTAGTCAATCCATTTATTATTTTCAAGAGTTTCTTATCTCATCATCTGTTATTGAATATTACTATTAGAGAGATCAATCTTGAGTTTTTCATATACATATAGAGAGTGTTTTTGATAAGTTCATTACTTGAGAAAGATTTCCTTTGGGCATTGATTAAATAGTTATCATTCAAGTGTGTCCTTAGTTAAAGACTCGATATTTTGGATACTTTAAAACTATTTGATTAAATATCTGTAGAAGCTCATAACTATATATATATATATATATATATATATATATATATTGTATTGAGGGATATTTTTTGGAAAACTTTATATTCAGTGTTTTGATCTTTGGAATACATATCGTGTATATATATATATATATATATATATATATATATATATATATATATATATATTAAGTCGCATATTACAAAGATCATATCGTGGTTGAAAACTTGAGAGAAATATTGTTGTAACAAAGTGTGTTTCAAATCTTTACAATCTTCAAAGCTATTTGTGTATTCAAAGATTTAACCTAAGTTCTCCAAAGTATTGATTTATATAAATACTTTTAGGAGACTTGACGAAAGGGATAGTTAGTGAATCATACTCTTGCATATAACGATTATATCGTTACATTCATTCTGAGCTTCAAGTTTCATCATATGATTATGTATTTAGGAATTTTAATTATACACACTAGCTTTGTTATAAGCAACTTTGAGTGTTTTACAGATTTCATTGCAATCACGGTTCAGGTTGTGAACCGGGTTTGAGGAGAGAGTTGTATCTCTTGTAAGCAGCGGAATATAAGGGAAGCTCCGTCCCAATTTAAGGATCAGGGATGATAGTGGAATCCTTGAGTGGGTTGCTCAAGGCGAGGACGTAAGCCGAGTTGGCTGAACCTCGTAAAATCGCGTTTGCATTCTCTCTTCCCTTATCTCTTTACTTTTAGCACTACATTTCATCACTCTTATTGCATGTGTATATTGAATAACTCTACACGCACTTAATTGGGTAAAGAGAACTCATTGATAAAATAACTTTAATTCAGTTATAAATCCCTGCAATTGATTTGTTAAATATACAAATAGGGATTGAGGGTAAAACAGTTTCAAAGAACTTTAAAATACCTAATTCACCCCCCTTTTGGGATTACACCTAAATCAACACCTTTTTGAAGCTTCCTTCTCCCTCTAGTCCTCTCTTCCCTCGCTCTCTATTTTCCTCTTCGAGCAATCTGAAAAAGAAGCTTGGTTCAGATCTTTGAGTTACACCTCTATCCTTCTACGATCTAAAGAACATAAACCTAGTTTCATGCTTCCGTTTGTTCGTCTTTTCAAGGAAGAACAATCAAACTCCCGAGGATGTTCAAAATGATGCAACTCAAGGCCAGACACCATGGAAGGTTTGACTGAAATTTTGGAAGCTACTGGAAGATGAGATAAGTGATTCCTTCTCTCCCCTATTTTGATTTTTGTTATGTGGATGTTTAGGTTGTTTTCCTTCTTGGGAGTTGGTGTTTGATGAATACTGGTTATGTCTGTGTAGTATTCTTCATGCTCAGTTAGGGTTTCAGGTTGCAGGGTTAGGGTTTCTAGTCATTAGGGTTAGGGTTTCGATTGAGGTGGAAGACGAGTTAACTCATCTTCACTCAGTTACTAGCATCTAGGTTAACTCGCACGAGTCAACCCAGGGGGTATGTGTTAACTCAGGTTATCTTGAGTATATTCAATAAGCACGTGTGGGCTTCAATTTGAAAATGGTTTTGGGCCATAGGAAGTCTTAAAATGAAATGGGCCCAGGTTGAGTTTAAAATAAAATGGGGTGCTGGGCCTTGGATTTTAAAAATGGGCTTGGGTTTTGTTTTAGAATTAGGCCTCAGACTTGTTTTTTTTTTTTTTTTAAATGGACCTTGTGTTAGTGTTTTAAAAAATTTAAGCCTCAGATTAGTGTTTTTCTTTTTAAACAAGCCTGGGGTTACTTGAAAATGGGTTTGGTTTTCTGAAAGCAGGCTTGGGTTATTTATTCCATTAAGAAAAAAAAAAAAAAAAAAACCAGGCTATGGCCTTTGTTTAAAAGTGTCTTAATGGGCCTCTCGTTTTGTTTTAAAATGGGCTTCAAGCTTTGGGTTGATTTTAAAATGGGTTTCGGGCTTTTTTTTTTTTTTTTTTTAAAAGGGTTGTGGGCTGGGCTATTGCTTTAAAAGGGGAGTTGGCTTGGTTTTTGTTGGCCAAACAAGGCTTTTCAAATCTTATTTTGATGATAACAAATGATGTTGGTATAACTTGCTTGTTGAGTTATTTTGTTTCAGGAATATATATCTCAACACAAGAGAAAGAAGTTATGAATTAAAGTATCGTCAAGAGATCAAGCTGTGCATTTTTATCATGTCAAGCAGTAAAGAAGAAGACTTGAAGCCTCAGTACTTAAAAGCTTAAAGAAAAAAAAAAGGGACTTGAAGTCAAAAGGCTTATCAAAGAGTTGAAGCATCATGTTTAAGAAAATCTTGATGTAAGTACTTCGTATCAAGTAACAATTTAGAAAAATATGAAGCTCTTTAAGGACCAATATAACTTAAGAAACTCATTTTTAAATCCCTGAAATATTTTATGAAAAATCAAATCATAAGTGTAAAGCTGAAATGAAAAAATCAAAATGAAAAATCAGTTTTTTTTTTGTTTGTCCAGTCGACTGACTTAACCAAGGAAAAATTACCCAGTCGACTGACAGTCAGCCGACTGACTCAAAATGAACCGTGTCTCGCCAGTCGACTAACAATTTCTTGAACTAAATTCTGGGAGAGAGAATAGTGTCAGTCGCCTACCCAGCTGACTGACCCTGTGTTTTTTGAACTACCCGGTCGCCTATCCAGCCGACTGAATCCACGGGTTTTGTTTTTTTTTTTAACTCCAACGGGAAGATTTCAAAATTTGGTTTTTCAAAATATGAACATTGTAAAAACTTGGAGACCACTCAAAGATACTTGGGGAACAAGGAAACTAAACCAAGAATGCCTATAAATACTCTTTCAAACTTAAGAATTCAATCATCCAAGAAATTACTTAGCTCTCTTGAAATTAAAGCATTCAGTCCCTCAAAGCTTTCTATTGCTCAAACTCTATCTCGGAGAAAAGTTCTGAAACTCTTCTGAAATACCAAAGCCAAGATTCATACTCTAAGTTTGATTATTCAAAACAAAACTCTTGGTGATCTCTAAACACTCGAGCTTCATAGTTTCTTTATTGTTTATTTGATTGAAGTATTGATTGTGCTCTAACTTGTACAACCTTACTTTGTTTTGAGAGTTTCTTTTGTACGCAGATCATTAAATCAACTTATTTATATTGTTGATGATGGAAGGATTGTTCGAATCATTGTACCAAGTGAGGATTGTTCGCATGGAGAGGTGTCTCTACCTAAAAGGAGGGAATTTTGTAAAGGCTTGCTCTTCTGGGTAAAAGAACATACTTAGTGGAATCCTTTGGTGGAATTGACCAAAGGCGAGGACGTAGGCTGGGGATAAGCCGAACCTTGTAAATCTCGGTGTTCATCTTCTTCCTTACTTTCTTTACTTTCCACATTATATATTATGTATATCAAGTGCAGGCTGCAGGGCTTATACATTATATTCAAGGAAGACTCTTGATTTAAGAAAGTACGTTTTAATTAACCGTTTGCGGAAACCCACAAGGGATTACGTTGATTAATTTACGAAAATCTTGGTTAAGAGATAAAGCAATAAAATTCATTCAAAACAGGCTTTGCAAAGCAGCTGCAGGACTTCTATTAAAGAGAAAAATTATTCTTGAATGATTGGTTGAGTTTTATATTTGATTGGATTGTATTTTGTTTTAAGTTTGTGGTGTGATTTGGATTAAATTGCAAAATGATTAATTTACTTTTAGAGTTTTGAATTAAAAAAAAAAAAATAAGTGTAATCAAAATATACCAGTTCACCCCCCTTTTGGTTGCTATCCTAAATTTCAATTGGTATCAGAGCCTAATTATAGTAACTTTTAACAAGAAACTATAAAAAGATCAAATGGCTAATATAGGAGTAGCACCCTTCGGTGAGGGCCAATCCTCAAATCGTCCACCAATCTTCTATGGACACAATTACACATTTTGGAAAAAGAGAATACAAATTTATCTCCAACACATGGATTGGAAAGCATAAGAAGTAGTTATGGATGGAGACCTTATTCCTACCAAGATCGTTGATGGAAAACATATTCCAAAAGAAAAAAATGATATGACTGATTCAGACTATAAGATGCTTCAAATCAACTCAAGTGCTATAAATGCTCTATACTATGCTCTAGATGCTAACAAATTTAATGAGGTCATGGCCTGCAAAACGACCAAAGAAATTTGGGACAAACTAGAAGTAACATATGAAGGAACAATTGATGTTAGAGACAATAGAATAGATATGTTGACAAGCGAATATGAAGCATTCAATATGAATTCTGATGAAACAATATCAAGTATGTACACAGATTTACCCACATAATAAATTCCTTAAGTGCTTTAGGAAAAACTTATACTACCTACGAAATGATTAGAAAAATTCTAAGAGGCCCTCCCTCCATTTGGGAACCAAAAGCTACAGCTATCACTGAAGGTAGAAACCTTAATACCACCTCTTTAGATGAACTCATAGGTTCACTTCTCACCTATGAAATGGCCTTAAAAGAAAAGAATCCTGAACCAAAGCATAAAAGATCCACTACACTAAAAGCATCTAGCCATAGCTCTAGTGAAGAAGAAAGTGAAACAAGTGACTTAGATCAAGATGAATTAGCATTCATCACTAAAAGACCAGGTAAATTTTATAGAAGGAATGAAAGATTTCCTAGAAAGTTCAATAAAAAGAAACCTGAAGAAGGACAGACAAGTAGGAAAGAAAATAAAAGTAAGAATGAATCTCCAATATGCTATCATTGCAAGAAACCAGGGCATATCAAACCGGATTGTCCGTTGCTCAAGAAAGAAAAGAAGAAAAAGAAGGAAGCTTTGAAGGCTACTTGGGATGATTCAAGCCCAGGAAAAACAGAAAACAAATCAAGCGGACAAGAGATGGCAAATATATGCTTCATGGCGAATGAAGAAGAGGTAAACTCCTACTACTCCTCTACAGAATCTTACAATGAGTCGTGTGATGAGTCATGTGACAACATGCCTTCCTATAAGGAATTGCAAGCTGAGTTGTTTTCTTTGCATAAGAGATTCATAAAAATTTCCAAAAGAAATATAACTTTGAAAGATCAAAATAAAGAACTATTAAAGCAATTTGAATCATTCAAAATCATTGTGAAAGAAAAAGACACTTGTAGAAGTAAATAAAGTAACTCAAGAATTAAGCAAAAATCATGAAGATAGTTTAAATAAAAAGGATTTAGAAGTAAATGAACTCAAAAAATCAGTAGAAGATAAGGAGAAAATTATATATAACTTTACCAAAGGTAAAGAAAATTTTGAAAAGATGATTGGACAGCAAAGACTACATGGAAATAAAGAAGGAATAGGTTATAATGGTAAAACAAATAAAAAGAATAAGAAATTATACATGGGATACTTCGTCAAAGAAGCCAAGTACTATGCTAGCACTTCTTCAAACAACAAACATGAACACACTACTTGCTATATGTGCAAAACTAAAGGTCATGTAATGTTCGATTGCCCACTAAAAAGAAAGTATGTTAAAGTACAAGGTGAATGGAAAGTTAATAATGGAACTAGCAACAAAGCAAAGAAAATTAAAAGAATTTGGGTTCCAAAGACTAACACAATAAATCCTCTACTGTAGGTATGTTTTAGTACAACATCGTCAACAGATAAGTGGTACTTGGACAGCAGGTGTTCAAGACACATGACCGGCGATAAAACCAAGTTTACCTCTCTAAGACAAAAGGATGGAGGATATGTCACCTTCGGCGACAATGCCAAAGGTAAGTTAATTGGCATCAGGAGAATAGGTAAAGAACCTTCTTTTACTATTGATAAAATGTGTTTTTAGTAAAAGGATTAAAACATAACCTTTTAAGCATTAGCCAATTAAGAGAGATAACCTTTCAGAAAGAAAAATGTGCTATTCAAAATGCTAAGGAAAATAAAACCTTATTTATAGCTCATAGGATAAATAACGTTTATTGTATAAATCTTGAGAATCTAGTGAATCAAGACGTAACTTGTTTGGCAGCAATAAATGAAATAAGTTGGCTATGACATAGGAAATTAAGACATGCTAGCATGGACGTTTTATCAAAATTATCAAAGAAAAATCTTGTAAAAGGATTGCCAAATAAAAAATTCTTAAAAGACAAGATGTGTGATGCATGCCAGAAAGGAGAGCAAGTTAAAACAAGTTTCAAAAAGAAAAAAATATATATCTACTAAAAGACCCCTAGAACTATTACACCTAGACTTATTTGGTCCAACTAGAATATCAAGCCTATAAGGAAAACAATATGCTTTTGTAATAGTGGATGATTATTCTAGATTCACTTGGGTTTTATTTTTAGTAAGCAAAGATGAAGCTTGTGGTATGCTAATCACCTTGTGCAAGAAATTACAAAATGAAAAAGGTTATAAGATAACAAGTTTTAGAAGTGATCAAGGTAGGGAATTTAAAACAAAGACATTGATAAATTCTGTAAGGAACAAGGAATAAATCATAATTTTTCAGCTCCTAGGACTCCATAACAGAATGGAGTTGTAGAAAGAAAAAAATAGAACTTAGCAAGAAATGGCAAGAACAATGCTAAATGAAAATAATCTACCTAAATATTTTTGGGTAGAAGCTGTAAATACAGCATGCTACATTATAAATAGGGCATCTATAAGAACAAGTGTAGACAAAACACCATATGAACTTTGGAAAGGTAGGAAACCTAATATCTCTTACTTTCATGTATTCGGATGCAAATGCTTTATTCTTAATACTAAAGATGATCTAGGAAAGTTTGATGCAAAATCTGATGAAGGTATCTTTTTAGGTTATTCTACAAAGAGTAAAGCTTATAGGGTTTATAATAAATGAACTCTAACAATTATTGAATCAATACACATAGTATTTGATGAGTCAAACAACAATGATAATAAGGCTGATGAGAAAGAAGACAACTCACAAAAAGAAGAAATCATTGAAATAAAAGAAGAAACCAATAAGGAAGCTTCAAATGAAAACATTGTAGAAAATACAGAACTACCTAAAGAATGGAGATATGCTAAAAGTCACCCAAAAGAACAAATTCTTGGTGAAACATCAAAAGGAATAACTGCTAGAGCCTCATTGAAAAATATTTGCAACCATTATGCTTTTTTGTCTCAAGAGGAACCTAAAAACATTGAAGAAGCTTTAAAAGATTTTTGGATTATAGCTATGCAAGAAGAACTAAATCAATTTGAAAGAAGTCAAGTGTGGGAGCTTATACCTAAACCTGAAGATAAATCAATCATAGGAACCAAATGGGTGTTCAGAAATAAAAAGGATGAAAACGGTGTAATTGTAAGAAATAAAGCTAGACTAGTAGCACAATGATATAATCAAGAAGAAGGAATTGATTATGATGAAACTTTTTCTCCCGTTGCAATAATGGAAGCAATTAGAATGCTCCTAACCTATGCAGCCCATAAGGATTTTAAATTATATCAAATGGATGTAAAGAGTGCATTCCTAAATGGTTATATAAATGAAGAAGTATATGTTAAACAACCTCCAGGTTTCGAAGATGTAAAAAATCCAAATCATGTATTTAAGTTGACAAAAGCTTTTATATGGTTTGAAACAAGCTCCTAGAACTTGGTATGATAGGCTAAGTAAATTTTTACTTAAAAATGAATTTTCAAGAGGAAAGGTTGATAGCACCTTATTCATTAAAAACAAAAATAAAGACATGCTAATTTTTCAAATATATGTGGGTGATATCATATTTGGGGCTCTAAATGGAGTTCTATGTAAAGACTTTGCCACATGTATGCAAAAAGAATTTGAAATGAATATGATGGGAGAGTTAAATTATTTCCTAGGACTTCAAATTAAACAAGCTAAACATGAGACTTTTATAAATCAAACTAAATACATCAAAGATATGCTTAAAAAGTTTGATATGGAACAAAGTAAACCCATAGGAACTCCGATGAGTACATCCACAAGTCTTGATAGAGATGAAAAAGGAAAACAAGTAGACATAACACACTATAGAGGAATTATTGGTATTTTATTATATCTAACTGCTAGTAGACCCGATATTATGTTTAGTGTGTGTATGTGTGCTAGGTTCCAATCAGCACCTAAGGAATCTCATCTAACAGCCGTTAAAAGGATACTTAGGTACTTAATAGGAACAATTGATCTAGGTTTATGGTATCCAAAGGATACTGATTTCAATATGATAAATTATTCTGATGCTGATTATGCTGGATGTAAGGTTGATAGAAAGAGTACAAGTGGCACGTGTCACTTCCTAGGACAATCCTTAGTGTCGTGATTCTCGAAGAAACAAAACTCAATAGCTTTATCAACCACCGACGCTGAATATGTAGCAGCTGGAAGTTGTTGTGCACAAATACTATACATGAAACGACACTTAAAAGACTTAAATCTAGATTACAAAACAATACCAATAAAGTGTGATAATACAAGTGCGATTAATATATCAAAAAATCCTATCTCACACTCAAGAACCAAGCATATAGATATAAGGCATCACTTTTAAGAGATCATGTTCAAAAAGGAGACATAATTATCGAATTTATAAATACACATGATTAATGGGCGGATATATTTACTAAACCTCTCACAGAAGACAGATTTATAAATATTAGGAGAGAGTTAGGTTTATGGCACAATAAAGAAATTGAGTGAAGAATAAACAAATAGGATGAAGTCAGCTGACTGGCTCCAGACCCAGCCGACTGACTGACGGAAAAACCCTAACTTTAATTATAAAAATACGAGTCATTTGAAAGGTCAGTCAACTGACCTAGGTTTTTCTCTCCACTTAGTCTCTGTATTTAACTCTCCTTTGTTCTCCTTCCTCCAAATATCACAATAGATCATCCTCCAAACCCATAAAGTTGTCAATCCCTTTCACTCCTACATCACAATGCCGAGAACCAAAACAGTTGGGAACAAGAAGACTTCCACCTCTTCGCAGCAGCACACCGAAGACCCAGCCATTGAAAAATGGCTCGTAGCTCCTCAGGCCAACACTTTCTACCACAATCAAATTAGCATGACAGAACCTCTTCTTGGTAAAATTATTGACACATCTTTCTTTTCATCTGATTTTCCACATATCCTCTCATTATTCGAAACTCTCGGATGGAAAAACTTCATACTATTTCAAGCCCAATCTCACTTCCAAAACCTTGTCAAAATTTTTTATGCAAATCTTGTTCGAGAAGCAAATGGCTTTTCGAAAAATGTCATGGGAAAGTCCATATCTCTTACTCTAGAATCTCTTGCAAAAATATTTCGTATTTCCAATGGTGAGTTTAGGTGTCCTACTTTTGGCACATCTTGGATCTATGAGCAAGACTTCACCCCAGAAGAATTTCTTCCTTTGGTATTGGATCATGCACCTATTTCATTTGAAGGACCTCCTTTATATAAACACCTAAATCTTCAGGCACAAGTACTGCAGAAAATCATCACATATAACATCCTTCCTCAAGTAGGATCTCATGCTTATATTTCTTATGCTGATTGCTTCGTTCTCTGGTGCTTGCTCAAGGGCAAGAAGTTGGACTTACCAAGTCTTATGCTTCAATGGATGATCACACGTGTAGAGGCACGATGAGTTACCCTGCCTTATGGAGGAACTCTAAGTGTGCTTTTTGCCAAATTACATATATCCTCATCATCTGATCTTTTTTTCAAACGTATTCACTATGATATTTTTAACTTTACTACTCTTAAGATGATGGGATATGAAAAACGTAATGATGAATGGATTCTTAAAGGAAGTGGAGATCAAGCACCTCCTCCTCCTCTTGTTGCTAAACCTCCTACTTGGTTCAATCCATTTTATCAACAGTTTACCAGTTTTAGTCAAAACATGCAAACTAGACTTCACTCTCTTCAAACCAACTTCTCCGCTCTTCAAGCAAACTATTCCTCACTTAATAAACGTGTTGGTTGCATTGAAAAATACCTTGTTAGTTCATCTTGTCCTTCAGTTCCTATGTATATTAGTTCAGCTCCTGCAAGTGATGATGGTAGTGATGAAGAGGACTCTCAAGATGGAAATGATGATGATAAGACAAACACATAAGAAGAACATGAGGAAGGTGAAGCTATTAAATCAGGCGAAGAAGCAGAAGAAGAAGAGGAAGATGAAGATGAAGCTAATGATAATTGATTTTATTGAAAAACTTTTGCTATGTACTATAATTTTGGATGGAAGCTTTGTTTACTTATTTCCCCTACTTTTTGATTGATTTCCAAAGGGGGAGATTTTTTGTGACTAGCAAAGATGGAGTTATGAACTTTATGTATTCCTTATGTTATGGCTATGAACATTATGTATTCCCTTATGTTATGGCTTATGCATTTTTTTTATGGAATATTATGCACCTTGTATCTGATGTTTATGCGGATGTATGGATGAGAATGTGCATGAAAACTATGGATTTTTTATACTGGTTACATATACATATAGTAAGGGGGAGCATATAGTAAGGGGAAGTTTTATTTTTATCCTTATCTTTGCTTCTCATTTGTCACCATCAAAAATGGGTGAGATTGTTGGCCAAATAAGGCTTTTCAAATCTTATTTTAATGATAACAATTGACGCTGGTATAATTTGCTTGTTGAGTGATTTTGTTTTAGGAATATATATCTCAACACAAGTGAAAGAAGTTATGAATTAAAGTATCGTCAAGAGATCAAGCTGTGCATTTTTATCGTGTCAAGCAGTAAAGAAGAAGACTTGAAGCCTCAGTACTTAAAATCTGAAAGAAAAAAAAAAGGGGACTTGAAGTCAAAAGGCTTATCAAAGAGTTAGAGCATCATGTTTAAGAAAAGCTCGATGTAAGTACTTCGTATCAAGTAACAATTTAGAAAATATGAAGCTCTTTAAGGACCAATATAAACTTAAGAAACTCATTTTTAAATCTTTGAAATTTTTTATGAAAAATCAAATCATAAGTGTAAAGCTGAAATGAAAAAATCAAAATGAAAAACCAGTTTTTTTTTGTCTATCCAGTCGACTGACTTAACTAAGGCAAAATTACCCAGTGAACTGACAATCAGCCGACTGACTCAAAATGAATTGTGTCTCGCCAGTCGACTAACAATTTCTTGAACTAAATTCTGGGAGACAGAATGGTGCCAATCGCCTATCCAGCCGACTGACCCTATGTTTTTTGAACTACCCGGTCGCCTGTCCAGTCGATTGACTCCACAGGTTTTGTTTTTTTTTTTTTTTTTTTAAACTCCAACGGGAAGATTTCAAAAATTGGTTTTTCAAAATATGAACGTTGTAAAAACTTGGAGACCACTCAAAGATACTTGGAGAACAAGGAAACTAAGCCAAGAATGCTTATAAATACTCTTTTAAACTCAAGAATTCAATCATCCAAGAAATTACTCAGCTCTCTTGAAATTAAAGCATTCAATCTCTCAAAGCTTTCTATTGCTCAAACTCCATTTGGGAGAAAAGTTCTAAAACTCTTCTGAAATACCAAAGCCAAGATTCATACTCTGAGTTTGATTATTCAAAAAAAACTCTTGGTGATCTCTAAACACTTGAGCTTCATAGTTTCTTTATTGTTTATTTGATTGAAGTATTGATTATGCTCTAACTTGTACAACCTTACTCTGTTTTGAGAGTTTCTTTTGTACACAGATCATTAAATCAACTTCTTTGTATTGTTGATGATTCAAGGATTGTTCGAATCATTGTACCAAGTGAGGATTGTTCGCATGGAGAGGTGTCTCTGCCTTAAAGGAGGGAATTTTGTAAAGGCTTGCTCTACTTGGTAAAAGAGCATACTTAGTGGAATCCTTTGGTGGAATTGACCAAAGGCGAGGACGTAGGCTGGGGATAAGCCAAACCTTGTAAATCTCGGTGTTCATCTTCTTCCTTACTTTCTTTACTTTCCATATTATATATTGTGTACATCAAGTGCAGGCTGTAGGGCTTATACATTATATATTAAGAAAGTACATTTTAATTAACCGTTTGCCGAAACCCACAAGGGAGTACGTTGGTTAATTTTCGAAAATATAGGTTAAGAGATAAAGCAATAAAATTCATTCAAAATAGGCTTTGCAAAACACCTGCAGGACTTCTATTAAAGAGAAAAATTATTCTTGAATAATTGGTTGAGTTTTATATTTGATTGGATTGTATTTTATTTTAAGTTTGTGGTGTGATTTGGATTAAATTGAAAATTGATTAATTTACTTTTAGAGTTTTGAATTAAAAATAAAAATATAAGCTTAATCAAAATATACCAATTCACCCCCCCTCTTGGTTGCTATCCTAAATTTCAACTTTTAATATAGGGGTTGGGCCTTTTAAAACAAGTTGGGGTTCATTCTGGTTGGGTTCAAGCACAGGGGTCTGAACCGAGTTCGAGTTTGGGGTCTTGGTTTAGGTTGAGGGTTGGATTAAGGCTTAGGTTTGGTTTGAGTCTGGCACAGTGCTTCGAACTCGAGTTCGGGTTAGAAATTCGGGTTCTACTTTTGACTTAGGTTCCGGGGGGGGTGGTTGCTTCTAGTTTGAAAGGTTTAGACCCAATTTTTGGTTCGGGTTTCAGGATTCACATCTAGGTTCAGGGGTGCTCTGAGTTCAAGTTCAAATATGAACCTGAAACCCAAAGGAGGTACTGCAATCATACTCACACACAATTATCTTAGGGATTGATTAAGATAAGAGGGAGAGATGTATCTTTTACCTTCTTCCCTTCTCTCCTTCAATGTTCTTCTCCAGTTAGAATTTGTTTGTGTGAAAGCTTTCCTGACACTGGTGAATTGACTTCTGAGTTCGAGAGGTTGCTATAACTTTAGCAATTAGCTTGAGAATTACTTCTCAATCCTCGCGATTCTGACTTGTTGGTGATTGCCCTTTGCATCAATCTATCAATGTGCTCCCCAGACTTCCCTCTATTACCCTTTTGTATCCAATCTTCCTATCCTCTCTATTTCTTCTCTCTATTTTCTCTTTTAAATCTTTGTAGAGCTTTCCCTCTTCTCTTGGTTTTGTAGAGTTTTCTCTCTAGCTCTCTCATTGTTTTTTGTTTTCTCTGCCTAACTTCTCTCTGCTTTCTACTTTCTCTCACTTTTCCAAATTTCTCTCTAAGGCTCTCAATTTTTGCGGAGTCTTCTTCCCTCTCTGCACTGTTCTCCTTCTACTCTCCCTTGCCAGTGCACTGCACGAGACTCCCTATTTATAGGGAGTTTGGCAGCTCATTTAATTGGTGTCAAATTGGTTCCCTCTAATAGAATTCCCCTCTTTATTCCCTGATGCTGGTAGGGAATATTTTCTTAACCGTTTTTCATTCTCTCCCTATGCACATGTGATTTTATTTATCTTTTTTTGAATTTCCTTTAGTAACTGATGTGTTATTTCCTTATTTGTGCGCAGGAAGCTTTGGGAGGTGCTCTTAGCTCTTTGAGCTAGTAGACAAGGATTGGAATTGCTTTGATTTTCCCTATATTTATTATTATTTGTGTAATTTTTGTGTATCTTTTCATATATTGGATGTACCCCTGCATTCCCTTTGCCTCCAACATTTTTTTGTACTTGTTTCTCTTTCCTTGCATTCTCTCATTTGTAATGTACATTTTTTGATAGTTTTACAGTATGTATATGCAACAGCAACACCCCACTATACCTCAAAATTTTGGGCACGTGCCCTTCCCCTTTTAATAAAATGTATGACCTTATGTATGCTTTCAAATTTTGACTAGCAACTCAAATCAGAGTTGAACCACCTTGCCTAAGGGGGGAAAAAAAACTGGTAATAAAGACTAACCATAAGACTCAACAAAATACCTAGTTTTTAAAATTGAAAGACTCAATTCAGAAATTGAAAGACTTTGTTTCAAAACTAAAAACTCAAATCAAAAATTTGAAAATCCCAATTTTAAAAATTCAAAGACTCAAATTAAAAATTAAAATGAACTCAATTTTCCACTGAACAAAATGCAAGGACTCAATTTCAAACTTTAATTAAGGACCTTAACTGAAAGTTGGAAGAAATCATTTTTAAAATTACAGTTAATGGAACGCAAAATTTTTAGAATACTGGGACACGATTCAATGTACCGGGACTCATTTTTTATTTTTCTTTACAAAGGGATCAACTTTGAAATTCAGGACTCACTTATCGACACACAGGACTCAATCTAATATTTCCAAAAAGGGGTCCTCCAACTCTAGGGGTTTAAAGTCAACTTTTATTGTGCGTAGTCTTCCTAAGAATGAACTGGTTAAAATTGGAGTGTCTACACACATTTTACTCAAAGATGATTTACTCTTTTATAATGCAAAAATCTCCTTAAGAGAAACACATATATACTCTATTGAGCTTAAATCTCGTCTTGTGAGAGCGCATATAGTTTATCATTGTACAACTTAGCTTTTGAGAAGTATTCTTTTGTACACAAAACTTTTATTCTCTTTGTATCCCTGCGGTTCGGGTAGTGAACCCTGTTGGATGTGGGGTATCGCTTGGAGAGGTTGGTCGGCCTAGATTGAAGGAGTGTGTATAAGGTAGTTCTGCCTTATTTGAAGGAGCGGATAGTGGAATCCTCAAGCGGGTTGTCTTGAGGCGAGAACATAGGTGAGGATAGCCGAACCTCGTTAAAAATCTCCGTATTTGCTTCTCTTTCCCTACACTTTTTAAATTTCTTCTTGTGCATGTTTACATTTACTTTATTGTGATTATTGTGGATGCTCTATTTATTTATAGCACTTGAGATAGGTTGTTCCACACTGAACCTTGTAAAATCCTAATCTTGTGATTGTGCGGTTGTGTTTTAAAATAAGGTAAAAGTGACCTAAATTTTTTAAAATATTCAATACACCCCCCCACCCTTTTGGAAATACACCATTCCTCACACTGATGTATTTTTCATGTATCCCTATATTTGGTATTTCATGTATTTGTACAAAATAAAATGTAATGAATAAAAATGTTATTTAATAAAAAGGGATTGGGTGTCAACAATTTGATTTTTACTAGTAATGTAACGACCTCGACCCGCCACGTGGGCCCGAAGTGCTACTTTAGTGACGTCTGTGTACCTAATACCTTGTTCATTATATATAAAACACACATACGCAATGGAAATAAAATATAAAATCCTTAAATTACATTACTAGAGTTCTAATATTCTTTATACACGATTATATGCATTTTCACATAATTACATCCCATTAAACTAAACAAAAATAAAATCTCTATTTACACACTACCTACATAAATTTACACCTCTAGCTCGGCTCCTCTAGCCCACTAGACCCAATCTCTAAGATTTTCTTAAAAGACAGTTTGTAAAGTAAGGGTGAGGCACAACTCAGTAAGAGAAATATTAAGTTAATGTCAGTGTGTGGCCAGCATGCCTTTAGTGTACAAAAAATAACTAGTTCACTAAGCAGATAAACACATTTATGAAAACATTCTTATTTTACACTCACCCACACAATTAGCCAAGGATATGGAAAATTACCCGCCCATACAAGTAGCTTCCCTCTGCTCTAGTACCATTACTGCTACCAGGGCACTTACCTTTTTTAGTAAGCCCTCGAAGTTATCTTATTAATTAACCGTATTCACATAAATTAACAGATTTGCATATAAGACACTCCATGTGAGTAACATGCTATTTACTTCCCCATGACACGGGTTGTGCGGCCCGAATGTTGGACTAAGCCTGGGTGATCAGTCCAAACAAAGTAAAAAACAACATCCTCTGCAAACACATCTGCAGGCATCCACAGCAAAGCTGCAGGTGTGACGCCCTTACTTCAACCTCACGCAGGCAGTTAACTGGACTCCTTACACTTCTATCTAGACAGTGTGGGTGCACATGGTCTAACTAGAAATGTTATCATGCTCACAATACACTAGTCCCCAGGGTTCCTAAAGAATATCATGCAATTTAGATAATAGAAATCACCATTTAAAATATCAATTCACATATATTTCCTGTTATTCCAAAAACCTGGCCCCCGACCACCAAACACAATCCGACATATAGCTATCAATTAAAACTTGGCCCTCAGCCATCAAATAATAATTCTGGCCCTTGGCCAATCAAATTACACCTGGCCATTGGCCGTTAGTTCAAAATCCTGCATTTCATAAATAGTTCCAGTATTTTTACAAGCATTTCCAGTATTTCTCAAACAATTCAGTATTTCACAGACAATTTAGTATTTCAAAATCTCAAATCCTGATATACAATAATTCATACTAATTAAATCATTTGCGACATGATTTTCCACGTTTTAACATATTCATATAAACAAACAAGTTTTCTACCGTTCATTTTATTAAAAAAATATCATACCATATATCCTAAGTTTATAAAATCCATTTCGAACGGTTGGTTTTCAAAATAGCCTTTAAATTCCCAATTGAATAAGTAAATAAATAAATAAATATGTTTATATAAACATTACGATTAAATTGATTCAAATTTCATAAAATTATTGATTTAACTTAATCCCCTTACTTGATTCCTGAACAGTCCGATAAAATCCCGGCCTACGCCCCACGGCGTTCAAAACCCCTGAGCCCTGAAATTCAAATTTCACCATATTTTTCATCACAATTCCTAGAATAACCATCCCTAAAATTTTCCTAAGTTTTGAATACCCTAAATAGCCTAATAAAAGTCTAAATTATTAAACTTACCCTCGATTTAGGATTGGTACCCCGGAACTCCAATTCGAAAACTCGTTCCGGTTAGATTGTAGAGAATCTCCCCACGAGTCTCCTGGCAATTTTCGTTCGTTAATGGGACTTATAGTTTAAGAGAAATTGAGGTAAGTTTGAGATTTGACCTTACCCTAGGAGATATGCCTACGCTGCTCCCACGACAGATCCGCTCCAGTATAAATGTCGTTGATGACGATCAAAGCCCAACGGTATTTTCAGATTTTTGATTGGTCGAATAACGGAGACGTGATGGAGGCGAGTGGGAGAGAGAGGACGGAGGAACTAAAGGGGCACTCCCTGTTCCTTTCTTCCGCCTGAAGGATCCTGAGGATCCTTCAGGATATGTTATATATATATCATTATAATATTATATTAGTTAATTAACAATAAATATTAAATTTATTTATTTATTATTATTTAAAAAAATTTAATTTTAATTTATTTATTTTTTAATATATATATATATATATTAGGATTACTACATTCTCCATTCCTTACAAAAATTTTGTCCTCGAAATTTATTAACTATTACCAATTATCTCCTTAATTCACAATCCCTGTCTATAGAAGAGTCGGTAGCCACCCACATAACGGCCCCATCTCACATTTATTAACTACCCTAACTTATGGCGGATGAATACCGTGGTTACAATACTGCCTTTTGGAAATTACAACAATCATAACAGATTTTCCCAAAGACTATCCATAGTAAAAACTATACACAACTATCCACACAACCTACTTGTAGACACCCTATTTTTGCCCTAGCCAAATAGAACAAGGGGTTCCCTTTTTATTATTATTATTATTAGTATTTTTATTAGTTTATTTATTCTTACTATTATTATTATTAATTTTCATTAGTCTTATTATTATTACTATTATTATTATTTTATTTATTATTATTATTTTTCATTAGTATTATTATTACTTTTATTTTTATTTTTACTTCTATTTATATTATTAATTATTATCATTATTATTATTATTTATTTTCATTACTTTTAATATTATTTTTAACTTTTATTATTATTAGTATTTTTATCTTTCTTAGTACTATTATTATTATTTATTTCTGTTATTATTATTACTATTATTATTATTATTATTATTATTATTATTATTATTATTATTATTATTTTGTTATCATTATTATTTTTAGTATCTTATATTATTATTATTCTATTACTATTATTATTATTATTGTTATTATTTATTTTGTTATTATTTTATTTATTTCTATTACCTTATTATTATTATTATTATTATTATTATTATTATTATTATTATTATTATTATTATTTCCTTATTACCATAATAGTAGTTATACTCATAATATTATTTCCAAAAGAAAAAATACCATAAAATAAGAAAAATAAAATCCCAAAAGGAAAGTTGTTTTAGGGTTTTGGAATTTTTTTTTATATAATGGCAATAAGGGTTCACACAAAGGGGGAGGGGGCGCACAACGGCACAGCCATAGCGCACAGGGGGGCCGGAAACCAAAGAAATTTTTTTCTTTTCTTCATATCTCTCTCACGCGGATACTCTCATCATAGCCGGGGGGCGCTGCACACAGCCAAGAAAGCAAACTGCTGCTTCTCCTTCTTCTTCTTCTCCTTCTTCTTCTTCTTCTTCTTTTGGTCGCCGGCCTATCCCCACGCCCAGCAGTAACTCCATTGCTCCAGCCTCCAACAGACACAGCAACCACTCCGACCACCATCCTTGCTCCGGCAAGACTCCATCTCCACAACATCCCTTGCTGCAGCAGCCCGTGAGCATCCGTCAGCCATAGCAGCCTCGGCCAGCAACTCCACACGGCAGCGGCACCACTCCCACCAACCTGTAGCAGCCGTGACTTGCTACAGCTCTGCTGCACCATTCGAGCCCTCCATCACAGCCAAGAGCAACACCAGCCGAGACCCTCATCATCTCCGGCCATCATTGGCCAGCCCCTATCCTCGGCCAACCACCACACCAGCAGCAGCAGCCGACCAGAGCTCCTTCCAGCAACCGACCAGAGCTCCAGCTTCTCCCCGGCGAACCTCAGCTCCGACAATCGGCGGCACCCCTCTGTAAGTCCCTGCACTCACGAACACTGCACACACGAATACACATACTTACACCCGTAGCTTGTAAATATTTTAGTTTCTATATCAAAAGTTTAGATTTTTATGGTGTTTGTTATGTAATATTAGTATTTGATAGTCATGTTTATTTTATTTATATTTTTGTTTTCTTCTTCACATTTATTAGGAATATTAACTGGTCTATCTTTATTATTGCAAGACTATTGTTGTCATGGCATTTGTGTTCAAGTTTAGGTTTTTATTGTGTTTGTTAATATTTGGTATTCATATTCATAGTAGGTTTTGGTTGTATCATTTATATACATTAATTTTCTTTATTTGTGGAATTTTCATAGTTGAAATTTGTTTAAAGTACTTATATTATCGTTGTATTTTTTTTTTTGTAATCATTGTAATATACTTATTTTTATTGTTACATATTATTTAGGGTGTTGTTTTATTGTGTAGACATTATTTAGGCTTTTTGATGTACTTAGGATATTTATCATGATTATTGTTTATGGGATACTTAAGGATTTTGTGTATTATTGTTTATTATTTAGGATTGTAATATTTACGTATGTTCATGATTCTTGATTATTTACATTATTTTCATGATATTATCTTTAAGGTTTTGGTTATTGTTTTAGTTTAGGGTTTTGACTATTTTGCGTTATTAGGGTTTTGAATAGTGTGTTATTTAATCTGTCTCTATATTGTTATTGTGTACTAATTTTAGGGATTCCATACCATTGAATATTGATCTTAAGGGTTTCCATAAAATGTATATTATTTCTTTGGCTTTTATATGACTTGGAAGAATTTGATTTATTTTCCATATTTATGTACAGCGTTTCCATATTAAGGTATATTAATATTTTAGAGTTTGTGTATATTTTATAATAGATCCATGATGTGAATTATTGTCCATAATCTCATTCTATCTCCTTACATGTTTATAAAAAGTGCATAATTTTTAGGGTTTGATTATTTCCATTCTAGAGTATATCATTAGGATTTGATTATTAATACTTGGGGTTTTATCATTGAAAATTTGACTATTATGATATATAATATTTACGTGTTATGATTTATATTTTAAATAGTATATTATTTTTTGTTATTAGCTATTTGAAATTTTTGTGAAATACAGAAAAATAAAAAAAAAATAGAAAACTAAGAGAAAATTCTAAAAACATTTTCGACTTGACTTTCACTATTTTCTTTAATTATATATATATTTTTTGTTATTTCAAAAACCTCCCGAGCTAGTAGTTTTATACTTAGAAAAAACCCTATAAGATTTAAAAAAGATTTTGGGAGTGTATTTTTGTAAATTATTTTCGATTTTATCCCTATGATTTTATTGCGGGGGTATGAGCCTTTGGGCATCACGTACCCTAAGCTCTGAGGGAATATATATATGTATATATTGTATTTATTTTTATTTATTTATTTATTTATGTGTATTTATAAATTCATAAGAATGAGTAATTTAAAGAATTATTAGATTAACTTAGGGATAATTTCGGATTAATTAGGTACCGTTCGTAAGAACGGGCGCGTAGGGGGTGCTCGTACCTTCCCCTCGCGTAACCGAACTCCCGACCCCAACTCTGGTAATGTAGACCGATTCTACCCCTAACGGGGTAGTAATCATGTGTTCTAACCGCACTAAAGGTTAGTGGCAACTCCGACCTTTTCCATGATTTTTCCATGAAAATATTAAATTAATTTTAATTTCGCCACCCGGGGCACACGCGCTCCCGGGACTAGCACTAGCATTAGCCCTCGCTGAATAGTTGTGGGTACTTCTAGCTTATTTCTGTTTCTAACTCCCAAGAAGCCTCCTCAATTGCATGATTTCGCCATAGCACCTTCACTAATGGTATATCCTTAGTACGCATATTTTCCAATCCAAAATTAGAACTCGTACCCCCTCATATGCTAGAGTATCCTCGATCTCCAACAATTCATAACTGATCACATGTGAGGGGTTTGGAATGCTCCTCCTCAACATGAACACATGGAACACGTCATGTATCCTAGACAACACTGGGGGTAGTGCTATCATGTACGCCGCCGAACCAATCCTCTCCAGAATCTAAAACAACCCAATGTATCTAGGGCTCAACTTGCCCTTATTTCCATACCTCATCACCCCCTTCATCGGAGCAATCCTTCAGAATATTATATCATCTCCTTCGAATTCTAGCTCCTATCGGTGAGTATCTGTATAACTCTTCTCCGACTCTGGGCTGTTTTAATCCTTTCCCTGATAAGTTCGACCTTTGTAGAGGCTTGCTAAACAAGTTCTGGTCCCAAAATTTGTCGCTCGCCTACTTCATCCCAGTACAACAAAGATCTGGACCGGCGACCATATAAAGCCTCATATGGTGCCATTCCAATGATGGTCCAATGACTGTTATTGTATGCAAACTCAACCAACGGCAGATATCGGATCTAACTGCCCCCAAAATCTAACACGCCCGTAGCATATCCTCGAGAATCTGAATGGTTCGTTAGGACTGTCCATCCATATAAGGGTGAAATGCAGTACTAAAAGTGAATTGAGAACCCAACGCTCCCTGCAAACTCTTCCAGAAATAGGAAGTGAACCGCGGATCCCGATTTGAAACGATGGACATGGGCACACCATGTATTCTAACTATCTCCTAAACATAGAGTTGTGCTAGTTTATCCATGGAATAACTAGTTCTAACAGGAATGAAATGGGTAGTATTCGTCAATCTGCCAACCATTACCCATATGGCATTCTGCCCATGCAACGCTAAAGGCAATCCTGATACAAAATCCATCAAGATATGCTCCCACTTTCACGTAGGGATGTCCAGTGGTTGAAGTGGTCCCGCTGGCCTTTGGTGTTTTGCCTTCACCTGCTGACATGTCAAGCATTGACCCACAAATTTAGCAATTTCCCTCTTCATGTTACTCAACCAGAACTATTCTCACAAGTCTCTATACATCTTCGTGCTACCTGGGTGAACAGTATAGAGAGAGCGGTGAGCTTCCCCCAGAATCATCCTCTTTATCTCTACGTCATCTGGCACACACAATCGAGTGTGAAATCTGATAACTCCATCCTCAACAACATTAAAGTCTGTGTGCTACACATCCTGTAACTTCTCTACAATCTCTATTAACTCTGCATCTTTTAACTGAGCTGTTTTGATTCTCTCCTGTAAAGTCGGTTGAACCACCAGACTAGAAATGAATGCCTGATGATTCTCTTCTACCAATTCTACACCCAACCTCTCCAGGTCCATCATGATATGATGAGAAGCCATAACTGCTGAGGCTGACGTACCCCTAGATTTTTGGCTCAATGTATCAGCTACCACATTTGCCTTTCCTGGGTGATAGCTAATGGTGCAGTTGTGATCCTTTATCAACTCGAGCCATCTGCGCTGCCTTATATTCAAATCCTTCTGGGTGAAGAAATACTTGAGACTCTTATGGTTAGTAAATATCTCGTACCTTACACCATAAAGGTAATGTCACCAAATCTTCAATGCAAACACAACTATTGCCAGCTCCAAGTCGTGCGTAAGATAATTCTTTTCGTACTCTTTCAACTGGCGAGACGTATACGCATTGACTTTCTCCTATTGCATTAAAACACAACCAAATCCTTTCTGTAATGCGTCACCGTAAATTACAAATCCACCCTCACCAGATGGAAGGGCCAACACTAAGGCAGTGACTAGATGCTGCTTCAATTCCTAGAAGCTTTGCTCACATTCGTCAGTCCAGTCAAACTTCACATTCTTCCTCATGAGTCGTGTTAAAGACCCTGATAATCTGGGGAACCCCTCGACAAATCAGCGGTAGTATCCGGTAAGACCTACAAAACTTCTGACTTCCTGCACGTTTTTCGGCCTTGCCTAATCAACCATAACCTCTACTTTGCTCAGTGAAATCCCTTCCTTGGATACCACATGACCTAGAAATGCAACCCGCTCTAGCTAGAATTTACATTTCTTAAATTTAGCAAAGAAATTATTTTCCCTGAGCACCTAAAGTACTAGTCTCATATGAGTTTCATGCTCCTTAGGGCTTTTCGAATAGACCAAAATATCATCTTATGAACACAACAACAAACTGGTCTAAGTACTCATGGAATACCCTATTCATCATATTCATGAATACTACTAGAGCATTCGTCAACCCGAACAGCATAACCAAAAACTCATAATGGTCGTACCGAGTCCAAAAAGTAGTCTTTGATACATCATCTGATCTAACCTTCACCTGATGATATCCAAATCGCAAATCGATTTTAGAAAAAATCTGCGTACCCTGAAACTGATCAAATAGGTCGTCAATTCAGGATAATGGATACTTGCTCTTCACCGTTACCTTCTTAATCTCTCGATAGTCGATGCACATCCTCATCGACCTGTCCTTCTTCTTCACAAACAATATCGGTGCACCCCAGGGTGATACACTTGGTTCAATAAACCCCCTATCTAGAAGCTCCTGTAGTTGCTCCTTTAACTCCTTTAGTTCAACTGAAGCTATTATGTATGGGGCTTTGGAGATTGGTGCTGCCCTTATGATCAGATCAATTGCAAATTCCACCTCCCGATCAGAAGGCAACCCTTGTAAATCCTCTGGAAAAACATCAAAGAACTCCCTTATCACTAGGATATCTTTCAACTTGAGTTCCTTATTTGGAGCTTCCATCACCATTACAAGGTAACCCTGGCATCCCCCCAAAAGTAACCTTTTTTCCTAGATAGCCGAAAGGATCTGTGGTGCCGAACACACACATGACCCAACAAATGCAAATTTTTGCTCGTCAGGAGGTATGAAAACCACCTCCTTCCAGTGACAGTCAATGCTCGCGTAGTTGGATGTTAGCCAGTCCATGCCAAGAATAATATCAAAACCATGCATATCAAGGACTATCAAACTACCAGGGAGCACTCTCCCCTAAATCTCAATTGGATAATCCCTAATCACCTTGCTATATATTAACACTGACCCTGTTGGTGTGCCCACTACTAACTCAGTCTCTAACAATTGAGCCTCTAACCCACATAGTTTAACAAATCCCCGAGACACAAACAAGTGGGTTGCACCTAAATCAAATAATACAATGACACTATCAGATAGTGTGTAAATAGGATATAACCCGACTTAGTAATTTCACCCTAAACATAACTATTGCCAATATGGAATAATGGAATTGATACAATATATAGGTTCTAATTTAATAGTTCATATCCCAATTCTATCACAAATCCATTAACGTAAAAAAATCCCCATCTTAACATTAACTTCTCCCACATACCCACTCATTCTAACATTCCAACCTAAATTTCTTGAGTTCAAGTCCCTCAACCTAGAAATGAAACCATCGATAGATTTACCATGATTTTCTGAAACTCGCGACTGATTCAAAAAATCATAGAAATTCGTCAATAGATTTCTACCTCCAACCTTCCAAACTAAAACCCATCTTAACCAACCCACTCCTATCCCTATCTTATCTCATCCTATACTCTGGTAATTATCAATCCTCAAAGTCTACACAACCTATCAAACCTAGGCTCTAATACCACCTGTAATGACCCCGACCCGCCACGTAGGCCCGAAGTGCTACTTTAGTGACGTATGTGTACCTAATACCTTGTTCATCATATATAAAACACATATGCGTAGCGGAAATAAAATATAAAATCCTCAAATTAAATTACCAGAGCTCTAACAATCTTTATACATGAATATATCCATTTTCACATAATTACATCCTATAAAACTAAAAAAAATTAAAATCTCTATCTACACACTACCTACATAAATTTACACCTCTAGTCCGGCTCCTCTAGCCTGCTAGACCCGATCTCTAAGATTTCCTAAAAAGATAGTTTGTAAAGTAGGGGTGAGGCACAACTTTGTAAGGGAAAGACTAAGTTAATGTCAGTGTGTGGCCAGCATACATTTAGTGTACAGAAAATAACTAGTTCACTAAGAAGATAAACACATTTATGAAAACATTCTTATTTTACACTCACACACACAATTAGCCGAGGATAGGGAAGATTACCCACCCATAAAAGTAGCTTTCCTCTACTATAGTACCATTACTGCTACCAAGGTACTCACCTTTCTCAGTAAGCCCTCGAAGTTATCTTATTAATTAACTGTATTCACATATATTAACAGATATGCATATAAGACACTCCCTGTGACAAAAACACAATTTACTTCCCCATGGCATAGGTTATGCAGCCTGAAGGCTGTACTAAGCCTGAGTGATCAACCCAAACAAAGTCAAAAACAACATCCTCTGCAAACACATTTGTAGGCATCCACAGCAAAGCTACAGGTCCGATGCCTTTACTTCAACCTCACGCAGGTAGTCGGCTGGACTCCCTAAACTTCTATCCAGACAGTGTGGGTGCACATGGTCTAACTAGCAACGGTACTATGCTCATAATACACTGGTCCCCAGGGTTCCTAAAGCATATCATGCAATTTAGATAATAGAAATCACCATTTAAAATATCAATTCACATATAATTCCTATTATTCCAAAAACCTGACCCCCGACCACAAAACACAATCCGGCATATAGCTATCAATTCAAACTCGGCCCTCAACCGTCAAATAATAATCCTGGCCCTTGGTTAGTCAAGTAACACTCGGCCATTGGCCGTTAGTTCAAACTCCTGCATTTCATAAACAGTTCTAATATTTTCACAAGTATTTCCAGTATTTTTCAAACAATTCAGTATTTCATAGACAATTCAGTATTTCAAAATCTCAAATCTAGATATACAATAATTCATACTAATTAAATCATCTGCTACACAATTTTCCACATTTTAACATATTCATATAAACAAACAAGCTTTCCACCATTCATTTTATTCAAAAATACCATACCATATATCCTAAGTTTATAAAATCCATTTTGAACAGTTAGTTTTCAAAATAGCCTTTAAAGTCCCAAATGAATAAGTAAATAAAATAAATAAATATATTTATATAAAAATTACAATTAAATTGATTCATATTTCATAAAATTACTAACTTAACTTAATTCCCTTACCTGATTCTTGATAAAATCCCGATAAAATCCCGGCCTATGCCCCACGATGTTCAAAACCCCTGAGCCCTGAAATTCAAATTTCACCATATTATTCGTCACGATTCCTAGAATAACTTTCCCTAAAATTTCCTTAAGTTCTGAATACCCTAAATAGTCCAATAAAAGTCTAAATTATTAAACTTACCCCCCCAATTTAGGATTGGTACCCCAGAACTCTAGTTTGAAAACTTGCTCCGGTTATATTGTAGAAAATCTTCCCACGAGTCTCCTGACAATTTCCATTTGCTAATGGGGCTTATAGTTTAAGAGAAATTGAGGTAAGTTTGAGATTTGGCCTTATCCCAAGAGATATACCTACGCCGCTCCCATGACAGATCCACTCCAGTAGAAACGTCGGTGGCGGCGAGCAGAGCCCAACGATATTTTTGGATTTTTGATTAGCCGAATAATGGAGACGTGATGGAGGAGAGTGAGAGAGAGAGGACGGAGGAACTGAAGGGGCAGCTCCCTGTTCCTTTAGGATATGTTATATATATATATGATGGAGGATATGTTATATGTTATATATATATATACATATCATTATAATATTATATTATATTTTTTAATTAATAATAATTTATTTATATTTTATTTATTATTTTTTTAAAAAAATTTAATTTTAATTTTAATTAATTTATTTTTTAATATATATATATTTAGGATTGCTACAAGTAATAATCCAAACAAGATTGCAAATTTTAGGAAGCCCATGAATATATCATTTTGGGATGATAGATATGGGTATCATCTCTTGGTATTGAAGTTATTCATATTGGCTGTATCATATTTATTTCCTAGAAAAAAATATGCATGTGATATTTTGAAAAAATTTTGGATACAGTCATGCAATTCAATTTTGCTCTAATTGTAGATAGATTTAAAATCATGAAGGACGATTCCAGCAAATTAATTGATGCTACTAAATTTCGTGACACTTAGTATCCATCAGATTTGATATTATCTATTGAGTTGGTCTTATTAGCATATTCATGGAGTTTTTCCATGTCACATATGCAGGCAGATAAGTGTATCTTGATATATATTAAAGGTATAGAATGTCATTAAAATTTTTGTCCATGTGTTAACAAAGCAATACTTATTGGTTACACTAACAATATTAGTGTAGTAGTGCTACTTATGCATAGGTTACTTAGTGTATTACAATATCACTAAGACAATCTTACAACAATTTTTTTCTTTTTTTTTATAATAGTTGACCTATTTCTTTGTCAAAAACCCAATTTTTCATGATAGAAGCAGGCATGTCGATATTAAGTTTCACTATATTCAAGACTTGAGCATGACAAAGAAATTACAATCAAATTTTGCGTTTTCAAAGATAAAGTTGTAAATATTTTTATGAAATAACTCAAACTAAAAGCTTTCTTAATTGAAGGCTTGATTTCTAATATGATGCCCCATTAATGTCCTTTTTATAGATAGTAGTATTAAAAACATTAGCCATCCTTTTTCAGTCACTTGAGTGATCAAACCATTCCAAAATTCTTCAAATAGTTTGTTTGACACCTCTGTATCTTTGTTAATACTACATGCTAGACAGAAAAAAATTGAAATTCCTCTCAAACCAAGGATTTGCTAAGTCTTTGTGTTTTCTTTACTTTATATTTACTCATTCAATCAAAATATTGTGTATGCAACAATTGATCATGATCTAACTTCATGCACCATCTCGGTCATCACATCCATCCCAAGTGCCCCTTTAGGTTAGAACACTAGATCTTCTCCCACATCAGGTGTTTGGATTTCACCAACATTCCTATTGCTCTTCTTGTTATTCATTTTGTCTAACCTCGCTCCCATTGTATAGGTGCGTACTTACTGCCTGCCTAATAATGCATTAATAAAGAGAACTTCACAATATCCAATCAAGGATTCTAATTAAAATTTAATAAGAATTAATTTGGATTCAAGATAGCTTTTTTTTTTCCACGATCAGACCCATTGAGCCTGAGCTATAGTACAAGAGGGCAACCCATCCCCATTTCAAATCCCTTTGCATTGTCTGTTAAAATTAGAATCACAAACCTCTAACGAAAACTTCCATGCTCGATAAGAACTTATTCGAACTAAAGAATGCAACTTAAGCTATAGGGGCACTTGAATTCAACACTAAAGAGATAATTAACCAACTCAAACAACATGGAAAATTAACATTTGTATTTTTTTTTTAAATTTTTTCTCTAGCTAGCAATGGAATGAGATGTTCGTCTCAACTCTCAACCTACCTACCATGCACAACACCTTCAGTAAAAGGGTAACAATTAAGAAGCACATTACCATGGGCATAGAAGGATACATGAATCAGTCGTTGGTAGGTCCTCAGCAGCACATGCAGCCAGCAGGTAGGGCCAATATATAAGAAGCAAGTATCAGCAACCACCCGTCGAAAAATCTGGTTGTCTCTACATCAATCAGGTGGCCGCTGTACCAGTGGAAGCCCACAAATAGATGGACAGATAAATCTAAGGGATGTTGCCAATTCGCGAAGTGAATGATTGGGAGGAATATATGGGTCAAATTAATTAAAAATTCTTAATTAATTTGCTGCTTTTTAAAAACTATTAATTGGTGAAAAGGGAAGGAGGCAGGTGCATGCATTGCATCCATGGGAGGAAGACAGCTTGATATGGGCCAGGGAATGCTCCAAGATGATAAACAACTTGTATATATTTCAAAAGGACTAAAAAGGAGGAGTCAAAAGACAGTCAAAGAGTGAAGATTGAGATGCAAAAGTAGCTTTAAATCATGTGTTATATATATTTTATAGAATCCCAAATTTATTGATAGTCCTCGCTTATGGCGGAGGAAAACCATTGTTTCAAACAGGACATAAGGGATTTACATATAAACTATAAAAATCATCACAAGCATCAAAACCAATAAAAAATACGAGTACAATAATCCAAATAAACGAATCTAAACAAGTATATATGGAATCAAAATCAAGCAAATCAAACATAAACAAAAATCACAAGAAAACTAGAGGAAAACCAAATGATGTCAATTAAAAACGTAGGTTTGGAATACTTAGCTTATCCGTACGAACGAGACCTCTCATTTTACTCGGTAGCACATCACCTGCAAAATAACAATTTTTAAAATTAGCTTTTCAAAACTGGACCTTTAGATTTTTAATAGATAACATAAAAGTATCATACATGTCAAACCATTGAAGTATCCCTTTGAAGATCATAAATTTTTAATTTTGTATATATTTTATCTAAGTTCAAACAAATCCAAATCCTAAATCCCAGTGTTGGCTAATTTAAAAAAAAAAAAAGTGTCTTCACATATTTGGATTAATATTATTAATATAATTCTATTATTTTTAATAATTTTAGTGAGGAAGTAATTATATTTTTAATTTAAATGTTTTATAATTGAATACATAGTGCACCATTTCTACTTGCCCCCACTCTGGGTCATTCACATATCCATTATAGGCAAGTTCAAGCACCCAAGCACAGTGGCTTGGAAGGTGGTGGTGGTTGTTGTTACTTAATCAAGAATCTTACTTCATATATCATTAACACCACTGCAGGAAAAGGACCCAAAAATAGCTCAGCAAATGCATGCATTTTATGGTTTTAAGCATGCGGCAATGTGCTTATAATTATTTCAAAAGCAAAGGAATGATTAGGGGCAAGACCTTCCATTAAGGTATCATGATCCACCATGAGTATGAGTTTTGCTCAATAAAGATTATTGTGTTCATTTGTTTGTTTAGTATTAAAATTATATGTTAGCTATTATTAAAAGCATTATACTTAATTGACAATTTTTATGAGCTCCTTAGGCTATGAAAAATAAGTTTTTTTTTTTTAATTTGAAAAAAAAAAAACTAACGGGAATTTAAGGACCGGTTATTTGTGAAAGATAATTCTTAATTTTTATTTCATTTTTTAAAATTACAAAAAAGTTAATTTTTTTTTTATTTTTACAAATTTAGTATGAAATAATGAAGAATGATAAATAGTTTTGATGCTATTGTCTTGTTGAAGTTGTTTTATTTTTTATTTTTCAAATTATTATAAAAATGTGACATTATTTTTTAATTCTTCAAATTTTTATAGAAAGGTTGAAGAATGATCATTATTATCTTTCTTGATTTCCAACTCCCACTTTACTTGAGGGAGCATAAATTCGAATCTTTATGTTGATTATGTACAAAGTTCCTTCTAAATCCACACAAATTCACATTCTAAGTCTCAAAATTCATTATCCCAAATATTACTTTATAAAATATTTGAAAAATTGAAAAACAAGTCTTCTTGTTTGTAATTATTATGAAATATCGAACTATAAAAAAATATTTTGCATATTTAAATAAACTCTTTGTTTTCACCTTTTCAATACGAACCTTAAAAGAATAAAAAATAAACCATAATTTCTATAATTATTTGAAAAAAATAAAAATTAATAAATGAAAAATATTTAGGGTCTATTTATTTATGGAAAATATTTTCTGTTTCTTAAAACAATTTAAAAAATTTAGATTATTTTTTTATTGTGTCGAGATTTTTATTTAAAAGTAGAAAAATAAAGAATTCATTTAAATGTGCAAAATTATTTTTCATTTTTTGAGTGGGTGGTCCAAGATTATCCAAACATTTCTTAGCAGCCAAGAGTATGAATGTTTGATGTTATCTACAATAGTTTATACTTTATTTTCTTACTATTAGATATTCATATTCATGGGGTCAGAAATACACATGGAGGGATAGCTGATCATCTCCCATTCCATACCCCTTATTGCCCCTTCCTTTACATTTATAAATTGTAAATAAAGAAAAATTGTAAAATATGTGTTATGATGAATAGGAATGTGCAAATAAAATTATGCAATTAACATTATATATATTATGTATGACAATTTATAAAGCCATACATTGTGTGATGTGCAATTTGACAAATCATTGTTAAATTATTTTATTGCTACATTTTTTTTTTTTTTTATGTGATTTTGTATTGTGGTAGTTTTCTGTTTAAGTGTTCCTTAGTTGGAATAATGATATAGTCTAAAAAGTGGAGTTTTTTCTGGTTTTATCCCTTTTTTTTTTAAATATATTAAAGAATACCTTTTCTATGAAAATATTTCTCGGAATAACTCTGACATAATCTCCCTACTTAGAGTAGCGAGATTTAAACAAATCTCGCTGCTCCAAGTAGCAAGATTTGCCACGTGTCATTTCCATAAAAAAATATTATTTAATATATTTTTTAAAAAAATGATAAATCGGAAAATAAATTATTCTACGTAATAAATTGGGAAATAAATTCTCTTAATATATATTTTTTTAAAATGGTAAATCGGGAAATAAATTCTTATACGTAATAGATCGATTTATTATTATAATAATAATAAATGATAAATTTATTTTCTAATTTATCATTTTTTAAAAAAATTTATTAAAAAAATTTATTGCATAATAAAAATAGAACTATTTCTACAAGAAAATAGTGTCAAATTTTTTATACTGTTAATTTATTTTAGAAAAAATTTCTAAAAAATGAAAAATTTGCTATTTTTTAAATATTTTTTAAACTAAAAATAAATATTAAAAATATTTTTCATAACTAAATAGACCATTAAATTTTTTTAAAGTCTTCATGATATTTATTTTTACATTTAACTAGTGATTAGAAAGTCATATATGATGACAATTTTTACATTTTGAGGAATATAAAATTTTAAAAAATGTGACACTCTTATCTTTATGCTCACATGTGACAATGCTAACAAAATATGAAAATTTTAATTTCATGCAACTCATGAGAATCTTATGTAGAAATTTTATTTTTGTTATGAACCAAATAGAGAAATGGGTATCTTGTATACATTTTCTATATTTAAATCTAGTGAACAAAACAATACTTTTAAGTAAAAAAAAATTCAAAAATATATTAAATAGAAAAAATAGATATAATTAAGTAGGAATTTTATTTCAAAAATTTATTGTTCCAAAAGTAATAAGGGAAGGAATTAAATTTTGTATTATTTCCTGATTTATTACGCAGGAGATTTATTTCCCGATTTATCATTTTTAAAAAATATATATATTAAAAGAATTTATTTCCCTATTTATTATGCAGGAGAATTTATTTCCTGATTTATCATTTTTAAAAAAAATATATATATTAAATAATATTTTTTTGGAAAAAAATTTCCAAAATGACACGTGGCTTAAATCTCGCTACTCCAAGTAGCGAGATTACGTTAGGGTTATTCCGAGAATTATTTTCCCGAGAGAGGTATTATTAAATATATTTTTTTTTAAAAAGGACAAATGGGGAAAAAACTCCTAAAAAGTGGCTTGTAAAATAAAAAATAATTTTTTAAGAAATCATGAGTTGGAAATTGCTTGTATCAAATTTTCTCATTTTGCTTATATTTGGTATATCATTTCAAGTGCAATCTATATGGATGACATGCTTGGATTTCGAAACATAGTGATAAGTTGTATACTTGAAGCAACCTTTAAAAATTTTTGCATTACATGCTTTGAAATTTTACTCGAAAATTTTAATTGAATCGAGTTGAATAAAAAACAAGAACAATCTAGTTAATCAATTTGATGATTAATAGGGGGAGACAATAGCACCCTCTATAAGTTTTCTCCAAGTGATAGATGTATTGTGTTCCAAATCAAAATACTATGAGAATGGAAGGTGGAATAATATTAAAAGGAATGGTAATTGATATACCCAAAGTTAATAGGCATATTCGTGAAAGGGTACAATTAAGAAACCACCATTACACCCTAGCATAAATATCCTTAAATTATTCATAAACCCCCACAAACATAATAATGCGCTCATAAATACAAAATTAAAAGAAGGCATGTCTCTACCACTATTAAAGAGTCCTCAAAGAGAAGGTAAACATCTCATTCTCACCATTCTCATCCATTCTTCTTTACTAGTGCAATCTAAACCTTCATTGATTCCTAACTTAAGCATCCGAGTGATCCCTCAAAATACACTCTTAGTCTTCCAAATTATTCTTGTTTGATTCCTTTCAAGTGGTCATGGTCGAAGGTCAATCCTCAAAATTCATTCAATTTTAGCTGTAACATTTGACATTGTCTGTGGGAATTTGGGAGGTTTTTTACTTTTGACCATGCCTATGTCACAAAATTCCCAAATCAGAACTTTCCGTGGGTGACCAATTGCCCCAGTCAATTCATTCAACTCTAGCAAACAATTTAAGTGTTCCACTGAATGAATGTTTGGCTTTCTAGAAGAAGGTAGAAGACATGTTCATTATAATCTTGGACCAAAGAAAGGCTCATATGGAACATGGTCTAGAGGCTACACAAATAGAAGCAACATCTGACAAGAAGGCAGCGACCTTAAAAGAAGTCGTTGTAAAGGTCTCAAATTCGACAAAAAAGGTAGACGATGCGAATAGTGTGGGTATCTATAAGCAGTGGTCCCAAGAGCTAAAAGAAAAGTTCAAAAAAATTGACCAATTAGAAAAATTGGTGAAGGAAGTGTGCAACTATCCCTTTATGGGGGAATCATCAACCAAATCTTCATACCATCCTTTTACTATAGAGATAATGGAGATTCCTTTGCCAAGTAAGTTTAAAATGCCAAGTATTGAAGGGTAAGATGGGTTCTCTAATCTTTTGGACCGCCTAGACACCTTTAGAATATTAATGCAATTACAAGGCGCGCCCACTACAATCATGTGTCAAGCATTTGTAGCTACCTTAAATAAGAATGTCAAGGTGAGGTATCGAACTTTAAAGCTTAGCTCTATTAGGCCCCTTCCTAAAATGAAGCATTTTTTTACAAAACATTTTGTCAGTAGCCGAAAAATGGTGAAAACTTCAGCTTATCTAATGAGGCTTTTCGAAGGGAATAAGGAGACACTAAAGGAGTTTATGTTGTCAACGCTACATTATAAATTTGAAACTTAGATCATAGAGTAGCATTAGCAGCCTTGATGATAACTCTTCAACCAAGGAATTTCCTAAAGTTGATTGGGGGGGGGGGGGGGGGGGGGATACCCCGACCAATATGGGAGAATTGATTACATTAGCACAAAAATACATTAATTTAGAATAGGTTATTATCATAAGAAGGAGTCTAACAAATTTGAAAAGGAAGAGGTCAAGGGACATGGATGAAGCAACCAAAGGGGGAAAGAGGCAATAAAATAACAAACAATATAATAGTTCAAAAGAGGCGGGACTCACCTAAGTTTCAGTCCTACACTCCATTGAATGTCTCCTGAACTCATGTGCTAATGCACATCAAGGAGAAAAACTATGTCTCCTAGCCAGAGCCCATGCGCACTCCACTATACAAAAGGAGCACCTCAAAATTCTGAAAAATTCCATAGGGACCATGGGTACGATATTGAAGAAAGTGTCCACTTGAGAAATGAAATTAAAGCTCTAATAAGAAGGGTGTACTTGTCAACATTTATAAAGAGGAGTGATAGTTGAGCCGAAGCATGTAGCCATAAAAAATCAGGGGTTGTACAAAAGTAGGAACAAGTTGTGAAAGAAATTGTTATGATTTTTGGAAGGCCAGCTAATGGAAGGGATAGCAAAGGAGCAAGAAAAAGATATATAAAGCAAGTTTTCCTAGCTGAGGATCTTAGGAAGAATCGAAAAAAGCTAAGGCAAGATAAGATCATCACCTTTATGCAAGAAGATATGGAAGGTGTACAATAGCCACACGATGATGCTTTGGTGGTATCATTTCTCATTGCCAACTATCGAATAAGAAGGGTATTGATAGATGATGGAAGTTCGGCTGACATAATTTTTTGGTCGATTTTGCAATAAATGAAGATATGAAGGGAATTTCTGAAGCCTATCTCAAAGCCCTTAGTTGAATTTGGAGAAGATGTGGGTTCATCCTTTGGGTACAATCACACTTCTACTAACCATGGGCGCATCCCCGCAGCATGTCACCTTCATGAAAAATTTCTTGGTTGTAGATCATCCTTCCATATACAAAATAATATTGGGATGCCCTTCACTTAATACGTATCGACCTATAATTTCTACCTATCATTTAAAGGTAAAATTTTTCACCTTGAATGGAGTGAGAGAACTGAAAGGAGATCAAATGGCGACTCACAATTACTACATTATGACTCTGAAAGGAAAAATAGAATTATGAGAGGCCCTAACCATAGAAGATCTAGATCTGAGGGGTGTATACCCACAAATCAAAACACCAAAAGAGGAGTTAGTTCAATAAAAGAAGACAACTAGAAAAAATGTGTCCAAGTAGGGGCCTAATTGCAAAACTCATTGAAGCAAGACTTATGAGCTTATTAAGTGAGTATACAAACATTTTTGTCTGCTCTGCTGATGATGTGTGAGGTGTTGACTTTTTGAAAGTGCTTTTGTTTTTGGTGTATTACACACAGATATTCTTCGTTACCAAAAACAATTCATATAAATCAATTAAGATGCATTCAAAGATTAGACTCCTAGCTATATAAATGAAAAATAAAAAGAATGCTTTATAGATGAAGAAGAAAAGAATGTGAAATGAATCAAATGTTAAGGAAGGTGGTTGAAGAAATCTTGGTCCATTACCTTAAGTGTTCAAAGCCAAATTTAAGTTATTGAAAATTTAGAACACTTGGCTAGAAAATTGAGGCACAAAAAGGTGAAAAAGAGTTAAAAATCACAAAATTAGTGCAGTTCAGTCGACTGAAGGGTTAGCCCAAATAACCAAACCAGAGGCCCAATCAATCGAAACTTTTTGTGTGGCATCCAGTGGACCAAACCTACCATAAGTCAATCGAACCATTAGGGTTTTGACCATTTTGTGCGTAGTTCAGTTGATTGAACCTACTCTCCAGTCGACCGAACCACCAAGGTTTAAATACACTTTCTACGCGTGAAACACCTCATTTTCCGCCTATTTTAAAACCCTAACCTCTCATTTTATATCTAAACCCTAAAATATCATTTCTCCTTTGATTATTGCCTGTGAATTATGATGTTATCCTAAGGGGGGGTCAATTGGGTATTTCAAAATTATTTAAGTTTATTTTACAATTTAATCTCTTTCAATATTTAACAAAATAATCGCAGGGGCCTAAAATTAATTCAAATTATTATCTCAATAAATTCAATTATACCCAATTAATTATCAAGTGCATGTAATATTAATCAACATACAAATATGCACAAACTAATAATGAAATGCAAGCGGAAATTAAAAACTTAAGGGAAGAGAGAAGACAAACATGATTTTACGAGGTTCAGCCAACCCGGCCTATGTCCTCGCCTTGAGCAACCCACTCAAGGATTCCACTAAATCTCTTCTCCTTTAATCGGGATAGAGCTTCCCTTACAATCCGCTGTTTACAAGAGGCTAAGCTTCCTTTTACTCCACTACTTATAAGAGGCACAGCTTCCGCCTCCCCAGTTTACAACCCGAACCGTGATTACAATATAAAATTACAATTCTGAAAAACTCAATATTACTTCTAACCAAACTAGTGAGTACAATAGAAATCTAACACATATTCATATGATAAAACTTGAAGCTCAATACGTATGTAACAATGTAATCATTATATGAATGATATGTTTCACAAATCTACCCTTTAAATCAATATCTCCTAAAAATGATTTTATAAATAAATGCTTTGGAGAAACGTATGGTTCAATTTCAGAATACTTTATGCAAGATTAGAAAATAAGATCCTTTCAAAAATAATCTTGAATAATGCGCAGATCTATGTTCTTGCTATCAATTATTTGTAAAGTTAAATCTTTAAATAAATATACTGCTTTCAATATTACAAAGATTTAAACACTATGTTTCAAAAATAATATTCCTCAAGAATATGTATTTAGAAGCTCTTAGTATTTACAATCAAATAATTCTTACACTAATCAAATAGAAAACCTTTGAATGAAGATATATTTAAAACTTTCTTCAAGATTTTAGTTTTAAACAGTAGTGATCTTTCACAAAATGTATATATAATTAATGACTCAAGATCAATCTCTCAAAATGAATATTCAAGAATAAGTTTGTGAGATGAAAAAGTTTTGAGAATAAGCAAACAATTAGTTTGATCACCAAACCTCAATACCCAAGTTGTTTGCACAATATTTGCTGGAACTCCTTTTCAAAATCAACGTAGCCCAAGCTTAGATATGATGTAAATACTTTGAAATCGTAGGCAAGAGCTTAGCAATGTGTTCAATGCTTTCCAAAGTGGTGTATACGTTCAAGGCTCCCAATCATATGCCAAAAGTGAGGCACTAGGGTTTAGAAATTTTTTTTATAAGTAATCTTGGTCTTAGGTTAAGTCCTGACCATTGGATCAATTTGATTAAGTTAATAGTCCATGTGTTTTCTTGCTAAAGTTTAGATTTTTAAAGTTTCTGCAGATTTAGACAACTGAGCATTCGGGTTCAAACGTCCGATGTTCCTTAAAATACTGAAAATTATAATCTAAACATGGGGTCAGATGACTGAACTGTGGGTTCAGTCTTCTAAAGTCTCAACTCAGACGACTGAACTAAGGGTTCAGACATCTAAAGGTGTTCTGCCTGTTCTATGTTTCAATAATTAAATCTTCAGGTGACTGAACTAATTCCTTAGTCTTATGAGAGAATTCTTTAGACTTCTGAAGTAAACTTTAGTCGCCTAAGGTTGCATCTTCACACTTCTGAGGGTACACCTCAGTCGTCTGGACAGACCAACTTCAGAATTTTTATTTTCAGTTTCAAAATCAATTTTGCTCTCTTGCTTTGATCCCTTATAAAACATTTTCCGAGGTTCAAAATGAGGTCCTTAATACATGTTTAACCCTAAAAGATTTTCATGAGTTGCATGTGTAGGGCATAGTTTGAGCTTCTAGCTATATCATATAAAATATGCAAATACAATCAATTCTCAATACCTATTCCTATGACAATCTTGAACTTGACGATTGCATCTTCACTCTTGTACTCTTTTATTTCCATGGATTGTGCTAGGTTGTATATGCTTTAATACCCATGGCTTCCATGACTTCCTAACCTTCCGTGAATGCTCAATATTAATCATATTCATACTCTCAATGCATAGATCAAATACCAAGTGATTTGTCATTATCAAAACAGGATTGGACTCATAGAGTCAACAATCTCCCATTTTTTATGATGAAAAATATATGAGCAAAAATAGAAAATGGGTTACGCCTAACAAGGCTCCCCCTTAAATAATGCACAATATAAAATTCAGCAAAATGTAAAATAGGTAATAGTTTTGCGCATATAACTCATGTACTGATGTACTTTTCTCCCCTAGTATTAAAAAAAAAAAACTTTGCAGCTATTTTTTATAACTATTTTTGTTATAACCTTATATTCTTCTCCCTCTTTTGACATCAACAAAAAGGTATATAACAAAAATGTTCTGACATAATTATATCTCATCTTTAAAAAAAAAATATGCAACCTTTATATTTCAAAATTATACTGTGAAATATGTCTCCCTACGTTATTCAATTTACTTCTTCCCCTTGCTAATGCAAAACTGTGTTGTTGAATTATATTTCAATGTGAATATACACAGTGTGTCAATTTACATAGACATGGATAAGCAAAATAGTCATTAAAGTTCAAAGGTTTATGTGAGTATCAACATATGTCATGTATCTATAACAAAATTTAACATGCAATCACCATGCTTTGAGCTTAATACCAAATGTGAACAAATGAGCCAAATTTGAAATTTTTAACCAGTTTTGAATATTAATTGATGTTGCTCCTCCTGAATTATGTAATCTAATATAATTCTAGGCAACTTCTCGACTATGCATTAGGCCTAATTCACGTCTAATTAGGATAAACCTATCCTCCACAAGTGGTTTCATGAATATGTCTGCCCATTTTTCATCTGTGTATACAAACTCAAGTGTCACATATCCTTTTGCACATGGTCACGAAGAAAATGATGTCTAGTTTCTATGTGTTTAGTTCATGAATGTGATATAGGGTTCTTTGAGATGTTTATTGCACTAGTATTGTCACACCTTATAGGAATTGTATCATAGCTTAATCCAAAGTCCATAAGTTGTTGCTTCATGTATAGCATTTGAGCACAACAACTTCCAACCCATACCTATTTAGCTTTGATTGTGGACAGAACAACTGAATTTTGTTTCTTTGAAAACTAAGATACTAATGAATGTCTTAGGAAATGACATGTGCCGCTAGTATTTTTTTCTATCTACTTTACTTCCGAAAAAATTAGCATCAGAATAGCTAACAATCCACAGTTCCTATAAGGTATCTAAGTATTCGTTTGACAGCTAATAAATGTGACTCTTTAGGTGTAGCCTAAAATCTTGCACACAAACATACACTAAACATTATATCAGGCCTGTTAGTAGTCAGATATAGTAAGCTACCAATCATCCTATGATAGAGCTTGACATCTACTGGTATACCTTGTTTGTCTTTGTCTAATTTCAAAGAAGACCTTATAGGTGTCCCTAGTATTTTTCCATCTTCCATATTAAAATTTTTGAGTAAGTCTCTAATGTACTTCGACTGATTTATGAAAATTTCATGTGTTACCTGTTTAATTTTATGTCCTGGGAAGAAATTAAGTTCATCCATCATGCTCATTTCAAATTCATTTTGTATAGTACTTGCAAACTCATTGCACAATTCTTCATTTGTTGCTCCAAAAATGATATCATCTACGTATACTTGAACTAGGAGCATATTTTCATTCTTCGATTTTATGAATAGTGTTGTGTCTATCTTTCCTTTGATAAATCCATTATCCAATAGAAAACTGTTTAGTCTTTCATACCAAGCTCTAGGAGTTTGCTTTAAACCGTACAAGGTTTTAGTTAGTCTATAAACATGTTTTGGATGCTTATGGTTTTCAAAACCTGGGGGTTGTTCTACATATACCTCTTCACTTATGTAGCAATTTAAAAATGCGCTTTTGACATCCATTTGATATAGTTTGAAATCCTTAAAAGCAGCATAAGCTAACAATATACGAATGACTTCCATTCTAGCTACAGGTGCAAAGGTTTCCTCAAAGTATATTCCTTATTTCTGGTTATATCCTTAAGCTACTAGTTGCCTTATTTCTAACAACTATCTCATGTTCATCTTTCTTGTTCTTACATATCCATTTTGTTCCAATAACTGTCTTATCCTCAGGTCTAGGAACTAATGTCCATACTTTATTTCGCTCAAATCGGTTTAACTCTTCTTGCATGGACAACACCGAATATTCATCCTCAATTGCTTTACTCACATTCTTAGGTTCTTCTTGAGATAGAAATGCACAATGACTAATCATATTTCTAAGTGAGGATTGTGTGGCTACTCCACGAGATGTTTCACCTATTATTTGATCAATGGGGTAATTCTTTATATACTTCCATTCTTTAGATAGTTCATTAACTTCATTTTCAAATTGATTGTTTTCAGCAGATGGTTCCTTAATTTCATTTCTCTTATCTGAATCATTTTCAATAAGTAGTTTTTCAAAATCTTTATTTATCTCAATTTCATCTTCAATGGTCTTTTGAATAAATGGATTGGATTCGTCAAATACTACGTGAATGGATTTTATAACGGTTAATGATCATTTATTATACACCCTATAGGCTTTACTATCTAAGGCATATCCTAAAAAAATACCTTCATCTAATTTCACATTAAACTTTCCTAGGTGTTCATTGTGTCTAAGCATAAAACATTTACAGCCAAAGACATGAAAATACGAGATGTTTGGTCTGTGGCCATTCCACAATTCGTAAGGAGTCTTATTTAGAGATGGTCTAATAAAAACTCTATTTACAACATAGCAAGCAGTATTCATTGCTTCAGCCCAGAAGTACTTAGGTAACTTATGTTCATTAAGCATAGTTCTAGCCATTTCTTGTATAGACCTATTCTTTCTTCCAACTACACCGTTCTATTGAGGTGTTCTAGGAGCTAAATAGTTATGAGATATTCCTAATGAATCACAATATTCTTTCATATCTTGATTTTTAAATTCTCTACCCCTATCACTCCGGATATTTTTTATTGTATATCCTTTTTCATTTTGAATTTTTTTACATAGTTTAATGAATTGTTCACACGCTTCATCTTTGTGACATAAAAATAGCACCCTTGTATATCTAGAATAATCATCAACTATAACGAATGCGTATGATTTTCCTCCTAAACTTTGAATTGGGTTTGGACCAAATAAATGTAAATGTAACATTTGAAGTGGCCTATTGGTAGAAATGACTTTCTTCTTCTTAAAACTAGATCTTACTTGTTTTCCTAGTTGACATGCATCATAGATTTTATCTTTCACGAATTTTGCCTTAAGCAGTCCCTTAACTAAGTCTCCCTTAACTAATTTAGATATTAAGTCCATGTTTTCATGTCCTAGTCTCCTATACCAGATCCAACTAATCTCATTCATAGTAGAAAAACAAGTTACGTGTTGAGAATTTAAGTTATCAAAGATGGTGGTATATACATTTTCATGATGCTCAATAGTGAATAGAATTTTGTTATCAATTTTAGATTCAACGATACACTTGTCATGTTCAAAAGATACTTTATAACCTTTATCGCACAGTTGGCTTATGCTTAATAAGTTATGTTTTAAATCATCAACTAGTAAAACATCATCTATAATAAGTGATGATATGTTACCAACTTTACCTACACCTATGATCCTTCCTTTTGCATTGGCCCCAAAAGTGACAAATCCTCCATCCTTTGGTATGATGGATGCAAATTTAGCTTTATCCCCAGTCGTATGACGTGAACATCTGTTGTCCACATACCATCTATAGACATAATTAAGTAACTACTTTTGGCACCCAAATTTTCTTGGGTCCACGGGGGTTAGTGCTTGACTCTCCTTTAACTCTCCATACCTTTTTCATCTTAACATCTCTGTTCGTAAAAGGACAATCAAATTTTATATGACCCCTCCTTTTACATTTAAAGCTTGTGGTATATTTATAAGAATCTTTTGATGGAACATAAGTCTTTGATTCTTTTACAAAATAGCCCATGTAAAGATGTTTTTGTTTCAATTTTTTTTTTTTTCTATTAAAACCAATTCCTTCTTTATCTAAGGAATTTCTTTGAGCTCCAAGGAATTTTTCAAAATTAGTTTGACCTTCTATAAGTTTACAAATAATCTTAGATTTATCTTTCAAATTCTTTTCTAACTCCTCAATTTTCAAATCCTTGTCTCTCAGTAAGGATGCATGAGATTCATTTTGACTCTCTACTGACTTTGAAAGTTCCTTCAATTTTAACTTCAAAAAAAAAATTTTCTTATTCATTTTCTCAAGCATTTTAAGTGTATACAAATATTCCTATTGCAATTCATCATAAGAGAGCATGCTATTTTAATTTTTTGAATCACTGGAATAATAAGATGAAACAGAACAAAAAGATTGTTTCTCATGGTTTTCGTGAGCCATCAGACACAAATTTGTAATCCCATCATCACTGGATTCAGATTCTGAACTACTGGTACTGTGAGTATCCTAACCAACCTTTAGTGCCTTCTTCTTCTTCTTAGACACTTTCTTTAGCTGGGGGCAGTCTGGCTTGATATGCCCAACTTCTCTATAGTTATAGCACATAAGAAGATCCTCCTTTTGCTTATTTCCGCTTGTCTCTCTCGTTTCTGTTTTTGAGCCCTTGAATTTTCTGGTGTATTTCTTGTTCTTTCTCATGAACTTTCCAAATTTCTAGTGAGAAGAGTCATGTTGTCATCTGATTCTGAATCAGTACTTCATTTACTAGGGCTGTTAGATGATGCCTTAAGTGTTGTAAGTTTCTTTGCTTTATTTTGTTCATTCTTCCTCTCATTTATCGCTAGCTCATAAGTGATAAGCGATTCGATCAGTTCATCAACTGACATCTCCTTCAGATTCCTTGCTTTAACTTTGCAGTAGCCTTATGTTGACTTTTTTAGTTCAATCTCTATTTTGATGCTGATAGACTACTAGTGTTTTATATGTGCATTTAGTGCGTGAACAAATTTTCATTTTAGCACAGACATAGAAAACTAAAAAATGGAAGCCAAGAAGAACTTAAAGCGCACATCAATCTGGCACATTCCATGGAACTGAAGAGCAACACAAAAGAAGACGTACACTTTCTATTGTAATTTTGTTTTTATATTCTAGTCTATAATAATGCATTGCATGCGTGATGTGAATGGATAGCTCAGAATGACCATAAACAGACCCTAGAGACTAGCACTTTATATATAAATTCATTTCTTAGATAACTAACTGGTTTGGGTTAAAGATTAAGGCTAAAACGGAGTATTACAAAAACTTCAATCAACCGAAGGTCGACCGACGCCAGATTTTTGGGACAAATTAAAAAGCTAAAAGACCATAGACTGACTTTAGGTCCCAAATTATCACATGAAAAGTCCCCATAATCTTAGAATCAATTATCATGTGAATAGGGGTGACTTCATAAAAAGAATAGGGCTGAATTGCATAAGTTTGGTGTGTTCTGTTGACCGAACCCCAACACACAGAGAACTTCGGTCGATTGAAGTTCCCAAAGGTCAAAAGTTTGACTAGTCAATCAACTGACCAGGAATGTACTCCAATGTGCTGGTTAACCGAACCTCCCTAGGGTTAACAAGTTGACTCTTCAGTCAACCGACCAGAGAATTAACGTCAACGCTCTAGTCGACCGAACACCCTTGGGAGAAACCCCAACCGCCTGGTTGACCAAACCTCCTAGTTCAAAATGATTTGGTCAACCGATCAGTGCATATTTGGGATATCACCTTCAAACCCTTGAAATGGTTGACCATCTTCTTAGTTCAATTTTTATCTGGTCGACTGAACTGGGCACCATGGTCGACCAAACCATCAAGATGGGTCGACCAACCCTCTCAGGTTGCCCAATTTTTTATCAAGTTTAAATGAGGTTAATTTTAATTAAACATCATTAATATTTTTCTAAAATGATCTCTATGCTCCCAACAGTCATATTTTTCCCCTAGTCTATATATACCGCCTTCATTTGTCTTAATTAAGGTGAGATTACCAAAATCATTAAGAAAATTTTCTCTAAAATTTTTATATTCATTTTGGTCATATTCTTTCAATATTTTTCAAAGTATACTACTCATACTTCCTCTCTTATTTACATATCTTTGAAAACTCATTTTGAAAGAGAGCACTTAAAACCTTGGGCATTTATTTTCTTCAAAGCTTATGCTCTCACTTGTTCTTTGTTTGTGAAAATTTATTTTTGAGAGTTAGATGCTTGGATCTCTCATATATTTTATTGATAAATATCATTGGGAGAAAATTTATATTAGTTATTTTTGAAAGAATTGAGAACACATAACTTGTGTTAGGAAAGTCTTATTGCAATCATGCTTACACTCACACATACTATTTTGCAAGTTCATTTGTAAGCAAACAAAGACCCTAGATTCTCCTACACTTTATTTGGGAAAAACATATTTGGAGAAATATTCTGTAAGGATTTAAATCCTTGATCATCCATCATATATATTTTTATTTAAGGATTATTTTTAGCAAGAAAATCATATACTCACATTGAGCTTATTTTTACATCATACGTGAATGTATCTTTGTGCTGTATTGTTGTACACATCTGCTTAGAGTAAGAAGCACATTTGATTGTACACAAATTATTCATATCTGTTGTATTCCCGACGTATGGTCGGAAGAGGGAGACTAGCCCTAAAAATAGTCCCGAATTGGCTTAAACCAGGTTAGGAAAGTTAGGTGCACTATCCTGGTAAGGTGTAGTTTAAGGTCAGCCAGGTGCACCATCTTGGTAAGGTGTAGGTTGAGGTCAGCCCCATTAATTGACCTTGTTGTAACTAGTGCCGCTCCACCCGTTAAGTGAGTATTAGTGATATCCTTGTGCTAGTGAGCCAAGGCGGGGACGTAGGCACAGTTGGCCGAACCCCAATAACATATCCTGTCTTAGCTCTCTCTTTCCTTATACTCTTTATATTTCTGCAAATTTAATTTATGCACATGTATGTTTATATTTGAATAGTTATATGAATGTTGTGCATGCTTTAAATACTATAAATGATTTGAAAATATTGAGTCTACTACATCTGTTTTATATATCTGCTCCGTATTATTCTGTTGGGATTTGGTATGTGCTTAGATAGACCCTAGGTTGGGAATTACTGATTATTGAATTGAAATCAACCTAGGAAATTCTAATTACCCAATTCACTCCCCCTCTTAGGTATGCACCAAAGCTAACATCTTAGCTTCCCAAACTTGTTGTAGTCCCTTGAGTATTTTCCTGATCAACTCATAAGTAGGGTAAGATTTACCAAGAGCATTTAACGAATTCATGATGTGTGTGAATCTAGTGTACATGGATTGAATAGATTCATCAACAGTCATTTTAAATGCCTCATGTTCACTAGTAAGCATGTCTATTCTATTATCTTTTACTTCCTTAGTACCTTTATATGTAACTTCTAATTTTTCCCAAATCTCTTTAGCAGCGTTATAGGCGATCACCTTATTAAACTCATTTACATCTAGTGCACAAAATAGCAAGTTCATTGCGGTATGTTGGAATTGGTATATTTCCAAAAGGGGGGTGAATTGGAATTTTAAAATTTATCTCTTAGGTTAAATGAAATACCCATATAATACAACCTAGGGTCTTTCTATGCAATTCCAATGCGCTAATAATATAATGTATGGAAATTTAAATCAAGCGCATCATTCACACCATAACATACATGTGTGGTAAATATAAAGTGCAGAAATATAAACAAGGCACACGATATGTTATCGGGGTTCGGCTAACTGTGCCTATGTCCCCGCCTCTAACTCGCAAGCCCGAGGATTCCACTAATGGCTCACTTAAAAGTGGAGCGGCACCGATTACAACCAGGTCAATTAGCACAGGGCTAACCTCAACCTTTACAACCAGGTCAATTAGCGGGGCTAACCTCAACCTACACACCTTAACATGATGGCGCACCTAACTTTCTTAACTAGGTCTAAGCTAATCCGGGACTATTTCAAAGGGCTAGTCTCCCTCTTTAGGCCCGTGCTTGGAAATACAACAGTATGTTCACAATCAATGAAGTTGGTACAGTGATTATACTTTTATGTAAAGCAGATATATACCCAGTTACGTGCAATCACATACACCACCAAAAGATATAATAAGTAAGCTCAATGTGGTTTAATATGTGCTCTTAAATGAACATTTTCTATCAATGCAATCATTGTATAAGAGTGTAAATCAGTATGATCTTTGTATCACAAGATGTTCAATCAACGTGCTCAAACAAAGATATCAATCAAATCTCAAATATATCAACCCGCAGGTTATCTCAATCGAGTAAATGTCAAGTAATGTATATGTTTGGTTTGCAAAAGATATTTAATCTTTGTATTCAACAATATGTAAATGTAAGTCAATGAATATTACAACAAAGATTCTTATAACATGAACAAATATATTTTCAAAGGTGTATTAGATAAATCACACAAGATATTTGAAAATGTTTTGAAAAGATTTTGCAATTCAAAAACAAATACAAACTTTACAAAATATTGCAATGAATGTGCAATAGTCAGAAGATTAATGAAGTCTTCTTAGGAGAGAATTATTAGCAAAGTTCCCTAAGAGTTCCTTAGGTTTGGCTCTCTAAAAATTGTATCACACAATCACAAATCAAGGAGACCAAACCTTTCCAATAATCACTCAAATCAACTTACGAAGAGTTTAGGCAATAGTAGAAGGTAAGTATGAGTGAAAGGAGTTTAGAAATGAGTAGTAGGATTTTGGGAATTTCAAAGAATTTTTTCTTAATCAAGATTGTTAATCACATGCTAATTATTCCAAATGAGGGGGTAATTATAGACTTCCCCTGAATTATAATCGTTAGGGACGTGGTTGGAATAATTAGAAAAGATTTAATGATTTTAAATTATTATAAACCACGATAAAAAAATAGGTCCAACCTGAGTGCACCGGTTGACCAGGACGAGTTCGGTCGACCAAAGTTCTTGAGGCTTGGTCGACCGGGCCAAAAATGAACTGTTGGTTCGGTGGACGGATATGTATGTCCAAGGGCGATTTTTCCAAAAATGCGAGGTTCAGTCGACCAAGGTCATTTTGAACTATACTGGTCGGTCGATCAGACCGTTGGATTCCCACACTTGGGAACTCGGTTAACCAGGTTGGTGCAACACAAAAAGTTCTCGATCGACCAGGAAGTCAATTAAGTTGACTTCAAGCAGGTTCAGTCGACCGGGGTTAAATGAACTACACAATTCAGTCAACCGAGACGTGGTCAACTTGTTGACCCGGACCGGGGTTAGAATGAACTACATAGGTCGGTCGACCAAGCTATGGTCAACCTGTTGACCCGGACCAGGTTTGGTCGACTGGGGCCAAAATGAACTACCTAGTTCCAATCGACCGAAGGTGCACATTTTGTGCATTTCGGTCTTGTTTCGTCCAACAATCACCCTATTTCAAATATTCAAACATATGTATGCATGAGTCAGTGTCCTAGGGTCATTTCTAGGTCCTTTTGAAGACACCAAAAAAATCAAGTGTCGAAGGGTAATCCCTAAGGTCTTTCTAAGGTCATTTTCATTTTGAGCTTACTCAGCACATCATGCAGGTGATGCATGCAATTATTACAATCAAAGAACCTATTTACTATCACAGACCCTTTGAATATAAATGAAATACAATACAACATGCATTGGGTCTTCCGCTTCAATTCCTTATGCCATCATTATGATCTATCAATTTGGGTTCTTGCACATAACCTCAAATACCCATTAAATATAACAGGTATTTGTCATTATCAAAATCGAGAGTGACCTATAAGGTCAACACAGTCGCGGCGTCCCGGGAGCCCGTGTGCCCCGGGCGGCGAGGTTAAAATCAATTTAATATTTTCATGGAAAAACATGGATATCGGAGTCGCCACTAACCTTTAGTGCGGTTAGAACACATGATTACTACCCCATTAGGGGTAAAATCGGTCTACATTACCAGAGTTGGGGCCGGGAGTTCGGTTACGTGAGGGGAAGGTACGAGCACCCCCTACGCGCCCGTTCTTACGAACGGTACCTAATTAATTTGAAATTATCCCTAAATTAATCTAATAATTCTTTAAATTACTCCTTTTTATGAATTTATAAATACATAGGGAAAATAAATAAATAAATAAATAAATATATACATATATTCCCTCAGAGCTTAAGGTGCGTGAAGCCCGAAGGCTCATACCCTAGCATTAAAATCATAGGGATAATAATTAAGAAAATACACTCCCAAAATTTTGAAATTATATATAAAATTTGTATAGGAAACTACTAACATGAGAGGTTTTTAATATATGGTAATAGAATAATAAGCCTAACATACCTATTAACATATTATGAATGTCAAAATAAGTAACTAAATACTATATATATTAATATATTAAGGATACTTAATACTAAATATAGTTAGATTCTAATAATGATTAATACTAAACATATTTATATGCTAAAAATAGTTGTTACTAAAAATACAAGGATACTAATAATTAATACTAACAATATTAATATACTAAAAAAAAGAAAAAAAATAATTGATGCTAAACATGTGATTAAAATGCTAATTTACTAAACATATAATATCCATTAAACCCTAAATCACTAAATATATAATATAAAAAAAATACAAAAATGCTAAATATGTAATATTTACCAATGTGCTAATATGGGCTATACATATAACTAAAATTATTAATTCACATATAATATCAATAAAACACCAAGCTTAAGATCCTAATTTACTAAATATGTAATATTACCTTACTACTAAACATGTAAAAATCCTACCTTGATAATACACTATTTAACATTTACAATGGATACAACAAAAGTTTAAAATTAAATATTAAGACATATTTTAACCATAACAATTTTGCAATGACAACAATGATTATTAAATAATACACATAACCAAAATACAAACGTGGATATCAACTTAACAAATATTAAAAATCCTATAACAGTAAAAGTTTAATAAGAAAATTCTACAAATATAATCATAAATACTACAAAAGATACAAACATGAATATCAATTATTAAATATCAATGTTAAATAAATAAGTACAACAACAAGTATGGACATGTAATAGGGTATTAAAAAATAATAATAATCCAACAATAATAATATTATTTAATATGTACGATAAATTTAGACATAAATAAGAACCCCTAAATATACTGCATGCAAAAGCACATAGACAATAAATACACGATAAACCTACAAAAATTAATACGATAAGACAATAACACACATATATCGAATGATAAAATATATACCTAATAAATAAAGAAAACACATAGGCTATTACATATCAGTATAAAATAATGAAAATATTAAATCAAGCCACTACATATATATAAAATAACAACCCAAAACCATGGAACAATAGAATAATGATAAATCATATAAATCTAAATATATATATATATATATATATAATAACAATTAACATACCTCCCAATAATCACATAAAAAAAAAAAAAAAAAACTAACTTTATGTACTGAAATCCACATGATACCAGTATACCTATGCATATATATTTATATATTTGTGTGTGTGTATGTATATAGACAGTGTGCAGCAAAAAACAGAGGGGGGGTACAGCCGGGACTGAGAGGATGATGGTAGGAAATCTGGAGGTGCCAGGTGGTGACGGCGACTGCGACGAGGAGGACTGGCCGGTGGCCGGAGTGTTGCAGCGGTGTGGGCTGGAGGGGCTGTTCGTGGTCGCCGGAGTTGCAGCAGTGGCTCGCGGCCGGAGAAGATGGAGCTGCTGCGAGTGCTTTGTGTGACTGGTGCGGGAGAATGGTAGGGAAGGTTGCCACAGGGGGGGGTCTCGGCAGTGCTGGCTGCTGCGGCTGGTGTGGGGCGTCTCGGGTTCCTGTGGCTGTGCAGAGAAGCACAGGAGAGGTTGGAGAGGAGCTCTGGAGAACGTGCGACAGCCGCTGGTGGCGCTGTGGCGGGTGGATCTGTGGAGTTGCAGTGGGTGTTGTCGGTGATGGGGTCATGGCCGTGAGCAGCGACGGACTGGAGGGGTTGTGCAGGTGGTGCCGTGGATGGCCTTGAAGGTTGGTCACGGGTGGTTCACGGGTCTGATGGTGGCCGGATTTAATGGAAGGATAAAGAGTATAAGCTAGGATGCAGTGGTCGGATGTGTGGTGCAAGGGAGAGGGCAAGAGAGCCTACGGGTGGTCTGGGATCTATGGAGATGGAGGGTGGTTGCTGGAGTGGTCAGTAAGGTGGATGGTCGTCAAGGTTTGGGTTGCTGTGACAGAGTCCGAGAGGTGGGAGAGACAGAGAGCAGAAACGGATCTCCTCCCTTTTTTTTTTTCACTGTGCGCCCCCTTTTTTTGAAGAGAAGAAAAGGCTTTTTATGAGAAAAAATTAGAAACCCTAAATCTCCCCTTTCCTTTTTGGTTTATGGTATTTTGTTTCTTTTGGAAATAATATATATGAAAATAATTATTAATATGGTAATAATAATAAGTAATAATAATAATACTAAGGTAAAAATAATGATAATAATAAAATAATAATAATAATAGTAATAACAAAGATAAATAAATAAATAAAATAATGATAATAATAGTAATAATAAAGGTAAAAGTACTAATATTAAAAATAATGTCAATAATAATGAAAATAATAAATAATAATAATAATAATAAACAATATAAATAGAAATAAAAATAAAAGTAATAATAATAATACTAATGAAAAATAATAATAATAATAATAATAATAATAAATAAAATAATAGTAATAATAGTAATAAAAAATATTAATAGTAATGATAATAAAAATTAAAAATAATAATGAAAATAATAAATAATAATAATAATAATAAAATAGAAGTAATAAATAAAAATAAGTAATAATAATAATACTAATGAAAAATAATAATAATAATAATAAATAAAATAATAATAATAATAATAATAATAATAACAAAAATAATAATAATAGTAATACATATATTGGGCCTGGGTAAAAATGGGGTGTCTACAGCTGCCCCTCTTTGTAGGATTCGTTGGTTCAAAGTAAAAGTAGGATCTCTCCTACGTTATTTGTGGCAACAAACCTGCAAAGATAAAAGACGCTGATTTTGGACCAGACCCATTGTAACGGAAGAGACCAAAATGATTTGTGAAAACCGATTTGCATGTATGCTTGAGAGCACATGAGAATGACTTGCGTCAAGTGTAGGAACCCGAGCTATAGTTCACAAATGGTGACTTGCACCGGGTGTAGGAACCCGAGCTACAGTTCATGAGGGGTGACTTGCGTCGGGTGTAGGAACCCGAGCTATAGTTCACGGATGGTGACTTGCACCGGGTGTAGGAACCCGAGCTATAGTTCACGGAAGGGCGACTTGCACCGGGTGTGGGAACCCGAGCTATAGTTCACGGAGAGTAACTTGCACCGGGTGTAGGAACCCGAGCTATAGTGCACGAGGGGTGACTTGCACCGGGTGTAGGAACTCGAGCTATAGTTCACAGATGGTGACTTGCACCGGGTGTAGGAACCCGAGCTATAGTTCACGGATGGTGACTTGCACCGGGTGTAGGAACCCGAGCTATAGTTCACGGAAGGGCGACTTGCACCGGGTGTGGGAACTCGAGCTATAGTTCACAGAGAGTGACTTGCATCGGGTGTAGGAACCCGAGCTATAGTTCACCGAAAGGCGACTTGCACCGGGTGTAGGAACCCGAGCTATAGTTCACAGAAGGGTGACTTGCACCGGGTGTAGGAACCCGAGCTATAGTACACAGAAGGGTAACTTGCACCGGGTGTAGGAACCCGAGCTATAGTTCACGGAAAGGTGACTTGCACCGGGTGTAGGAACCCGAGCTATAGTTCACGAAGGGGTGACTTGTACCGGGTGTAGGAACCTGGGCTATAGTTCACAGAAGGGTGACTTGCACCGGGGGTAGGAACCCGAGCTATAGTGCACGGAAGGTGACTTGCACCAGGTGTAGGAACCCGAGCTATAGTTCACGAAAGGGTGACTTGCACCGGGTGTAGGAACTCGAGCTATAGTACACGTAAGGATAACTTGCACCGGGTGTAGGAACCCGAGCTATAGTTCACGGAAGGATGACTTGCACTGGGTGTAGGAACCCGAGCTATAGTTCACAAAAGGTGACTTGCACCAGGTGTAGGAACCCGAGCTATAGTTCACAGAAGGATGACTTGCACCGGGTGTAGGAACCCGAGCTATAGTGTATGCAGTAATAACTCAAACATTAGTGAGACAAAGGTTGTTTGGATAATGATCAAAAGAGATGCATGACAAGAGGAGTATGACTAGAATGCAGTAGTGCATGTATACTGTCTACTATGGTGCCAGAACATGGGGATATATTGCTACATGTTTTTATGCAATGCATGAAATGTATGGTAATGAATGAAGGAAATGCCTGAATCTTTTCCCCTGGTGCGTCTGTGATCAATAACCTCATCTTTCATCTGTAACTAATCTTGGCTCAATTTTCTTAATTCATCCAATCATGGAGATGATTGACTTGGCTAAAAACTCACTAAAAAAATCTGCCTCAGTTGAATGGACCTATAACCAATATTAACCCTGTTTGCTTAATGCAATTGGATAGGGAGACAAGTTTTGACACGACAATTGCCTCATTGCAAATGCATCAGTAAAAGCTCTCAGTTTCATATGAAGGCCACAACCTCCTCAGATTTTGCCTTATTTATCGGTTGTACACCACATTTCCAAAGCTCTGGGTCATTGAAACAGGAAGCATACTAGCGAATTCTTTTGATTACCCTATTCTTGGGACAATGAAAAAGGTTTTTTTTTTTTTTGAGAAATATCCAACCATGTAATTGGAACATCCCTTTGCTATATCAAAAGATCATATATGCAAGATGACTAGTTTACCAGACTTAAATGTCAGTTCAAAGGGAAAACTTTATACCAGTATTCAAAAAGTCGAAGCACATGAATGTTAAGTTGTCAAACTTAATTCTCCTTTGATTGATTTTTTTCTTTTCGTTGATGACCCCAAACATTTCTCCCTCCTTTCGCCTTATTCTGTTGTGAACCCCTGTAATTCTCAAATTAAACTATTGCCTCAGGTTCAGTTCATGTTTTGATCTCAATATGGTCTTTAAGACTCAGGACGAAACGTAGGCTTGGGGATATAGGTTTTCTAATGAAGAGGGAAACTATGGCTCAAAAATCCCAACCCATAATGACATTCTCTGCCCCATTTTAAGTTGAGGCACTTTGTTTTGGCTTTGACCGAACTTGTCTTTTGAACAAGCTGCCTACGTACCTTTTTAGGATCAGGTCATTACGTAGTTCAGACTCAATCATTGAGTCTGAAAAATCATTAGAGACAACAATATATACCAATCTGGTCAGGTCTTTTATTTGGACTGTAATATAGGCTAGGGGTACGGGTTAAAGAAAGAAAGAGTTAAATAAGGCTCAAAATCAGCACTTTCATCAAGGGCAACTTGGTCAAAGATCACATGCGTAGTATATCCCTTATTTTCTTTCTCTTTTCTTCTTTTTCCATTTGCTTTTGCTGCTCCCTTTTGTTTTTCTCTTTCATGAAGGGATTCGGTCATTTTTGTTTGGACTTCATTTGGGACTAATCCTCTGAAATTGCCCTAATGTGGGGTGTGATCCTTTGACAGGTTAATCAAAAATTGAATTTTCCAGGCTCAAGAAGGGCTTGCAAGGGATCTCTTTTTGTTTCTTTTGGGTAGCAGAAAGATGGCCTGTCATCATTTCGAGTAGCCAATTGTTGTCTCATATGACTTGCCAGACCCTAAAGGACCCATACCCAGGTTAAATTTTGTAAACTGACTTTTGAAAAAAATACTGGTTTATCATTTAGGCTCAATTTGGTTATCAAATGGTAAATCGTTATTTGGCTCTTTTATAGGAAAGCAAATCGGCCAACGATGGCCATCTATCATTTGAACAAAACATGAATAATGAACAGTCATTAGATTTATGAAGCAAATCGTCATCTTATTGAATTTCCTTGAGAGTTTACAGGGTTTCTAAGAAAAATATTTCTTTACCGCATCTGAGTTTGTGGGGTGCACCAGATCGGCTCCATCCATGTCTGATAACAATAGGGCACCTCCTGAAAATGCTTTCTTTACCACATACGGCCCTTCATAATTTGGGGTCCACTTACCTCGGGGGTCATTATGAATTGGTAAAATCTTTTTCAAGACTAGATCTCCTTCTTGAAACCGTCGAATACGCACTTTCTTGTTAAAAGCTCTCATCATTCTCCTTTGGTATAACTGCCCATGAACTATAGCTGTCAATCTTTTTTCTTCAATTAGATTCAACTGGTCATATCTAGATTGCACCCATTCTGCTTCGGTTAACTCTGCTTCTTTTAAGACTCGTAACGATGGAATCTCAACTTCTATCGGAATTACGGCCTCCATTCCGTATACCAAAGAGAAAGGGGTAGCCCCTGTAGATGTTCGAACAGTGGTTCGATAGGCCAATAAAGCGAAAGGTAACTTCTCATGCCAATCTCTATAGGTCTCCTGTCATTTTTTCCAAGATGCTCTTGATGTTCTTATTGGCTGCTTCCACTGCTCCATTCATTTGAGGTCGATAGGGGGCTGAATTATGATGCTTGACCTTGAACTGACTGCATAATTTTGTCATGACCTCGTTGTTCAAGTTTTTAGCATTGTCTGATATTATCCTTTCTGGGATCCCATACCTGCAAATTAATTCTCTCCTGATAAAACGATTGATTACATTTTGAGTGACATTAGAGTATGATGCTGCTTCTACCCATTTTGTGAAGTAGTCAATGGCCACGAAAATGAATCGATGCCCATTACTGGCCTTCGGGGTTATTGGTCCGATCACATCCATGCCCCATGCTGAGAAAGGCCAAGGTGCAGATAAAACCTGGAGTTGAGTGGGTGGGACTTGTATGCGATCTCCATAGATTTGACACTTATGGCACCTTCGAACATACTCTATGCAATCCCGTTCCATGGTTATCCAATAGTATCCACTCCTTAGGATTTTTCGGGCCAACGAGTGTCCTCCCGCATGGGTCCCACAAACGCCGTCGTGTACTTCCTGTATGATTTGTCTGGCCTCTTGCAACTCCACGCACCGTAGGAGGGTCATATCATGGTTCCTTTTATACAATATCTCCCCATCTAAGAAGAATCCCATAGCTAGCCTCCGAATTGTCTTTCGGTCATTATTAGAGGCTCCTATGGGATACTCCTTCCATTGAATGTATGTTTTGATATCATGAAACCATGGCTTCCCATCGGCTTCTTCCGTCATTATACAATATGCAGGTTCCCTATGCATCCTTATTCGAATGGGTTCAATCTCTATTCCGAACTCAACCTTAAATAAAGCCGCCAATGTTGTTAGCGCATCAGGGATTAAGTTACTCTCTCTCGGTAAATGCGAAAAACTGATAGTATCGAATTCCTGCATCATTTCCTGAATGAACTCCTGATATGGTATTAATTTGGAATCCCGGGTTTCCCACTTTCCAGTCAACTGATAAATTACCAAAGCAGAATCTCCTTTTACAATCAATTTTTTAATGCCTCGGTCAATAGCCGCCTGTAAGCCCAATACGCACGCTTCATACTCAGCTATATTATTGGTACACGGAAAGGTGAGTTTGGCTGTGACTGGGTAATATTTACCCTCTGGTGATATGAGTACAGCCCCTATTCCATGCCCCCATACGTTGGTTGCCCCATCAAATAGCATCATCCACCCAACATTACCTTCCTTTTCTTGATCAATTGAATCAATATCTTGATCCGGGAAGTCAAACTCCATGGATTGGTAATCATTAACGGCCCTATCAGCCAAATATTCTGCTATAATGCTCCCTTTGATGGCTTTTCTCGTCACATATGTAATATCATATTCAGTCAACAGCATTTGCCAACGAGCCATCCGTCCTGTTACTGCAGGTTTCTCGAAAACATACTTAATCGGATCCATTTTAGAAATCAGCCATGTTGTGTAATACAGCGTGTATTGCCTTAATCTACTAACCACCCACACCAAAGCGCAACACGTCTTCTCCAGGTTAGAGTACCTAGATTCGTATTCCGTGAACTTTTTGCTTAAATAATAGATGGCGCGCTCCTTTCTTCCAGACTCATCGTGTTGTCCTAACACACACCCCATGGAATTCTCTGATACTACTAAGTACAATATAAGAGGCCTTCCAGGTACAGGGGGAACCAAAACTGGAGGGTTCAATAGATATTCTTTTATTTTCTCAAATGCTTTCTGACATTCTTCACTCCATTTTTCGGGGTTATCCTTCTTCAGCAGCTTAAATATGGGCTCACAAGTAGCAGTCAACTGAGATATAAATCGAGCTATGTAGTTCAATTGGCCTAGGAAACTCCTGACTTCTTTTTCGGTTTTGGGACTAGGCATTTCTCGAATAGCTTTTATTTTATCTGGGTCTACTTCAATCCCTTTCTCACTTACGATAAATCCCAACAATTTTCCTGAAGAAGCTCCGAATGTACATTTTTCTGGATTTAATTTCAGTTGACATTTTCGTAGCCTTTTAAATAGCTTCCTTAAGTTCATCACATGGCTATACTCATCTCGAGACTTAACAATCATGTCGTCCACATATACTTCTATCTCCTTATGCATCAAGTCATGGAATAATGTTACCATGGCTCTCTGATAGGTTGCCCCTGCATTCTTTAAACCAAAGGGCATAACCTTGTAGCAAAAGGTCCCCCATAAGGTGATAAACGTGGTCTTCTCTTTATCTTCTGGGGCCATCTTAATTTGATTATATCCAGAAAACCCATCCATGAATGAAAACAGGGCATGTCCCGCCGTATTGTCTACCAGCACATCTATGTGTGGAAGTGGGAAATTATCTTTAGGGCTAGCTTTATTCAAGTCTCGATAGTCAACACAGACTCTCACTTTTCCATTTTTCTTCATTATTGGAACTACATTGGCCATCCACTCTGGATATTTGGCTACTTCTAAAAAACCAGCCTCAAACTGCTTCTGTACCTCTTCTTTTATTTTGATCAACATATCTGGGCGCATTCTCCTCAGTTTCTGTTTTACCGGTTTGCTATCTGGGTAAATGGGTATTTTATGTGTTACTAAGTCCGTATCCAATCCCGGCATGTCCTGATATGACCATGCGAAAACATCTTGGTATTCCTTCAGAAGGTTTATCATTTCGCATCTTTCTTTTCCTCCCAACAGTGCCCCGATTTTTACTTCTTTTGGTTCCTCATTAGTCCCCAAATTTATTGTGACCGTGGGGTCACTACTGGTTAAAGTTGGTTTTTCATCTGATTTCAACATTCTTTGCATTTCAGGTGATAAGTCAGTCTCCTCTTCTATTTCAGCTTCTAGGATTAAGTTTTCAAAGTTAACATCAATTTCTGGCTCCTGAATACTGGTATGATTATTTTCCCTATCCCTGCATAAAACAAAGGTAAACAATTCTTTGACAAATGAACCAGTATGCAATAATGCGAAAGAAATGCATACTGGTTTTATTGATGAAAAAGACAAACGGTCCGAGGCAATAATGTCCACGGATTACAAAAAGAAAGCAAAATGAGCAAAAGCTATTACATGAAGTGAATTGGGTAATCAAAAGATGTCCAGTTCTGAATTTCTGTTCCTGTGGTTAATGGGTAGATCCATCTACTTGAGTCATTCATGTGGTCCCCTGATTCCAAGGTCAATATGCTCATCTGTTTCATTTCTTCCTCAAGAGTGACTTGATTGCCCTTTCGAAAGGTCTGATTCATTGGCGGGACTTCTACCCCCCATTTGGTACTTACTCTTCCTGTGCGCCTCTCGATTCGGAGTATTCTTTTCTCTTCTGCCTTCTTCTTATGGTCAGCTAAAGTAGGAGTATATCCGATGCCGTATCTCTCATTCATGCCTTCTGGTAACAATGGCATTGCGATGCCCTGAAGATACTTCCCCAACCCTTTTCCTGGGCAAAACCCTGATTTAATCATTTCAGTAGCCACCATACGCGTGGAAGAAGAGATCCGAGGTTGAGGGATAAAAGATCCCTCCATTATAGTAATGACGTTGATGATCTCAAATGCTCGGAATGAATCTTCGTGGGCTTCTTCAGCTGCTTCCACATAGGGAGTGGAAGAAGGTTTAGTAACCATTATATCGGTTTCCCCATTAACACATACCAGTTTATCCCCTACCACAAATTTCACTCGCTGATGCAAAGAGGAGGGAACTGCCCCAGTATTATGTATCCAAGGCCTTCCCAAGAGACAACTGTATGAAGGTGTAATATCCATGACTTGAAAAGTGATATCGAAGGTTACGGGTCCAATCTGAATAGGGATGTCAAGCGACCCTACGGACTCTCTTTGTGTTCCATCGAAGGCACGCACCACCAAATTGTTGGGTGTCACATAAGAAGGATCAATGGGTAACCTCTGCAGTGTAGTCATTGGCATAACATTGAGGGATGACCCATTATCTATCAAGACTCGAGACATCATATGATCCTTACATTTGGTGGATATATGCAGCGCCTTGTTGTGCTCCTGGCCTTCTGGCGGAATTTCTTCATCAGTAAAAGTGATGTAGTTGGAGGCCGCCAGACTTCTGATCACATGATTGAATTTATCAACGCTGATATCCTGGGGAATGTAGGCTTGATTTAGGGCTTTAAGTAACGCCTCCCGATGGGTCTCTGAATTTAGTAGAAGTGACAAAACAGATATGTGAGCCGGCATTTTCTTTAGTTGGTCCACAATGTTGTACTCGCTATGCTTTATTATCTTCAGGAATTCTTCGGCCTCTCCATTAGATATTGGACTTTTCACTGCCCTGTCTGGTTCCCCTGCATTCTGTCAGTTTGTTTTAGAAGAATCTGGCATATACACCCTACCACTTCGAGTTATCCCTTTCACCCCTGTTATATTGCTGGTGCTTCCTTCGACATACGCTTCACATTCATATTTCCAGGGTACTGCTTGGTTATTCTTGTATGGGAATGGCCTGGGAGTAGAGATCACCAAGCGAGCTGGCGCTTCCAGTGTGGGAAGAGCCTTGTTCATGGTAGGTATGAATGGTTGATTAGTGCACTGATGATATACCGGCCTGTTTTCCCCAATGACTGCAATCTCTCCACTTTTGCGGGTACAACCAATCTCTATAAACTTGTTATCCACCATCTTTTGCAAAAACATTCTAAAAGTTACACACTTTTTCACAGATCTTCCTTCTTTACTCTGACATAAACAAAGTGCATTAGTGGGGCAAACAGCCTCTTGCCCTATCCGACCTGCCGCAATAAGTTCATTGAACACCCAATCTAAAGACATTTGTTCAAAATCCACCTCATTCGTCCCTTCTTCTATCATTCCGACATTGTTACCCCCATGATTGGGCAAAGGGTTCCCTTGAATTCCGGGTTGTTTATCATCAAATGCTAGCCATCCAGCTTCTCTTAGTGTTTGAACCTTATTTTTGAATGCCCAACAACGTTCAATAGTGTGCCCGGGAGTGTTAGCGTGATATGCACACTTGGCTTCGGGGTCATACCATTGTGGAAAAGGTGCCGTAACGACCGTTCCAGGAATGACTGAAACTAAGTTCCTCTCCATCAATTGTGGGAATAATTCTGAGTATGTCATTGGAATAGGATCTATCCTTCTCATATTTCTCTGGATGCCTCTATCATGAGTTCGCATATTCGGTTGGGCGGGCATGGCCCCGGAAGGAACAACTTGGGGTCTACCTCCCGTATGAACTGTCTGATTGACAGAGGGCTCGAAAACAAAATTCCTCCTAGCCCCTTGGCCATGCTCTCTTTGATATTGTTGTCTTTGAACCATCTGGACCTCTTCTTCCTTTTTCTTGCTTGTCCACTTCTTGCCTAGACCAGTCTCTGTACTAATACTTTTAGTTCTCCCGACTTTGATGGCCGTCTCAATCCTCTCTCCGGTAGAAACAATGTCCATGAAGTCATGGGGGGTTGCCCCTAGGAGATGCCCGAAGTAAGGATCTTTCAAAGTATTCACAAATAGGGAAATAGCCTCCCTATCTTCCACCGGAGGATTGACTTGGACAGACATGTCCCTCCACCTATATGCATATTCTCTAAATGTTTCGGTGGGCTTCATTTGCATACTCTGCAAGGTCATACGATCGGGTGCCATTTCTATAACATGGCGGTATTGAGCTATAAAAGAATTAGCCAGGTCTTTCCATGTGCGGATCCGAGTCCGATCTTGTTGAATATACCACCTGATAGCTGCCCCTGTCAAGCTGTCTTGAAAGCAATGCATCATTAGTCTCTCATTATCGGAATGGGCAGCCATTTTTTGGCAATACAGGCGCAGGTGAGTTCGAGGACAATTAGTTCCATTAAATTTTTCAAAATCTGGTACTTTGAATTTTGGTGGCAGGGTGACCTTTGGCGCGAGGCACAAATCATTGGGATCTACAGAGTCGAATGCATTGGATCCTTCAATAGCTTTCAGACGTTCCTCTAGTACATCGTATCGACGTTCAGTTTCAGATCTGTTTACCCCCAAATCAGAAGCTACTAATGGGGGAGTCCCCACTACTGGAAACCCCTGTGCTGGTATATTAGGGATGAACGGGGGTATACTTGGCATTGAACCCTCCATGACGCCAGGTAGTGGAACTGACGTTTGTCCATGTACTGGGGTAAACCCTGGAGGATGAGTAGGATCCATATCTGTCTCCGGATCATTCTGCACTGCTTTTCCTTTGTTCGTCAACAATTCCAGGATCTTGCTCATTTTTTCATTCAATTCTTCTTGTCCTTGCTTTATGCCCAGGACTCTACCTTCCAATTGTTCACTCATTTCTTTTGCCCTTCTCCTGGTATTGTATTGATGCGTGACAGTCTCAATGTTGCTTGCTCAGACGGATTCTGTGGCTAGGCACTGCAAACCAAAACTTTCCCTTTTTAGAATCGTGAATGCATAGGTATGCATGCATGAAATGCAATGGTCTTTTCAAGACAAGTGTAAATTTCACAAATATGAAACATATGTATGCAACCTAATGTACTCCAATCAAGGTTCATGGAAGAGATCATCATCTTTGTAGAAAATAAAATCCGCTTTTCATTAATAGAATCCTTTCATACAATAACAAATCTAATCAAATATCAAAATCTGCTCATGATTGCACAATCTCTGCATTTTGCTGTGTCGTCTTTCTACGCAAAGCCCGAAACTTGGCCTCCCAGTAGCCTGCTTTCGTTATGCACGGCTCCATCTTTTCCAGCACTTGATTATACTTGCTCCTCTGCTCATCCCCCTGCCTCTCCAATTCTTGTATGTAGAGCGATTTCTTTTTGACTTCGGTATGGGCATCTTCTAACATTTGAGATTTCTGTTCAAGTGCTGCTTGAAGTCTTCGTCTTTCCTTCCTTAGAGCCACGACCTCTTCTTCTGATTGTATGTACCGAATCCTCTGTCGCTTGATTTCCTTGCGATAGACAGAGACTAGAGCCTCCTTTTGCTGATTCCCCACTTCTGCTCTTGCATCTCCCTTTTCTACTGGGCATGGATCCCCTTGTGGCTTCAATTGTATGCACGCGCTTGGTGATTTAACATGCTCAATAACAACTTCTGGGATTCTTTTGAGTCGGGGGTTTACTCGGTTTTCCAGCCATACTTCAATTTCCTTGGACTGTGGTAATTCCATCACCTGGACCTATTAGGTGCACATGTTTCCAAGCCACCATGAACTTTCTAATTTGATCTTGAGTGTCTCCTACTTCATATGCGAAGTCCGAGTCGGCTAATCTGTGAGTCATAGGCACAAACTGAGACGCTCCCACTTGCCTTCTTGCCAACAAAGGAGCGTATGCTATTCCTCCCCATGGACCTAATAACGGGACCCACGGGAAGTTTCCACATCGATACATCATGTTGGAATGGTTCATCCATGGCGCTTGCCAAACTAATCCCAACTCCCTCAGTTTATGTAATTTTTCATTCCAGTTAGCCTTGCTCCTTTGAATATTCTGCTGAGCCTCTTCGAACTCGGCTAAGGGGATTCGAAGAGCTGAAAAGGTGTTACGATACCCCCCTTGGTTACTTGGCAGGTGACTGGCAAACCAAACATAGAGTAATGATACGCAACATTTTAGTCGCTCCTGACCCTTGCTCCTGCATTTGTTAAGAGATCGAAAGGTTTCTGCCAAAATCCCAGGAACCGGATTAGCCCCATTTTTTACTTGCGCCACGAAAGAAATAGTAGATCTATCAATGGTCCCTAGTTCTTTGGGAAATATAATTAGGCCATATATGGCCAGTGCGAACAAATGTATCTGAACCTCTTCACCTTTCTCCTCTTCCAACAACTCCTTCAAGCATTTCCAAGTGATCCTTTCGCTTTCCCCTGCCGTTCGTTGAATCTTGACCCCAGCAAGGTTATACAACTCCCGTGCTAAGGAAATCCTGGAATCAGGCACATAAGTGCGGTAGGGTGATCGCTGTGTCATCAAATGCAGTAGCGAGGAGTACTCTTCAATTGTAGGAACCATGTCGATTCCATCTATCGTAAAACATGTGTACGGAGGATTCCAGAAGTCCACCAATGCCTTCACCATCTGAAGATTCACCGTTATGTGTAACAAGAAACCGATATGGCCATATAACTGTGAGAATTCCAAACGGCGTTGCGGGGTCCAATCCTTCCAGATAGTTTTTAGTTCCTCCCGGGAGTTGGACCGAGTATATAAGCACACTTTGGCAGGTAATTCCACTTTTGATTCTTCGTTCAAGCTATCTCCCCACTGCTTTTGTTGTCTTTCAGAATATAACTGTACTACGGACTCAGTTTCCTGATAAACAACAGTGTCCTCCATAACTGAATCTGATCTCTTCCAGAAACCTTGGGAAAGTAAATGGGATGCCTATATGGATGCAATATGTTAGCAACATTATCATATAATTCAAAGCAGAAACTTAAGATGTGACTACCAACTTATCGGAGATGATTATGTCTGTATGTTTATGAAATTGAGCATGGGATGCATGATTATGAGATATGTGAATGCATAAGTATTTAATGCATGACCATGGGATGCGATGTGTATTTATGTATGGGAGTACTTAGTGCGAAAATATATACAAATAGGATATGAACATGTATGCAACCTATTGTGCAGGAAATTATGCATGAAAGCATGGATGCAAAGTAACCTAACTAGCATTCTAGGAAAAGTTCCACTAATGAAAAATTTCAAGATTACGACAATCATTTATGGGCCACAATTTCAATTCAATTCTTCTCTCAATCATTCTTTTTCTTGACGAAGGTCCATGTACCTCAGATTCTATGAAGGGTCAAATTATGATCTAAGGTTGGGGGTTGACCATGGTTAGTCAACCCACTGAATTTGTTCTGTATGGGCTTGTGGACTTCAATGTGCACTTGGGCCTCAAGTATATTAAAATATGGGCTTCAATATATTTTATGATGGGATCAGGCCCTAGTTTTAAAAGGATTTGGGCTTAGATTGTTTAGAAAATATGGGCCCAAATTTTTAGGGTAATAAGGCCGAAGCCCATTTATGGAAATCTGGATTTGACCCATTTTGAAAATCAGGTCTGGACCGAGTTTTTACTTAAGAAAAGGTTGGGTCTATACTTGTTATTTCTCAAAAAATTGGGCCCGAGTTACTTGAAAAGGGTTTGGCCAACCCATATTTTAAAATGCTTGGGCCAAGTGCTTCATTTTTTGAAAGGATGGGCCATGGTCTCATTATTGGGCTTTTCCAGAATACTGGCTAAGTAGTATGTATGGATGTCAAATGTATGATATAATACAAAGTATCTCATAGCTTATATACAACACACTATACATGGAGAAGGATGTGGCTCCTGTCCCAACCCAGGGTAGGTACACCTATTTTATAGGGTTTCTTCATGGTTCTATCCTAATTAAGGGAAAACTATGGACAATTACGTGTGGGTAGGCTTTAATCCCTATTGACAAAAAGGTCCCCAATTTGAAATTTCATCCTCCCCCATAGGGGTCCGGACAAAACTCGCATTGAGCGGGGTGGTTCGCGGGTCCCATCAAGCTTAAGCTACGAAGGGACAAACGCTATTACACCCCTATCTAATCTTAGCAGGTAAAGCTCGGGTATAGAGCGTGAGAGTGTGTGAATTCAAACTTTAACTTAATCTCACTATCCCCACACTTATTCACATGCTATAAAGAATATGGAAGCAAGATATCTACCATTAATGTATTTATTCACAAGATATGGAAACATATTATCTACCATTAACATGTTGATTCTAAAAAATTTGGAAACAAAAAATAAGGAAACAAAATATTTATGATTAGTATACAAAATATCTATAATTAATATGCTTATTCACAATATCTACAATTAATATGCTTATTCAGAATATTTAGAAACAAAATATCTACAATTAATGCTCAACAAATTAGGAAACAAAATATTTTTAATTAATTGAGGTTTTTTACAAATTATGGAAGTAATATATTTACTATTAAGTAAAGTGTATTTACAAATTACAATATTTACAAATAAGGAGTTTAATAGATTTATTAAATTTAAACTTGGGAATTTTAATTAATAATGGCTCGACTCTTCTAGTCCCTAGCGGAGCCGCCAGAGCTAGTCGGCATGTCCCAGACGCGTGTGCCCACCGTCTAAGGACGAAATTAAATCATTTTTAATATTTTCATATAAAAATATGGTGCAGGAGTCGCAGTTTTTTGGGGTTTTTATTTTTTTTTTTTATATTTTTCTTTTTTGTTTTTTTTTCTGGGGGGGGTTTTTTTTTTTGTTTTTTTTTGTTTTGTTTTTTTCTATTCTTTTTTCTTATTTTTTTTTGGGGGGGGGGGGGGGGGGGGTTTTTCTCCTACCTTTATGCGGTTAGAACCACATGATTACTAACCCTTTAGGGGTAGAAATCGGTCTACAATTACCAGATATAGGTTCGGGAGTTTCGTTACGCGAGGGGAAGGTACAATGCACCCCCTACGCGCCCGTTCTTACGAACGGTAGATGAGGCACGGGGTTAAGGAACCAGTACGGAGCTGGGAAAGTAGAGCACGAAAAACAAAGATGCTCAGGGAAAGGGGGGGAGAATCATGGCCGAGAAGAGGCTTCTTGGGAGTCCGAGGAGCAGATGAGACAGAGGTATCCGCAACTATTTCAAGAAGTTTAAATGTAATTAGAAAATGTGAGTAAATATGTAGTTTTCTTTTGTAGGTACATGTATGGTTTTAGTAGTGTAGTATTTTGTTTTGGGAGGAATTTTCTTTTGATATGTGTAATCTCCCAAGACTTGAGTTGTAACCGCGGTATTCCTCCTCCATAAGTGAGGGTGAGTAATAAATGAGTAGACCATTTTTCCTAAGGGATGATAAATTATATTAATAGTAAATTTCGAGGACGAAATTTTTATAAGGAGGGGAGAATGTAACGACCCGAATTTAAAATGGAAATTTAAGTAATAAAGAGAGAGGGAAATAGAGACAGAAATAGAAGGAGGCCGTAGACTTTGTCGATGAAGGATTTAAGAATTTCGTTGGCGAACACAGGACTTCGTCGATGAGAAAATACCGAGAGGGGTTCTGAGGCAGCCTGAATTTCATTGACGAATACAGGGTCTCGTCGACGAAATTTATGAAGAACTCGTCGACAAAGATCGGGCTGGTCGACGAATTCTGTTGTCTATATATATGAAAAATCTGATTTTTATTTCATTTGAAGCTTCCTCTCTCACTCTCTCTCTCTCTCTCTCCTCTTCAGCCCTCTCACTCTTTCTCTTCGATTTTGGGCTAGTTGTACGCCGGATCGAAGATCTAAGGTTATTACGACGCTCTTGGTAAAGTTCCCTACAAGTTTACTGGAGCAGATCATTGGGGAAACGAAGTAGGAAATCATCCCCGAGTTAAGGGTATTGATCAGGAAGTCATACGGGGGTTAGCCTAGGATATTTTGGGGGCTATCTCAGTAGCTAGGTAAGGGAATAAGTTAAAACAGTTATTTTCCATGCATGTTATTATTAATTATGAGCACTTTTATTTTCATAAAAGCCTATGCTATCTTTGTATATTACATATGAAATGTATGTTTGGAAAATACTGCTATTATGATAGAAATGTATATGTATGTACGAGATGCCAGAAATGATGATTTTTAGAATATAAAGCATGACTTTAAACCACATATGTGTGGCATGAACATTATTTTTATGTGAAGTGAATCAAAGATATGATTGATTTTACGAGCAAACATATTTTTAGGTGTTTTGAAAAGACGAGTTATGTTATACTGAGTTTGACGAATATATGAAAAATGAGTTATTTTCAGAATGTAAATATTTGAAACGTATTTATGTTATTGGCGTGAGGCCATGTATTTATATTATCTGCACGAGGCCGTATTTATGATTTTGGCGCGAGGCCATGTATTTATGATTTCGGCACGAGGTCGTATCTATGTTTTCGGCACGAGGCCGTGATGATGTTATGTATGTTCATGTAGTATATGTTATTACAACCAGGATGTTAGTTTAGTTTAGTTTAGGGCTCGGTACCGTAGCTATATGTGTAGATCAGATATCTACGTCAGATTAGTGCTAACCATCCCAAGAGGGGATGGGAGATGGATAGTCGATGTTGCTTTCAGTAGAGTGTGGACGTCCACCTGACAGTCCAGACCAGGGTGTGGCGGGCCCATCATACTTACAGAAATATTTGATTTGGCAGTAGTCGTCCAGCCATTGTCGAATCCCGCCTTTAGGTTGCACAACCTGTCATGGGGGGTAATACATAACACCAGCTAGCTATTCATCCTGGGTAGATTTTCAATATTACAATTATAACGGATGCTTATGTATGTTATGATTTATTAACAAATATGAAAGTACATGATTATCCAGTATGTTATTATGATTATTTCCAGAGTTATGAAATGTACTGTATATGTATAAGCACTTTAAATGTTCATGTTGCCACACGGCTGTATTTAGTTTATTTTCCCTTATTGAGAAGTGTCTCACCCCCAACATTAACATATTTTTCAGGAAACCCAGAGAAACCGGCGGGACAAAACCGCCGTTGAGTGAGTAGAGCTTCTCTACTAGAAGGGTAAGCGTGGAACTAAGACTAGGACATTTTTGTTGTAAGGTCCTAGTGTCATTTTTTACTTTTTGAAATATTGTAAATAAATACAGTATTTTGGGAATGTAAATAACTCTGGTATTATGTTTCATGGTTTAATGATTGAGATTTTATTTTACTACTGCTTAGGCTTCCGCTGTGATTGACAGGTGTCCCCGTTACTCACGGGTTCAGGTTGACCATTTTTATTTGTTATGTTATATTTTATTGAGGGACGTTACAACCCTTCTCACTGGCTCAATCGTCTGCCACACCACACTCTCCACGAGACCGTGTAGTTGCACTATCACCTCACTAGCAATGGTACCGTGCTCTTTATCCAACAATCCTCCATCAGGGTTCTCATTTCACATTTCAGTATTCACATTTCAATATTCACATTTTAGTATTCTTATTTCAGTATGTTGGTTCATCTCATTACATCAGTAATATTCTCATCATTTTCGATTTCATTCTCATCATATCAGTACACATTCCATCTCATAATAGTACATATCTCATTTCACATATTTTAACATTTTTCAATAGAACATATCGATATTTCTTATTTCCTTGTTTATCATAGAAAACATTTCTATACATATATTTCATATTCCATCACTTTACAGTAAAATACACATTGGTATATCACAATTCATCGTTCTCAATAAAACAATTATGTATTCCACTTTTCATCATTTCCCATAGTTCAAATCTCATATCATCACAATTCAATATATAAAATAAAATTGGGTTTCCCCTTATCTTCATTTCTGCATAAAACGTTTCAATATATGATAATCACATAACCTAGTTTCAAATACATTTCCAATATAAATCATTGCCACACAATTTTATTTGATATCCATATCATAATAATCACAGACAAAATATCATATTCTCATTTTCACATATTTACTCAACCAGTAATTACAAAAAAAAAAAATGACTATTATAATTTATTCCCCTTACCTGCCTTACTGAGAGGCCTGGTAACAATCGTAAATCCAAGCCACATTGCGTTCGAAGCACAAAACCCTGAAATTCACATTTTCCCAACTCAATCAGCTAAATCCCATAATTATTTATCATTCAGTATTTTCCTAGGCCCCAAATACTCTAACCTAACCGTTAAACCCTAAAATACCTTACTTACCCTGGTTTTGGGATGATGCCCCAGAATCCCAAATCAACGATCCGCTCTAATTAATTTGTAGACAATCTTCACACGAACCTTGTGGCAACTTCTAATCGCCAAATCGGGCTAAAACTGGGTCGAAAATGTAGAGAGAAGGGGTGAGGAGCTAAAAGTTAGAGAGAGAGAGAGAGAGAGAGAGAGAGAGAGAGAGAGAGGGAGGGAGGGAGAGGGAGAGCAGAATGCACGCTAAAAAACTAATTTTTGGCTATATATAGACTGCTTTCATCATCGACGAGACATGTGTACTTGTCGATGAGTCAAAGAAGGGAGTTCATCAACGAAGACAATGGGATCGTCGACGAACCCTGAATAGTCTGAAATTCATACTCTTGGTATCTCCTTGTCGATGAGTGCCCTCCCTACTTATGCCCCTTTTAAATTTCATTTTTCCTTCTTTTCTTTCACTCTTCCCTTTTCCCTTTATTATTTTCATGAATTAAATTTTCTAGGTCCTTGCATTCTCCCCTCCTTATAAAAATTTCGTCTTTGAAATTTACTATTCATCACCTTTTCATCCTTAAAGAAAACATCCCAATTTTATTAATTACCCTCACTTATGGTGGAGGAATACCGCGCTTACATTTACGGCCCTAGGAGATTACAATCATTCAAAGAAAATTCTCCCAAAACCATTCATGTCCTAAAACCAACAACACTATCTATCCTACACTACACTATACAAATCAAAATACATACCTTATTATTTACTTTTACTTACTAGCTCAGCTCTGAGCTCCACTGAATAGATGTGGATATCTCTGGTGCATTTTTTCTTCTAATTCCCACGAAACTTCCTCAACTGCATGATTGCACCATTGAACTTTTACCAGTGGAATCTTCTTTGTGCGTAGTTCCTGTTCTTTCCGATCCAAAATCTGCATTGACTCTTCTTCATATGTCAGGGTATCCCCAAGCTCCAATGCCTCATAACTAATAACATGGGAGGGATATTGAACGTATTTCCTCAACATGGAAACGTGAAATACGTCATGAATTATGGACAACACTGATGGTAATGTCAACCTGTAGGCCATTGGACCCACTCTCTCAAGAATCTCGAATGGTCTAATGAACTAGGGCTCAGTTTACCCTTCTTTCCAAATATCATAATCCCTTTCATCGGTGCAATATTAAAAAAATACATGATCTCCTGCGTCAAACTCTAACTCTTATCGGTGAGTGTCTATATAACTTTTCTACCGACAGTTTGCTGTTTTGATCCTGTCTCTGATAAATCTTACTTCATCATGAGTTTGTTGCATCAGCTTTGGTCCCAAAATTTGTCTTTCCCTAATTTCTTTCCAATCCAACGGGGATCGGCACCTCCTGCCATATAATTCCTTGTAGACACCCCAATTTTAACCAGGCCTTTTCGAGGAGACCTCATGTCAAAACCTTCCCACGCTGGCTATGAACCCCACACATTCTTGTAGGTCCCACATTGGTTGTGGACCCCACACATTCTTGTAGGTCCCATGGTGTTTGTGGACCCCGCACATCCTTGTAGGTCCCACACTACTTGTGGACCTCACACATCCTTGTAGGTCCCACATGGCTTGTGGGCCCCACATATCTCCATTAGGCCCCACATCTCCTGGTACGCTAGCTCGGATTCCTACATCCGATGCACGTTACCCCATCTAGTACGCTAGCTTGGATTCCTACATTCGATGCACGTTACCCCCTGGTATGCTAGCTCGGATTCCTACATCCAATGCACGTTACCCCCTTTGGTACGCTAGCTCGGATTCCTACATTCGATGCACGTTACCCCCCCTAGTACGCTAGCTCGAATTTCTACATCCGATGCACGTTACCCCCTCTGGTACGCTAGCTCGGATTCCTACATCCGATGCACGTTACCCCCTGGTACGCTAGCTTGGATTCCTACAACCGATGCACGTTACCCCCTTTGGTACGCTAGCTCGGATTCCTACATTCGATGCACGTTACCCCCTCTAGTACGCTAGCTCGGATTTCTACATCCGATGCACGTTACCCCCTCTGGTATGCTAGCTCGGATTCCTACATCCGATGCACGTTACCTCCTTTGGCATGCTTGCACCTGCTGGCTCGGGTTCCTATAACCCTCAAATGGCTTGTGGGCCCCCCACATATCTTCATTGGGCCCACATGTTTTGTGGGCCCCACCTATCTTGGTACGCTAGCTCGGATTCCTACATCCGATGCACGTTACCCCCTTTGGTACGCTAGCTCGGATCCACATACCCGTTGCCTTGCTAGCTCGGGTTCCTATAACCCTCAAACGGCTTGTGGACCACACATGGCGCGTGGGCCCCACACATTTCCGATGGGCTCCGCACAGCTTCTAGAACCCTCATATTATTATTATTATTATTATTATTATTATTATTATTATTATTATTATTTATTTTAATTTGTCAAATGCAAGCATACTTTGTCCCTCCATCATCATTCACCACATGTCATGTTTCCTCCCTTTATCATTCTTCCCATATTATATTCCCTTCATCATTCTTCATCTCATACTTTGTCCCCCCATCATCACTCACCACATGTCATGTTTCCTCCCTTTATCATTCTTCCCATACTATATTCCCTTCATCATTCTTCATCCTATACTTTGTCCCCCCATCATCACTCACCACATGTCATGTTTCCTCCCTTTATCATTCTTCCCATACTATATTCCCTTCATAATTCTTCATCCCATACTTTGTCCCCTGTCATCACTCACCACATGTCATGTTTCCTCCCTTTATCATTCTTTCCATACTATATTCCCCTCATCATTCTTCATCTCATACTTTGTTCCCCCCATCATCACTCACCACATGTCATGTTATCTCCTTTTACCATTCTTTCCATGCTAATTTCCCTTCATCATTCTTCCCCCCATACTTGGTTCCCCCCATCATCACTCCCTTATGTCTTCTTTCCTATGCTTGCCCCAAACTAAGTCTATAAATAGCCCTCTCATTCCAAGCACAAAGGGAGGAGAGCTCTTAGTGGTGGTAAGGAGAAGATTTTAAATATTGAAGTTTTCTATCATGAGTTTGTGAAGCTAGTTTTTTTTTTAGTAAAGATCAAGAGGTCGACTGATCTCGTTTCCTATCGGTGCTGAGTCACCCCATTTGAAGAAGGCACCCCGTAGTGCCTCAAATTAGAGCTCAAGAACAACTCTCGGGAAGACGTTGTAGAGCGGCCCTAGTAGACTCATCAACAGGAAAAGAAGACCGGAGCAGAGGAAAACGAAAGAAGATTAAGCGATCGATTGATCCCTTTTCCTACCAGTGCCGAGTCACTCCATTTGAAGAAGGTACTCCCTAGTGCCTCAAGTCGAAGCTCAAGAACAACCCTCGGGAAGGCGCTGTAGACTAACCCCTGTGGATTCACAGATAGGAGAAGAAGCCCGGAGGAGAAAAAGACGATAGGTAAAACCAATGAACTTTCTCTTCCTATGTTACATCTCCGCCCCCCTTTCCCTAATCGGCCTCTGTTGGTTTATTTTATTTTATTTCACTTTAAATAGCTTCCTTTTAACCCATAAAAACAAAAAAAAAAAAAAATTCATAAAAGACACAAAAATTCAGAAAAATTTTCAAAGAAAATTCAAAAATTTTTAAGGCTTTGAAACTTATTTACATTTGAAAATTTTTGAAGAAAATCTAAGAAAGTTTCCAACATGTTTGGTAAAGGTTAGATCTATTTACTTACATTCAAAATTTTCAAAAATACATTCTAAAGTCATGTCTTTAAAACTATGACTTTCATGATTGTTGTCTAAAATTCTGTTGTATATGGAAGAACATTGGAAAACCCCGAAAAATCAATGGTCTTGACCAAGACCTTAAACTGGTTTTCCCCCAAACTGGTCAACGTTTGACCGGCTCACCATTCCCGAACTGGTTCACACCGGTTTTCTCCATTTCGCTTGTATATTATTGTTGTATCCATAAAATTCACAAAAATCATGAAATTTTCAAAAATTCCAAAAATATTTTCACATTTTGATTTCAACTGATTTCATTTGTGTTATTTTGAAAGTTTAGGAAAAATAACAAAAATCATTTTCACACTTAGGAAAAATCACAAAAATATCTTTTTAGGCACAAGAAAAAAATCATTCCAATCTCGAACAAATTTCAAAAACCTCTGAAAATAGTATTTTTGATACTTTAAAAAAAAAAAAACCTATAGATTTCAAAATCCCCGAGAGCGTATTTTGTATCCTATTTTCGATTTTCCTTTCCGATGATTGCGACCAAAAGCATTGGCTCTTTGGGGTATTGGATTGGCCCGGTTCTGAGGGAATACCTATATAGTATTTTCATTTTTTTGACTTTTGAAAGGGAGTAATCTTTAAAGGCTTATTACATTTATTTCGGGAAAACTCTTTATTAATCTGGTACCATTCGTAAGAACGAGCCTGTAGGGGGTGCTAATACCTTCCCCTTGCGTAACCATACTCCCGAGCCCGACTTTGGTGACACAGACCAATTCTATCCCTAACGGGGTAGCAATCAAGTGTTCTAACCACACTTCAAAAGGTTAGTGGCGACTCCACCACACATCGTTTTCCACGAAAATTCACATTTTCAAAATACACATTCATTTTTCCCAATTCGCAAGCCGAACCCATTTTTAAACCAGAGATTGGTTCTCTAGGCCGGGTCCGGGACGTCACGACATGCCTCATATGGTGCCATCTCAAAGTCGGCCTGATAGTTATTATTATAAGAAAAATCAACCAGTGGTATGAACTATATCCAACTGCCCCCAAAGTCTAGCACACATGCTCGTAGCATATCCTCCAGTATATGTATCACTCTCTCTCTCTGCCCATCTATCTGTGGATGAAATGCTATAATGAACGACAACTAAGAACCCATGGCTCCTTGCCAATTCTTTTATAAATGAGATGTGAACCGTGGGTCTCAATCTGATACTATGGACACTGGTACTCTGTGCAGTTTAACTATCTCCTGAATGTATACCTATTCCAATCTACTTATGGAGCAATTAACCCTAATAGGCAAAAAGTGGGCAGTCTTTGTCAGTCGATCTATAACTACCCAAATGGCTTCTCATCCATGTAGTGCTAGCGGTAACCCTACGACAAAATTCATCGTAATGTGCTCCCACTTCCATTCGGGAATATGAAGTTGTTGCAATGATCCCGTCGGTCTCTGATGCTCAGCTTTCACCTATTGGCCTGTCAAACACTGATTCAAAAACTCAGCGATCTCTCTTTTTATATTGCTCATCAAAAAGATTCCTAAAGATCCCTGTACATTTTAATGCTACCAAAGTGTACAGTATACAGGGATCGGTGTGCTTCTTTTAGAATAACTTTCTTAATTTCAGCATCAGCTGGCACACAAAGTATGGTACGGAGTCGCAAAGCCCCATCATATGAGATACTGAATTCTATCTCTCGGTCATCCTCTACTTTATCCATAATCTTCTTTAGTTATGCATCTTTCAGCTGAGCAACTTTAATTCTTTCCTACAAGGTCGACTGTAGTACCAGATTGGCAATAAATATATGGTGATCGCCCTCCACAGGTTCCACCCCAATTCTTTCTAAATCCATTTCAATCAGATGCTAAATCATCTCTGGTGACACTTCTGCTCCTTCTGATTTCCATTTCAGAGCATCAGTTACTACATTAGCCTTTCTCGAGTGATAACTGATGCTGCAGTCGTAATCTCTTATCAGCTCCATTCATCTCCTCAGCCTTATGTTTAATTCTTTCTGTCTGAAGAAGTATTTCAAACACTTATGATCAGTGAAAATCTCACACCTACCCTTTATATAGATAGTGTCTCCAAATTTTTAACACGTAAACCACCGCAGCTAATTCTAGATCATAGGTAGGATAATTCTTCTTATATTCTTTCAGCTATCAGGAGACATACGCTACAACTCTCCCCTGCTACATCAGAACACATCCGAGCCCTTTATGTGACCCATCACTGTAAATTACGAAACCCTCTTCTCCTAAAGGAATCATCAAAATTGGTGCAGCGATGAGTCACTACTTCAACTCCTAAAAACTCCATTCACATTCATCAAACCACTCAAACTTCACACCTTTCCGGGTCAATCTAGTTAGTGGGCCTAAAAGTTTAGAAAAAAACCCTCAACCCACCTACAGTAGTACCCATCCAATCCCAAGAAGCTTATGATCTCTTGCACATTCTTCGGTCGTACCCAATCTACCAGCGCCTTAATCTTGCTCAGTTATACTGAAATACCACCCCTGGATACCACGTGTCCAAGGAAGGTAACCTGCTTCAGCCAGAACTCGCACTTCTTGAGTTTCGCATACAATTATCTTTCTCTCAGCACCTGAAGAACTATCCTTAGATGTTTTGCTTGCTCCTCAGGGTTCTTTGAATACACCACTATGTCATCAATAAACACTACTATGAACTGGTCAAAATACTAGTGGAAGACCCTATTCATCAGATTCATAAACACTGTAGGAGCATTTGTTAATCCAAATGACATAACTAGAAATTTATAATTGCCATACTGAGTCCTGAACACCGTCTTCAGAACATCCTCCACCCTGACCTTCACCTAATGGTACTCAGACTGTAGATCTATCTTCAAGAAAGTTTGTGTCTCCTGTAGGTGGTCAAACAAATCATCAATGCGGGGAAGCAGGTATTTATTCTAGATAGTCATTTTATTAATTTCTATGTAGTCAATGCACATTCTCATCGACCAATCCTTCTTCCTCACAAAAAAAACTGGTGCTCCCTAGGACAACACGCTAGTCCGAATAAACCCTGTTGACTATATAAGTCCAATCCTGTTTTGATAATGACAAATCGCTTGGTATTTGATTTGTGCATTGAGTTTGTGAGCAGAAATATTATTTAGCATGCATGAAAGGTGAATAGCCACAAGGAGTAAAGAATATACATCTAGCACAACCCATGGAACTAAAAGCAAAAAAGGATGAAGGAACAAGCTCCAAGTTGAAGACTTTAATGAGAATTGGTATCTAGAGTTGGTGTATTTACATGTCATATGATATTTTTTGAAGTTCAATTACATATTGGACTGACCTTAGGATTCATGCATCTTATGAAAAATTTATTTGAAATAGTTCTAAGTTGAAATGATTTTTGAGGCAAATTATTAGAGGCCTCGTCGACGAACCCCTTGGTCTCGTCGACGAACCTATGAAGGCCACTTGGCGATGAACACATTGTCTCATCAACGAGAAAATATTGAGAGCACTAAAATTTCAAATAGGGCTCTTATCGACGAACTTATAGCCTCATCGACGAACGAGTGTTATACACTCATCGACAAACTTACCCACTCGTCGACAAATGTCAGGGCGCTGACCTACGTTCCAGCGCGAACATGGACAAAAAATCGAGTTTTTAATAGATCCAAGGACCAGGATTCATTCTAGGGCTGAGAACACATATAAATAAACTTTCTAAACCCTAGAGCACCACTTTTTGCATAGATTGGAAGCATTGAATGTATTTTGAATATCTCTGAGAACCGTGGATTCCATTGCTAACGTCATTGCTTGCACTCCAAAGAATTAATACTTGTCTGGTCATTTGCGTCTTCAAGATCCAAGCACACTTTTGAAAAATCTAAGGTTAGGTTTGAGTTACTTTTTATTGAGTTTTCATTACTTAATCAAAAAGAGGTCTTCTTCATTATTTGTGCATAAAGAAAAATTATTTTGGGAACAAGCAACTAATTTTCTTATAGTTGTTTATTTGAGAAATCTGTTGAAAATTGATTTCTAAGATTTGAACTCCTACTATATTCAAAGTTATAGTTTTATTGAAGGAGATCTATTGTATTAGTGCAAAAAGTATTTTTGAGAAAAATAATATTTTTGTCTCAAAGTTACATTTTTATTCAAAGATTTAATCTTATAAGTGTCTTGATAGCTAGAACTTAGATCTGTGAAATATTCAAGACTATAATTCTTTAAAGATCATATATGATATCTTTGTAAAAAAAAATTAAAAAAAAATAAACCCTAAGTTTTCCAAAGCTTTGATTTATCAACATTATTTTTGGGAGATATTGATTAAAGGTTAGATTTGTGAAACATTTCATTTTTAACATAAAGATCATATTGGTACATACACATTGAGCTTCAAGCATTTATCATATGATTATGTGTTAGGATTTATCTTGTACTCACTAGCTTTGTGTAGAAGCATTTGAGTTTTTGAAAAAATTATAATTCCATTTTGTATACACAGTTCGAGTTGTGAACCGGGATTGAGGAGGAAAGTATGCCTCTTGTACGCAGCAGATTGTAAGGGAAGCTCCGTCCCAATTAAAGGAGCAGATTATTTAGTGGAATCCTTGAGTGGGTTACTCAAGGCTAATTTGGTGATCCTTGGGCTCTAAAATTAAGACATGTTAACTCTAGAAGAGGTGGTATTGGTGGTGTTTGGTCTCTGTATCTCCATAAATGTGTTTTTCCCAAGTATGTCTGCGCACCTACCCTTTTGTTCTTGACTATCTCAGAATTGCCAACTTTCTTATGCTCAAAATGACCAATTGAATATATTTTACCTATTTCTTTTAATAATTCCAATATACAAGCAATGTATTTTCGATAACCCTTGCAAGCATATATTTTTTTTAGTTTCCTGTCACTATCTTGTAGTATTACTATCTTCATATCTTCTTCATTTAATGCTACAACATCACAGGTCACTATCGGATCTACCCAAATGAGTATAGGGTTGCTGTGATCGAGTTACTTGGGGAGGCAAGTCAGGTTTACTCTTAGAGAATTCAACAACTTGAAGGAGATGGAATGGGCAAAGGGGAGACATATGAAGAAAGTATCCAGGCCAATCCACAACACAAGGAACACAGTAGCATGCTTAAGCCACAACATCCATAGACTAGCCCTCGAGTCATATGAATAGCTCTTGCCTGGCTCGATGGAGCATCGCAAGTTATGGATATCAAATTCGTAGAAGATCGATGATCAAAAGGAGAGTTTGATCCATTTCACCAGACAATCGAGTTCTGGAGGTGCTTTTGATCATGTGCTTCCTGATGTATTCTTTCCCATTTCTCTTATGTTTGACGCATTATCAGAAGATCAAAATTATGAATCTTGTAGCCTGGAAATTAATTTCATCAAAAGCATTGTGAATGTGAACTGTATCAGCTTCCTTTTTTGTAGTAGATATTGTTTACACATAGTTTACCATTTGGCTTTCAAAATAAACTTTGAAAATGATTTATGTTACCAAACATGATTTGCTTCCAGGGTTTTGAAAACAAAAGAAGATGAAAGCGAAAATAAGAAGATAAAGAATGTATGATTTTTTTTGTAATTATAATAAATTTATAATAAGGGAACTATGTTACAAAAATCCTAATAACTAATAATGCTTTTCCCAAAAAATAATATACTATGCAAAAATAATATAAAAATTACTTTTTATCCTCGTATTATGCGCACGTTAGAGAAATATACATAATAAAGAAACTAAATTCGAAATTTTTTTATCAAAAGAAAAAAAAAAAAAAAAAAAAAGTTCACTGTTATGAACAAGTTTTATAGAATGAACTTTTCGAAAAAGCAAATTTTAACCACGATATGCCTTGGGCATAACCCCTAAGGATTCCACTATCCCTACTCACTTAAACGGGCAGAGCAGAAGCCATTACAACCTCTCCTTATGTGGCGACGTAAACCCCAACCCAATTACAAGGTTGAGCCCAACTTCTCTCATTTATGGGGCTGAGACTCCCCAGTTCAATTTTCAGACTGAACATAACCGGTATTATAAAAATTATTTTTCTACAAATTAATGCTTTCAAATACAAGCAGAGATATACAACATTAAAGCTCTAAAACATGCCCACTAATATGATATGAAATCATGCTCAGTAGAGTAAGATTGCTTTCAAAATCATTTAGCAATCTTTGAATATAATGTGTATGATAAGGACCTCAAAGATTTAAACTCTAAATCAAATATATCTCCGAAAATATTTTCAATAAAGAAGTAGGAGAACCTAGGGTCTTGGTTTCTCAAATGATCTTTGCAATATAAAGGTCTATCAATGAAAGCATGGATGCAAAAATGGGTTTCTCCAACAACATATTTACCATGGAATTATGTGGAGAAATCCCAAAGCTTTACTTTCAAAAATGGTTTTCAAATATGCAAGCAAAATAGAGTAAAACACTAGAAAATAAATATCCAAATAAAAAATACTCTCTTGTAAAAATGATTTTCAAGAAATAATAAGAGAATTGGAGAGTGTAAAAATTTACTCCAAGGAAAATATTTTTGCAATGAAATTAGCTTGGGGGAACTTTGATTAAAAAGAAATTAAAAATATTTGAGAGAAAATTGTTCGCTAATCAAAATTACTAATAAAAGCAAATGAGGGGGTATTTATAGTTTTTCTAAAAAATATGACCGTTGGGACATGCTGGGTATTATTAGATTTGTTTAATTAAATTTTAACCCCAATTATCATAGTTAATTTTTGGCAACCTGAGAGTTTCGGTGGCCCGGTCCTTAGGGCCAGTCGCCCGAACAGACACAAAGAGTAAAGATAAATTTTTGAGTTCAGGTGCCCGAGGATGAGTCCGATTGGCTGGGCCAAGGCGATTTTCCAATCGTTCGAGGTTTGGTCACCTAGTGAATTGTTCGGTTTGTCAAACTTCACAATTCGGTAGCCTAGGGTGATTTTGAACTAAAAGTTCGGTCGTCCAGGGACAATGGGAAAAGTTAACTTTAAGGTTCGATTGACCGTGGACGGTTAGTTCAAATATGGTTCGATTTCCTGAGCCTCAGTTAACTTGTTTACTTCTTACTAGTTCGGTCAACCAAGGCATTTATAGCCTCCTAGGTTCAGTCGGCCGAAGCTTTTTCAAAATAGATTTAGGTCCAAATTTTGATTAAAAGTTTTCCTTTTTCATATAGGTATGACATTTTAGGTCAAGGGATTTTTCATTAAATATTTGGGGACCTGAGGTCAATATAAGGCCTAGGCTTTTAAATTAAACCCAAAAAATTTAATGTCAGTCGATCGAAGTCTACCCTAAGGTCAAACTATGACCTTTCGTTCCCTACGGTCAGTCTACGATTTTGTTTGAGCATTCAATTCATATCATGCAGATGCATGCATTATTACAGACCAACATATAAAAATAAATACAATTACAAAATAAATATTATGTCTTCTTCTTTTCCTTTGCTTTTTGACATCATGGAATACGCAAGATTTGAGCTTTAAGTCCTGTCTTGGCTTCCATCTACTATTGATCTTATGCACATGAATTATACTTGTTCATGCATTAAAACACATACATAAGAGACACTTGTGTTTGTCGGCATCAAAATAGAGATCGGACTCAAAAAACCAACAATACCAACACACAACACTACATAAACTTCCTTCTAAATAAACGAATATCTTTAAAATTCTTACGTACTATCATTTCAGTCTCCCTGTTTTAAGTGACTCTTAGTTGGTGGTAGAAAAGGTGAGAATGACTTTGGACCTAGAGAGCCAAAGATGAAAAAATATCTGACAAAATATTGGAGTATACCAAGGCATTTTCAGAGTTTGGCATTAAACACATGCCCCGAGTAGAGAACGCAAAAACTTATGCTTTTTCAAAGCTAGCCTTGGCCTCAAAGCCAAAATAGGAGAGCACAATCTAGTTGGAGCAGGTAGGAAAACTGACTTATGAAGAAGTCACTATAGCAGCAATGGAAAAAAGAGGAAGACTAGAGGACTACAATTATAAAATATCTCAAGGATGGATAGTTACTCTAGGATGGGAAGGAGTCATCAAAGCTAAGAAAGAAGGTAGCCAGATATACATTAATAGGTAAAGAATTATATCTACGATCTCTTACACTACCATACTTACGATGTATGGAAAAAATAGAAGTAGAACGCATATTAAGAGAAATTCATAAAGGCGTATGTGGTAACCACCTAACTAGAAGGGCATTGGCTCACAAAGATTAAAGGCATGGATATTATTGGCCAACCATAAGGAGAGATGCGTTAGAATTGGTAAAGCAGTGTGACAAATATCAAAGGTGTGTCAACATAACTCACACACTAGCCAGTGTGTTATCCCTCTTGACCAGGCCATTTCCCTTTGCACAATGGGCATACATATTGGGCTTTTTGCCCCAAGCAATTGGGTTGCAGATATTCTTTATAGTTGCCATGGATTACTTGACGAAATGGGTAGAGACTGAAACACTATCCCGCATCACAAAACGAAATATCACCAAGTTTATTTGCACTTCAGTCATTTGTAGATATGGAATGCCTTGGGCAATATTATAAGACCATGGGAGACAATTTAATATCAACTGTTTCAAAGCTTTTTATTTTGATTTAGGCATAAAACTACTTTTCGCGTTTGTAAAGCATTTCTTGAGCAACGGGCAACTAGAGAATATGAACTGAACAATCCTTCACAGTTTGAAAATTCGCCTAGAATTGGCACAATGCTTGTGTGTGGAAGAATTCTTCTCGATAATATGAGCATACCATACGACCCAACAAATAGCCATCGGGGAGACTCCCTTTATGCTTGCCCTTGGAACAAAAGTGGCCACCCCAGCCGAAGTGGGAATCCCCTTGCGGTGAAGACAACACTTTGACAAAGAGGGGAACAATAAGGAAGTTAGGGTAGAGTTATATCTAGTCGAAGAGAAGTGAGAATAGGTCCAAATCAAGATGGTGGCATACCAACATAGGATAGAAAAAAACCACAATTTCCATGTAAAATCTCGAGTGTTCAAACTCGGGGATTCGGTGTTTGCGTATATTTAATCCCTTATATTATTTTGTGGTTTATTTGCTTTCACTTTTATTTTTTCTATATTATATGTGTTATATTTGTGCTAACCTGATTTTTATTATGTTCAAGTTTTAAATGCATTTATTTTTTGGAACTATTCAGTTAATTTTTTCTAATGTATTTATCATGTTTTGTATTTCGTATCATTTAATACCATGTTTTATTGTTTGTGTAATTATTGCTTTTTGTACTATATATTTTATTATATTATATTTTTAAAATTTTTACTTTGTCAATATGCCTAATATATTTTTTCTATATTTTTCTTTTGTTATTTATTATATTGTTTTTTTATTAATTGTGATGTTATATGTGTTATTTTTTTCCTTAATTTTGTTATTCTATATTTGTGTATTAATTTTATATACGATTTTCGTGTTGCGTTGTGTTTTTATGTATATCTTCATCATTGTTTTTTTTATTTATAAAATAAATAATTCATTTTTATGTTTCAATTTTGTCATTTTGACTAAATTCATGTAATGTTTTATCTTTGCTTTAATTTTTCGTGTTATTCATTGCTTGTTTTAAAAATGTTTAGAAAAGTACTACAAATATATTTTTTTTTAAATCTGAGAATGTTCAAAAAAAATACTTTTGGATGATTTTCTTGATTTTTTTGTGGGTATGTCCGTTTGATTATAAAAAGGGCAAGGAGGTATTTTACACATCACTTGTATCAGCTCTAAGAGGGTTTTTTTTTTTAACAAGATCTCCTCTTTTGGAGGTCTTATTAGGTATTCCTAAATCACACCCTATTTTTGTTATACTCTATTAATGTGTACATTTATTCTTTTTTTTTAATGAGTAAATTAAAAGGTTGTTAAATTCAATTTTGGGATAATTCTTAATTAATTAGGTATCGTTGTTCATAGAGGGTGCGAATATGTTCCCCTAGCATAACAAAACTCTCGATCCCAACCCTGGTATACACGGATCGATTACTTTTAGAGTAGTAATTAGGTGTTCTAACCGCACCACGGAAAAATAGGTTAGTCGCGACTTCAAATTCCATTTCTTTCTAAATCACACATTATTTTTATTCCCTTGCCACCTAGGGCACCTCACACCTGGGACATTGCAACAATCTTTAAAATAGATTCCCATATTTTTCAAACTTTTTGTAGAATTATTATGAAAATTTCTAATATTTTTTCAAAATTTGTTAGGATTTTTTCAAGTTTTTTCCTCATTTTTTTTTTTGGTATTTTACTTTTTCATTTTTTAATTATAAGTCAAAGTAACACAAAATATTTTTCCTTACTTCAAAAATATTTTTTTCAAATTGTTCCATATATATATATATATATATATATATTTTAAAGATTTTTCGGCTATTTTTCTCTAATTTTTAAAATTAAAAGCTAAATAAAAATTTAAATATTATATATATATATATATATATAAATTGTTCAGACTGAAACCGGGTAGAACCTAATGGGCGCCACATGTCAACCCACCGTGATGACTTGTGGCATGTCTTTTTTAAAAAAAATTGAAAATAGGATGACATCACCGTTTCAATGCCCACTTATTCCTCTTTTTTTTTTTTTTTTTTTTTTTGAAAATGTTGACGTCACCCTGACACATGTCATCATCTAGGTGATCGAAACCTTTAAACAAGAATTGCTGATGTGGCATAATTTCGACCTTTTAGAGAAAACACAGATCAAACGGTCCAGATTTCTCTATCTCTCAAGTGAGACTTGCCTCAGATTGAGTCACGTGTCACCACTCGGGTAGTTGTCACAAAAGGCAATTACCAATATATTTTAAAATTTTCTCTAAATTTAGTCTGAGAAAAATGTTTGAAATATATAAAAATGTTGTCAAAATTATGAGAGTTGTAACTAAAATTATGTAAAATTTATATTAATATAGTGTTATAATTTAGGAATTTCGCTAAGAGCTATTATTAGAATCATACGGTATGCATTACATGTGGTCTGTGCCAGTAATATATTTTTTTAAGAGGCTCTACCAATAATATATTAAATTAAGACCATTTTCATAATTAACCTTAACACGATAAAATAAAAAATGTAAATTTTCCATTTAATTAAGGTTGAATTTTAAGTTTTTTAGACAAATTTAATGTTTACCAACTTAAATAGCATAAGGTTCTTTTTGTACATAAAAAAAGTTAAATTTTAAAAGATTTCTTAATAGTTATTTCAAAAACTCAAAGGTGGAGCGTCATATTCAAAAACATAATAAGAAGGTTTATCTAGATTTTACTCCCCAAAAAAATCAATATATAAATTAATTTTTCCCAATATAAATACAACAAAATTATATATTGTTTTATATTATAAATACATATTGTTCAATTTTATTATATATTTAAAATTAATTATATTATGAATTCATACTAACATTTTATTTATTTTATTTTATTTTATTTCAATATTTAATATAAATAATAATATAATAAATCAATAACCTAAAAAATTATATATTTATTTTTAGTATATAATAAAATTATATTAATTTTATGCATATAATAATAATAGTAACAATTTAACTTTCGGAAGTTTCAACCACTTGTTTGTCTCTTCCCCTCTAATCAAATTATCTTTTCAAAATAATAACAATAATAATAATAATAATAATAATAGTAACAATGATTATGACAAGAATGAGATGAAGATGACGAGATATAACTACATATTGTATTTTATGATTTTAAATAATATATATATATATATTTATGGAAATACTTGTATATACAATATTTTTCATAAATATATGAATATGTACACATCCAATTGTATTCATAATTCTTTTTATAATTTTTCTAGGAGATTGGAATACTAATAAAAAAAATGGGTTAAAAACGGAATTCATTTCCTCCATGGCGTGAGAATTAAAATGAAATTTGGACAAACCAAGCATTGTGTATTAGAATTGAACAACCCAATTCTGACTCCTAGAATCACTTCAGGATTAATTCCCAAACCCCACTTAAGAGTTAATGCATTTCATCATTAATTTAAATTAGTTGATGACGAATGAGTCATGATCACATCAACAAAACATTTATCACAAATCACTTGACTGTTATTTCTAAACACGTGCCATGTAAATATGTATCAACAATCCTTCATAACTCTATTAAAGAAAGAATCCTTAGTCAATTAAGTTAATATTAAGGGAAAAATATTTCATGGCATATATTTTATGAGAAGTGACATTTTTTTTACGAAACTCAATTTTATTTTTTATTATCCATTTCTTTATATAAATATACCATAAAAATAGTACGATATGCAAATAAACAAAAGTGTGATTTTAAAAAAAGTAAAGTGTGGTATTTCTAAAATTGTATTTCGTAGAAATCATTAGCAAAATAATTCTTTATATAGTGGGATCCATGAATAATTTCGTTCCATTTAAATGCCTAAAATCAAGCAAAAAATATATCATCCCTAATGATTGAGAGGAGGCTTAGTTTGCAACCCCAAAAATGAAGGAAAACAGAACCCTATATTTATTTTTATTTTTTTTCTAAAGCATTATATAAGACTTCAACTTTTATATCCCTTGTTGTATGCTTAGGCTAAAATTTGTTTATTCCATTTTCCAACATTATTCATTACTAATCTTCCCTATAGTGATAGGCTTGAGAAATCTGGCGTGTGATCTAATGTTAGTTTTAAAATAATTTTAAGTTCAAAATTATCAAAAATTAATACTCTTAAAACTAAAGAGTCACTCTTATTCAGCAAATTAACTAAGCAAAATATAGTTTCTATTTCATATCAAATGGATAATTGAATCTTTTAATTAAAATAACTTCCCTTGAGTTTGGGTTCAATATGATCTTAAAATTATGATGTTATGAATGACACAATTTCTGCAACATTGTCCTCTTGAATTGACAAAAATCCTTTTTTCCCAACATCTCTTTCACATTGTCAAAAGCCGTTTTTGACAACTCTAACGTGTAGACATTGTCAAAATAATTATTTTTAGTAATGTGAACTCAACATTGTTGTTCCCTAGTTTCACCATTGCCAAGAATATTATGGATTCGCATCCCAATGCTTGCCAAAAAGCTAAGTCAATCAAAACATTTTTCACATTGCCGAAACATATGGCAACACAGAGCATAGGCACATCAACATCGATGTTGTCCCAGCCAATTCACAGTATCATTTCAATATCGGCAACGTGGCGCCAGCATGTCCAAAGCCCTGTTTTCTAGTACCTTCTCTAGTATATAAAGGAACCTAAGCAACCTAAAGAAACTCACATCCTAATTACAACAACAAGCTATCTAGTTGGCTGACTAAGCGATAGTAAAAAACATGAAGTCAACCCTCATCTCAACTCTCCTCTTCTTCTTAGTATTTTTTAGTACTCTCCAACAACGCGAGACTGTTGCTCAACCCACCCCCGACAACATCGCGGAAGACGTCTTCACCAAAGTGTGTGATTTTCTTGGGAGCGACAAGGAATCATGTGAGGACCTCTTCGGTTCAATTGAAAAAGGCAATCCTACCGACATTGTTCAAGCTTTATTAAGTCATGCTAAAACTGTTGCTGAGAATCTAAGAAGTGAGATTAACGATACACTTCAACATGTTTTTGACCCTAAATTGGGCAATCACCTCACCCATTGCCTAGTGGATCTCGCTGATGTGATCTTTAAAGTTGGTGAGGTAGCAAAGGCGGTGTTAACAAAGAATATCTTTGCTGCTATTGAGCCAACAATTGAGATAGTGAAAAATATCGTTCATTGTTCTAAAGAGTTAAAGGAGGCCACGACAGCTACTAATCAAACTTCATCTCTCACGCAACAACTGCTATTAGAAAAGCTATCAGTGCCTCCACTTGGACATAAGATTAAAGAGTTTGACGCCCTATGCCAGGCTATTTTACTTCTCGTCAAACGTTTGAATTAAAATATTGAAGTCCATTTGATATAGATATGAAACTAAAATAAGTCAGCATTAGTAGAGTCATGAATGTAATAAAGTCTCTTAAGAGACATCCCTAAGGTTAAAATATTGCAAGGTTTAGGTTCAAAATCTAAAGAATAAAATAATGTAATAGATGATGATCTGCTATTGGGCTTCCAACTAATGTTATAAATGATTTCTTAAAGAATGTAAGAGATATATAAATAAGTAATGCTTATTATGCAGTCTAATATTTTAAAGTTTCTTCTAAAATTGTTTCATTTAATTTTATGTAATTTGTTGCTTCTTCTTCGTTTCCTTTTGTATACCTTTTATATTTTCTTTCTTATTATCCACTCTAAGTGTACTGGAATCAAAACCAAAATGATAAATTTACCTATTACGTTTGGTTTGACTATGAAACACACTTCAATTTGAATTACAATGTTTGGTATGAGCAAATATGAGAATTGGAATCAATTTGATTTGTCAATTATGCTACCACTATATATAAGAACTTATGTAATTTAATATAAAATAATATCATGAATTAATAATATATATATAATAGTAAATTAGTATTAATATTAATATGATTAAAATTGTTTGAATTGTTATATTTCGCAATTTTTTTTTTGGTATCATTATATTTTTCTATAAATTTATTATTATTTCATTTTATCTTATATCCAATCATCATTACGTAAATCATCAAATAGATAAGTAGTAATATAAGCTATTTTGTTATAATAGTAAATTTTTTATTTAATTTAAGATAATAACATAATAAAAAATAACTTTTTCATAATATAGCATTATATTTTGCTATACAACAGAATTATATATTGTTTTATATTATAAATACATATTGTTCAATTTTATTGTATATTTAAAATTAATTATATTATAAATTAATACCAATATTTTATTTTTATTTTAGTTTAATATTTAATATTTAATATAAAATAATAATATAATAAATTAATAACCTAACAAAATTATATCACTATTTTTATTATATAATAAGATTATATTATTTTTATTGCACATAATAATAATAATTATAATAATAATAATAATAATAATTTCACTTTCAAAAGTTTCAAGCCGCTTGCTTCTCTTTTCCCCTCTAATGAAGTTACCTTTTAAAATAATAATAATAATAATAATAATAATAATAATAATAATAATAGTAGTAGTAGTAGTAGTGACAATATTATATTATATTATAGTAATGATATGATCATTATTAAATTTTGTTATTATATATTTATATATAAAATATTTTTAATATTGGTATCAATATTTATATTAGTCTTTCTGTAGTATATATTATAACTACATATTATATTGTATAACTTTAAATGATATACAAAATTTATTATTATATATATAGAAATACTTGTATATGCATACATATAGGTATACAATATTTCTATAATTTAAATGATACAAGCATTGTTAGAGAGCTAATAATATATTTATAATTTTTTTTTTTAATTTTGCTCGGAATCAAAATTTGATTCCAAACTAGGAGATTGGAATATTAATAAATTTTAAAAAAAAAAATAGCAAATGAAGGAATCCAATTCCGAATCAAAATGAAATTTTAACAAACCATGCACTAGGAATTAGTATTGAACAATTCAATTTTAACCCTACAATCATTTCCTGATTTATTACCAAACACCACTCAGAGTTAATATGTTTCATCATTAACTTAATTTAGTTGATGAGAAATGAGTCATAATTACGTTAACATAATATTTTTCACAAATCACATGACTGTTATTTATAAACACAAGTCATGTAAATGTGTATCAGCACGACAATCGGTTTTACCTCTATTAATTTTACTCATTTCCATATAAATAGTACAATACGTAAATCTTTAATCAATTAAATTAATATTAAGGTGGAAAATGTGAAAGATGGAATAATTTTACTTAAAAAATATTTCATTATTAAAATTTTATGAGAAGTGATATTTTTTACAAATCAAATATCACATTTTTATTTATCGATTGCTTATATAATTATACCATGTAAATAGTACAATATGCAAAAATCAGTATGTAAACAGAAGTGTGATATTTTAAAAGATAAGTGTAGTATTTTTAAAATTTTACTTTTTGGAATCATTAATAAAATAATTATCAATGATCGGGTTGGCTTAGTTTGTAGTTTTTAAGCTCAAAAATATGTTTTTTTTTTTTTTCTAAAGCATTATATTCCTTGTTGTGTGCTCAGACTGAATTATTTTTATTGCATTTTTCAACATTATTCATTATTAATCTTCCCCATAGTGACAGGCTTGCGAAATCAAGTAATAGCAAGTGATCTATATAAAATTTAGTATCAAGTAATAGCAAGTGATCTATATAAAATTTAGTTAGTTGCATACAAAATTTTTAATTGGTGGCAAGAATTTTAAAAAAGTTTTAAGTTCAAAATTATCAAAAATTAATAGTTTTCAAAACTAAAGAGTCACTCTTATTCAAAAAATTAAACAAGTAAATTATAGTTTTTAAACCATATCAACTATTATAATGTTGTGGATAATTGAATCTTTTTAATTAAAATAACTTCCCTTGAATTTGTGTTCAATATGAACTTAAAATTATTGAACCAAATATTTTAAGTTATTTGTGAAAAAAAAAAGTTGAAATAGTAAAAAAAATAAAATTAGAAAAAAAAACATTATGATGCTGTGAATGAGACAATTTCTGCAACATCGTCTCGCAAAATTGGCAAAAAACCTTTTTTTCCCGACATCTTGTAGGCATTGTCAAAAATTCCTTTTAGCAATGTGAACTCGATGCTATTGTTTCACGGTGTAACACCTCGAATTTCATATCATTTTTTTTATAAACAATAATTAATAAGTCAATCATCTACCATGTCACAAACTCTGATACCATATCAATATAACCCGACCCGAAATAGAGTATCGGGTAATCGGATTATCTCATACAAACATACCTAACAGCGGAAGTCAAAATTTACATACCATCCAAAATACAGATACCAGAGAACTATCCATCCATATATAAACATATATATACACATCTCCAAAATCAACAACATACCCTAGGGGATTACAGAAACGCATCCCCAACACAAAACACTTACCTTGACTATCAGGGTACCAACTCCCCTCTATCTCGGAGCTCTATCTCCAGGTCTATTACGGTTCCCTGAAATATTTTAATGTTTGGGTGAGACATCTCTTAGTAAGACGAAATAAAGTATTTACAATGTGTGGCACATGAGTTTAGTTATATCAGAATACATTCATTTTAATGATTATATCTTTTTGAAAAAATATACAGATATGTAGTTATAATCATAAAGTTATAAAACATAATTTTATAAGCTTGATACCATTTCTCATACTCATACATATACAACCAATATTTATGAGCGAAAGTATTCGAGGATAGAGGAGATTACACGCCAATACATGTAATGCCCCTCTGCTCTGATATCGTTTGTATCCTTACCCGATTAATTCGGATGCGGCTACAACAGATACTTATCAGGGCACTCACCTTACTCAGTAAGCCCTCAGGTGGAGAGTTTTACTTCGCCCTAATTAGTTTTGCCATTAAATTTACACTCTTTCATTTCTCATTTTCATTTCACAATCTAGCTTATGAGTGTCCATCAGTAACAAATACACATTTTGTTTGTAACTCATGACTGCCCTGAGGATATTCGCATCATCATGCTTCCCACCATAACCGGTTTGTTCGGCCCAAAGGCTGGACCTAACCGCCGTTGGCCTACCCAGTTAGATAAAAACAAGGAATCTGTCTATCTGTAGTATGATTGGCCTGCCCACTCCTAGTCCGACGCGAGGCAGCAACACTGCCCTTCTCACTGGCTCAATCGACTACCACACCACACTCTCCACGAGACCGTGTGGTTGCACTATCACCTCACTAGCAATGGTACCATGCTCTCTATCCAACAATCCTCCATCAGGGTACTCATTTCACATTTCAGTATTCATATTTCAGTATTCTTATTTCAATATTCACATTTCAGTATTCTTATTTCAGTATGTTGGTTCATCTCAGCACATCAGTAATATTCTCATCATTTTCGATTTCATTCTCATCATATCAGTACATATTCCATCTCATAATAGTACATATCTCATTTCACGTATTTTAACATTTTTCAATAAAACATATCGATATTTCTTATTTCCTTGTTTATCATAGAAAACATTTCTATACATATATATCATATTCCATCACTTTACACTAAAATACACATTGGTATATCACAATTCATCGTTCTCAATAAAACAATTATGTATTCTACTTTTCATCATTTCCCATAGTTCAAATCTCATATCATCACAATTCAATATATAAAATAAAATTGGGTTTCCCCTTATCTTCATTTCTGCATAAAACATTTTAATATATGATAATCACATAACCCAGTTTCAAATACATTTCCAATATAAATCATATGCCACACAATTTTATTTGATATCCATATCATAATAATCACAGACAAAATATCATATTCTCATTTTCGCATATTTACTCAACCGGTAATTACCAAAAAAAAAAATGACTATTATAATTTATCCCCCTTACTTGCCTTACTGAGAGGCCAGGTAACAACCCTAAATCCATGCCACATCACGTTTGAATCACAAAACCCTGAAATTCACATTTTCCCAACTCAATCAGCTAAATCCTAGAATTATTTATCATTCAGTATTTTCCTAGGCCCCAAATACTCGAAACTAACTATTAAACCCTAAAATATCTTACTTACCCTGGTTTTGGGATGATGCCCCAAAACCCCAAATCAACAATCCACTGCAATTAATTTGTAGACAATCTTCACACGAACCTTGTGGCAACTTCTGATCGTCAAATCGGGCTAAAATCGGGTCGAAAATGTAGAGAGAAGGGGTGAGGAGCTAAAAGTTAGAGAGAGAGAGAGAGAGAGAGGGAGAGAGAGAGAGAGAGAGAGAGAGAAAGAGAGAGAGAGAGTGTGTGTGTGTGTGTGTGTGTGTGAAGGAGAGCAGATTGCACGCTGAAAAACTAATTTTTGGCTATATATAGACTGCTTTCATCGTCGACGAGACATGTGTACTTGTCGATGAGCCAAAGAAGGGAGTTCGTTAATGAAGACAATAGGATCGTCGACGAACCCTGAATAGTCTAAAATTCCTACTCTCGGTATCTCCTTGTCGACGAGTGCCCTCCCTGCTTATGCCCCTTTTAAATTTCATTTTCCCTTCTTCTCTTTCACTCTTCCCTTTTCCCTTTATTTTTTTTCATGAATTAAATTTTCTAGGTCTTTACATTCTCCCCTCCTTATAAAAATTTCGTCTTTGAAATTTGCTATTCATCACCTTTTCATCCTTAAAGAAAACACCTCAATTTTATTAATTACCCTCACTTATGGCGGAGGAATACCATTCTTACATTTACGGTCTTAGGAGATTACAATCATTCAAAAAAAATTCTCTCAAAACCATTTATGTCCTAAAACCAAAAACACTATCTATCCTACACTACACTATACAAATCAAAATACATACCTTATTATTTACTTTTACTTACTAACTCAGCTCTGAGCTCCACTGAATAGATGTGGATATCTCTGGCGCATTTGTTCTTCTAATTCCCATGAAGCTTCCTCAATTGCATGATTGTACCATAGAACTTTTACCAGCGGAATCTTCTTTGTGCGTAGTTCCTGTTCTTTCCGATCCAAAATCTGCACTGACTCTTCTTCATATATCAGGGTATCCCCAAGCTCCAATGCCTCATAACTAATAACATAAGAGGGATCTTGAACGTATTTCCTCAACATGGAAATGTGAAATACGTCGTGAATTATGGACAGCACCGATGGTAATGCCAACCTGTAAGCCATTGGACCCACTCTCTCAAGAATCTTGAATGGTCTAATGAACCTATTGCTTAGTTTATCCTTCTTTCCAAATATCATAATCCCTTTCATCAGTGCAATATTAAAAAATACATGATCCCCTGCGTCAAACTCTAACTCTCATCGGTAAGTGTCTGCATAACTTTTCTACCGACGGTGCGCTGTTCTAATCTTGTCTCTGATAAATCTAACTTTATCATGAGTTTGTTGCATTAGCTCTGGCCCCAAAATTTGTCTTTCCCTAATATCTTTTCACTACAACAGGCATCAGCACCTCCGGCCATATAATGCCTCATATGGTGCCATCTCAAAGCCGACCTGATAGTTATTATTATAAGCAAACTCGACTAGTGGTATGAACTATATCCAATTGCCCCCAAAGTCTAGCACACATGCTCGTAGCATATCCTCCAGTATCTGTATCACTCTCTCTCTCTGCCCATCTATCTGTGGATGAAATGCTATGCTGAATGACAACTAAGAACTCATCGCTCCTTGCAAATTCTTCTATAAACGAGATGTGAACCGTGGGTCTTAATTTGATACTATGGACACTGGTACGCCGTGTAGTTTAACTATCTCTTGAATGTATAACTATTCCAATCTGCTCATGGAGTAGTTAACCCTGATAGGCAAGAAGTGGGCAGTCTTTGTCAGTTGATCTATGACTACCCAAATGGCGTCTCATCCATGTAGTGCTAGCAGTAACCCTATGACAAAATTCATCGTAATGTGCTCCCACTTCCATTTGGGAATATGAAGTGGTTGCAATGATCTCGTCGGTCTCTGATTCTCAGCTTTCACCTATTGGCATGTCAAACACTGATTCACAAACTCAGCGATCTCTCTTTTCATATTGCTCCATCAAAAAGATTCCTAAAGATCCCTGTACATTTTAATGCTACCAAAGTGTACAGTATACAAGGATCGATGTGCTTCTTTTATAATAACTTTCTTAATTTCAGCATCAACTGGCACACAAAGTATGGTATGGAGTCACAAAGCCTCATCATATGAGATACTGAATTCTATCTCTCAACCATCCTGTACTTTATCCATAATCTTCTTTATTTATGCATCTTTCAGCTGAGCAACTTTAATTCTTTCCTATAAGGTCGGCTGTAGTACTAGATTGGCAATAAATCTGTGGTGATCGCCCTCCACGGGTTCCACCCCAAGTCTTTCTAAATCCATCTGAATCAGATGCTGAATCATCTTTGGAGACACTTCTGCTCCTACTAATTTCCAGCTCAGAGCATCAGTTACTACATTAGCCTTTCTCAAGTGATAACTGATGGTGCAGTCGTAATCTCTTATCAGCTCCATTCATCTCCTCTGCCTTATGTTTAATTCTTTCTGTGTGAAGAAGTATTTCAAACACTTATAATCTATGAAAATCTCAAACCTATCCCCTATAAAGATAGTGTCTCCAAATTATTAACACGTAAACCACCGCAACTAATTCCAGATCATGGGTAGGATAATTCTTCTTATATTCTTTCAGTTATTAGGAGACATACACTACAACTCTCCCCCGCTGCATCAGAACACATCCGAGCCCTTTATGTGACCCATCACTATAAATTACAAAATCCTCTTCTCCTAAAGGAATCATCAAAATCGATGCAGTGATGAGTCACTGCTTCAACTCCTGAAAACCCCATTCGCATTCATCAGACTACTTAAACTTCACACCTTTCCGGTTCAATCTAGTCAGTGGGCCTGAAAGTTTAGAAAAACCCTCAACACACCTACAGTAGTATGCATCCAATCCCAAGAAGCTTCTGATCTCTTGCACATTCTTTGGTCGTACCCAGTCTACCAGCGCCTTAATCTTGCTCAGTTATACTGAAATACCACCCCTGGATACCACGTGTCTAAGGAAGGTAACCTGCTTCAACCAGAACTCGCACTTCTTGAATTTCGCATACAATTATCTTTCTCTCAGCACCTAAAGCACTATCCTTATATGTTTCGTGTGCTCCTCAGGGTTCTTTGAATACAACACTATGTCATCGATAAACACTACTATGAACTGGTCTAAATACTGGTGGAAGACGCTATTCATCAGATCCATAAACACTGTAGGAGCATTTGTTAATTCAAATGACATAACCAGAAATTTATAATAGCCATACTAAGTCCTGAACACCGTCTTCAGAACATCCTCCACCCTGACCTTCACCTAATGGTACTCGGATTGTAGATCTATCTTCAAGAAAGTCTGTGTCTCCTATAGGTGGTCAAACAAATCATCGATGCGGGGAAGCATGAATTTATTCTTGATAGTCACTTTATTAATTTCTATGTAGTCGATGCACATTCTCATCGACCCATCCTTCTTCCTCACAAAAAAAACTGGTGCACCCTAAGGCAACACGCTAGTCTGAATAAACCCTGTTGACTATATAAGTCTAATCCTATTTTGATAATGACAAATCACTTGGTATTTGATTTGTGCATTGAATTTGTGAGCAGAAATATTATTTAGCATGTATGAAAGGTGAATAGCCATGAGGAGTAAAGAATATACATCTAGCACAACCCATGGAACTAAAAGCGAAGAAGGATGAAGGAACAAGCTCCAAGTTGAAGACTTTAATGAGAATTGGTATATAGAGTTGGTGTATTTACATGTCATATGATATTTTTTGAAGTTCAATCACATCTTAGACTGACTTTAGGACTCATGCATGTCATGAAAAATTTATTTGAAATAGTTCTAAGTTGAAATGATTTTTGAGGCAAATTATTAGAGGCCTCGTCGATGAACCCCTTGGTGTTGTCGGCGAACCCATGAAGGCCACTTGGCAATGAACACATTGTCTCGTTGATGGAAAAATAGTAGGAGCACTTAAATTTCAAAAAAGGCTCTCATCGACGAACTCATAGCCTCGTCGACGAACGAGTGTTACACACTCGTCAATAAACCTACCCACTCGTCAACAAATGTCAGGGCACTGACCTACGTTCCAGTGTGGACATGGACAAAAAATCGAGTTTTTGATATATCCAACGACCAAGATTCATTCTAGGGCTGAGAACACATATAAATATACTTTCTAAACCCTAGAGCACCACTTTTTGCATAGATTGGAAGCATTGAACGTATTTTGAATGTCTCATGAGAGCCATGGATTCCATTGCTAACGTCATTGCTTGCACTCCAAAGAATTAATACTTGTCTTGGCATTTGCGTCATCAAGATCCAAGCACACTTTTGATAAATCTAAGGTTAGGTTTGAGTTACTTTTCATTGAGTTTTCATTATTTAATCAAAAAGACTTCTTCATTATTTGTGCATAAAGAAAAATTATTTTGGGAACAAGCAACTGATTTTCTTATAGTTGTTTATTTGAGAAATCTGTTGAAAATTGATTTCTAAGATTTGAACTCTTTCTATATTCAAAGTTATAGTTTTATTGAAGGAGATCTATTGTATTAGTGCAAAAAGTATTTTTGAGAAAAATAATATTTTTGTCTCAAAGTTATATTTTTATTCAAAGATTTAATCTTATAAGTGTCTTGATAGCTAGAACTTAGATCTGTGAAATATTCAAGACTATAATTCTTTAAAGATCATATATGATATCTTTGTAAAAAAAAATTAAAAAAAAATAAACCCTAAGTTTTCCAAAGCTTTGATTTATCAACATTATTTTTGGGAGATATTGATTAAAGGTTAGATTTGTGAAACATTTCATTTTTAACATAAAGATCATATTGGTACATACACATTGAGCTTCAAGCATTTATCATATGATTATGTGTTAGGATTTATCTTGTACTCACTAACTTTGTGTAGAAGCATTTAAGTTTTTGCAAAAATTATAATTCCATTTTGTATACACGGTTTGAGTAGTGAACTGAGATTGAGGAGGAAACTACGCCTCTTGTAAGCAGCAGATTGTAAGGGATGTTCCGTCCCAGCTAAAGGAGCGGATTATTTAGTGGAATCCTTGAGTGGGTTAATCAAGGCTAATTTGGTGATCCTTGGACTCTAAAATTAAGACATGTTAAATCTAGAAGGGGTGGTATTGGTGGTGTTTGGTATATGTATCTCCATAAATGTGTTTTTCCCAAGTATGTCTGCGCTCCTGCTCATTTGTTGTTGACTATATCTGAATTGCCAACTTTCTTATGCTCAAAATGACCAATTGAATATATTTTACCTATTTCTTTTAATAATTCCAATATACAAGCAATGTATTTTCGACAACCCATGCAAGCATATATTTTTTTTAGTTTCCAAATATGTCACTATCTTGTAGTATTACTATCTTCATATCTTCTTCATTTAATGCTACAACATCACAGGTCACTATTAGATCTACCTAAATGAGTATAGGGTTGCTATGATCGAGTTACTCGGGGAGGCAAGTCTGGTTTACTCTTAGAGAATTCAACAACTTGAAGGAGATGGAATGGGCAAAGGGGAGACATATGAAGAAAATATCCAGGCCCTCGAGTCATATGAACAGCTCTTGCCTGGCTCGATGGAGCATCGCGAGTTATGGATATCAAATCCGTACAAGATCAATGATCAAGAGGAGAGTTTGATCCATTTCACCAGACAATCGAGTTCTAGAGGTGCTTTTGATCATGTGCTTCCTGATGTATTCTTTCCCATATGTCTTATGTTTGATGCATTATCGGAAGATCAAAATTATGAATCTTGCAGCCTAGAAATTAATTTCATCAAAATCATTGTGAATGTGAACTGTATCAGCTTCCTTTTTTGTAGTTGATATTGTTGACACATAGTTTACCATTTGGCTTTCAAAATGAACTTTGAAAATGATTTATGTTACCAAACATGATTTGCTTCCAGGGTTTTGAAAACAAAAGAAGATGAAAGCGAAAATGAGAAGATAAAGAATGTACGATTTTTTTTGTAATTATAATAAATTTATCATAAGGGAACTATGTTACAAAAATCTTAATAACAAATAATTCTTTTCCCAAAAAATAATATACTATGCAAAAATAATATAAAAATTACTTTTTATCCTTGTATTATGCGTATGTTAGAGAAATATACATAATAAAGAAACTAAATTTGAAATTTTTTGAACAAAAAAAAAAAGAAAGAAGAGAAAAAGTTCACTGTTATGAACAAATTTTATAGAATGAACTTTTCAAAAAAGCAAATTTTAACCACGGTATGCCTTGGGCATAACCCCTAAGGATTCCACTATCCCTACTCACTTAAACAGGCAGAGCAGAAGCCATTACAACCTCTCCTTATGAGGCGAGGTAAACCCCAACCCAATTATAAGGTTGAGCCCAACTTGTCTCATTTATGGGGCTAAGACTCCCCAGTTCAATTTTCGGACTGAACCCAATTGGTACAATAAAAATTATTTTTGTACAAAATAATGCTTCTAAATACAAGTAGAGATATACAACATTAAAGATCTAAAACATGCCCACTAATATGATATGAAATCATGCTCAGTAGAGTAAGAGTGCTTTCAAAATCATTTTGCAATCTTTGAATATAATGTGTACGAGAAGGACCTCAAAGATTTAAACTCTAAATCAAATATATCTTCGAAAATATTTTCAAAATAAAGAAGTAGGAGAACCTAGGGTCTTGGTTTCTCAAATGATCTTTGCAATATAAAGGTCTATCAATGAAAGCATGGATGCAAAAATGTGTTACTCCAACAACATATTTACCATGGAAATATGTGGAGAAATTCCCAAGCTTTACTTTCAAAAATGCTTTTCAAATATGCAAGCAAAATAGAGTAAAACACTAGAAAATAAATATCCAAATAAAAAATACTCTCTTGTAAAAATGATTTTCAAGAAATAATAAAGAGAGTTGGAGAGTCTAAAAATTTACTCCAAGGAAAATATTTTTGCAATGAAATCAGCTTGGGGGAACTTTGATTAAAAAGAAATTAAAAATATTTGAGAGAAAATTTTTCGCTAATCAAAATTACTAATAAAAGCAAATGAGGGGGTATTTATAATTTTTATAAAAAATATGACCGTTGGGACATGCTGGGTATTATTAGATTTTTTTAATTGAATTTTAACCCTAATTACCGTAGTTAATTTTTGGCAACCCGAGAGTTTCGGTCGCCCGACCCCGGTCCTTAGGGCCAGTCGCCCGAACAGACACAAAGAGTAAAGATAAATTTTTGAGTTCGGGTGCCCAAGGGTGAGTCCGATTGGCTGAGCCAAGGTGATTTTCCAATCGTTCAAGGTTTGGTCACCTAGTGAGTTGTTCGGTTTGTCAAACTTCACAATTCGGTAGCCAAGGGTGATTTTGAACTAAAAGTTCGGTCGTCCGGGGACAATGGGAAAAGTTAACTTTAAGGTTCGGTTGACCGTGGATGGTTAGTTCAAATATGGTTCGATTGCCCGAGCCTCAGTTAACTTGTTTACTTCTTACTAGTTCGGTCAACCGAGGCATTTATAACCTCCTAGGTTCGGTCGGCGAAGCTCTTTCAAAATAGATGTAGGTCCATATTTTGATTAAAAGTTTCCCTTTTTCATATAGGTATGACATTTTAGGTCAAGGGATTTTTCATAAAATATTTAGGGACCTGAGGTCAATATAAGGCCTAGGCTTTTAAATTAAACCCAAACAATTTAACGTCAGTCGACCGAAGTCTACCCTAAGGTCAAACTATGACCTTTCGTTCCCTACGTTCAGTCTACGATTTTATCTGAGCATTCAGTTCATATCATGCAGATGCATGCATTATTACAGACCAACATATAAAAATAAATACAATTACAAAATAAATATTATGTCTTCCTCTTTTCCTTTGCTCTTTGACATCCTGGAATACTCTAGATTTGAGCTTTAAGTCCTGTCTTGGCTTCCATCTACTATTGATCTTATACGTGACCTAAATTATACTTGTTCATGCATTAAAACACATACATAAGAGACACTTGTGTTTGTCGGCATCAAAATAGAGATCGGACTCAAAAAGCCCACAATACCAACACACAACACTACATAAACTTCCTTCTAAATAAACGAATATCTTTAAAATTCTTACGTACTATCATTTCAGTCTCCAAGTTTTAAGTGACTCTTAGTTGGTGGTAGAAAAGGTGAGAGTGACTTTGGACCCAAAGAGCCAAAGATGAAAAAGTATCTGACAAAAATATTGGAGTATACCAAGGCATTTTCAGAGTTTGGCATCAAACACGTGCCCCGAGTAGAGAACGCGAAAACTTATGCTTTTTCAAAGCTAGCCTTGGCCTCAAAGCCAAAATAGGAGAGCACAATCTACTTGGAGCAGGTAGGAAAACTGACTTATAAAGAAGTCACCATAGCAACAATGGAAAAAAGAGGAAGACTAGAGGACTACAATTATAAAATATCTCAAGGATGGATAGTTACCCGATGATGGGAAGGAGTCATTAAAGCTAAGAAAGAAGGTAGCCAGATATACATTAACAAGTAAAGAATTATATCGACGATCTCTTACACTACCAAACTTACGATGTATGGAAAAAATAAAAGTAGAACGCATATTAAGAGAAATTCATAAAGGGGTATGTGGTAACCACCTAACTAGAAGGGCCTTGGCTCACAAAGATTAAAGGCATGGATATTATTGGCCAACCATAAGGAGAGATGCGTTAGAATTGGTAAAGCAGTGTGACCGATATCAAAGGTGTGTCAACATAACTCACACACTAGCCAGTGTGTTATCCCTCTTGACCAAGTCATTTCCCTTTGCACAGTGGGCATACATATTGGGCTTTTTGCCCCAAGCAGTTGGGTAGCAGATATTCTTGATAGTTGCCATGGATTACTTCATGAAATGGGTAGAGATTGAAACACTATCCCGCATCACAAAACGAAATATCACCAAGTTTATTTGGACTTCAGCCATTTGTAGATATGGAGTGCCTTGGGCAATATTAAAAGACCATGGGAGACAATTCAATATCAACCGTTTCAAAGCTTTTTGTTTCGATTTAGGCATAAAACATCTTTTCACGTTTGTAGAGCATTTCTTGAGCAATGGGCAACTAGAGAATATGAACTGAACAATCCTACACAATTTGAAAATTCGCTTAGAATTGGCACAATGCTGGTGTGTGGAAGAATTCTTCTCGATAATATGAGCATACCATACGACCCAACAAATAGCCATCGGGGAGACTCCCTTTATGCTTGCCTTTGGAACAAAAGTGGCCACCCCAGCCGAGGTGGGAATCCCCTTGCGGTGAAGACAACACTTTGACAAAGAGGGGAACAATAAGGAAGTTAGGGTAGAGTTATATCTAGTCGAAGAGAAGTGAGAACAGTTCCAAATCAAGATGGTGGCATACCAACATAGGATGGGAAAAAACTACAATTTCCATGTAAAATCTTGAGTGTTCAAGCTGGGGGATTCGGTGTTTGCATACATTTAATCCCTTATATTATTTTGTTGTTTATTTGCTTTCACTTTTATTTTTTCTATATTATATGTGTGTAATATTTGTGCTAACGTGATTTTTATTATGTTTGGTTGTCTTTGTCTATTAATATCTATGTTATTACGCTTATTTTTCTAATATATTATTCCGTTTGTTATGTTTGCATTGCTTTTTATTTTATTATGTTCAAGTTTTAAATGCATTTATTTTTTGGAACTATTCAGTTAATTTTTTCTTATGTATTTATCATGTTTTGTATTTCGTATCATTTAATGCCTTGTTTTATTGTTTGTGTAATAATTTTTTTTTGTACTGTAGTTTTTATTATATTATATTTTTAAAATTTTTACTCTGTCAATATGCCTAATATATTTTTTCCATATTTTTCTGTTGTTATTTATTATATTGTTTTTTTTATTAATTGTGTTCTTATATGTGTTATTTTTTTCCTTAATTTTGTTATTCTATATTAGTGTATTAATTTTATATACGATTTTCGTGTTGCATTGTTTTTTTTATGTATATCTTCATCATTGTTTTTTTTATTTATAAAATAAATAATTCGTTTTTATGTTTCAATTTTTTCGTTTTGGCTAAATTCATGTAATGTTTTATCTTTGCTTTAATTTTGCGTGTTATTCATTGCTTGTTTTAAAAATGTTTAGAAAAGTACTACAAATATTTTTTTTAAAATCCAAGAATGTTAAAAAAAAAAATACTTTTGGATGATTTTCTTGATTTTTGTGTGGGTATGTCCATTTGATTAAAAAAATGGCAAGGAGGTATTTTACACCTCACTTGTATTAGCTCTAAGAGGGGTTTTTTTTTTTTTTTCTTTTAACAAGATCTCCTCTTTTGGAGGTCTTATTAGGTATTCCTAAATCACACCCTATTTTTGTTATACTCTATTAATGTGTACATTTATTCTTTTTTTTTTTAATGAGTAAATTAAAAGGTTGTTAAATTCAATTTTGGGATAATTCTTAATTAATTAGGTATCGTTGTTGGTAGGTGGTGCGAATACGTTCCCCTAACATAACAAAACTCTCCATCCCAACCCTGGTATACACGGATCGATTACTTTTAAAGTAGTAATTAGGCGTTCTAACCGCACCACGGAAAAATAGGTTAGTCACGACTTCAAATTCCATTTCTTTCTAAATCACACATTATTTTTATTCCCTTGCCACCTAGGCCACCTCACACCTGGGACATCGCAACAAACTTTAAAATAGATTCCCATATTTTTCAAACTCTTTGTAGAATTATTCTGAAAATTTCTAATATTTTTTCAAAATTTGTTAGGATTTTTTCAAGTTTTTTCCTCATTTTTTTTTTTGGTATTTTATTTTTTCATTTTTTAATTCTAAGTCAAAGTAACACAAAATATTTTTCCTTACTTCAAAAATATTTTTTTTCAAATTGTTCCATATTTTTCTTGATTTTTTTTTTAAAGATTTTTCGGCTATTTTTCTCTAATTTTTAAAATTTAAAACTAAATAAAAATTTAAATATTATATATATATATATATATATATATATATAAATTGTTCAGACTGAAACTGGGTCGAACCTAATGGGTGTCACATGTCAACCTACCGTGATGACTTGTGGCATCTCTTTTTTTTAAAAAATTGAAAATAGGATTACGTCACCGTTTCAATGCCCACTTATTCCTCTTTTTTTTTTTTTTTTTTTTGAAAATGTTGAAGTCACTTTGACAAATGTCATCATCCGGTTGATTGAAACCTTTAAACAAGAATTGCTGATGTCGCATAATTTTGACCTTTTAGGGAAAACACAGATCGAACGGTCCAGATTTCTCTATGTCTCTCAAGTGAGACTTGCCTCAGATTGAGTCACATGTCACCACTCGGGTAGTTGTCACAAAAGGTAATTACCAATATATTTTACAATTTTCTCTAAATTTAGTCTGAGAAAAATGTTTGAACTATATAAAAATGTTGTCAAAATTATGAGAGTTGTAACTAAAATTATGTAAAATTTTGTGATTTAACACATAAAATTGAAAATTTATATTAATATAGTGTTATAATTTAGGAATTTCACTAAGAGCTATTATTAGAATCATACGCTATGCATTACATGTGGTCCGTGCTAGTAATATATTTTTTTAAGAGGCTCTACCAATAATATATTAAATTAAGACCATTTTCATAATTTACCTTAACACGATAAAATAAAAAATATAAATTTTCCATTTTATTAAGGTTGAATTTTAAGTTTTTTAGACAAATTTAATGTTTACCAACTTACATAGCATAAGGTTCTTTTTGTACATAAAAAAAGTTAAATTTTAAAAGATTTCTTAATAGTTATTTCAAAAACTCAGAGGTGGAGCGTCATATTCAAAATCATAATAAGAAGGTTTATCTAGATTATACTCCCCAAAAAAATCAAAATATAAAATAATTTTTCCCAATACAAAATATAACAAAATTATATATTGTTTTATATTATAAATACACATTGTTCAATTTAATTATATATTTAAAATTAATTATATTATGAATTCATACTAACATTTCATTTATTTTATTTTATTTTATTTTATTTGAATATTTAATATAAATAATAATATAATAAATCAATAACCTAAAAAATTATATATTTATTTTTAGTATATAATAAGATTATATTAATTTTACGCATATAATAATAATAGTAACAATTTAACTTTCGGAAGTTTCAACCACTTGTTTGTCTCTTCCCCTCTAATCAAATTATCTTTTCAAAATAAAAAATAATAATAATAATAATAATAATAATAATAGTAACAATGATTATGACAAGAATGAGATGAAGATTTTAAATTATATATATATAATTCATAAATATATGAATATGTACACATCCAATTGTATTCATAATTCTTTTTATAATTTTTCTAGGAGATTGGAATACTAATAAAAAAAATGGGTTAAAAACGGAATTCATTTCCTCCATGGCGTGAGAATTAAAATGAAATTTGGACAAACCAAGCATTGTGTATTAGAATTGAACAACCCAATTCTGACTCCTAGAATCACTTCAGGATTAATTCCCAAACCCCACTTAAGAGTTAATGCATTTCATCATTAATTTAAATTAGTTGATGACGAATGAGTCATGATCACATCAACAAAACATTTATCACAAATCACTTGACTGTTATTTCTAAACACGTGCCATGTAAATATGTATCAACAATCCTTCATAACTCTATTAAAGAAAGAATCCTTAGTCAATTAAGTTAATATTAAGGGAAAAATATTTCATGGCATATATTTTATGAGAAGTGACATTTTTTTTACGAAACTCAATTTTATTTTTTATTATCCATTTCTTTATATAAATATACCATAAAAATAGTACGATATGCAAATAAACAAAAGTGTGATTTTAAAAAAAGTAAAGTGTGGTATTTCTAAAATTGTATTTCGTAGAAATCATTAGCAAAATAATTCTTTATATAGTGGGATCCATGAATAATTTCGTTCCATTTAAATGCCTAAAATCAAGCAAAAAATATATCATCCCTAATGATTGAGAGGAGGCTTAGTTTGCAACCCCAAAAATGAAGGAAAACAGAACCCTATATTTATTTTTATTTTTTTTCTAAAGCATTATATAAGACTTCAACTTTTATATCCCTTGTTGTATGCTTAGGCTAAAATTTGTTTATTCCATTTTCCAACATTATTCATTACTAATCTTCCCTATAGTGATAGGCTTGAGAAATCTGGCGTGTGATCTAATGTTAGTTTTAAAATAATTTTAAGTTCAAAATTATCAAAAATTAATACTCTTAAAACTAAAGAGTCACTCTTATTCAGCAAATTAACTAAGCAAAATATAGTTTCTATTTCATATCAAATGGATAATTGAATCTTTTAATTAAAATAACTTCCCTTGAGTTTGGGTTCAATATGATCTTAAAATTATGATGTTATGAATGACACAATTTCTGCAACATTGTCCTCTTGAATTGACAAAAATCCTTTTTTCCCAACATCTCTTTCACATTGTCAAAAGCCGTTTTTGACAACTCTAACGTGTAGACATTGTCAAAATAATTATTTTTAGTAATGTGAACTCAACATTGTTGTTCCCTAGTTTCACCATTGCCAAGAATATTATGGATTCGCATCCCAATGCTTGCCAAAAAGCTAAGTCAATCAAAACATTTTTCACATTGCCGAAACATATGGCAACACAGAGCATAGGCACATCAACATCGATGTTGTCCCAGCCAATTCACAGTATCATTTCAAATATCGGCAACGTGGCGCCAGCATGTCCAAAGCCCTGTTTTCTAGTACCTTCTCTAGTATATAAAGGAACCTAAGCAACCTAAAGAAACTCACATCCTAATTACAACAACAAGCTATCTAGTTGGCTGACTAAGCGATAGTAAAAAACATGAAGTCAACCCTCATCTCAACTCTCCTCTTCTTCTTAGTATTTTTTAGTACTCTCCAACAACGCGAGACTGTTGCTCAACCCACCCCCGACAACATCGCGGAAGACGTCTTCACCAAAGTGTGTGATTTTCTTGGGAGCGACAAGGAATCATGTGAGGACCTCTTCGGTTCAATTGAAAAAGGCAATCCTACCGACATTGTTCAAGCTTTATTAAGTCATGCTAAAACTGTTGCTGAGAATCTAAGAAGTGAGATTAACGATACACTTCAACATGTTTTTGACCCTAAATTGGGCAATCACCTCACCCATTGCCTAGTGGATCTCGCTGATGTGATCTTTAAAGTTGGTGAGGTAGCAAAGGCGGTGTTAACAAAGAATATCTTTGCTGCTATTGAGCCAACAATTGAGATAGTGAAAAATATCGTTCATTGTTCTAAAGAGTTAAAGGAGGCCACGACAGCTACTAATCAAACTTCATCTCTCACGCAACAACTGCTATTAGAAAAGCTATCAGTGCCTCCACTTGGACATAAGATTAAAGAGTTTGACGCCCTATGCCAGGCTATTTTACTTCTCGTCAAACGTTTGAATTAAAATATTGAAGTCCATTTGATATAGATATGAAACTAAAATAAGTCAGCATTAGTAGAGTCATGAATGTAATAAAGTCTCTTAAGAGACATCCCTAAGGTTAAAATATTGCAAGGTTTAGGTTCAAAATCTAAAGAATAAAATAATGTAATAGATGATGATCTGCTATTGGGCTTCCAACTAATGTTATAAATGATTTCTTAAAGAATGTAAGAGATATATAAATAAGTAATGCTTATTATGCAGTCTAATATTTTAAAGTTTCTTCTAAAATTGTTTCATTTAATTTTATGTAATTTGTTGCTTCTTCTTCGTTTCCTTTTGTATACCTTTTATATTTTCTTTCTTATTATCCACTCTAAGTGTACTGGAATCAAAACCAAAATGATAAATTTACCTATTACGTTTGGTTTGACTATGAAACACACTTCAATTTGAATTACAATGTTTGGTATGAGCAAATATGAGAATTGGAATCAATTTGATTTGTCAATTATGCTACCACTATATATAAGAACTTATGTAATTTAATATAAAATAATATCATAAATTAATAATATTTATATAATAGTTAATTAGTATTAATATTAATATGATTAAAATTGTTTGAATTGTTATATTTCGCATATTTTTTTTTGGGTATCATTATATTTTTCTATAAATTTATTATTATTTCATTTTATCTTATATTCAATCATCATTACGTAAATCATCAAATACATAAGTAGTAATATAAGCTATTTTATTATAATAGTAAATTTTTTATTTAATTTAAGATAATAACATAATAAAAAATAACTTTTTCATAATATAGCATTATATTTTGCTATACAACAGAATTATATATTGTTTTATATTATAAATACATATTGTTCAATTTTATTATATATTTAAAATTAATTATATTATAAATTAATACCAATATTTTATTTTTATTTTAGTTTAATATTTAATATAAAATAATAATATAATAAATTAATAACCTAAAAAAATTATATCACTATTTTTATTATATAATAAGATTATATTATTTTTAATACATATAATAATAATAATAATAATAATAATAATAATAATAATAATAATAATAATAATAACAATAATTTCAATTTCAAAAGTTTCAAGCCGCTTGCTTGTCTTTTCCCCTCTAATGAAGTTACCTTGTAAAATAATAATAATAATAATAATAATAATAATAATAATAATAATAATAATAATAATAATAGTAACAATATTATATTATTTATAGTAATGATATGATCATTATTAAATTTTGTTATTATATATTTATATATAAATATTTTTAATATTGGTATCAATATTTATATCAGTCTTTCTATACTACATATTATAACTACATATTATATTGTATAACTTTAAATGATATACAAAACTTATTATTATATGTATGGAAATACTTGTATATGCATACATATAGGTATACAATATTTCTATAATTTAAATGGTACAATTGTTAGAGAGCTAATAATATGTTTATAATTTTTTTTTTTTTGCTAGGAATCAAAATTTGATTCCAAACTAGGAGATTGGAATATTAATAAATTTAAAAAAAAAAATAGCAAATGAAGGAATCCAATTCCTCCATGAGAGTCAAAATGAAATTTTAACAAACCATGCACTAGGGATTAGTATTGAACAATTCAATTCTAACCCTACAATCATTTCCTGATTTATTACCAAACACCACTTAGAGTTAATATGTTTCATCATTAACTTAATTTAGTTGATGAGAGTCATAATTACATTAACATAATATTTTTCACAAATCACATGACTGTTATTTATAAACACATGTCATGTAAATGTGTGTCAGCACGACAATCCGTTTTACCTCTATTAATTTTACCCATTTCCATATAAATAGTACAATATGTAAATCTTTAGTCAATTAAATTAATATTAAGGGGGAAAATGTGAAAGATGGAATAATTTTACTCAAAAAATATTTCATTATATAAATTTTATGAGAAGTGATATTTTTTACAAATCAAATATCACATTTTTATTTATCGATTGCTTATATAATTATACCATGTAAATAGTACAACATGCAAAAATCAGAATGTAAACATAAGTTTTTAAAAGATAAGTGTAGTATTTTTAAAATTTTACTTTTTTGGAATCATTAATAAAATAATTATCAATGATCGAGCTGGCTTAGTTTGTAGTTTTTAAGCTCAAAAATGAAGGAAAAGTGAACCCTATGTTTATTCATTATTTTTTCTAAAGCATTAAATTCCTTGTTGCGTGCTTATGCTAAATTATTTTTTTTGCATTTTTCATCATTATTCATTATTAATCTTCCCTACAGCGACGGGCTTGCGAAATCAAGTAATAGCAAGTGATGTAATGTTACCATTATTAATGCTCTAGTATATAAAATTTAGTTAGTTGCATACAAAAAATTTAATTAGTGGGAAGAGTTTTAAAATATTTTTAAGTTCAAAATTATCAAAAATCAATAGTTTTCAAAACTAAAGAGTCACTCTTATTCAAAAAATTAACTAAGCGAATTATAGTTTTTAAACGATATCAATTGTTATAATGTTGTGGATAATTGAATCATTTTAATTAAAATAACTTCTCTTGAATTTGTGTTCAATATGAACTTAAAATTATTGAACCAAATATTTTAAGTAAGTTATTTCTGGAAAAAAAATTGAAATAGTAAAAAAATAAAATTAAAAAAAATTACATTATGATGATGTGAATTAGACAATTTCTGTAACGTCGTCCCGCTGAATTGACAAAGAAACTTTTTTTTTCCCAACATCTTTTTAGACATTGTCAAAAATTCTTCTTAGTGAACTCGATGTTATTGTTTCACGGTGTAACGACTCGAATTTCATATCATTTTTTTTATAAACAATAATTAATAAGTCAATCATCTGCCACATCACAAACTCTGATACATTATCAACATAACTCGACCCGAAATAGGGTACCGGGTAATCAGATTATCTCATACAAACATACCTAAAAGCGAAAGTCAAAATTTACATACCATCTAGAATACAGATACCAGAGAACTATCCATCCATATATAAACATATATATACATACACATCTCCAAAATCAACAATATACCCTAGGGTATTACACAAACACATCCCCAACACAAAACACTTACCCTGACTATCAGGGTACCGACTCCCCTCTATTTCGGAGCTCTATCTCCTGGTCCATTACGGTTCCTTGAAATATTTAAATATTTGGGTGAGACACCTCTCAGTAACACGGAATAAATTATTTACAGTGCGTAGCACATGAGTTTAGTTGTATTATAATACACTCATTTTAATGATTATATCTTTTTGAGAAAATATATAGATATGTACTCAGAATCATATAGTTATAAAACATAATTTTATAAGCTTTGATACAATTTCTCAAACTCATACATATACAACCAATATTTATCAGTGAAAGTACTCGAGGATAGGGGAGATTACACACCTATACAGGTAACGCCCCTTTGCTTTGATATAATTTGTAACCTTACCCGATTAATTCGGGTGCGGCTACAACTGTTACTTATCAGGGCACTCACCTCACTCAGTAAGCCCTTGGGCGGAGAGTTTTACTTCAACCTGATTAGTTTTGTCATTAAATTTACACTCTTTCATTTCTCATTTTCATTTTACAATCTAGCTTATAAGTGTCCACCGGTAACAAATACACATTCTGTTTGTAACTCATGGCTGCCCTGAGGATATTCACATCGCCATGCTTCCCCCCATGATCGGTTTGTGCGGCCCAAAGGCTGGACCTAGCCGCGATTGGTCTACCCAGTTAGATCAAATTAAGGAATCTGTCTGTCCATAGTACAATTGGCCTGCCCACTCCTGGTTAGACGCCAGGTGGCAACACTGCCCTTCTCACTGGCTCAATCAACTGTCACACCACACTCTCCACGAGTCCATGAGGTTGCACTATCAACTCACTAGCAACAGTACCGCGCTCTCTATCCAACAATTGTCCATCAGGGTTCTCACTTCGCATTTCAGTATTCACATTTCAATATTCACATTTCAGTATTCTCATTTCAATATTCACATTTTAGTATTCTCATTTCAATTTGTTGGTTCATCTCATCACATCAGTAATATTCTCATCATTTTCTATTTCATTCTCATCATATCAGTACACATTCCATCTCATGATAGTATATATCACATTTCACGTATTTCAAAATTTCTCAATAAAACATTGTCGACACCCCAATTTTAACCAGGCCTTTCCGAGGAGACCTCATGTCAAAACTTTTCCACACTGGCTGTGGACCCCACACATTCTTGTAGGTCCCACAATGCTTGTGGACCCCACACATTCTTGTAGGTCCCACGCTGGTTGTGGACCCCACACATTCTTGTAGGTCCCACACTGCTTGTGGACCCCACACATTCTTGTAGGTCCCACACTGCTTGTGGACTCCACACATTCTTGTAGGTCCCACACTGCTTGTGGGCCCCACATGTTTGGTGGGCCCCACCTCTCTTGGTACGCTAGCTCGGATTCCTACATCCGATGCACGTTACCCTCTGGTACGCTAGCTCGGATTCTTACATCCGATGCACGTTACCCCCTCTGGTACGCTAGCTCGGATTCCTACATCCGGTGCACGTTACCCCCTCTGGTATGCTAGCTCAGATTCCTACATCCGATGCACGTTACCTCTTTTGGCATGCTTGCGCCTGCTAGCTCGGGTTCCTATAACCCTCAAATGGCTCGTAGACCCCACGTAGCTTGTGGGCCCCACATATCTTCATTGGGCCCCACATGTTTGGTGGGCCCCACCTCTCTTGGTACGCTAGCTCGGATTCCTACATCCGATGCACGTTACCCTCTGGTACGCTAGCTCAGATTCTTACATCCGATGCACGTTATCCCCTCTGGTACGCTAGTTCGGATTCTTACATCCGATGCACGTTACCCCCTCTGATACGCTAGCTCGGATTCTTACATCCGATGCACGTTACCTCTTTTGGCATGCTTGCGCCTGCTAGCTCGGGTTCCTATAACCCTCAAATGGCTCGTGGACCCCACGTGGCTTGTGGGCCCCACATATCTTCATTGGGCCCCACATGTTTGGTGGGCCCCACCTCTCTTGGTACGCTAGCTCGGATTCCTACATCCGATACACGTTACCCCCTTTGGTACGCTAGCTCGGATCCACATATCCGATGCCTTGCTAGCTCGGGTTCCTGTAACCGTCAAACGGCTTGTGGACCCCACATGGTGCGTGGACCCCACACATTTCCGATGGGCTCCGTATAGCTTCTAGAACCTTATTATTATTATTATTATTATTATTATTATTATTATTATTATTATTATTATTATTATTTATTTTAATTTGTCAAATGCAAGCATACTTTGTCCTCCCATCATCATTCACCACATGTCATGTTTTTTTTCCGTTATCATTCTTCCCATACTATATTCCCTTCATAATTCTTCATCCCATACTTTGTTCCCTCCATCATCACTCACCATATGTCATGTTTCTTCCCTTTATCATTCTTCCCATACTATATTCCCTTCATAATTCTTCATCCCATACTTTGTTCCCTCCATCATCACTCACCACATTTCATGTTTCTTCCTTTTATCATTCTTCCCATGCTAATTTCCCTTCATCATTCTTCCCCCCATACTTGGTTCCCCCCATCATGACTCCCTTATGTCTTCTTTCCTATGCTTGCCCCAAGCTAAGCCTATAAATAGCCCTCTCATTCCAAGCACAAGGGGAAGAGAGCTCCTAGTGGTGGTAAGGAGAAGATTTCAAATATTAAAGTTTTCTATTATAAGTTTGTGAAGTTAGTTTTTTTTTTAGTGAAGACCAAGAGGTCGACTAATCCCGTTTCCTATCGGAGCTGAGTCACACCATTTGAAGAAGGCACCCCTTAGTGTCTCGAATCAGAGCTCAAGAACAACTCTCGGGAAGACGTTGTAGAGCGGTCCTAGTAGATTCACCAACAGGAAAAGAAGACTGGAGCAGAGGAAAGCGAAAGAAGATCAAGCGATCGATTGATCCCATTTCCTGCCGGTACCGGGTCACTCCATTCGAAGAAGATACTCCTTAGTGCCTCGAGTCGAAGCTCAAGAACAACCCTCGGGAAGGCGCTGTAGACTAACACTTGCGGATTCACAGACAGGAGAAGAAGACAGAAGGAGAAAAGACGATAGGTAAAACCAATGAACTTTCTCCTCTTATGTTATATTTCCGTCCCCCTTTCCCTAATCAGCCTCTGTTGGTTTATTTGACTTTATTTCACTTTTCTTTACTTTAAATAGCTTCCTTTTAACCCATAAAAAAAAAAAAAAAAAAAAAAATTTCATAAAAGACACAAAAATTCAGAAAAATTTTCAAAGAAAATTCAAAACTTTTTAAAGCTTTGAAACTTATTTATCTTTGAAAATTTTTGAAGAAAATCCAAGAAAGTTTCCAACATGTTTGGCAAAGGTTAGATTTGTTTGCCTACATTCAAGATTTTCAAAAATACATTCTAAAGGCATATCTTTAAAACCATAACTTTCGTGATTGTTGTCTAAAATTCTGTTGTATTCGGAAGGACATTGGAAAATCCCGGAAAATCATTGGTCTCGACCAAGACCTTAAACTGGTTTTTCCCCCCAAACTGGTCAACGTTTGACCAGCTCACCATTCCCAAACTGGTTCACCCCAGTTTTCTCCATTTCGCTTGTATATTATTGTTGTATCCATAAAATTCACAAAAATCATGAAATTTTCAAAAATTCCAAAAGTATTTTCACATTTTGGTTTCAATTGATTTCATTTGTGTTATTTTGAAAGTTTGGGAAAAATCACAAAAATCATTTTCACACTTAGGAAAAATCACAAAAATATCTTTTTAGGCACAAGAAAAATTCATTCCAATCCCGAACCAATCTCAAAAACCTCCTGAAATAGTATTTTTGATACTTAAAAAAAAAAAAACCTATAGATTTCAAAATCCCCGGGAGCGTATTTTGTATCCTATTTTCGATTTTCCTTCCCGATGATTGCAAACGAGAACATTGACTCTTCGGAGTACTAGATTGCCCCGGTTCTGAGGGAATACCTATATAGTATTTTCATTTTGTTTTTGACTTTTGAAAGGGAGTGATCTTTAAAGGCTTATTACATTTATTTCGGGAAAACTCTTTATTAATCTGGTACCATTCGTAAGAACGGGTGTATAGGGGGTGCTAATACCTTCCCCTTGCGTAACCATACTCCCGAGCCTAACTTTGGTGACGCAGACCGATTCTACCCATAATGGGTTAGCAATCAAGTGTTCTAACCACACTTCAAAAGGTTAGTGGCGACTCCACCACACATCGTTTTTCACGAAAATTCACATTTTCAAAATACACATTCATTTTTCTCAATTAGCAAGCCGAACCCATTTTTAAACCAGAGATTGGTTCTCTAGGCCGGGTCCGGGACGTTGCGACAAACATATCGATATTTCTTATTTCCTAATTTATCATAGAAAACATTTCTATACAAATATATCATATTCCATCACTTGATAGTAAAATACACATTGGTATATCACAATTCGTCGTTCTCAATGAAACAATTTTGTATTCCACTTTCCATCATTTCCCATATATCAAATCTCATATCATCACAATTCAATATATAAAATATAATTGGGTTTCCCCTTATCTTCATTTCTGCATAAAACATTTCAATATATGATAACCACATAAACCTGTTTCAAATACATTTCCAATATAAATCATATGCCACACAATTTTATTTGATATCCATATCATAATAATCACTGGCAAAATATCATATTCTCATTTTCACATATTTACTCAACCAGTAATTTCCAAAAAAAAAAAAAGAATGACTGTAATAATTTATTCCTCTTACTTGGCTTACTAAGAGGCCTACTAACAACCCTAAATCCACGCCCCACAGCGTTCGAAGCTTAGAACCCTGAAATTTGCATTTCCCCAACTCAATCAATTAAATCCTAGAACTATTTATCATTCACTGTTGTCCTAGGCCTTAAACACTCTAAATTAACTTTAAACCCTAAAATACCTTACATACCTTGGTTTTGGGGTGGTGCCCTGGAACCCCAAATCAATGATCCACTCCAATTTATTTGTAGAAAATCTTCCCACGAACCTTGTGGTAGTTTCTGATCATCGAATCGGGCTAAAATCGGGCCAAAATGAAAAGAGAAGGGGCGAGGAGCCAAAAGTTAGAGAGAGAGAGAGAGAGAGAGAGAGAGAGAGAGAGAGCAAATTCTACGCTGAAAATCTGATTTTTTGCTATATATTGACTGCTAGCTACATGTCATCGTCGATGAGACACGTGTACTCGTCGACGAGCCAAACAAGGGAGTTCATCGACGAAGACAATGGGTTCGTCGACGAACCCTGAATAGTCTGAAATTCCTGCTCTCCGTATCTCCTCGTCGATGAGTGCCCTCCCTGCTTATGCTCCTTTTAAATTTCCATTTTCATTCTTTTCTTTCTCTCTTCCCTTTTCCCTTTATTATTTCATTAATTAAATTTTCTTGGTCTCTGCATTCTCCCCTCCTTATCGAAATTTGCTATTCATCACCTTTTCGATCATCCTTAAAGAAAACACCTCAATTTTATTAATTACCTTCACTTATGGCGGAGGAATATCGGGGTTATATTTACGGTCCTAGGAGATTACAATCATTCAAAAGAAAATTCTCCCAAAACCATTCATAAACTAAAACCAAAAACACTATCTATCCTACACTACACTATACAAATCAAAATACATACCTTATTATTTACTTTTACTTACTAGCTCAGTTCTAAGCTCCACTAAATAGAAGTGGATATCTCTGGCACATCTGTTCCTCTAATTCCCATGAAACTTCCTCAACTGCATGATTGCACTATAGAATTTTTACCAGTGGAATCTTCTTTATGCATAGTTCCTATTCTTTCCGATCCAAAATTTGCACTGTCACTTCTTCATATGTCAGAGTATCTCCAAGCTCCAGTGCCTCATAATTGATCACATAGGAGGGATCTTGAACGTATTTCCTCAACATGGAAACGTGAAATACGTCGTGAATTATGGACAGCACCGATGGTAATGTCAACCTGTAGGCCACTGAACCCACTCTCTCAAGAACCTCGAATGGTCTAATGACTCTAGGGCTAAGTTTATCCTTCTTACCAAATCTCATAATCCCTTTCATCGGTGCAATATTCAAAAATACATGATCCCCTGCGTCAAACTCTAACTCTCGTCAGTGAGTGTCTATTTAATTTTTCTGCCAACGGTGTGCTGTTCTAGTCTTGTCTCTGATAAGTTTGACTTTATCATAAATTTTTTGTATAAGCTTTGACCCCAAAATTTGTCTTTCCCCAATCTCCTTCTAGTACAATAGGGATTGGCACCTCCTGCCATGTAATGCCTCATATGGTGCCATCTCAATGCTAGCCTGATAGCTATTATTTTAAGAAAACTCGACCAGTGGTATGAACTATATCCAACTACCCCCAAAGTCTATCACACATGCTCGTAGTATATCCTCCAGTATCTGTATCATTCTCTCCATTTGCCCATCTATCTGAGGATGAAATACTATGCTGAACGACAACTGAGGTCCCATGGCTCCTTGCAAATTTTTCTAGAAATGAGATGTGAACCATGGTTCTCGGTCCGATACTATGTACATTGGTACGCTATGCAGTTTAACTATCTCCTGAATGTACAACTCTTCCAATCTACTCATGGAGTAGTTAACCCTAATAGGCAGGAAGTGTGCTATCTTTGTTAGTCGATCTACGACTACCCAAATGGCATCCTGTACATGTAGTGCCAACGGTAACCCTATGACAAAATCCATCGTAATGTGCTCCCATTTCCATTCGAGAATATGAAGTAGTTGCAATGATCCCGCCAGTCTCTGATGCTTAGCTTTTACCTGTTGGCACGTCAAAAATTTATTCACAAACTCAGCGATTTCTTTTTTCATATTGTTGCATCAAAAAGATTCCCAAAGATCCCTATACATTTTAGTGCTACTAGGGTGTACAGTGTACAGGGATTGGTGCGCTTCTTTAAGAATAACTTTCTTAATTTCAGCATCAGTTGGCAGACAAAGTCTGGTACGGAGTCTCAAAGCCCCATAATATGAGATACTGAATTCTATCTCTTGATCATCCTGTACTTTATCCATAATTTTCATTAATTCCACATCTTTCAACTGAGCAACTTTGATTCTTTCCTGTAGGGTCGATTGCAGTACCAGATTGACAATAAATGTCTAGTGATCACCCTCTATGAGCTCCACCTCAAGTATTTCTAAATCCATCTGAATCTGATGTTGAATCATCATTACTAACACTTCTGCTCCTACTGATTTCCGACTCAGAGCATCAACTACTACATTAGCCTTTCTCCGGTGGTAACTAATGGTGCAATCGTAATCATTTATCAGCTCCAGCCATCTCCTCTGCCTTATGTTTAATATTTTTGTGTGAATAAATATTTCAAACTTTTGCGATCAGTGAAAATCTCACACCTACCCCCATATACATAGTGTCTCCAAATTTTCAACAAGTAGACCACCGTGGCTAATTCCAGATCATGGGTAGGATAATTTTTCTTATATTCTTTCAACTATCGAGAGACATGCGCTCAACTCTTCCCTGCTACATCAGAACACATCTGAGCCCTTTATGTGATGCATCACTGTAAATTACGAAACCCTCTTCTCCTGTAGGAATCGTCAAAATCGGTGCAGTTATGAGTCACTGCTTCAACTCCTGAAAACGTATTATTATTATTATTATTATTATTATTATTATTATTATTATTATTATTATTATTATTATTATTATTATTATTATTATTATTATTATTATATATGGAACTACTTGTATATGCATACATATAGGTATACAATATTTCTATAATACATATAAATATGTACACATCCAATGCATATGTACGCATGTAGATACTAGCATTGTTAGAGAGCTAATAATATATTTATAATTTTTAAAAAAAATTTTGCTAGGAATCAAAATTTGATTCCAAACTAGGAGATTGGAATATTTATAAATTAAAAAAAAAAAAAAAAAGGCAAATGAAGGAATCCAATTCCTCCATGAGAATCAAAATGAAATTTTAACAAACCAAGCACTATGAATTAGAATTGAACAATTCAATTCTAACCCTAGAATTATATTGGCCTAATAAATTTTACAATTCTTATTTTGATGATAACAAATCAATGATATGTTTCATATGGTTCAAGTGAAAGTTTTTCACGAGAAAGGCAAAACTTAAAGGAAGTGACAAAGCTGAAAAGCATAAGGAAGCCTATGGATTACAAAGAGATCATAAAGAACATGAGGATTAAAGATATACTAGTGAAAGCTCAAAGAAAAGATTGAAAGCACAAAGATGATGGAAGAACAAGATTGAAGATCAAAGAATTATATTTTTTTTAAGGATGTTCTAAACGTAAGTACTTCAAGTTAATTTCAGATATAAATTGGTTTGAAGCTCTCAGAAATTCAGAAATATATATTTTTGATATTCTAAAAATATTTTTATAAATCAATGAAAAGAAAGGGTTTTTGAAAAAGAAAATATTTTGAAAAAATGAAGGGCCAGGCGACTACCATGATATGGCAGGCGACTCCCACATTAAGAAGAAGTTTTTTAAAAAGTCAGTAGCAAGACAGGCGACTGCCTAAACCTGTTAGGCGCCTGCGTGAACAAGATAAGCAACTGCCTTGGTTCTGGTAGGCAACTGTCAATATTCTGTGCTGAGAGTTTGTTCCGTGATAGGCGACTGCCAAGTCATGGCAGGCGACTACCACTCGAACGTTAGCTTAAAAACTCTTAACGGGAAGATATTTTTAAACAAGGTTTTTGGACATAATTATTTTAAAATACTTGGAAATTATTTTAAGGAAACTTTGGGGGTAAGGAATTGCTTCTAAACATCTATAAATAGCCCCAATCTTCAAAGACATCTATAAATAGCCCCAATCTTCAAAGGTTTTAAACACCAAACAATCTTCAAGCATTCAAAGTTCTCAAAGGCTCTTAAACTCTCTTGTGTTCAAACTACTAATTTATACTTCGAAGCAAAGCTTTCAAAATCAAAATATTTCATCTTTTGAAAGTTATTTGGTGATTCATACTAAGTATTGAGCTTCAAATTCTTTTATATTTGAATTACTTTGAAGTAGTATTTTGCTGATTGCTGTACTAACCTACTTTGCTATGAGAGTGTTTTCTTGTACACAAAATCTCTTTATCTTTGTTCTTATTCATAGACGATTCAAGGTTGTAGAATCGTTGGACCAAATGAGAGAATATCGTTTGGAGAGGCGGGCTCTAGCCTAAAGGCAAGACTGTTTGGTAATCGGTATTGTTCCACCTGTCAACAGAACTAAACTAGTGAATCCTTTGGTGATTTGCCAAAGGCGAGGACGTAGGTTGGGTATAAGTCGAACCTCGTAAAATCTTCTCTCTCTCTCTCTCTCTCTCTCTCTCTCTCTTCCTTACTCTTTACTTTTTTAGCAAAGACTTATAATCTGTGTGTATGCTTTTAATTAATTAATTCTGAGTGCTTAGTTGTTAAATAGACTAGAGGATAATTTGTTTTTGGTTTGATCAGCATTGATTGCGGAAACCGAAAGGGACTACGTTGGTTGATCAACTGAAACCTATTAATCTTAAATTTTGTTTAAAAGCTAAACATAAGGAAGACTTGTGAGTTTTGAATAAATACAAGGCTGATACAAATTCAACAACTTATTACAAGGTGATTGAGTTTTGATTGATTGTGGATTGAATTGTTTTTATATTCAATTGTTGTGATTGACTGATAATTAAGAATCAAAATTAAAATAATTTTAAAACTACCAATTCACCCCCTCCCCCCTCTTGGGAAGCTGTCCTAATTTCAATTCGTATCAGAGCCTAGTTATAGCAAATTCTTAACAAACAGCTATAAAAAGATCTAAATGGCTAACGTAGGAGTAGCTCCTTTTGGAAAGGGTCAATCCTCAACTTGTCCACCAATCTTTTGTGGACACAACTACACCTTTTGGAAAAAAAAAAAATGCAAATCTACCTCCAACACATGGATTGAAAAGCTTTGGAAGTAGTTGTAGATGGAGACCTTGTTCCCACCAAAATAATAGATGGAAAACATATTCCAAAATAGAAAAAGGGTATGATTGATTCAGATTATAAGATGCTTCAAATAAACTCAAGTGCTATAAATGTTTTATATTATGCCTTAGATGCTAATGAATTCAATAGGGTAATGGCCTGTAAAACAGCAAAAGAAATATGGGACAAACTAGAAGTCACATATAAGGAACCATTGATGTAAGGGATAATAGAATAGACATGTTAACTAGCGAATATGAAGCATTCAAAATGAATTCAGATGAATCCATATCAAGTATGTATACAAGATTCACCCATATAATTAACTCCTTAAGTGCCTTAGGTAAAACATATACCACCTATAAAATGATTACGAAAATTTTGAGAGGTCTTCCCTCAATATGGGAACCTAAGGCTACAGCAATTACTGAAGGAAGGAACCTTAAGACTACCTCCTTAGATGAACTCATAGGATCACTTCTTACTTGTGAAATGGCTCTAAAAGAAAGAAATCTTGAACCATAGCATAAGAAATCTATTGCATTAAAAGCTTCAAGCCACAACTTAAGCGAAGAAGAAAGTGAATCAAGTGATTTGGATCAAGATGAATTAGCATTCATCACTAAGAGGCTAGGAAAGTTTTATAGAAGGAATAAAAGATTTCCTAAGAAGTTCAAAAAAGAAAAACTAAAAAGGTAGAATCAAGTAGAAAAGAAAATAAAAGTAAAAATGAAGCTCCTATATGCTATCATTGTAAGAAATCAAGACATATCAAACCAGACTGCCCTTTGTTCGAGAAAGACAAGAAGAAAAAGAAGGAAGCTATGAAGGCTACTTGGGATGACTCAAGCTCCAGCGAAACTGAAAATGAATCAAGTGGACAAGAGATGACAAACGTATGCTTCATGGCGAATGATGAAGAGGTAAACTCCTACTACTCTTCAACTGAATCTAGCAATGAATCTTATGATGAGTCTTGTGATAGTATGCCTTCATACAAAGAATTACAAGCTGAATTATTTTCTTTACATAAAAAATTCATAAAAAATTCCAAAAGAAATATATCCTTAAAAGATCAAAATAAAGAAATTCTGAAACAACTTGAATCATTTAAAACTATTGAAGAAGAAAAGAATTCTTGTATAAAGAAGTTAGAAGAAGAAGTAAGTAAAGCAACTCAAGAATTAACCAAAACTTATAAAGAAAACTTAAGTAAAAAGGATCAAGAAATAAATGAACTAAAGAAATTAATAGAAGATAAAGAACAAGTTATATATAATTTTACTAAAAGGAAAGATAATTTTGAAAAAATGATTGGATAGCAAAGGTTACATGGGAATAAAGAAGGAATAGGTTACAATGGTAAACTAAACAAAAAGAATGAGAAATTATACGTGGGATATTTTGTAAAGGAAGCCAAGCACTATGCTAGCACTTCCTCACACAATAAACATGAACATACTATTTGTTATATGTGCAAGACCAAAGGTCATGTAATGTTTGATTGCCCACTAAAAAGGAAGCATGTTAAAATTCAAGGTGAATGGAAAGCCAATAATGGATCTAAAAACAAAATAAAGAAAGTAAAAAGGATTTGGGTTCCTAAAACTAACCAAATGAATCCTTCATTGTAGGTATGTTTTAGGACAACATCATCAACGGACAAGTGGTACTTGGACAGCGAATGTTCAAGACACATGACCGGCAATAAGACCAAGTTCACATCATTAAAACAAAAGGATGGAGGATATGTCACCTTTGGCGATAATGCCAAACGTAAGATCATTGGCATTGGGAGAATAGGTAAAGAACCTTCTATTACTATTGATAATGTATTATTGGTAGAAGGATTAAAACACAATCTTCTAAGCATAAGCTGTTGACCCTATAGGTCACGCCCTGGTTTTGATAATGACAAATACTCTTGTCTTTAATAAATATCCAGTTCATGTGCAGGTTCATATTAGCATATCATCAATGGCACGTGAAAGCTCAAAGTTTGAAGACAAACTCATGCTCTTAATTGTAATAATTTTAGTGAAATTTATCTGTAATAGTAATTAGGGTATTCGGTTTGTAATAAGCACACACATCACATGCATGATTTATTTTGTAAGCTCAAACCAGATACAAACCAAAAATAACCATAGAAAGACCCTAGGGTATACCCTTCGGTCGACCGACACCGGACTTTTTCGGTGTCTTCAAATAGGATCCCAAGTGCTCCTAGGACACTCACACTTTCACATATATGTGTTAGGCACTTGAATAGGGCTTGTTTGCTTCAATACGGGACCGAAATGCACACACGATGCACTTTCGATCGACCAGCCAAGCCAGTTCATTTTGGCATGGTCGACCGAGACATCCTGGGTCAAAGTTTGACCACTCGGTCGACCAGCAAGGTTAGTTCAAAAGGTCCTGATCGACCGAAGCTCCTTTGGGTCAAAGATTGACCACTCGGTCAACCGAAACTTGCAGTTCAAAAGGCCCTGGTCGATCGAAACCCTCCTGGGTCAATAGTTGACCATCCGGTCGACCGAGAGCTTTTGAACTACAACTACCTAGTTGACCGAAGGGTTCTCGGGAGAATACCCAGCGGTCTGGTCGATCGAACCAGGCAGTTCAAAATGCCCTCGTCGATCGAAACTCAGAAAATTGGGAAATCTCCCTCTCCGGTCGACCGACCCTCTCAGTTCAAAAGTCCCCTGGTCGACCGAGCCATTTGAGTTCTGGTCGACCGAACCATTTCTGGTCAACCGGACCTCTCAGGTTGCTCCTATTTTTTACCGCGGTTAAATGTTTTAAAAAAGGTTAAATTAATTTAAATGTCATTAATCTTTTCTAACAATCTCTAATAGGTCCCCAACGGTCAAAATTTTCAGTATGTATATATATACTCTTTCATTTGGTGGATTAAGCACCAATTAGAAAAAAGATTAAAAAATTCTCTCTCAAGCTAATATACTTTATTTCTTGCTTCTCACTGCTCATACTCTCTTGAAAACTACTCAAGCTTACCCTCTTCATCTATTTATATCATTTGTAAGTGTATTGAGTATTACTGCTTAAAGGTTTGCTCTCTCATTTGTTGCATACTTGAATCGATTTTTCTTCGAGAGCATAACCTAAGTTTTCTTAGGAGGCTTTGCCAATAAGCCTACCCTAAGAAGACTTGTGGTGAACTCCCGAGTATTGCATTCTCATTGCAATAACTTAGGAAGTTCGTATTTGTTTGGGGCTTGCAAAAATACTTTCAAACATACTCAAATATCTTGTAATGTTCATATTGACATATTTGTTCAAAGGTATTTGTGTGTGTGTTATATTAATCTTTGTAGCAATATCCATACAAGTCTATATCATCTGCTGAAATACAAAGACTTCATATATCTTGCAAACCAAACATATACATTGCTAGAGCTTCATATATATATATATATATATATATATGTATTAAGAAAACTTGTTGATTGAAATATATGAAGTTTGGATAATATCTTTGTTTGAGCACTTAGATTGAATATCCTGTGATACAAAGATCATCTAGGTTTGCACTCTCACGCACTCATTACAACGATAGCAAAATCTATTTGAGAGTTGAAACTATTTAGACCACACTGAGCTTGCATTTTAAATCATCTGTGGTGTTTGTGTTTGTGCGCATTTATGGTACAAATCTGCTTTACGTGAAAGCACTCTTGTATTGTACCTTTTGATTGTATATCTGAGAGATTCCAGGCGTGGCCTGAGGGGGCGGTAATCCAACCCGGTAAGGATTGGTGTAAAGGTTGAGGTCAGCCCTGTGGTAATTTGACCTGGCTTGTATAGGTGCTGCTCCACCCGTTTAAGTGAGCAAGTTATTGTGATAATCCTCGTGCTGGTTAGCCAAGGTGGGGACGTAGGTAGTTGGCCGAACCTCGATAACATATCTGCATGTCATCTTTTCTGTACTGCTTTCTGGTGCTTGTGTGACTGTTTAAACTGCTTTATTTAATTTATGGTATATTTACATTATTTGCACTAGATTGACCATAGGCTTGTGAACATATTGCTGTTAGGAGGAATAACTAGGAGATAAATTTTAAAAATACCAATTCACCCCCCCTCTTGGGATCACGGTAAAGCTAACATAAGCCAATTGAGTGACAAAGGATTTGAAATAATTTTTAAGAAATAAAAATGCATTATTCAGAATCCCAAAGAAAATAAAATCTTATTTATAACTCTTAGGATAAATAATGTTTATTGTATAAATCTTGAAAATCTAACAAATCAAAATGTAACTTGTTTGGCAGCTATGTATGATATAAGTCGGCTATGGCATAGAAAGTTAGGACATGCTAGCATGGACTTATTATCCAAATTATCAAAGAAAAATCTTGTAAAAGGATTACCAAATACTAAATTTATAAAAAACAAGATATGTGACGCATGCCAAAAAGGAAAGCAAATTAAAACTAGCTTTAAAAAGAAGAAGTATATATCTACTAAAAGACCCCTATAACTTTTACATTTAGATTTATTTGGTCCAACTAGAACCCTAAGTCTAGGAGGAAAACAATATGCATTTGTAATAGTAGATGATTATTCAAGATTTACTTAGGTATTATTTCTATCTAAAAAGATGAAGCTTGTAATATGTTGATTTCCTTATGTAAGAAATTACAAAATGAGAAAGGCTATAATATAACAAGTTTTAGAAGTGACCAAGGAAAGGAATTTAAGAACAAAGAAGTCGATAAATTTTGTAATGAACATGGAATATCTCACAATTTTTCAGCTCCTAAAACTCCACAACAAAATGGAGTTGTAAAAAGAAAAAATAGAACTCTACAAGAAATGGCAGAAACTATGCTTAATGAGAATAATTTACCAAAATACTTTTCGGTTGAAACTGTAAACACAGTTTGTTATATTATAAATAGGGTATCTATAAGATCAAGTATAGATAAAACACCATATGAATTATGGAAAGGAAGAAAACCTAATATTGCTTACTTTCATGTATTTGGGTGCAAATGTTTTATTCTAACATTAAAGATGATTTAGGAAAGTTTAATGTAAAATCTGATGAAGGAATCTTTTAAGGCTACTCTCTAAATAGCAAAGCCTATAGGGTCTAAAATATGAGAACTCTTACTATCATTGAATCAATACACATAACATTTGATGAATCCAATGTTTATGAAAATAAAATTCAGAATGATGAAAAAGAAGATGTTCCACAAAATGAAGAAGATCTTAAAATAAAGGAAGAAAATATTAAAGAGAATTCAAATGAAAACATTGTGGAAAGTCTAGAACTACCTAAAGACTGGAAATATTCAAAAATTCATCCAAAAGAACAAATAATTGGAGAAACTTCAAAAGGTATAACCACTTGAGCTTCTTTGAAAAATATTTGTAATCATTATGCCTTTTTATCTCAAGAAGGACCAAAAAATATTGATGAAACTTTAAAAGATGACTATTGGATAATAGCTATGCAAGAAGAACTAAATCAATTTGAAAGAAGTCAAGTATGGGAACTTATACCAAAACCCAAAGACAAATCAATCATAGGAACTAAATGGGTGTTCAGAAATAAAAAGGATGAAAATGAAGTTGTTGTAAGAAATAAAGTTAGGCTAGTAGCTCAAGAATATAATCAAGAAGAAGGTATTGATTACAATGAAACTTTTTCCCCCATAGCAAGAATGGAAGCAATTAGGATGCTCTTAACTTATGCAGCCTATAGGGATTTCAAATTATATCAACTGGATGTAAAAAGTGCTTTTTTAAAAGGATATATAAATGAAGAGGTTTATGTAAAACAACCTCCAAGTTTTGAAAATTCAAAAAATCCAGATTATGTATTTAAGTTGACTAAAGCTCTATATGGATTAAAACAAGTTCTTAGAGTTTGGTATGAAAGACTAAGCAAGTGATTAATCCAAAATAATTTCTCAAGAGGAAAGATAGATAATACGTTGTTTATAGAAACCAAAAACAAAGGCATGCTTATAGTACAAATTTATGTTGATGATATTATTTTTGGGGCAGCCAATGAGGATTTATGTAATGAATTTGCTAAATCTATGCAAAGAGAGTTTGAGATGAGTATGATGGGAGAATTAAATTATTTTCTAGGATTACAAATCAAACAAGCAAAGAATGGAACTTTCATCAATCAAACTAAATATATTAAAATATGTTAAAAAAGTTTGATATGGAAGAAAGTAAACCTATAGGAACTCCTATGAGTACTTCAACTAGTCTTGACAAAGATGAAAAAGGGAAACAAGTTGATACTAAGTATTACCGAGGAATGATAGGAAGCTTACTTTATTTAACTGCAAGTAGACCGCATATTATGTTTAGTGTATGTATGTGTGCAAGGTTTCAGTCAGCCCTAAGGAGTCACATCAAACAACGGTCAAAAGAATACTTAGATATTTATTAGGCACACTTGAACTAGGTTTATGGTATCCAAAGGAATTTGAATTTGAAATGATTAGTTATTCAGATGCAGACTTTGCTGGATGTAAAATAGATAGAAAAAACACAAGTGGAACGTGTCATTTTCTAGGACACTCTTTAGTCTCATGGTCTTCAAAGAAACAAAACTCTGTAGCATTATCCACAGCAGAAGTAGAATACATTGCTGTAGGAAGTTGTTGTGCCCAAACATTGTATATAAAACAGCAACTAAAAGATTTTAAAATACAATATCAAACTATTCCCATAAAATGTGACAACACAAGTGCCATTAATATTTCAAAAAATCCACTATCTCACTCAAGAACAAAACACATTGACATAAGACATCATTTCTTGAGAGATCATGTGCAAAACAAAGATATAATGCTAGAATTTGTAAATACAAATGATCAATTAGCAGATATTTTCACAAAAACTTTATCGGAAGAAAGATTTATATTTATAAGAAGAGAATTGGGCATGCTACATAATTGTGAAGTAATTTAAACTTTGCTCTGCTTGGCAGGCGACTGCCACCAAGGTGCCAGGCTATTGACTCTTCAGATTCCACATAGATAGGCGCCTGCCACATTCAAGCAGGCGACTACCTCGCGGTGAGTAGGGTTTAAAACCTTGTTTTAAGTTATTTTAACTTCCACCAGGCACTTGCTCATTCATCTTTCTCTCTGAAATTTTTCGTCTCTACCTTTTTTCCATACACATACCTCATTCAAATTAACCTGAAACCAAGGTTCTAATCCTTCCTACTCACCAAATCACGAACCTAACTTAGGGTTTCTTTGTTCTTCACCTCTATACAAATATGCCTTGATTCAAATTCGTTGGTGTCAAGGGTTCTTCGTCTTCAACAAGAATCAATAATGATGAGGTGGAGAAGTGGTTAGTGACTTCACACGCTAAGCAACTTTACCAGAATCAGATTGCTTCAACTGAACCTATTTTAGGTAAAGTTCTTGACGTAACATTCTTCAATACAGATTTTCCTGAAATCATGGAACTCTTTAAGGATATTGGATGGGATGAGTTTATTACCTATCAAGCTAAAGGATATTATCCCAATGTTGTTCGGATTTTTTATGCGAATATGGAACGATGTGATAATGGGATAAAAACCAATATGCTTAGGCAAAATATTCATCTAACTCCTGTATCTTTGGGAAAGATTCTTCAAATCAAGCCAGGGGATTTTGAGGTTCACATTATTGAGAAACAATGGATTATGGCTCAGGGTTTTACTCCACAAGATTTTTTGCCTATAGTCATGATTGAAACCACTGTTAATTTTGGGCATCCTCCTCTTTACAAACATCTTAATCTGAAAGCTCTAATACTGTACAAACTCATTACAAACAACATCTTACCACGATCTGGTTCTCATAATCATATTTCATTCCTGGATTGTTTTGTAATGTGGTGTATTCTGAAAGGAAAAAAGATGGATCTTCCAAGTTTAATTATCCAGTGGATTATCATGAAAGTCGATGCTTCTTGTATTATTCTACCATATGTTGGGATGTTAAATATGGTTTTTGTTCATTTTAATATTCTAACACCATCATTTAACTTCACAAGCAAGACTTATTATGATATTTTTTCTGATATCGTTCTTAAATGTATGGGCTATAAGAACTCTTCTCAAGGATGGTTTCATAAAGGACATAGGCATGTATCATCTGCTCCACCACCTCCTTCATCTTCCATCCCAACACCATCAGTTCAGCTTGATCCAGAAACTCCTTCATGGTTCGTTCCATTTTTTAATCATTATATGACTTCCAGTGATGGAATGAAACCTAGACTTGGTACTCTGCAAGAAAAGGTTACTTCTATAGAAACTCATTGTTCAAATATTGATAAGCGAGTTGATAAGATTGAGCAACAATTGGCCAGCTCTTCTAAAGGCAAATCTCCTATGAATATCAGCTCTGCTACCTCAAGTGATGATGAATCTGGTGAACAGGAGGAAGAAGATGATGAAAGTGGATCTATGGAAGCTTCTGATTGATATGAGTTATTTGTCACTTTTATGTATTAAAGCTTTATCGGATAGTCTGTTCTTGATGTTCTAAAAAGTAGTATTTTGTATTACAACATTTCTCTATTTTTGTTTTTCTTTCTCCTTTTTGATTGATGTCCAAAGGGGGAGAAATGTTTAAAAGAAGTGAGTGCAAAAATATGTGTTATGGTTTGTAAAACTTGTACTTATATGGATCATATCTTATGGTTTGTAATATTCTAAATAGATGGCTTTGTACTTGTATACATGGTTTAGATGGCTTTGTACTTGTATGCATGGTTTATTCATGGATTATCCTTAGACTTATATGTATGGATCATACCTATAAAATTATATCATGCTTATTGATAGTGCTTATTGATAGTGCTTATTGATAGGGGCACCATGAGTGTTAACTCTTATTATTTTTGCTCTTGATTTGTCATCATCAGAAAGGGGGATATTGTTGGCCTAATAAGGCTTACAATTCTTATTTTGATGATAACAAATTAATGATATGTTTAATATGGTTCAAGTGAAAGTTTTTCACGAGAAAGGCAAAGCTTGAAGGAAGTGACAAAGCTCAAAAGCATAAGGAAGCCTATGGATTACAAAGAGATCTTAAAGAACATGAGGATTAAAGATATACCAGTGAAAGCTCAATAAAAAGATTGAAAGCACAAAGATGATGGAAGAATAAGATTGAAGATCAAAGAATTATATTTTTTTAAGAATGTTCTAAATGTAAGTACTTCAAGTTAATTTCATATATAAATTGGTTTGAAGCTCTCAAAAATTCATAAATATATATTTTTTATATATTCTAAAGAATATTTTCATAAATCAATGAAAAGAAAAGGTTTTTGAAAAAGAAAATATTTTGAAAAAATGAAGGGTCAAGCGACTGCCATGATATGGCAGGCGACTGCCACAATAAGAAAGAGGTTTTTTAAAAAGTCAATAGCAAGACAAGCGACTGTCTAAACCTGTCAGGCCCCTGTGTGCCTTGATTCTGGCAGGCGACTGCTAGTATTCTGTGTTGAGAGTTTGTTCTGTGACAAGCGACTGTCAAGTCGTGGCAGGCAACTGCCACTCGAACGTTGGCTTAAAAACTCTTAATGGGAAGATATTTTTAAACAAGGTTTTTGGACATAATTATTTTAAAATACTTGGAAATTATTTTAAGGAAACCTTGGGGGTAAGGAATTGCTTCTAAATATCTATAAATAGCCCCAATCTTCAAAGGTTTTAAACACTAAACAATCTTTAAGCATTCAAAGTTCTCAAAGGCTCTTAAACTCTCTTGTGTTCAAACTACTGATTTATACTTCGAAGCAAAGCTTTCAAAGTCAAAATATTTCATCTTTTGAAAGTTTTTTGGTGATTCATACTAAGTATTGAGCTTCAAATTCTTTTATATTTGAATTACTTTGAAGTATTATTTTGCTGATTGTTGTACTAACCTACTCTGCTGTGAGAGTGTTTTCTTGTACACAAAATCTCTTTATCTTTGTTCTTATTCATAGATGATTCAGGGCTGTAGAATCATTGGACCAAACGAGAGCATATCGTTTGGAGAGGCGAGCTCTAGCCTAACTGCAGGAGTGTTTTGTAATCGGTATTGTTCCACCCATCAACGGAACTACACTAGTGAATCCTTTGGTGATTTGCCAAAGGTGAGGACGTAGGCTGGGTATAAGCCGAAACTCGTAAAATCTTGTGTGTGTGTCTCTCTCTCTCTTCCTTATTCTTTACTTTTTCAGCAAAGACTTATAATCTGCGTGTATGCTTTTAATTAATTAATTCTGAGTGTTTAGTTGTTAAATAGACTAGAGGATAATTTGTTTTTGGTTTGATCAGCATTGATCGTGGAAACCGAAAGGGACTACGTTGGTTGATCAACTGAAACTTATTAATCTAAAAGTTTGTTTAAAAGGTAAACATAAGGAAGACTTGTGAGTTTTGAATAAATACAGGGCTTATACAAATTCAACAACTTATTACAAGGTGATTGAGTTTTGATTGATTGTGGATTGAATTATTTTTATATTCAATTGTTGTGATTGATTGATAATTAAGAATCAAAATTAAAATAATTTTAAAACTACCAATTCACCCCCCCTCTTGGGAAGCTATCCTAATTTCAAATTATTTATTGATTTATTACTAAACACCACTTAGCGTTAATATGTTTCATCATTAATTTAATTTAGTTGATGAGATATGAGTCATGATTACGTTAACATAATATTTATCACAAATCACATGACTGTTATTTACAAACACATGTCATGTAAATGTGTATCAGCACAACAATCCTTTTTACCTCCATTAATTTTACCCATTTCCATATAGATAGTACAATATGTAAATCTTTAGTCAATTAAATTAATATTAAGGGGGAAAATGTGAAAGATGGAATAATTTTACCCAAAAAATATTTCATTATATAAATTTTATGAGAAGTGATATTTTTTACAAATCAAATATCACATTTTTATTTATCAATTGCTTATTTAGTTATACCATATAAATAGTACAATATGCAAAAATCAGTATGTGAACAGAAGTGTGATATTTTAAAAGATAAGTGTAGTAGTTCTAAAATTTTACTTTTTGGAATCATTAATAAAATAATTCTCAATGATCAAGCTGGCTTAGTTTGTAGTTTTTAAGCTCAAAAATGAAGGAAAAGTGAACCCTATGTTTATTCATTATTTTTTCTAAAGCATTATATTCCTTGTTGTGTGCTTAGGCTAAATTATTTTTATTGCATTTTTCAACATTATTCATTATTAATCTTCCCTATAGTGATAGGCTTGCGAAATCATGTAATGGCAAGTGATCTATACAAAATTTAGTTAGTTGCATACAAAATTTTTAATTGGTGGCAAGAATTTTATAATATTTTTAAGTTCAAAATTATCAAAAATTAATAGTTTTCAAAACTAAAGAGTCACTCTTATTTAGAAAATTAACTAAGCAAATTATAGTTTTTAAACGATATCAACTGTTATAATGTTGTGGATAATGGAATCTTTTAATTAAAATAACTTCCCTTGAATTTGTGTTCAATATGAACTTCAAATTATTGAACCAAATATTTTAAGTAAGTTATTTGTGAAAAAAAAAAATTGAAATAGTAAAAAAAAATTAAAAAAAATTTCATTATGATGCTGTGAATTAGACAATTTCTGCAACATCGTCCTGCTGAATTGACAAAGAACCTTTTTTTTCCCAACATCTTTGTAGACATTGTCAAAAATTCTTCTTAGCAATGTGAACTCGATGTTATTGTTTCATGGTGTAACGCCTCGAAATTCATATCATTTTTTTTATAAACAATAATTAATAAGTCAATCATCTGCTACGTCACAAACTTTTATACCATATCAACATAACCCGCCCCGAAATAAGGTACCGGGTAATCAGATTATCTCAAACAAAAATACCTAACAACGAAAGCCAAAATTTACATACCATCAAGAATAAAAATACTAGAGAAATATCCATCCATATATAAACATATACATAAACATCTCCAAAATCAACAACATACCCTAGGGGATTACACAAACACATCCCCAACACAAAACACTTACCCTGACTATCAGGGTACCAACTCCCCTCTATCTCGGAGCTCTATCTCCAGGTCTATTACCGTTCCCTGAAATATTTAAATATTTGGGTGAGACACCTCTCAGTAATACGGAATAAATTATTTACAGTGCGTAGCACATGAGTTTAGTTATATCATAATACACTCATTTTAATGATTATATCTTTTTGAGAAAATATACAAATAAGTACTCGTAATCATATAGTTATAAAACATAATTTTATAAGCTTTGATACCATTTCTCAAACTCATACATATACAACCAATATTTATCAGCGAATGTACTCGAGGATGGGGGAGATTACACGCTTATACAGGTAACGCGCCTCTGCTTTGATATCGTTTATAACCTTACCCGATTAATTCGGGTGTTGCTACAATTGATACTTATCAAGGCACTCACCTCACTCAGTAAGCATTCGGGCGGAGAGTTTTACTTCGCCCTGATTAGTTTTTTCATTAAATTTACACTCTTTCATTTCTCATTTTCATTTTACAATCTAGCTCATGAGTGTCCACCAGTAATAAATACACATTCTATTTGTAACTCATGGCTGCCCGGAGGATATTCACATCATCATGCTTCCCCCCATGACTGAGTTGTGCGACCCAAAGGCTAGACCTAACCTCGGTTAGTCTACCTAGTTAGATCAAATTAAGGAATCTGTCTGTCCATAGTACGATTGGCTTACCAACTCCTGGTCGGACGCCAGGTGGCAACACTGCCCTTCTCACTGGCTCAATCGACTGCCACACCACACTCTCCAAGAGTCCGTGTGGTTACACTATCACCTCACTAGCAATGGTACCGTGCTTTCTATCCAACAATCGTCCATCAGGGTTCTCATTTCGCATTTCAGTATTCACATTTCAATATTCACATTTCAGTATTCTCATTTTAGTATGTTGGTTCATCTCATCACATCAGTAATATTCTCATCATTTTCTGTTTCATTCTTATCATATCAGTACACATTCCATCTCATGATAGTATATATCTCATTTCACGTATTACAACATTTCTCAATAAAACATATCGATATTTCTTATTTCCTCGTTTATCATAGAAAACATTTCTATACAAATATATCATATTCCATCACTTTACAGTAAAATACACATTGGTATATCACAATTCATCGTTCTCAATAAAACAATTTTGTATTCCACTTTTCATCATTTCCATATTTCAAATCTCATATCATCACAATTCAATATATACAATATAATTGGGTTTCCCCTTATCTTCATTTCTACATAAAACATTTCAATATATGAAATCACATAACCCAGTTTCAAATACATTTCGTGTATAAATCATATGCCACACAATTTAACTGATATCCATATCATAATAATCACAGGAAAAATATCATATTCTTATTTTCACATATTTACTCAACCAGTCATTTCCAAAAAAAAATGACTATTATAATTTATTTCCCTTATCTGCCTTATTGAGAGGCTTGGTAACAACCCTAAATCCACGCCACATCGCGTTCGAAATTCAAAACCCTAAAATTCTCATTTCCCTAACTCAATCAACTAAATCCCATAATTATGTATCATTAAGTATTTTCTTAGGCCCCAAATACTCTAAATTAACAATTAAACCCTAAAATACCTTACTTACCCTAGTTTTAGGGTGATGTTCTGGAACCCCAAATCAACGATCCGCTTCAATTAATTTGTAGAGAATCTTCACATGAACCTCGTGGTAGCTTCTGATCATCGAATTAGGCTAAAATCGAGTTGAAAATGTAGAGAGAAGGGGTGAGGAGCTAAAATTTAGAGAGAGAGAGAGAGATAGAGAGAAAGAGAGAGAGAAGGAGAGAGAGAGAGAGAGAGAGAGAGAGAGAGAGAGAGAGAGAGAGTGTGTGTGTGTGTGTGTGTGTGTGAGTGAGAGAAAGCAGATTCCACGCTAAAAAATTAATTTTTGGCTACATATAGACTGCTGGCCATGTGTCATCGTCGATGAGGTATGTGTACTCGTCGACGAGCCAAACAAGGGAGTTCATCGATGAAGACAATGGGATCATCGACGAACCTTGAATAGTCTAAAATTCCTGCTCTCGGTATCTCCTCGTCGACGAGTGCCCTCCCTACTTATGCCCTTCTTAAATTTCCATTTTCATTCTTTTCTTTCTCTCTTCCCTTTTCCCTTTATTATTTCATTAATTAAATTTTCTGGGTCTCCGCATTCTCCCCTCCTTATAAAAATTTTGTCCACGAAATTTGCTATTCATCACCTTTTCGATCACCCTTAAAGAAAACACCCCAATTTTATTAATTACCTTCACTTATGGCGGAGGAATATCGTGGTTTTATTTACGGTCCTAGGAGATTACAATCATTCAAAGAAAATTCTCCTAAAACCATTCATATCCTAAAATCAAAAACGCTATCTATCCTACACTACACTATACAAATCAAAATACATACCTTATTATTTACTTTTACTTACTAGCTCAGTTCTGAGCTCCACTAAATAGAAGTGAATATCTCTTTCACATCTGTTCCTCTAATTCCCATGTAACTTCCTCAACTGCATGATTGCGCCATAGAACTTTTACCAGTGGAATCTTCTTTATGCGTAGTTCCTATTCTTTCCGATCCAAAATCTGCGCTGTCACTTCTTCATATGTCAGAGTATCACCAAGCTCTAGTGCCTCATAATTGATCACATAGGAGGGATCTTGAACGCATTTCCTGAACATGAAAACGTGAAATACATCGTGAATTATGGACAACACCAATGGTAATGCCAACCTGTAGGCCACTGGACCCACTTTCTCAAGAATCTCAAATGGTCTAATGAACCTAGGGCTCAGTTTACCCTTATTCCCAAATCTCATAATCCCTTTCATCGGTGCAATATTCAAAAATACATGACCCCCTGCGTCAAACTCTAACTCTTGTCGACGAGTGTCTATATAATTTTTCTACTGACGGTGTGCTGTTTTGATCTTGTCTCTAATAAATTTGACTTTATCATGAGTTTGTTGTATCAGCTCTGGCCCCAAAATTTGTCTTTTCCCAATCTCTTTCCAATACAACGGGGATCGGTAGCCTCCTGCCATATAATGCCTCATATGGTGCCATCTCAAAGCTGGTCTGATAGTTATTATTATAAGCAAAGTCGACTAATGTATGAACTATATCCAACTGCCCCTAAAGTCTAGCACACATGCTCATAGCATATCCTCCTGTATTTGTATCGTTATCTCTGTCTGCCCATATATCTAAGGATGAAACACTATGTTGAATTACAACTGAGAACCCATGGCTCCTTGCAAATTCTTCCAGAACGAGATGTGAACCGTAGGTCTCGGTTCGATACTATGGACACTAGTATGTCGTGTAGTTTAACTATCTCCTGAATGTATAACTATTCTAGTCTGCTCATGGAGTAGTTAACCCTGATAGGTAGGAAGTGGGCAATGTTTATCAGTCGATCTATGACTACCCAAATGGCATCCCATCTATGTAGTGCCAGCGGTAACCTTTATGATAAAATCCATCATAATGTGCTCCCACTTCCATTCGAGAATATGAAAGTGGTTGCAATGATCATGCCCGTCTCCGATGCTCTGCTTTCACCTATTGGCACGTCAACACACTGATTCACAAACTCAGCGATCTCTCTTTTCATATTGCTCCATAAAAAATATTCCCAAAGATCCCTATACATTATAGTGCTACCAGGGTGTATAGTATACAGGGATCGGAGTGCTTCTTTTATAATAACTTTCTTAATTTTAGCATCAGTTGGCTCACAAAGTCTAGTACGGTGTCTCAAAGCCCCATTATATGAGATACTGAATTCCGTATTTTGACTATCCTATAATTTATCCATAATCTTCATTAATTTTGCATCTTTTAGCTAAGCAACTTTAATTCTTTCCTATAGGGTTGGCTGCAGTACCATATTGGCAATAAATGTTTGGTGATCGCCCTCTACGAGTTCTACCCCAAGTCTTTTTAAATCCATTTGAATCGAATGCTGAATCATCCCTGCTGACACTTCTGATCCTACTAATTTCTAACTCAGAGAATTAGTTACTACATCAGCCTTTCTCGGGTGGTAACTGATGGTGCAGTTGTAATATTTTATCAGCTCCAGCCATCTCCTCTGCCTTATGTTTAATTCTTTCTGTGTGAAGAAATATTTCAAACTCTTATGATCAGCGAAAATCTCACACGTACCCCTATATAGATAATGTCTCCAAATTTTCAATACGTAGACCACCGCGGCTAATTACAGATCATGGGTAGGATAATTCTTCTTATATTCTTTCAGCTATCGGAAGACATATGCTACAACTCTCCCCTGCTGCATCAGAACACATCTGAGCCCTTTATGTGATGCATCACTATAAATTACAAAACCCTCTTCTCCTGAAGGAATCATCAAAATTGGTGCAGGGATGAGTTGCTGCTTCAACTCCTAAAAACTCCGTTCGCATTCTTCAAACCACTCAAACTTCACACCTTTCCTAGTCAATCTAGTCAGTAGGCCTGAAAGTTTAGAAAAACCCTCAACAAACCTATAGTAGTACCCATCCAATCCCAAGAAGCTTCTGATCTCCTGCACATTCTTCGGTTGTACCTAGTCTACTACCGCCTCAATCTTGCTCAGTTCTACTGAAATACCACCCATGGATACCACATGTCCAAGGAAGGTAACCTGCTTCAACCAGAACTCGCACTTCTTGAATTTCGCATATAGTTTTCTTTCTCTCATCACCTAAAGCACTATTCTTTGATGTTCCTCATGCTCCTCAGGGTTCTTTGAATACACCACTATGTCATCGGTAAACACCACTACGAACTGGTCCAAATACTAGTGGAAGACCCTGTTCATCAGATCCATAAACACTGGAAGAGCATTTGTTAATCCAAATAACATAACCAGAAACTCATAATGTTCATACCGATCCTGAATGTCCTCTTCAGAACATCCTCCACCCTGACCTTCACCTAATGGTACTCAGACCGTAGGTCTATCTTCAAGAAAGTCTGTGTCCCCTGTAGGTGGTCAAACAAATCATCGATGCAGGGAAGCAGGTATTTATTCTTGATAGTGACTTTATTAATTTCTTTATAATCAATGCACATTCTCATTGACACATCCTTCTTCCTCATAAACAAAATCGGTGCTCCCTAGGGTGACACGCTGGGCTGAATAAACCCTATTGACTCTATGAGTCCAATCCTGAATAAACCCTATATGGTTTGGGCGCTTGTAACATAGGTCAAATAGTGCACCAATGAGGAAGAGTGAGTTAGTAAGAACGGGTAGGGGTAGACCTAAAATAACTTGGAATGAGATAGTAAGGATTTAATAGCCCTGAATTTGTCAAAATAAATGGTCAATGATCATATAAACTAGCGAAATGTCATTATCTAAACCTTCTCATCTGTGAAAATCTTCAACACAAAAGTTGTGAGACTTTTTCTTAGCTTTTCGTAGACACCAAGATCGCCCTTTTTGGAATTCTCTAATAAAAGTTATTATTGAAATTGGTGTATTCCCAAGAAAGGGGTGAATTGGATTTTAAAAAATTTATTTCCTAAGTCGATTAACCAGCAACAGTATTTCACAAACTTAGGGTCATTCTAGAATGTATAATAAGTAAGCCAATACATACAACTGTAATTAATTTGCTCCAATAAATTAAACAAACATACATAGTATAATAAAGTGAATAAAATAAAGATGACACCAGATGTGTTATCAAGGTTTGGCAAAAGTGTCTGCGCCCCTGCCCCTAGCTCGCAAGCTTGAGGATTCCACTAAAACTCACTCAACTGGTGGAGTTGCACCATATACAATACTAGGTCAAATTACCAGGGCTGACTTCAACCTTTACAGCCAATCCTTACGGGCTAGATTAACGCCCCTTCAGATCGGGCCTAGAACACGATAGATAATGAAACACAAATTTTGTGTACAATATACGTGCTTCTCTAATAAGCAGATTTGTACCAATATAACAATGCACTTCAATGTGATAGGATATTATAAGCTCAATGAAGATTATATAACCACTCTCAAGATAATGCAAGTATAGCAATCACAGTGTCAGAATGTAAGTGTAGGGATCTTTGATTCAAAATAACAATATCAATCACAATATTCAATATCAAAGATCTGAAATACCCAAGCAAAAAGCTCATAAATGTTTTTCAAAAGATAAGCACACGGGATATTTTGAAAACCAGTTTGTCAAAAATATTTTCTTCACAACAAAAGACAAGCTTTTGAGTCTTGCAACACGAATGCAAAAACTCACTAGCTTAAGAAAGTTTTCCTAAAATAAATTTATTGATTATCACCAGGTAAAACTTTTTCGCTTACTCTCACTAAAAAGGAAAATCAATCCAAGTATATGAGAGTGTAAGCATGTAGTAAAAGTGTAGGTTTTCTCAAGATACACTCATCAAAGACGTTTTTGCAAAAAGAATGAGTAAGGGTGGAGTATGTAAGCTTGTATGTGAAAGTAGGGCTCAAGGAATTTTAGAGGACATTTTTAATAATCAAATTCTTAATCAATCCCTAAATTTTCCAAATGAACGTGTATATATATAGCCTTTCATTAAAATATACATGTTGGGATACAAAGGGAATTATTAAAAATGTTTAATCAATTTTTAACCTCAATTACCCTTAATTACCCGGGGTAAAAATGTGGCAACCCGAGAGTTTCAGTCGCTCGAACAAACACAGATAGAAAAGTTCACTTTATGACTTCAGGTGCCTGAGGGAAAGTTCGGTTGGCTGAGGCCAAGGCGATTTTCCAAAGATCGAGATTCAGTCGACCGGTGCAAAGTTCGGTTTGTCGAACTCCATAATTTAGTCGCCCGGGGTGATTTTAAACTTAGAGTTTGGACGTCCGGGGAAGGTGAAAAATGTCAGCTTTTATGTTCGGTCGACCATGAATACTACACTCATTTTGGACCAGTCGCCCGAGCCAAGTCAACTAATTAACACTTTACCTATTTGGTCGATCGATGCATTTTTAACACGCTGAGTTTGGTCGGCCGAAGTCCTTTCAAAATATAAGGTATGTTCTGATTGGAATCATAAGTTTTGTCCCTATAATTGTAAGTGTGGTATTTAATCTTTTAGGGATTTTTCATTATGTGCATGGGGACCTATGGTCAGTCTATAGCCCAGGCTTTTTAATTTAGCCTAAAAATCTGGTGTCGGTCGACTAGATTCTTTTCTATGGTCATTGAGCTTATTCAACCTATCATGCATGTGATGCATTAATTATTACAGACCATATTACAAACCCAAATGAATTAAACAACAAATACAATTGAAAAATGTTTGGTCTTCATTTCCTTTTACTTCTCCAAACGCCACCATATGATGTGAACATTGAGTTCTTCATAGCCTCCACCGTATCCTTACCCTTGCATGTTAATAATGGTCATGTACACAAACTCAGGGCAGAACTAAGATACAAAGATATTTGTCATTATCAAAACGAGATATGACCTATAAGGTCAATAGTTATGATCTAAATACTAAAGGGTGTTTTAGGAAATTCAAAAGAGGAATTTGAGTGGTGCACTAATATAATTTAAAACTTGGACCATATAAAAACACATTTGAGTAAAGGATATTTTTACGAAACTCTTGCTTTGACTTTGAAAACTCGTAAGTACTGAACTTATGACTCGGTAATATCCTATGTACTCTTACAAACTAGTATGCATATGCAATTTGCTCAACTCTTGCTAAATAAACTTGCTCGAATCAGAAATACAAGGGTTACAATAAACATTACCTCAAACACTCCCCATTATTAAAATGACTTTACATTTGCTTTGTTGGTTGTGCTTGAGTCCTTTCGATTGAGTGTCCTCTTGATATTTGCCTATTTGTTTGTCCACTCGATCTTTGCTTATGAGAATGTTTGCTTGATCTTTGCACAAAACCTATAACTGTGTGATTTCGCCACTTATACCTGTCATAGCTTAGTATGCAAAGATTAGTTTAACTAAGAACTACTAATGGGTTGTTATCATCAAAATATGACAATTAGGATCATGTAGTCACTTAGGCTAACAATCTCCCCCTTTTTGATGATGACAAACCATTGGTGTTCTTATAGGATATAATTGCAAGCTCCCCCTTAATTTATGCATATTGTTAAATAAGATAAATTTTTTCTCCCCCTTACTATATGCATATATGTCAAAATTAAACCATTTAACTAGATGCTTTATATCCATTGGAGCTATAGCATACAGTTATACAAACTAGAAAGTTCATTTTATATTAAGACAAATCAACAAATAAACTGAACTTTCATTAAGTAACAAATATGAACTTTCATTAAAAACATTTAAAGCATTGCTACAGTTTTTTACTTAATACACCCACCTATAGTACCCAACCTATTAACACCAACCTACTTCTCCCCCTTTGATCATCATCAAAAAAAGAGGAACTATTCTTTTAGCTTAAAAAGCTATTGGTGATAGGAGACATGTTCTCCCGATTAACCACTAATGGGAAGATACCATAAGTTAAGATTAATTTCCCTAGGACTCAATTTTAACAAAAGAAATATGCTAATTATGCATATTCAAGACTTTTACCATCATGTGTTCATTATGACTAGGGAAGACATTTCTTATTTCTAAGAGGTGGGTTTCTAGGGCATGCTTATGAGATTTTAATTAAAAGTGGATGATCTAGGTTGTTCATCTAAAAAATACAAGGTTTTTCTATTGTCACCCATAAATTTATTCCTAAAGAACAAGCTTGAGTAAAGAACTTATGAGGGTGTGCATGCTACTTCATCTCATTAACTGTAACCAATACTTTTAAAATAAATCAACCAATTACACAGTCAAAAGATCATATTGGTTTTAACTTTTGAACTCATCAATATTGGTTTGATTTTCTAAAGTTCCCAGTGTAGTAATCAACCAATTAAAATGCATAAATTGGGATTTTATACTTTGAGCTCTAATATGACAAGTTCCTTTGTTTTTCATTATATAAACTCACTTAGTCAATGATTTACCTAATATCTACTAATCCTAGGTTTTAAGGAAGCAAAATCTTAAAATATTACGTAATTCGTTTTGGTACTTATTCTTCCTTGGGTCCCAATGGTTTTACTTCTTTATTACCCATTCCAGCTTTCTTTCTTTGCTTTTGGCACCTCTAAATGGGCAAGAGTAACGGATGTGACCCTTTCTCTCACAATATAAACATATTTTATTTGTGTGCAAGAGATTTGACTTATTTGCCCTATTTGATGATGCATAAAAATTAATATGACCATGGGAATTATAAGAGGAACCATAATTCAAACCCCTTTTGTGGAATCTATTTCTTCGGAATCCTAAGGGCTTATTAAAGTATTCTTTCTCATTGGTGATTTTACAAATAATCTTACTATCATCATCAATCTTCCTTTTCAATTGTGCATTTTCTTTTAAACAATTTTTAATTTGATTTTTCAAATCTTCAGCAATTACAATAAGCTTTTCATTTTGCCCCTTAAAGGAACTATTTTCTTCTTTTAAGATGGAACAAAGACAAGGTTCCTTTTGTTTGCATTTTGACAATTTATCTTCTAAATTTTTTTTCCTTCTTTTGATTACAACTAATTTTTCATACAATTTAGTGCATGTGATCTCTAATTCATCATAGGTAAGCTCATCGTCTTTGGAACTTACCTCCTTTTGTTTGTTAGCCATGAAGCACAAGTGTGCTTCTTCCTCCACTTCATCATTGGTGGAAGGTCCATCAATTTTATCCCAAATAGTACCATTCATGGCATTAAAATCTTCTTTTCGAAATTTCCCTTTGTGTTTGATCAAGAGACAATTAGTTAATGTATGCCCAACCTTCCTGTAGTTGTAGCACATAATGCTATCATTTTTGCTTGTTTCCTCTTTTCCAGTTTGCTTACCAAATTGTCGTCTTTTTACTAGAAGTTTCCTAAATTTTCTTGTTAGTGATTCTATATCATCCTCATTATCTTCATCTTCTTCTAGCATTTCTTTGTACTTTGAACTAGATGATTTTAATGCAATACCTATATCCTTCCTAGGCTTCTCAGGATCCAAAGTCATGTTTTTTCTTAATTTCATATGTCATAAGTGACCTAATTAACTCATCAAGTGTGACTTTGGTTAGATCATTTGCTTTCTCAATGGCAGTTGATTTAGCTGTCATGACTCGAGTAAAGATCAGAAAACTTTTTGTACATTATCCTCTATAGAATAAGTTCTACCGAGTGCTTTTAATCCATTTGTGATGTGTGTGAACTTAGTGAACATGGATGTGATTAATTCTCCCTCATCCATTTTAAACATTTCATACTCATTAACTAGCATGTATATTTTGGACTTATTAACTTGGGGTGTACCTTCATATGTGACTTCAAGCTTATCCTATATTTTTTTTACAGTTTCACATCCGCAAATACAATTGTATTCATCATCACTCAAAGCATAGTAAAGAGGATTTTTGGTTTTAAAATTAAGTTGTACTAACCTATTTTTTGTGGTTGACATCTCCTTCCTCTTTATCGTTGTTGAAGATGAAGTCTCCCTTTATGATGACTTGCCACATCTCTAGATGGTCATTCAATTCTTCTATATCAGATAGTTGTTACCATTGAACCTTGGTGGTATGTCTATAGATTGTCCTTGGGAAAAAGTATTCACCTTGAACTCCATTGATCTTTTTGCTTTAGAAGTTACTCCAACAATGTAAGCTCCTTGCTTTAATACCAATTGTTGGCCCTAGAGTGGAATCTAAAGGGGGGTGAATAAGCTCTTTTGCGTGTTTTTTGCTTTTCTCTACAAAATATAAATCTTGGCAAGATACAAGCAATTATATCACAATATATAAAATTTAAAACATGCACAAGACAAATAAAAGAATAGGGAAAAAAACTCGACAAACAATTTTAACGTAGTTCGGCCTCTTGCCTACATCCATGCCTTGAGACACACTCAAGGATTCCACAATCCACTATCAACCTTCTTCACCAATGGGGAAGCCTTTATATGTTGCTCATCCAGAGCCTTTCAACAAGGATCACCAAGAACCTTTGCAATTCAATTCACTAAGAACCTTCACATGGGAACCAATCCCTATTGCTCACAAAGAACCCAAACAAGGGAACAAATCCCTTTAACACTTGGTTCACAAAGAACCCTTACAAGATGAAAAAGAATTGCAAACAAAGCTCCTTGAATGAGTGGATAATTGATATAACACATACCTTACACAAATCTTTCAAGTGATGAATCAACACAAGATTAGAGAGCAAGAAAAATTTTGGGCACTTGCAATGATGAACTACATGCAAAGTGCTTGTGAATGATATTCTAAAGATGTTAGTAACTAAGATCCCAATTTAAACAAGTCTTTGGACTTGTATTTATATGCAAATTGGGTTACTAGCCATTATATGGTTGTTGGGCTAACAAAACAATTAATAACTTGGAAACTAGCCATTTTATAGTTGTTGGGGTTCAGAACCTAACGCAAATCGTCGACAGTTTCCCCAAATCATTGATGGTTTCCTCTTGCAAGAAAGTCATCCAACTTTCTGCCTGAAATCATCGATGCACTTGGCCAAACCATCAATGGTTTGCCCTATTTGTTTATTATCTAAACCTTCTCATTTGTGAAAATCTTCAATACCAAAGTTTTGAGATTTTTTCTTAGCCTTCCTTAGATACCAAGATCGCCCTTTTTAGAGTTCTTTATAAAAAGTTATGCTCAAAGGCTGTTTCCTCAGGCAAGAAAACCATCTAACTCCATGTCTAAAATTGTCGATGCACCTAGCCAAACCATCGACGGTTTACCCTATTTGGTCATTATCTAAACCTTCTCATTTGTGACAATTTTCAACACTAAAGTTGTGGGATTTTTTCTTAACTTTTCGTAGATACCAATATCGCCCTTTCTGGAGTTCTCTGGCAAAAGTTATGCTCAAAATACTAAAGGGTGTTTTAGGAAATTCAAGAGAGGAATTTGAGTGGTGCATAAATGAGGTTTTAAACGCAACCAAGACCAAGCTTTTAAAATCTTATAACACTAATATGATTTAAGACTTGTCTCATATAAAAATACATTTGAGTAAAGGATATTTTTATAAAGCTCTTGTTTTGACTTTGAAAAGTTATAAGTACTGAACTTATGACTTGGTGATATCCTATGTACTCTAGCGAACTAGTATACACATGCAATTTACTCAACTCTTGCTAAATAAACTTGCTCGAATCAAAACTACATGCAAGAGTTACAATAAATACTACTTCAAACATTCCCCATTATACATATGACTTTACATTTGTTTTGATGGTTGTGCTTGAGTCCTTTCAATTGAGTGTCCTTTTGATCTTTACCTATTTGTTTGCCCACTTGATCTTTGCCTATGAGAATGTTCCCTTGATCTTCGCCCAAAACCCGTATCTGTGTGATTTCACCACTTATACCCACCACAACTTAGTATGAAAAGATTAGTTTAACTAAGAACCACTAATGAGTTTTTATCTTAGTCCTGTTTTCTTCTCCAATGCCTATCTTCTCTGGTAGTATCTCAGCTCTATTTTTTTTTTTTTTCCAGCGATCTAGCCATCTTAACTCTAGCGGCAATTTTTGCAGGTTTTTTTTTTTTTCCGCGGCATTTTTCCGGCATCATCCCCGGTCGTCTTCTCCGACGAGAGCAGCAACAACCATCCCTCATAGAGCTCGAATTTGACCCGAATCATCTGTTTTGGTTCATCTGAACTGCTCTGACATTCCAACATCACATCGGCAGAGGTCTCCTCCTCCAATCCACCATCCTGGATATGTTTTCTCCATATTTTCTCCATTCTGCTGATCACCCAGGTGTCATCCTCGTCTCCACTCTTCTCAATGGTGACAATTATCCTACCTGGAAGAGGGCTAGGAAAATGGCTTTGAATGCCAAAAATAAATTTGGTTTTGTTAATGGTACTCTTCCTAGACCAACGTCCTCCTCAATAGAAGCTCAATTGTGGGAATGTTGCAGTGATATGGTCTTATCATGGATCCTCAACTCCATTGATGCATCCATTGTTCATAGTCTAATCTATCATGAATGTCCCAGTGATGTATGGCTAGATCTTGAGAATCGTTTCTCTCAAAGCAACAATCCTCAAATTTTCAAATTGAAGCATGACATTGCTACTCTTATCCAAGGCTCCATGATCGTCTCTATGTATTTTATAACACTTAAAGGTTATTGGGATGAACTCACCATGCTTGCCTCCGCACCGCAGTGCACTTGTGGTGCCTTAATCGAATTAATCCAAATGCAAGACACTGAGTGAGTTTTTCAGTTTTTGATGGGACCCCATGACTCATATGCTTCCATCCGCAGCCAAATTTTGGCAATAGATCCTTTACCTTCCGTCACCAAAGTATATTCAATTTTGCATCAAGAAGAAAAACAACGCCTTCTTTATATCTCTAGTATTCCAACAAAATCTGCTGCCATGGCGGTTCCTCGTAATTTCTCTCATTTTTCTAATAATAAGGAGCGAGGGCGTGGTCATCCAAAATGTGACCACTGTGGTCACAATAGTCATTGGAAAGCACAATGTTATAAGCTGCATGGTTATCCCAACAACAAGTCTCCATCTCGTGGAACACCCAATAAAAAATCTGGTTCTTCAATGGCTACAAATAATGTCACAGGTTATTCACCTTCTTTTGAGATTGTTGTCCCTGGTCTCATCAACGAACAATATTATCAACTATTAGATCTTTTATCACCTTTGAACGCCATCTCTGCCAACTTTGCTAGTAACCTTGCCTCTTGTCATTCTGCTTCTTTTTCTAATACTGAATGGATTGTTGATTCAAGTGCATCAGATCATATGACTTGCAATTTGTCTTCTTTTGACAATGTTCAACTCCTTACTCAGCCATGTCTCATTATGCTTCCTAATGGTGACATTGTTCCTATAACTCATACCGACACTATGCATTTTTCTCCTAATCTCTCTTTTTCTAATGTTCTTTATGTGCCTTCATTTAAATTTAATTTATTATCCATCAGTAAACTCACCACTGATCTCAATTGTGTTACTCTCTTCTTTCCTACCTTTTGTGTTTTTAAGGACCTATCAACGAGAAGGCTGATTGGAACAAGTGAAGTACGAGATAGACTTTACCACTACAAACCTCTCTCCACCTCAATTTTCCACTCTTAGCGTATTTCTAACACTACTCTTTGGCATCAACATCTTGGTCACCCTTCTATTTAATGTCTTTCGAAAACTTTAAATATTTCTTGTTCTCATTTGGCTTATGATGTTTGTGCTAGTTAGAGTAAAGCACACTCGTTTACCCTTTTCTTTGAACACAAATAAGAACAAATTTTGTTTTAATCGCGTTTATTGTGACATATAGGGTGGTTATACTACAAATTTACTTTCTAGCACATATTATTTTTTAATAATCGTGGATGACTACTCACGTGCTACATGGGTTTATCTTATGCACATGAAATCGGATGCTTTTACTTGCCTTAAAAATTTTTGCACCGTGATTAAAAATCAATTCAATTGCACCATTAAGCATGTGTGGATTGATAATGGTAAAGAATTTCTATCCATTCCACTTCAAACCTTTTTTCATGATCAAGCCATTCTTCATGAGCGCACATGTGTGGATACCTCTCAACAGAATTGTGTTGTCGAGCGTAAACATCGTCATCTTCTTAATGTGGCTCGGTGTTTACGTTTTCAAGCTAATCTTCCCATCTCTTTTTGGGGTGAATGCATTCTTATAACCACTTATTTAATTAATCGCACTCCTTCACCCAGTCTCAATCATAAGTCCCCTTATGAACGTCTTTTTTAGAAACCACCATCATATACACACTTACAAGTGTTTGGGTGCTTATGCTATGCCCAAAACATTCGCCAACATCGCGATAAATTCTCTTCTCGTGCTCTTCGATGTGTTTTCTTAGGTTATCCTGCTCATCATATGGTTTATCGTGTCTATGATCTTGAAAACAAAAAAAAATATTCATCTCTCGTGATGACACCTTTGAAGAAAGTGTTTTTCCCTATCATCTCATTCCTCCAACCCCTTCATCTTCTCTCATCCTTCCTCTTCCTATTCCTGATATACACCATTCCTACTTACCTAACCAACCAACCATACCTAACCTTAGCCCCTCATATATCCCTCCTTCTTCCTTGGTCTTCTCCCTAACACCCTCACCCCCTTCCCCACCACCCCCTCCGCCCATCTCTTCACGGCCTAAATGAGTTGTCACACATCCCTCTTACTTGGATGATTACATCTGCCCAATTTTACCAAAGTCCACCACGACTTCACTAGTTTCAAGATCTTCCTCAGGTACGGTTCATTGTATCTCCTCTTTTTTATCTTATCATCGTTTTTCTCATCCCCATTTGGCTTTTCTTTTTGTTTTGTCCCAACATCCTGAACCCATCTCATATTCTCAAGCTGTGCTACACCCACATTGGTGTGATGTCATGGCTTTTGAAATCCAAGCCTTAGAAACCAATCATACATAGATTCTTCAACACCTTCCCCCTGGAAAAAAAACCAATTGGCTGTGAATGGGTGTTCAAAACAAAATTTTGGGCCGATGGATCCATAAAGTGACACAAGGCTCACTTGGTGGCCAAGGGCTACACTCAGGTAGAAGGTTTTGATTACTATGACACTTTTGCTCCTATTGCTAAACTTGTTACTATTAGGTGCGTTCTTGCAGTGGCTACAGCTCGGAGCTGGCATCTCCTTTAATTGGATTTCAACAACGCTTTTCTCCATGGTGACCTCGATGATGAGGTTTATATGACCCCTCCATTGGGTTACTGCAAATAGGGGGAGACTTGAGTTTGTCGTCTTCAGAAATCCCCTTACAGCCTTAAACAAACCTCTCATAATTGGTTCTTTAAATTTTCTTCTATTTTACTTGCTGAGAGTTTCACCCAATCTCAGGCCGATCACTCTCTCTTCACCGGCTCTCAGGGTCAGTCTTTTACTCTACTACTTGTTTATGTTGATGACATTCTCCTAGCAGACAATGATCTCTCCGATATTAGTACTTTCAAAGTCATGTTGGCTTAAAAATTCAAACTAAAGGATCTTGGCAAACTAAAATATTTTCTTGTCCTCAAAGTTGCTCGCTCTCCCACTAGCATATTTCTTAATCAACAAAAATATGCTCTTGACATCCTCACTGATAGTGGTCATCTTGGCGCTTGTCTTAACAATTTTCCCATGGAACAAAATCTTAAGTTTAATAATACTGATAGTGGTCATCTTGGTGCTTGTCCTACCAATTTTTCTATGGAACAAAATCTCAAGTTTAATAACAAAATCTAATGGTGATCTTCTCTTCGATCCAAGCTCGTTTCGGTGACTAGTTGGACGTTTGATATATCTCACCATCACCTGTCCCGACATTGTATTGTCAGTCAACATTCTCAATCAATTTATGCATTAGCCTAGACAACCACATTATGATGCTGATCTCTGTGTTCTTCACTACATTAAGGCGTCTTTGGGCCATGGCTTATATTTTCCTACTGCCAACACTCTTCAAGTCTCCGCCTATTCTGATTCGGATTGGGCTAGTTGTCCCCTCACTCGCCGCTTTACCATTGGCTTTTTCATTCAATTGGACACTAGTCCAATTTCCTGGCGCACTAAAAAATAACCTACAATGTCTCACTCCTCCGCCGAAGTTGAGTACTAGGCGCCTGCTTCCACTACTTGTGAACTTACATGGCTCAAGACCATTTTAAATGATCTTGGTGTACTGCATTCCTAACCTATCCTCTTATATTGTGACAACCAAACAACTCTTCACATTGTACAGAATCCTATTTTCCACGAACGTGCAAAACATATAAAAATCAATTGTCATATTGTTCGTAAAAAGTTACGGGCTGACCTCTTCTTCACTAAGCATATTCCTACCCACAATCAGCTTACTGATATCTTCACCAAAGCCTTGAGTCATGAACATTTCCTCGACTTATCACGCAAGTTGGGCATTACGGATCTCTATGCTCCAACTTGAAGGGGAGTATTAGAAATATATATACACTTTCAATTTTTCATTTATTCTGTAATTATTATAGAGCAAATATTTAAGAGTAATTTTGGGATATTATTCCTGGACTCGTGTACATAAATACACACTTGTATTATTGAATAATATATAGAAAATTCCTTTATTCAAATTTAACAATAGTAGACACACATACTATCAGCCATAATGAATTATTGTTTGTTTATAGGAGAGAAAACTCCATTATGGGGAAAGAAGCTTTTTGGGTGACACATGGAAGGAAAGATTATTTGGCTGGGCGGCTCCTCATCCCAAAGGCACTGCATGGGTCATTGTTATTATTTGTGTTAAAACTTGATATATATTGTTGGCCTACAACCTAACAGTTTAAGCTTTTAAGAAAAATAATAAATTAAAAATTTAGAAATCTAATACGTTCAACCACAAAAAAACCAAGGGGTGCCTTAATTTTCTACAACTATTGAGGTGCAACGATATATGGCCCTTATGATGAGATAAAAAATTAACTTTTTCAATATTAGAGCTACTTCCTCTACACCTTGGTGTTTATGCAGACACTTCAACGAAATTAGGCTCCCTTATAAGAGAGCAGGATTTCCTAGCATAGCTCCAAATATGAGAATTATAAACCTAATCAGATACAGCAACCTGATAGACTTATCATCCAGCAGGGCCGAAGAACAAGGATCATAAAAAATTTCAAAGTAAGCAAAAAAATTGGAAACATTATTTATCCTGTCATTTAGTAGTTTGTAAAACATACTTTTTTATTTTATTTCATTTTAATAAATTACGAGCTTAAATAACTCTCCATTAATAATTGAATTAATATTTTTACTAGCTACTAATAATTGAAATAATTTCTTATGGACATAATTTAAATTTATAATTTATTTTTTTAAGTGATATTAATAATTGAATTAGTAATATAACAATAACTGAATTAATAAAATAATTCATATTGTGAAAATTTCCATGAATAAAATTATTAATATTTTAAATCCTTGTCATAAATTTATATTTTTATTATTTCAACCACCAATGTTAATTGAATAAATACTTTTTAGCAACTAATTAAATTAATAATTTATCTAATCATCAATAATAATTGAATTAATAATTTATGTAACAATTAATAATGTTTGAATTAATAATTCAACTTACTTTAAGAAACAATAGACACAAGAATGAATGTTTAAAACCATCTCATAAATAAGTGGATTTCCGTTTTAAAGCCCACTTATAAACCTAAAATACTATTTTTATGCTAAGAATATTTTAAGTATTTCAATTTCTTATGTACATAGTGTAAATTTGTAATTGATTTATCTTAATTTATATTAATAATTTAATTAATAATGTAACAATAATTGAATTAATAAAATAATTAGTATTATCAAAATTTCCTTAAATAAATTATTAATATTTTGAATCCTTGTCGTAAATTTATAATTTTATTATTGTAACCACCAATGATAATTGGATAAATATTTTTTAAGTTATCCAATCATGAATAGTAATTGAATTATTAATACTTTATGTAACAACTAATAATGTTTGAATTAATAATTCAACTTAATTTTTCGAATGATAAATATAATAATTGAGTTGATTTTCATTTTAAAGCCCCTTTATAAATTTAAAATATTATTTTTATGTTAAGAATATTTTAAGTAATGTTTTTGTACTAAATACTAATAATCCAATTAATAAATTTTGTAATCACAAAAGTAATATATTTTAATTCAAATATGATTAATAGTTATAAGAATTTTAATATATTCAATTATTAATATTGGTTCTCACAAAATTTAAATTAAAAATTTATATTATATTTCAAAAGATTGATTTTTTTTAATATTTATGGATGAGTTTCAAAATTTAATAAATTTTTTTCTAAAATTATTAGTTCATTACAAACTATTAAAATATTTTTAAATAAAGAAGCCAACATTTAAAGGTTGCTTGGTTCTTGAATATAAAAAATATTTTCATGCAATAACATTTATGGGCCGCGATCTCATTCTTGAAAATAGAATGCCTAACTCAGGAAAATATTTTTGTTTGGTTCATGTTGTAATATTTCTAAAAATGTACTTAAAATGGGAATCTTTACAAATATTTTAACAAAATGACCATTATGCCCTTGACCCGTGTATAGTACGAATAACAATTAATTTTTCAACAAAAAAACCAACTAAAACTATATACTTAATTAAATCTATATCCTAAAATTTTCAGCAATTGTAAATTTAAAACATTTAACACTTAATAATTGATTTAATCAAAATAATTGAGGTTTGTATAGTGTATAAATATTAACTATCGTATCAAAAATTATAATACAATCATAATATTATTTCTCTTTAATAAATTACCAATATCAATTAAAATGTTAATTGACATACATATTTACACTTTTAATAAGCATTTAAAATAATTTATATCTTTAATTAACATTATATATATATTCAAATTAGAAATACTTAATATTTAAAATATTTAATCTTATTTTATTAATAATTTATCTTTTAAAAAAATAGAATGCGCTTATATAATTTTGTAACGACATTATTGTTCAAAACTCAAAATAGTGAGGGCAATTTGGTAAAAAAAGTAAGATTTAGAAACGAAATTCTCATGAAACTTACCAATGGAAGGAGGTGAGAGAAGGATGTCCATATTTTATGTGAATCCTTTCATTTACACGAATGCGAATAGATTCGGCATATCAAATTCTCACCTTTATTCAAATGTTAAAACCATCACATTATGAAAATCTTAAAAAATATCGTGAACCAAATACCCTCATAACGTTTTCATCAAGGCTTATATCTAATATCATAATTGAATTTGAAGATTTAATAGCATACAAAATTAATATTTAAATTATTTATAGCTTAAAATTAAATAATTTTATTTAATTTATATTTTTGAGATCCTCTGCATGGCGGGGATCTTTGCTTTTTATTATCTACATGACTTCTTAAATACCTAAATTTCCAATAAAATAAATACCATACGACAAATAGAAGACTCCTAAATAAGCCTAAACCTATATAATAAATGATACAAACTCCCTTCGAGTGGGTTTCATAAAATTTTTCGGAAATCGAGAGAATTTGAGGTGCAAAAGTTAGATTTAAGGTTGTTCATGCGTTTCCAGGTAAGAATTTTTCGTGTTTTTGATGATTGATTTTTTTTTTTAATGATTATGGAGGTATTTTGGTGAGTGAACTGCGGATAGTATGTTGGTGAAATTTTAGAGTTGGGTTTGGGTTGAGGAGATAGTGTGCTAGGCGTGCTGGGTTCTTCGAAGTCTGGATATATTATTACTCGAGGAAGTTGACAATTGGGCTTTCGTAAAAGGTATACTGTGCTGTGATTGATTTTATGAATGCCTGTGGAGATTAATAGCATGGTTGGAGCATTTATTTGGACAAGTTTAACTGGCGAATTTTATATTTCGGCTTCGAATAATCTAATTGTGTTGTGCAGCAATCTGCAGTCGGTTGAATGAAAAGTAGCTGAAGTGAAAACTACAATTGGCAGAATCGAGATTTTGTGAATGAATGGACTTCAAGGGTTGGGTAGTTCCTTCAAATTTGACCTAATGTAGAGAGGAAAATTAGGTATGGCTATGGTAAGCAAAACAAGGAACATGCTTGAGGGTCTGGTGAGAGAAGGATCATTCAAATGGTTGCTCAGTGGTCGCAGTTCATTTGATGAAGACTTCGAGGAGTCAAGTAAGCCACCATCTGCCCGCAGTAATTGGATACCGCAGCTCTCTCCAATTGCAAATACGACTGTTTGTCGATGCTCAAGGTGTGTAATATCATGTAGTTTTACTCACTTTTTTTTTGCCTGTTTTCGTTATATTGAATGATTTTTTAATAAGAAAAATTCATTCATTAGAAAGGAAGCAAAAATATAAATTGTGGAGGACAGACATCCACTAATAATTAACAAAAAACAATTACAAAAAAGTGCTGCTGTCCAACCATTAGAGGTCAAACAAAGAAATTCCCCCAAAAATACCCCAAGGATTGCCCAAGAGGCAAGAAAAATAATTCTATGCAGAGCAAGTGTAAAGTAGTTTTAGCATTTTAGATTCTTGCGTTTCTCGCGGTCTAGAGATTCCAATAAATAGCGCATCTACTGCACACTTCCATAAGGTCGCTCCTTTTTTGCTCTTTCCAAATAGTCAAAACTGCACCAAGAAGGATTCAGCCACATTTATGATGCTACCCAAATTTCACCTAAAATAGAGAAAATGGTAAGACTGTTGCTGTTGCGCCGTCCAACACTGGAGGAAGAGATGCTTATTAGTCTAATTAGACTAAGAACGTCATACAAAAATTTGGGTTGATAGCCTTATAGGGTCTCCTTGCTAGTAACAAGTAATTTGTACTAAATACTAATCCTATTAAGAGTTAGAGTCCAAATGGAAGCCCTGATTTAAAAAGAAGGAACCTTATCATTCTGAATAACATTATTCTAAGGAAAAGAAGAAAAGGTTGAATGTTTCAATGACTGGAGAAAGAATGACTTAAAAAGAAAAGAGCTTGATGAACCCCCCAACCAAACCCTTGAATCACTTTTAGGAATAAGAGTTCAAATCCTCAATAAAGGGATGAGCTCATCAGCCTCTCTCTTAATAAGATTCCTAAGAAAGTGGAAATCTTGACAAAGAGTGCCCCCCTTCGATTAGATTGTCACAAATGGATGATAATTTGAAAAGACAAGTACTAAAACCCCCAAAATAACCTCAACCACCCAAAGATCATCCCAAAACTAAATCAAAATGAGAGGAAAGAACAATGGGTAACGTGGGAAACCAACTTCGAGGGACTTGCTTGAGAAACATTACAACTCCCTTTGGTATCCTAGCTATTTTGATGGATGCGATATTTTTCTAGTAACCTTGAGCTAAAGGGAATCCGTATCCAAGGGGATTCTCCATAATCATTTCCCAACTAAAGAAATGTTCTTAGAAACTTCATTACCAAGCCCTAAAACCCCTTGAGATTTAGGTCTATTAATCACATCCTACTAACAACATCCCAACTAATGAGGTGTTCCCTCTTATTCATTTCCCAACTAAATAAATGTTCTCAGAAACCACATTACGAAGGCCCCCACTTAGGTCTCCTAACGACATCGCAACTAATGAGTTGATCCCTCTTTTTATCTCGAGTGCTAGATCATAAGAAAATTCTCTTATAAGCCTCTCTAGCACACTAGCTACCCTTATAGGAACTCTAAAGGGGGACAAAAATAAGTAGGGATATTAGAAAGAAAAGCTTTACTAAGAGTAAGACAACCCTCGAAGGACAATAGCCCTCTTCCGCCCCTTTAATATCTTATCCACTCTCTTAGCTATTGGATCCTAGGAAATTGAAATAGGATCAGCCCTTAAAGGAAGACTTGAGTAAGACAAAGGCCAAGCCAAAGAATCAAAACTAGCTAAAGCCTTGAAACCTTCCCAAACACCATGATTTGTATTAATATTTGCTACCCCAATCTTTGCTATGCTGATCAGCTTGATCTTCAACCCTAAAACATTCTGAAAATTCTAAATGAACTAAGAATTTTTCAAAATTTCAGAACACCATTCTCAAGAAAAAATGTAGTATCATGTGCAAATTGAAGGTGAGATGCCTCTGCCTCCTTCCTATTTGCCATTAGACCTCTTATCACTCCCAAATTCTGAGCATGAGTAATCAGTCTACTTTACCCAAAAAAATGCCAATGTAAACATAAAAGGAAAAAAAGGATCCTCTTTGCCTCAACTCTTGGAGTCACGGGCCGAACAACACTAGTTATAGCACAATAGCTTAAGAGTTGAAAGTATACTTCGGTTTCACCACTTGAATAGTTTCACAACCATCGAATGCAAATTCAGCAAAAGAAGTAAGCAAACGTAAAAGCAAATGAGAGTCACAAGATAAACTATAAAGCAGCAAAATTATTATTCACACCTTCGTAGGTAACATGTGTTTGGTGAGGGAAACAAGTAGGCTAAATATGTTTGCAAATCGCTAGTGATTTTCATAATGACTGATGAGCACTCACCCTTTAAAGAGTTTTTTGTGTTGTTCTAGCTCTAGCACTAAGGAAATATCAAATGTACCGAGGAGTCGTACTTCTATATTTGACTAAGACATTATTCTATTCAAAGAATAAAACCTACACTCCTATTCACATTATGGTTAACCATCTGATGTACACAAGACAAGCAGTTGCAAGCAAGCATAATGCCCTGAAGGCTCATGAGATTCTCCTCTACTTATGTGGTCGATGTTCTTTTGATTTTGACGCTCAGTACTCTTCAACTTTTTCCATGAACGGTTCCATTTCTTCCATTGATATCCAACTAATTTCTTAATATTGGAGGCCATTCCACTTCACTGAGAACTTATGCCATTACGTCCTTGATGATGTGAATTCTATGTCTACAAGGATTTCTTCAACTTCTTGTTTGTTGAGTTGTGATATCTTCAATGGTGCTATAGTAGACTGAGCGATGAATAGTTTGAGGTAGTTGACATGAAACACAGAAAACACGTTCATCCAAGTCGAAGAATCAACTTCGTAAGAGACCTTCCCCAATTTTGGCCAAGATGGGGATTGGTATTTCGTATTTGCGAAGTAGTCTCCTAGCTCGACCTTGTAGTGGCTTACTTTGTTTTTGATGGCATTTAACATACACAAGTCACCCTGTTAAAGTGCAATGGTCTTCTTCTAGATATGCCCACTTCTTCATCCACTTGGAAGCTTTCTCGAGTTAAGCTTGGGCAATCTCTGCATTTTGTCTCCATTATTAGGTGAAGATGTACACTCTTGGATTCTTTCCTTCGTATGGCTCATCCATTGTGTGCGATAACCATGACTGTTGGTTTGTCACAAGCTCAAAGGACTCTTGTTGTTTGTTGAGTTCTTTTGGCCCTTGAAGTATTTGAGTCACATCGAGTAGTTGCGCCCAATTCTTTTGGTTGCCGTGATGAATTGGTGTAATTACTCCTCTAGTAGCCCATTGAATCTCTCTATTTGCTCATTCATCTGCGAGTGATCGCTCGAAGAGATGTTAAGCTATGAATAGAGGATTTTGAGAAGTTGTCTAAAAGTTTCCTTGTGAATCTTGTGTCTAATTCTCTATAGTGTGTTGGGGAACACCCCTCTTCATGATGTGCTTGAAGAACAACTGTGCTTTCTCCTTTGCCACAACTCACAAGTATACCCTATTACCTTTCATTCTTGATTCTGGGCGGGTTGGTGACAAAGTCAAGTGAGACACTTTCCCATGGTTTTGTTGGTACTTGAAGAGGCACCAACAACTTTGCGATCTTATTCCACTCAACCTTGTTTTACGAGCAGGTGAGACAAATTCGGTATACTCAACCATCTCTGTTGACTTAACTGGACTTTTCAATCCTGTTTTGATGATAACAAAATGAAGAGCACTTTAACATATAATGTTAAGTGATGCGTTTTAGGTAAAAGAACTCTCAAGGTTGATAAATTGAAGCTCAATGTTAATCTAGTGAAAGCGCCTCAGAATATTGAAGGCAATGAATAACAAATGAAGAAGCTTAAGGGCAAGCAAACTCAAAGTCAAAAGTGAACCTCAAAAGGCTGAAGGAGGCTGAAGGATTTAAGAAGACCATAATTAGAAGAACTGTTGTAAGTACTTCAAAACCAAATGTCATTTAGATATGTGAAGCTCTTATAAAAACAAAAGAAACTAAGAAACACTTTGTTTTAAAGAGCTTAAAACATGTTTTTGAAATTAAAGTAACAAAGGTCTTAAAGGAAGGAAAGTGTTCAAAATAAAAATTGAATTTCTGATAAGCAGTGCGCCTGACAGATGACTGTCTGTCTATGGACAGACGACTGGCAAGTTAAAGGGTTTAATAAAAGTATTTTGGGTTTAAATTTTAACTATGACAGATGACTGCCATGTCATGGCAGACGACTGCCACATGGAGCAAATTTTAAATCTCAAAGGGAAGCTTCTTTTAAAATTTTGAATTTCAAAATTTAATCAACAATTTAATGTTTTTTCAAAGTTTACCTAATTTGATATGGACAACATCTTTCAAAGTTTTGAATTTCAAAATTTAATCAACAATTTAATGTTTTTTCAAAGTTTACCTAATTTGATATGGACAACATCTTTCAAAGTTTTGAATTTCAAAATTTAATCAACAATTTAATATTTTTTCAAAGTTTACCTAATTTAATATGGACAACATCTTTCAAAATTTTGAATTTCAAAATTTAGTCAACAATTTTAATGTTTTTTCAAAGTTTACCTAATTTGATGTGAATGTTGATCTTTCAAAATTTTGAAATTCAAAATTAAATGTTTTTTCAAAGTTTACCTAATTTGATGTAGAAGTTGATCTTTTAAATTGCCTATAAATACCTCTTTGGGTAATGAAAAAATACAATACTAGAAAACACAAGAAAAGAGAGAAATCAGACAAAATTTGAAATTCATCTTGTGCTGAAATTCTTCTGAAGCTCTTCTTTGCTCACATCTTTTGCTGGAGAGGAATTCTACAACTTTGGTAGATTGAAAAAATCAAAGTTCGGTTCTGGGTTGCAATTCCATTTCTCTTTTAAACGAACCATTGAATTTATATTATATTCTTGTAGATTGTGACGATTCTAGGTTTGCTGGATCGTTGGCTAGGCAAGGGATTATCGCTTAGAGAGGTGCTGCTCTAGCCTTCTGAAGGAGTGTATAAAGGTATTGTTCCACCTGGTAAAGGAAGAGGTTTAGTGAATCCTTTGGTGATTTTGCCAAAGGCGAGGACGTAGGCTGTGTTGAAGCCGAACCTCGTAAAATCCTGTGTCTCACTCTCTCTTTCCCTTACTCTTTATTTTCAGTATATTTATATTGCGTGGATGGTTTAAATTTGAAATCATATACACTACGTTTATTTGGAAATCAAACAAACTTAAAGTTTAATTTTGATTTGGGTTGCGGAAACCGAAAGGGAGTACGTTGGTTAAACCATACTTTGCGGAAACCATACGGGAGTACGTTACTTGGTTAAAACACCTAAAGAAAATTAACTAAGAGTTTATTTGAATTTTGAATTTTGGGAGGAGTGTGAATGTGTGGTTGTAAATCATATGAAAGAAGCAAATTTATTTTAACAAGCATATCATTCAACTACAAGGCTTGATTCATATTTATAAGGCATACATAAACAAACAACCATCCTAATTTCTTACTACTGTATATCTTAATTTTGGTTTCTTTGTTTGCCTTCAAATTGTGTTTGGTTAGTTTGGATAGTGTGATTAATTGAAAGGTTGATTGGTGATTTAGTTGTTTAAGTGCTTGTGTTGTTGAATATAAAAAAGAAACCAAGTTATTGTGTGTTTGACAAATTAAACAAACAAGTAAAAGAATTAGATAAATAATAAAAGAAGTTAAGTATTTTTAAAAGGGATTAAAAAGAAAGTTTTTAAATTCCCAATTCACCCCCCTCTTGGGAAGCTATCCTAATTTCAATCTCATTACAAATGACGCATGTGTGGCTAGTTGTACCTATGCTTTATTGATGCCAAAGTCCGATGCCATCTTGAGCGGCCTCCCCATGTGGTGTCATGAAACTCTCGTAACATTGTCTTCCTTTGTCTCCAACTCAAGGCACAAAGTGCTGATTACCATGTTTCAACAACAATCCATCCTTTATTGATAATTGGTGTGCTTTGCCCTCTTCCACCAACTTCATGAGGTTTTGGGGAATTGGATCTTTGACAAGGTTTTCCTTAAAGTGTTGTCATGGTAAACCTTACTTAATGTCAAGTGTGTTACAAGTTGTGAGGCTGCCAACTTGGTCTTCTTGCTTGGTGCATCTGTGACGATTCATCCTTCCTGCCTTTGCAGAAGAGATAAATTAAACTCCGTTAGAAATTCTTGCTAGCGGGCCTATTTAGGGGATAATTACGATTGCGAAAAGAAATGATTGATAGTTGAATAACCTATTTGTCACCACAAACTTAAGCCTAAGTAGGTAATGCTGCCACATGCTTGTACTTCCGCTCTGCGTCACTAAGCTTATGACTAGCATATGAAATAAGATGCCCGTCCGATAACCAAAATCTACCAAAGGCATAATTTGATGCATTTGTTTGTTTTTAAAAGGACTTTATGATGTTTGGAAGCAAGTACTAGATCTTGTGTCATGGCTTCTTTCAAGTTGTCAAAGGCTTTCTGGCACTCCTCTTTAGCTCCACCTATAACCTCTCCTTAGCAATTGTGTCAATGGGGCAATCCTCCTCAAGTACACTTCCACGAACTTGTGATATTAGTTGGCGAGTCCAAGAAAGGAATGTAGCTCCTTGATTGATGTCTTCCAATTTTGAATAGCTTTCACCTTTTCCATATCCATCCAGATACGACCTTGTTCAACCACATGACCAAGGAATTTGATGCTATTTATGTGAAAAACCACTTCTCTTTCTTCACATAAAGGTTGTTTCCTTTAGTCCATTGAACACCTTTTGTAGATGCTCTTCATGTTCCATTAGAGTAGAACTGTCATCTAGGCATACCATGACAAGCTTGTTGAGGTAGTCATAAAACACCTAATTCATCAGTGTGCAAAAAGTTGCTGGCTTATTCATCAATTCGAAGGGCATCACCAAGAATTCATATGCCTCATAATGTATTATGAAGTTGTCTTTGGCTCATCACCATCTACTATTCTCACTTGATAGTAGCTTGACTGCAAGTCAAGTTTGGTGAAGTACTTGACTTAGTTGATCAAACAAATAAGCAATCAGTGGAGTTGTTTACTTGTTGCACACATTCACTTTGTTTAGTGCATGTTAGTCTACACACATTTGCATGCTCCCATCATATTTCCTTTGAAATAACACCGGTGCTCTAAATGGCGCTTTTGGAAGGACGTATATAAGTTGCTTCCAAGAACTCATCAAGTTGCTTCCTCGACTCTGCTAACATTGGAGGCGCCATTTGATATTGCCCTTTAGTAGGAGGCTTCGCCTTTGGTAACAACTTGATCTCATACTCTACACCTAGCTGTGGGCACACGTTTTGTGGTATCTTATTAGACATTACAACTTTATACTCCTCCAGTACATCTTGGATGGAACCTGCTCATGTTCTACTTCTTCACCCACCATCCATTTAGCTGCTTTGTTGGGAAGAACTTCTCGTTGTCCCCTTTCTTTGCAACGACTAGCACCATGTAAGGGTGATATTCCATCAGGAAAAGGGAACCCACAAATGATATCGGTACCACCTTAGCCTCCTTTAAGAATTTTAGTCCAAGTATCACTTGAAAATTATCCATCGGAATGACTCTAAAATTCGCATGTGCCGCCCACCGTTTAGGCTTTGCATTGACTTGATAGGCTACTAGAGTAGGCTAAGCTGCGGAATTAACTGCTTTCATGCGTGCCGAGTCTTTCTCTATGTTTAGGTAGGTCGCTGTGCTTCCCTTTATGAGACAAAGTTATAAGTAGCCCTGATGTACACCATAAAACAGGAGCTTTTCTCTTTGATTCATAGTACACAAACATTAACCCTTTTTGTCTTCCTTTCTAACGCGTTGAATAACCGCATTGCTCCCATCCTCGGGATTCCTCATCAACATATTCTAGCCCTTGTGTCCCTTCCACGATGGAAACTTTTGAGGCATTAAGCGATGGCTTAGGGCAATTAGAAACATTGTGAGGGCCTCAATACAAGAAGAACACCAACTTACCCTTACAACTAGATGTGTTGAAAGACCGAGATGACTAAGCTGCCTTTGAAGTTAATGCCTTGGTGTTGGCTCCCCTACTTTTGGGTTTGCTCTTCTTGAAAGACTTTCCACTGTTTCCATCCCACGTGCCACTCTCTTTGGACATGGTGGAACTCTTTCCAGCATAGTCAGTCAAGTGTGCCTCAGCAATTGGTGAAGTAGGCAAGGTTTTTTTTGATAACAAAAGAAGATATATCTTTGATAAAGAGAAGGTACAATGTGCAGGAACAAGGAGTAGAACAAAAAAAAAAAAAAGGAAAGGGAAAAAAAAAAAAACACAAAATAAACCTAAACAATTTTAGCCAAGGAATCCCCTTTACAAACCCCTTCCACCATAGTTTGTTGAGCTCTTCAAATTTGCTATTTCCCTTTACCACTTCATTGTTCAACTTTTACCACCATCCATACGCACTTCATTTCCTATAATGTCACTCAATTTTAAATCCATTTTATCTATAGGATTTTGTGCTTCTAAATCCTTCTTAGGAATCTCCACCATAGATGTAGGTAGAATTCCATCCCTGCACTGTAACTTGTTCACCAACCCATCATTATAAAAAATAGAAATAGCCAAACCTTCTAATGGGGGAGGATGAACATATGATAAATTCTGTATTTCCTCGCAGGAATTAGAATGTACCCGTATTGTTCTCGAATCTCGTCCAATAGGAACCATCCACCACAATCAAACTTGCTAATGTCATCACTTTTTGAATCTGAAAAAATCCCCCCATTTCTTTACCATCTTTCCTTTGCTGATATCATTACTTTACATCCAGTCTTCTTCTTAGCATTTGGGGGTCTTCCATAATACTTAAATCTCCTTTAGAATTTCTCTTTAGTAACTTTGGCACTGACCTGAAATTTCTTTGTTTTCTTCAAAAACCTTCTTCATTTTAGCACCCATACAAGCCTCCATGCTGCGAAGATAAACCTAATTACCATAAAATCTATTGGCAGTAAGACGATGATCAACAGATTTCTCCCCAAACCCAGTTTCTTCTTTTTTATTCTTTTCCACACCACCTTGTAATACATCTTCGAATCTTCACACGATTTAACAACACCATCTTGTTTCGAAACTAAGCTGCTAGAATTTTGAATTTGTTGGTCATTCTGACTCAAATCTTGGGAATTTGGATGCTGGATTTGGATTCCAAATTTCCAATATGAGGATTTTTAGAGTCCTCCATGCCTATACTCATTTTCTGATATCCAGGAGCAAAGTTTTGGACCTGCCTTTTTACCCAGAACCAATAAGGAGCTACTCGAGTCACTATTACTGTACACTTGGGCCTGAATACCATATCGACCCTTCCGCTGGAACCCATATCAAGATACCCCTCCTTTGGATCCATAGAATCAGACTTTACAAGATATTGGGTTTGTTCAAATAACTGGACCAATTTAGTCGAAAAAGAAAAGCCTCCTTTTTCAATTACTTGGGCTAGGTCCAAAAGAGTAACATACAGCCTGATCCAATTCTTTTTGCAGCCTCCTCCTAGAAAACTATCCTAGTCGCCTCTGATATGTTTGCAACGCCATTTGAGAGCCTAGAATCCTTCACACTTTGGTTGATTGATTCTAATCGATTTGCAATGGCCCTAGGATTGTTTAGATGCAACGCATCTCCACACTGATGACATAATCCTTCTTTTCCAGCCAACATACCATGATTTCCAGGATAAAATTGGCTACTGCATCCTCTCTTTCCCTCCATTTGCCTTCCAGCACTACTTGACTCAATGACCATTGGTGCGAAGAACTGTTAGCACCATCACCTCCTGAATCCTCATGAAAAACCTTTGCTATCTTGCAAAGATTTGCCACCCATCACCTTCAGCACCTCTAGGAATAAACATTGACATTTCTTTCACTTCCAACCCAACCCTAATTCCAAATACTTTCCCACCTTTGTCCTCCTTATTGACATCTAGTACTTCATGAATTCCTGCCAAAATTATGAATTCCCCTTTGCATCTGACTGAAAGAAGACAAACCATCAGCAAACCAGACCCCCGCTTCTCTAGAAAACCTAACCCACCTGTTTGAGAGACGTTACTCTTGACCACAAGCAAAAACCGATTCTCCCCATTCTTGTCTATTGCAGATTGAAGGATTTACCTTTGATTTGAATTGATCGTTCAACATAATCTACCGTGAGAAAATCCATACGATTGAACATGTGAAGGGGAAATGAATCGTATTGCAAAAGGGATAGGAAGAGAGAGGAGAGAGCGAGATATCTCTCTCACTCAAGGATTGTGATTTGAACTCATCGGTGAACTTTAGCCATTGCCCGTGGTTTCAATCCTTAAATGAATTAGAACAACTTGTCTTTCCTTGACATGTCCCGAATATTCAACATTAAAGTAGAGAATTGTTTCACATACTCTCTTACTGTAATAGTGTGCTTAAGATCCCTCAATTTACACCAAGTACTCTTAACATTTTTAAGAAAGAATTGGGCCTTGATCTCTCTTTTCAAGTCTTCCTAACTATCAAATTGCGCACCATCCATTCTGAATCATATTGTACTTGGTCCGCCACCATAGGTACCATCACCACTCAATTGCATAGTTTCCATAAATACTTTTGCCTCCACCAAATTAGTATTCACCACACAAAAGTATTGTTTCATGTCAAATAAGAAGTTCTCCAACTCCTTAGCATCATGGGCGCCCCTATAGCTTTGGGTTTTGGAACTGTTTTTTTTTCCATACCCTACCACTGTAGAGTTGGAATTCCCGACAGCATGAACCATCATGTTCATCTTGGCGGGCTCACCCATCTAGTTTTGTGGTGCTTCTATCGTAGCACGGAATTACTTGGACAATTCCACAATGGAATCCTATTGATATTTTTGTGATCCCTCCAATACATTAACATGTTCAACTAGTTGGGCTATCTCTACAGCTACATTGTTGGTTGTTTTAGCCTACACCTCTAGCGTTTCACTTCTCTTGGTATTAGTGTGCGGCATCGTTCTCTTATAGACACTTCACACAATCCCATGATGCGAAGGCAGTTGAATCATAAAGCAATTAACCAAGCTTTGATACCAACTGTCATGGGTTGAACACTTCACACCTTGTGAAGGGCTGTGTTACACTAGTTTTAGCACACTAGCTTAACTAGTTTGCCAAAAATATGCCTCAGTTTCATAGCATGAGCAAATCTACAACCATCGAATGCAAATGAAATGGAAGTAGTAAGCAAACATGAAAGCAAAAGAGACTCGCACAAAAAATTGTAAAGCAACACAATTCATTATTCATAGCTCCGCATGCAACACGTGTATATAGAGAGGGAGGCAAGTAGGCTAAACACATTTAAAATGACCAGTGAATTTTACAATGATTGATGAACACTTATCCTCCCCTAAAGAGTTTTCTATGTTATTTTAGCTCTTATACTAGGAAACATCAAATTGACTGAGGAGTCATACTCTCATTTTTGACTGAGGCATTATCCTACTCAAAGAATAAAACCTACACTATTATTCACATGATGGTTCTCCATACCATATGCACTAGGCAAGTGGTTGCAGGCAAGAATAATGCCTTGATCCCCTGGGAAGCTCTAAACCACTCCCTAGGTGTCCTTTCACAATTAAATCATATTTGTTGAAGATAAACATCCTTAATTATTTCCTTGAAGCACACCGAAATGATTCTTACCCAACAAGCGGTTGCAAGAAAGAATAATGCCTTGAACCCCTGAGAAGCTCTAAGCCACTCCCTATGCTTTCCTTTCACAATTAAAATCCATATTTGTTGAAGATAAACATCCTTAATCATTTCCTTGAAACTCACCCAAAATGATTCTTTTCAACACCTTATCCTAAAAAGACCTAGTCACTATAACATTGGCTTTTTCAAAATACAATTTTAAAATGACACGCTTACACTCATCCTCTTGACATCTTCAACCACCTTATTATCCACATCTCTTCATCTAAAATTGCTTTCATCTTCACTGAAAGTAGATTGAGCTAAGGTCACTATATCCCCCAAAACCTGAAAGCGAGTCCAACAACAGCTTCATTAATAGCAAGGGATATCCCTCCAACAGCTAAACCTTTGTTGGTATCTTGTAAAGGCTAATAATAGACTAGTAGGCTTAAAATCTCTTGCGCATCTTGATTGTTCCTTGCTAGGAATGAGGGTAATAAAGGTAGAATCCACACTATTGCCCACACCCTGTTATGATTGAACTCATTGAAAACCCTCGTATATCCTTTTGAATGACTGAAAAAGTCAATTTTAAAACCATTAGGTCTTGCAGTTTTTTTTTTTTACTGTATCAAATTGTCCCGTTAACTTCCTCAACAAGAAAAGGCCTCTTTAATCAAAGAGCTTTAACTCCCCTCCCCCTTCCCCAAAAAAATGGGACTCTAATTGGGTCCTATCATCAATGTATGCTGATGGTCCTCAATATATTATTTTCTATAAAAAATCATAATCACTTTGCCCATTTGCTAATGATCTCTCGCAATACTACCTAAATCTATCTCCAACTCTTATAAAGTTTTTCCTTCAACTCCCATTGGTCACCCTATGAAACAATTGGAGTTACAATCCCCCTCATTTACGCAAGTTACCCTTGATATTTGCTGCCAACTAGTATCCTCCTTCAAAAGATTCTGCTCCAAATGATTACTAAGAAGGGTCCTTCTATATTTATCATCCTCACCCAACAACCCACACTTCTTGAACCTATCCAAACTTTAAATGTCAGTAAGGATTTCTTTTTCTTTTCTCTTTAATTTTTCCAAAATCCTCTTTATTCCACATTTTCCTAGTATCTTTTTCATGAAAGTCAGATTTTTCATAAATATGAAACCCTCCCAACCTTGGAAAAAGACCTTCTCTTTACTCCTTGAGTCCTTGACAAACTCTTAGAGTGAAGGATGCAACGATGCATGCCAAATCTGAAATATGCTTCATCTAGAACCTCCTAAACTTCGTTAGAAAAAATCTTGCCCAAACACTGGTAAACAAAAATCTATCAATACAAAAAGAAGCCTACCTAATTTATTTATTTATTTTTGGTTTTTTTGATAGAAAAAGAAATTATATTAATGAGAGATGAATTTACAAGAGGGAGAATGAGACATCTCCCAAAGAATATTTGGAACAAACCAGAAAAAAACAACTAAAACCTACAGAAAAAGGAGAAAAATAAGCAAGCCAGCACATTCCTCCAACCTTTTTGAATCTCTTGGAAACTATTTCCTCTAAAAAGCCCAACTCCAACGTACCATGTCACGGGCTAAGCTTGTTCAGGGCATTATGCTTGCCTATGACCGCTTATCTCGTGTGTTTGGGATGGGTTTCCATCATGTAAATACTAGTGTAGGGTTATTTTCTAGTATTTCTTTCATTGTAAGCCAAATAAGGCAGTATGACTCCTCGGTCACTTTGATGTTTCCTAGTGCTAGAGTGAGAATGGCCTAGAAAGCTCTTTAGGGGGAGGGTGAGTGTTCATCAATCATTGTAAAACTCACTAGCAATTGTCAACGTGCTTAGCCTATTTGCCTCCCTCGCTAAGTACAACATGTCAACGGAGGATTTGTTAATGAATTACGTTTGCTTCGATATTTACTGCTTGGTTGCCACGGCTTTCATGAATTGATTATAATTTCCGCTGCTATCTGATTGAATGTTAATGAAAGTGTTCCGTGGATGAATGTTGGTAAACAAAAGGCTGGCTAGTTAAGCAAGAGTGCTTTAGCTAGCGCCGCACGGCCCTTCACAACGGTGTGAAAAAGGCGGACCGTGACATTTGGTATCAGAGCTAAGTCGGTGACACTTGGTGAGAGCCCAAGGTTGAGTTGCTACGTGTATTCGATTGCCTTCGTTATTGGATTTGGGAAGCTTTGGTAGTTGACCATGGCACCAAACACTGCTGAGAGACTTGGTGCACTGGAAGCACAGGTTGAAGAGACAACCAACAATATGGCCAACGAGATGGCCCAACTGAGGGGACTTGTTGATGAGGTGATGGGATCACAGCAACATCAAGCAAGTTTGACAAGTGAAATGTCAGAGGACTTTCACCACACTGTGGAAACTTTGCAGGCCCGGATGGCTGATCTAGATGCAAAGGTGAATCTGATGGTTCTTGCTATGGGGAACTCCAACACTCCGGGAGTTAGCAAGACCAAGGTGCCAGAACCCAGGACATATGGGGGTGCCCGAGATGCCAAGGAGTTAGAGAACTTCTTGTTTGATGTGGAGCAGTACTTTCGCGTTGTGAGGATGGCCTCAGAACAGGCAAAGGTGGATACTGCGACCATGTACTTGGTTGGTGATGCCAAACTGTGGTGGCGTACCAAGTACAGAGAAATTGAAAATGGAAGCTGTGTGATTGATAGTTGGGCAGACTTGAGGAGAGAGCTCAAGGCCCAATTCTTTCCTGAGAACGTTGAGTATAATGCAAGGAGAAAACTGAGAGATCTCAAGCATACGGGGTCAATCAGTGACTATGTGAAACAATTTTCTGCTTTAATGTTGGATATTCGGGATATGTCGGAGAAGGACAAGTTGTTCTATTTTCTAGAGGGGATGAAACCGTGGGCAAGAACTGAACTTCATAGACAAAGGGTTCAAGACTTGTCAACTGCACAAGCGGCTGCAGAACGCTTGACAGACTACGCTGGTGATGAGACCGCTTCGTCCAAACGGTTTGGCGGAGAGGGAAACGGTGGAAAGTCTTTCAAGAATGGCAAACCCAAGAGTGGGGGAGCCGACCCTAATTCATCAACCTCACAGGAAGCTTCGTCGTCTCGAGGGTTCAACACACCCAATGGAAAGGGGAAAAGTAAAATTGAGTGTTTCTTGTGTCGAGGTCCTCATCGAGTTTTTGAGTGCCCTCACAAAGCATCACTTAATGCCTTACAGGCTTCCATTGTAGAACAGGCAGTGGAAGACGATGGGGAAGAGGATGAAGCCCCGAGGGTGGGTTCAGTGCGGTTAGTGAACGCATTGGAAAAGCAGGCCAAAATACCGAAAGTTACACGAGCAAAAGGGTTAATGTTTGTGGACTTGAGGATAAATGGGAAGAGTACTCGCGCTATGGTGGATACGGGAGCTACTCATAATTTTGTTTCGCAGTTGGAAGCAGGAAGACTCAACTTATCCTTAGAGAAGGATACAGGACGCGTGAAAGCAGTTAACTCTGTAGCCCAGCCTACTCTGGGAGTAGCCAAGCAAGTGGTGATAAAGCTTGGACAGTGGGAAGGTCACGCGAATTTCACAGCGGTGCCATTGGATGACTATCCAGTCATTCTAGGAATGGAGTTCCTAATGGGAACGAGGGCAGTGCTGATGCCTTCGGCTGGTTCCCTGTGTCTGATGGGAGATCACTCGTGCATGGTGCAAGTCGTTGCAACGAAAGGAGACGAAGGGAAGTCCCTTTCAGCCATACAACTCAATGAAGGATTGGGTCAGGGTGAGCAGACACGTCTAGCCACGGTGGTGGTAGACAAAGAAGTAGGCCAAGAGCTGGAGCCTACAACCATCCAAGCGGTGTTGGATGAGGATAAGGAGGTGTTGCCGGATAAGCTGCCTCAAAATTTGCTTTCACGACGGACTGTGGAGCAAGAGATCAAGTTGTTATCAGGAGTGAAACCACCTGCTAAAAGGCCATGTTGGATTGCGCCTAGAGAGATAGTAGAGTTGGGGAAACAGCTTGATGAAGTGGAAGCGGGATGTGTTCGCCCTTCCAAAACACCGTTGGGAGTATCGGTGTCGTTTCAGAGGAAACATGAAGAGCATCTACGGAAGGTGTTCGACAGGCTGAAGGGAAACAGTCTGAATGTAAAGAAGGAGAATTTCTCTTTCGCTCGGTGGAGCAACAAATTCCTTGGTCAAGTCGTTGAACAAGGTCGTATCCGGAGGGGTATGGAGAAGGTAAGGAGGATTCAAGAACGGAAGATCCCCACAACAGTGAAGGAGTTGAGTTCCTTTCTTGGCCTTACTAGTTACTGCAGGAAGTTCGTTAAGGGGTATTCGCGGAGAATGACTCCAATGACAGGACTACTGGGGAGGTATTATTGGCCGCACACGCGGGATGATGTGGTTGATTATACCAAAACTTGTCTCACTTGCCAACAAGACAAGGGGGAGCGGAAGAAGTATGGTACTTTCATGGCCGCACCAAAGTACTGTTCGGCAGAGGGGACGACACAATTGTTCCTTGTGACTGTTGTGAAACATTGGGGTTTTCCCCAAGTTATTATTTGTGACCAAGATTTAATGTTCGCTGACAACTTCTTAACAGAGTTTTTCAGGATATTCAGGTCACACCTTGACATCTCTTCGAGTTATCATCGACAGACAGACGAACAGATGAAGAGATTCAGAGAGCTGCTAGATGAGTACTTGTGCCATTTTGTCAACGACAACCAGAAGAATGGCGTGCAACTACTTGATGTGGCTCCATTCTGTGGCAACGCCCAAAGGCGCTCAACTATCAACAAGAGCCCTATTGAGCTTGTTACAGACCAGCTGCCGCTGTTACCTCACACAGTGGGCGAGCCGTACAGACGAAAGAGTCCTAAGGCGTACATCTTCACCAGTGAAGGGAGACAGAATGCAGACTTTGCCCAAGCCTATCTGGAGAAAGCTTCTAAGCAGATGAAGAAATGGGCAGAACAGGAGAGAAGACCGCAGTTTCATGTCAACTTCCTCAAGCCATTCAACGCCAACACCAACAACCTGAGCAGGAGTCAGTCAAACAGCGTAGAGTTGAAGACAGTGCCACCTGACAGACATGATGTTGAAGAGATCCTTGCAGACAGAATGTTCATATCCTCAAGGAAGAAGCGGCAGAAGTTCCTAGTGGAGTGGAAATGCCTTGATGACAAAGAAATCAGCTGGATTTTGCGGAAGATATTCAACTGTTCGTGGACAACTTTGAAGTGTACCTACCGCCAAAAGTCTACGAGGACGTCGACCGCATAAGTGGGGGAGAATGTCACGGGCTAAGCTTGTTCAGGGCATTATGCTTGCCTATGACCGCTTATCTCGTGTGTTTGGGATGGGTTTCCATCATGTAAATACTAGTGTAGGGTTATTTTCTAGTATTTCTTTCATTGTAAGCCAAATAAGGCAGTATGACTCCTCGGTCACTTTGATGTTTCCTAGTGCTAGAGTGAGAATGGCCTAGAAAGCTCTTTAGGGGGAGGGTGAGTGTTCATCAATCATTGTAAAACTCACTAGCAATTGTCAACGTGCTTAGCCTATTTGCCTCCCTCGCTAAGTACAACATGTCAACGGAGGATTTGTTAATGAATTACGTTTGCTTCGATATTTACTGCTTGGTTGCCACGGCTTTCATGAATTGATTATAATTTCCGCTGCTATCTGATTGAATGTTAATGAAAGTGTTCCGTGGATGAATGTTGGTAAACAAAAGGCTGGCTAGTTAAGCAAGAGTGCTTTAGCTAGCGCCGCACGGCCCTTCACAACGGTGTGAAAAAGGCGGACCGTGACATACCACAGTGATGCTAAATACTCGATCTTATCCTAGACTAGCTCCCAAATTAATTTTTTCCCCAAAGAATATCCATACATTACATTCCATCCATATCCGCCATAAAACTTCAAATAGACCACATCTCTATAAGGCTGCCCTATCCTTCTTTCTATCAGTACGTTGAAAAGAAATGTCTAGTAAGTCTTCCACTGATACAGGGCATACCCAACTCTCCTCCATAATACCAAACAGATTATTCCAAGGCCCCCAAGCAAAATCACAATGCAAAAGGAGATGAGAAGCTGTCTCAGAGTCCTTGAGACAGAGCACACAAACATTGGGAGAAAGCGCCTTCGAAGGTTTTCTAATTTGCAACAAGTTGTTAGTATTTGTTTTATTAAGTACAGCCAACCTAGTGAAAGTCTTGATTTGTGAGGGATCCTTGGTAGACTTCGCAAAATGGATAAAAATCTATTAATCTGAACCGAATATGACCTGCTTAAACTGACTCATAACCGATCCGTACATTAAATGAGTTGAATATGGTTTAAACTTTTTTTATCTACCTCTAAATGAGTCGATTGGCAGATTTAGGATTTTATCCGATGGATATACCTATCCGCTAACAACTAATATTTAAATTCATTGATAATCCCATATTCCCATGCTTATAGGCATCAGTTCAATTGGCATAAGCTCTATTGACCAAGGCCTAGTTCACTCCCAACTCTTGCACTACTGCATGCGTCTTTGGGTCTGCCCTATGCCCACATTCAAACTCAAGCCTAAATACTCATTTTCTCGTGATCAAAACAAAAGCCTCTTAATTAAAAAAAAATTTATAATTTTGTGATTAGTTATTAAATGTTTAATGAAAAAAAGGGTAGCTTGGTGCACAAAGCTCGTGTGTATGTGGGGTCTAGGGAAGGGGCGGACCACAATGGGTCTATAGTATGTAGCCTTACCTTGCATTTTTGCAAGAGGCTATTTCCACGTCTCGAATCCGTTATTATCAAATTATAATTTTAAAAATAACTTTAGTTATTATGTTATAAAATAAATTGTTCATTGGATGGTAAAAAAAATTATTAGGGATGGGAATGGCAGATTATCCACAATCCACCATGGATTATTCGACTCGAACCGCTATAAATACGCAACTTAAATGAGTTGGATATGGCTTGTAATATCCTCATTCGATAGTCTGCCTAATCTGCCACGGATTATTCGACCTAATCTGCTTAGCCAGGTCTACGCCTTGGCCTTCCATATTATAGGAAGAGCGGAATTGAATAATTAGAAGAGATCAAGAATTCAAAAAAAGATTTACAAGAATACACTGTTAACTTATCCAAGGACCAAGAGCGAACATCCCTCCTCAATGAAAGATTACTTTCGTCCAATAAAGTTAACAAAGAAGACAAATCCTCCTATTGAACTCCACCTAAGTGAAATGCCCATTGTTCAAGGGAATATCCCTTAGTTCGAAGTCAAAACTTCCTTATGCTACTAGTCACCCTAGTCCCTCCCAACCTACTGCTCGAAATCCACCCTACTACCCATGTGCACTGCAAGGAAAAAAAACACTAGCTACTCTTCAAATAAGGAAGTCCTTATATAATAGAGGGGATCCATAAATAAATGTTAACCACCACCCCACAAAACCCCTCATTTCTACCAAATTTGTCAAAGAAAAGGACCGTGCCATACACTTCCTAAGCGAAGCTACCCCTTGTATCCCAAACCACAAGCTGTCATTCTGACGCTCTTGAAGAAGGGAAAGAAACCCAATCTTTGAAACCTAATATCTGAAATGCTGTTAACTTTGAAAGCATCCACTTTTTCTAACTTATATTCTTGTAAAGATGGAACATCAAGACTAGCCCTATTGACTAACTCCTTGAGCAATATCCGCTTACCACCGTCCCTTAATCCCCGCATATTCCATGAAAGAGTCCTTGTTTAATCCTACTAATGGCACCCAAACTCCTAGAAATTGTTCTTTTGAGGTAATAAGAATTTTCTAAATTTCCCTGCATTATTGGATTATATGAGGAAGAATAGTGGTTTCTTATTTTTCTTCTGCATAAGCTAGGTATTTTTTTTTTCTCCCATTCATTATTTGTCTCCTTATGCACCCCTCCCTGGGAAAAAATGGATGTTGCAGAATCCTTGGCATTTCTACTAGTCATATTCAAGATAACTTTGATGGAGAGGCCTCTGATTCCATAAAGCATCCATCGCAATATGCACGGAACCTTTTGGAATATTGTTGTTTCAGGGCACTTGCTCTGTGTACACAAGTAGTAGGTCATTTGGCTGACAGGAAGTTCCGGCGTCTAACTTATGATATGATGCTAGCTTGGGAAGCTCCAGCTGCTTCAAGTCAACCCTTGCTAACTGTAAGTTCTATTTATTTTTTTGGAGGAAACATGCTTATTCAGATACACTTCATTGTTGTTGGAGCTGTAGTGGCTGTCTCTGCACCTTTCCTGATCCTGCCTCCCCTATGTGTTTGTGCATATGCTTGTATGCATTATGAGGCTGCAATATTGGCAACTTTTTTACTAAAAGATGTTCCTTATGTGGCCATATCCTAAATACCTTAGTGTTTGGATGCTTCATGTTGGTCTCTGTGCTTGTTGTTTTCATTATTGTAGGTGGATGAGGATGCTACTGTTGGGATAGAGGCCTTTTCTCGAATTGCTCCAGCAGTTCCTGTCATTGCCAATGTGATTATAAGTGATAATCTTTTTGAGATGCTTACAGCATCAACTGGTGGTCGGCTTTACTTTTCTGTCTATGAGAAGTATCTTACTGCATTAGAAAGGTTAGTAAATTTTTCTTACCTTATTTTCCTTTTCTTTGGCCCTTCCTTTTGTGGAGCTGAATTTATCAAGTAATTGATAGCTTACTTTACTTCTTTTGTAGTTTATTTATCTAATATAAGTCCATTACATGTGCTGGCCCTTTGGTTCATATGGCATTGCATGGGGATTGCGTATTTTGAACATTTATGGCTTGTTTGGTTTGCAAAATAGCTATCCCTGGAATAAGATGGAATATGGTGAAAATTTTGGGAATGTAGGTGATAGCTATTCCTTGTATGTTTCTTATTATATCATTCAAGATTTAATAAGAAAGGAACAGACATTTCCAATGGTGAAATTTGAAAATAGTTATTCCTTATCTATTCCTTGTTATGGACTCATAAAAGGTTTCACATTTGTTATTTGCTTTATGGTATTAACATAATTTTTTGTGTAACTGATTGTAATTAAACTATTATAAATAATTTCTTCCTAGGAATAGGCATTTTGCAAATCAAATGTAGGGTTAGTGCTCATAAGAGTATTTGAAGTAAGTATGAGTTTTAAATTTTTTATATTGTCAATATTCTTATAACCAATATTATATTATCTTCATCTCCTTAACTATTAATACTTTTCTGTCAATTTTTTTTTTTTTATTGAACACAACTTATGTGGTATTCCAAAATATCATTATTAAGGATTTGGATTATATATATATATATATATATATATGTATATATATTAGGCAAGAGAGTTTACTGCTTGGACGAAATAATTTCGTGCATTGCAATGCTGTTTAATGAACTATTGAACAGCTTTAATTGATCAATAAGAGCAGTCAAGGCGTTTCTTAGGAATCAGGATGCATCATGGCATTGGCTAATAAAAGACACATTTTTTTAATATTATTTGGGTACAGGATATAATATTAACTACATTTGGTTGATTATGAAATGTCTTGGGACTGCATTGTTTTTAGACATTGCATTAAACAATTGTCTAGGATGGTGCATGAGAAATTTATTTGAAGAATATGGTGTGACATTAAGATTTTAAACTCCTCTCAGATCAGCATTTCTAACAAATAAAAGATCCTCCTTGGCCCTGCTTTTGTTTTGGGGATCCACCTTGTGAACTTGAAGAGTGGGACAATATGATTTCCATTTAGATAACAAATTGGCTTTCTTAATGGTATGAGGGGTGGCCAATCCACAATGGCTTTTACCTTGGAATGGTCTACCTTAATTCCCAGTGAACGAGACTTCATATCCCAAGAACAAAACTCTATGTCATAAAATGGTTTTAAAAAGGGGTAGCGGGTAGCATAGCGTAATGGTAATGGGTGTAGTGGGAAGTGCAAGTAGTGGATGTTACATAATAGGAATCAGATGTGACGATTGTGAATTTTTGTCAAGGACACACAATTTTATGTATACTAGTGTGAGTCATGTGCGTTGCACATGGGGTCACATCTTACATATTAATATATTATTAAATTCGAAAAGTAAGGTGTAGTCCCAAGGGGGGGTGAATTGGGTTTTAAAAGTTTCTTTTAACTCCTTTTATAAATTCTCAACTTATTGTAAGTTTAGTACTCAAACAAGGATAATTTGAATTACAATATCAGTTAGAAATCAATATTCAGTTTTAAAACTTTAAGAATGAGTAAATCAACTTGATCTTGCAGTAATATCAATTAACACCCAACCAATTTAACCAATAAATTGATTCAACCAACACAAACCAATGATTCACAATGTAAAACTTTCAGCTTTTGAATAATTCAATCCTCTCAACAAGATAACCAAAACAAGATTCACACTAAAGAATGAATTCAGCAAAGCTTCTGAGATTCAGTGATTGAGTAACTCAAAGTAGAGTTTGATAAAAGCTCTGTTTTAATGAAGCACAATTGAAAATTCCAACACTCTTCCAAAACTCAGATTTTAAATAAACTTTCAATTATTGAGTCTTGGGTGTTAATCAATCAACGTACTCCCTTATGATTTCCGCAAAAAGTATTGATCAACCAACGTACTTCCGTTTGGTTTTCGCAATCCCAAAGTCAAATTAATTTTTGGTTTATTTAATATTAAATCCACACAATTTATAGAATTGAAATAAACAACCACAAAGTTATATATGTGCAGAAAAGTAAAGAGAGTTTAGGGAAAGAAAGTGAGACCGAGTTTTTTACGAGATTCAACTTATACCCAGCCTACGTCCTCGCCTTAGGTAAGAGCACCTAAGGAGTCCACTATAGTGTTCCTTTATGGGTGGAACAAACTGTTACAATCCCTCTTTTAAGGTAGAGCCCCCTCTCCAAGCGATACCCCACGCTCGGTCTAACAACGATTCAAGAACCTGAACTGTATACAAAATAAGAAACAAATATTGGTGTACAAAGACACTCTCAAAAGAGGAGATTAATACAATTGAAATCTATATACTTCAATCAAAATTACAATATGGAAAGATAGAGCTCAAGAAGATATCACCGTAAGTCTTCTTTCTAGGTTGAAATAATTAGGAGTAGGCTTAGAATTTTTGTGAGAAATTCACAGCAAAACTCAGTAGTGAAACACAGAAATTTATTGCCCAAGAGAGCTTTGAGAGAATTTGGAGTTTTGAGAAGAAGAAAGCTTGATTGCTGTATTTTCTTGGTGTGTTTAATCCTTAGCCTTGGGGGGTTATTTATAGATGAGAAATCAAGTCTATTTCGTGTTCCCCAAGTGACTTGAAGTGTTTCCTAAGTTTATAAAAAGTTTGGAGCCCAAGAAATCACTTTTGAAACCTTTTATTAGCTGTTAAAAAATAGCCGTTATGAGGTTCAGGCGCCTGAACTCATCGGGTCAGTCGCCTGAAGTTGAAATTCAGTGTATTTTTGAAGTCAGTACAAGGTCAGGCGCCTAAAGTGGTTCTGTCTGTTGTTTAGGCGCCTGATCAGTCGCTTGAAGTGCTGTCAGCTTCGACCACCCTTCAGTATTTTTGTCATTAATTTTTCTGCACAACTCCAAATTAGACGTTCTTGGTATCAACAGAAAGCTGAGAAAAAATCCAGCAACTTTCATGTTGAACACTTTTTATGATAAGGAGGTTTTGATAGAGAAAAATATACATCAATGTGGATATAGAAAAAATAACATAATTTGGAAAATCCTGGTTGGGTGTTTTTCATTCCAAAAATAATTTTAACCATTTTGAAATAACTTTTGATCTTATAAAAATATTTTCCAAGTATTTTAAAAGATATTTAGGTCCAAGTAATTAACCTAAGAGCTTCATGAATTCATATTGAAATCGCTTGAAGTACTTACATAAAGACTTCTTAAGACTTTGACATTTTAAGCACTTAAGTCTTCATGCTTTTCCATCTCTTGAGTCTATCTTGACTTCCAACTTCAATTCACTTTAAGCTTTATCAAATTATCTTTGAATCCATGTTTTAATACTATAAGCTTTATGAAATCTTCTTTCTTTGGAGTATAAGCTTTCAATAGTCATTGTGTGCACTTGACCTTTTATTCACATACTAGAGTCTTGAAATATCATCATTTAACCAAATATGTTAAGTTCCTCTGATTTGTTATCATCAAAACAAGATTTTAAGCCTTGTAAAGCCAAAAAAATTAATAATTTATTGTGCTTAAAACAAATTGTTATTATTATTATTATAGGTTATACACATGCTTTAACAGGAATACTTCAAAATAGAAGTTGGAAATTAAATTATGAAATGGTTATGTCACCAAGATATGGTGCAAAGTTTAATGGTCTAATCAAACTTGGAACTTGGTTATATGTCACTTTTCAATGATGATTTTTCTTTTAAGTTAAGCCTTGTATAATCCAAGCTTTCTTGATTTGTGGCCAACAATGCCATTCTTGTATTCATTTGTTTCAATGTTATAGTCGTCAATAAGCTCATAAACTCTTCTTTAAGATTTTCCGTTTCAACTAGTTCAATATCCTAAAATTTGGATTAAGTAGCTTTCCATATATTGAACAAGGAGAAATTTTCTTCTTATATTTGAATTGGCTATCTTGAATCTTGTAGGCTATGGAGGCATCCCTTTTCATTTTAGTATAGATTTATCCTTCTTAATTTCTAAAAAGGGAATGACTAATCCTAATATCTTTGGAGTCCTTAGTTTGTGAACTAGGCTTTTTATCTAGGTACCCATACTTTCTTGGGTCCGGGTGGTTTAACAAGAGTTGATTCTTTTATTCTCCAAACTTGTCTGATTTTTGTACCCTTTCTTTTTAATGGACATTCAAACTTAATGTGTCCTTTCTCCTTACATAGAAAACATGTGGTATGTGTGTAAGCATTTGAGGAGGTGCTAGCATAATCTTTGGAGGCTTTTGCAAAGTATAATGTAGAGGTTCTTTTTCCTTGTATTCTCAACTCCATTGAATCCTATACCTTCTTTATTCAAGGACATTCTTTGTGCGTGAATCATTTTATCAAGATTTTCTTTTCCTCTAGTGAGGTTGTAAATTATTTTATTTTGATCCTCAATTTTCTTTTCAAGGCAAAGTATTTCTAAATTTTTAATTCCTTTGTAGTTAGCTTGTAGCCTTACTAGTTCTTTCGTCATCTGATTTATTTTGCTTTCAAGTTCATCAATGACTAGGTCTTTTTTTTTTTTTCAATCGAAGCTTGAGATCTTAAATCTTCTAGTTCTTTCATCATCTTTTCATTCTTGCTTTCTAATCTCTTGATTTTTAGATCCTTTTCTCTTTCAGCAAGATTTTTATATTCTAATTCTTTTATCTCAGCTTCATTCTTATTTTTCAATGAAGTATATCATTTAGTTACTTTAACTAAAATCTTATGAGCTTTGAATAGTTCCTTTTGTAGTTCTTCATAAGATGGCATACTCTCATCATTGGATTCATTAGATGAATCATCACTATAATCATTAAATGATTTGGATGAGGAGCTTTGTTCTTCATCATCGTCCCATGCCATAAAGCAAGCAACCTCTTGGTCACTTTATTTACTATCTGAATCTCTTGTACTGATATTATCCCATGTAGTGGCTTTCATTGCCCTTTTTTTTTTTGGAGTTTTTCTTAAGTTGTGGACAATCCAGTTTTATGTGTCCAACTTTCTTACAATTATAACATGTTGGAAGTTCAGCCTTTGTTTTCTTCTTACTGATTTCCTTTTTTCATCTTCATCTGAGTTTGAGTTCCGGATTTTTCTTGTATATTTATTCTTCTTTCTAAGGATTTTTGCAAGTTTCTTGGTTATGAAAGCTATTTCATTTACATCCATCTCTTCTTCATCTTCATCACTAGAGCTTTCACTTGAGGCTTTAAATGCAATGGATTCCTTGTTTTTAGATTTTCCACTTCTTTTGTTTATTGCCATCTCATAAGTGAGTAGAGAACCTATTAATTCATCTAGGGAGGTGTTTTTCAAATTTATTCCTTCAATTATTGCAGTGGCCTTAGGTTCCCAAATCAGTGGAAGTCCTCTAAGAATTTTTCGAATCATTTCATAAGTTGAGTAATTCTCTCCTAAGGCATTGAGAGAGCTTATTATATGGGTGAATCCAGTGTACATACTAGTAATGGTTTCATCTGGATTCATCTTGAAGGTCTCATACTCGCTTATGAGCATGTTGATTCTATTATCTTTAACATCAACCATTCTTTCATAGGTTACCTCTAGTTTATCCCATATTTCTTTAGCTGATTTACATGTCATGACCCTATTGAATTCATTTACATCATGAGTATAATATAAAGCATTCATAGCACTTGAATTTAATTTATGGTCAATGTCAGTCAACTCTTTTTCCTCTTTAGGTATTTCTTTGTTATCTATGTTTTTGGTAGGGACAAGGTCACCATGTATGACAATTTTCCAAGCTTTCCAATCTATGGCTTGCAGGTATATCTTCATTCGTTGTTTCCAAAAAGTATAGTTGTCTCTGCAAAAGAGAGGTTTATATGAGGATTGACCCTCAGCAAAGGGAGCTACGCCTAGGTGTGCCATAAAGATCTTTATATAACTTCTAATTAAGATTTTCTATAATTTAGCTTTGATACCAATTGAAAAGTAAAGTGTAGTTCCAAGAGGGGGGGGGGGGGAATTGGGTTTTAAAAGTTTCTTTTAATTCCTTTTATAGATTCTCAACTTATTGTAAGTTTAGTACTCAAACAAGGATAATTTGAATTACAATATCAGTTAGAAATCAATATTCACTTTTAAAACTTTAAGAATGAGTAAATCAACTTGATCTTGCAGTAATGTCAATTAACACCTAACCAATAAATTTATTCAACCAACACAAACCAATGATTCACAATGTAAAGCTTTTAGCTTTTGAATAATTCAATCTTCTCAACAAGATAACCAAAACAAGATTCACACTAAAGAATGAATTCAACAAAGCTTCCGAGATTCAACAATTGAGTAACTCAAAGTAGAGTTTGATAAAAGCCCCGTTTTAATGAAGCACAATTGAAAATTCCAACACTTTTCCAAAACTCAAATTTTAAATAAACTTTCAATTAATGAGTCTTGGGTGTTAATTAATCAACTTACTCCTTTATGGTTTCCGCAAAAAGTATTAATAACCAACGTACTCTCGTTTGGTTTCCGCAATCCCAAAGTCAAATTAATTTTTGGTTTATTTAATATCCAATTCACACAATTTATAGAATTGAAATAAACAACCACGCAGTTATATATGTGCAGAAAAGTAAAGAGAGTGAGACCGAGTTTTTTACGAGATTTGGCTTATACTTAGCCTACGTCCTCGCCTTAGGTAAGACCACTTAAGGATTCCACTATAGCGTTCCTTTACGGGCGGAACAAACTGTTACAATCCCTCCTTTAGGGTGGAGCCCCCTCTCCAAGCGATTCCTCATGCTCGGTCGCTCCTTCAATAGACTAGAGTGCGCCTCTCCAAGCGATATCTTATGCTCGGTCTAACAACGATTCAAAAACCTGAACCGTCTACAAAATAAGAAACAATTATTGGTGTACAAAGACACTCTCAAAAGAGTAGATTAGTACAATTTTAATCTATATACTTCAATCAAAATCACAATATGGAAAGATGAAGTTCAAGAAGATATCACCGTAAGTCTTCTTTCTAGGTTGAAAGAATTAGGAGTAGGCTCAGAATTTTTGTGAGAAATTCACAGCAAACCTCAGTAGTGAAACTCATAAATTTATTGCACAAGAGAGCTTTGAGAGAATTTGAAGGTTTGAGAATAAGAAAGTTTGATTGCTATATTTTCTTGGTGTGTTTAATCCTTAGTCTTGAGGGGTTATTTATAGATGAGAAATCAAATTTATTTCGTGTTCTCCAAGTGACTTGGAGTGTTTTCCAAGTTTATAGAAAGTTTGGAGCCTAAGAAATCACTTTTGAAAACTTTTATTAGCTGTTAAAAAATAGCAGTTACGAGGTTCAGGTGCCTGAACTCATCAGGTCAGTCGCTTGAAGTTGAAATTCAGTGTATTTTTGAAGCCAGTACAGGGTTAGGTGCCTGAGGTTGCAAGGGTGAGGCGCCTGAAGTGGTTCTGTCTGCTGTTTAGGCGCCTGATCAGTCGCCTGAAGTGCTGTCAGCTTCAACCATCCTTCAGTATTTTGGTCATAACTTTTTCTACACAACTCTAAATTAGACGTTCTTGGTATCAACATAAGCTAAGAGAAAATCCAACAACTTTCATGTTGAACACTTTTTAAGATAAAGAGTTTTTGATAAAGAAAAATACACATCAATGTGGATCTAGAAAAAATAACATAATTTGGAAAATCTTGTTTTTGTGCTTTTCATTCCAAAAATAATTTTAACCATTTTGAAATAACTTTTGACCTGATAAAAATATTTTCCAAGTATTTTAAAAGGTATCTAGGTCCAAGTAATTAACCTAAGAGCTTCATGAATCCATATTGAAATCGCTTGAAGTACTTACATAAAGACTTCTTCTGACTTTGACATTCTAAGCACTTAAGTCTTCATGCTTTTCCATCTCTTGAGTCTTTTTTGACTTCCAACTTCAATTCACTTTAAGCTTCATCAAATCATCTTTGAATCCATGCTTTAATAGTATAAGCTTTATGAGATTTTCTTTCTTTGGAGTATAAGCTTTCAATAGTCATTGTGTGCACTTGACCTTGTATTCACATACTTGAGTTCTGAAATATCATCACTTAACCAAATATGTTAAGTTCTTCTGATTTGTTATCATCAAAACAAGATTTTAAGCCTTGTAAGGCCAACAAAATTAATAATTTACACATGCATTAACGGGAATACTTCAAAATAGAAGTAGGAAATTAAATTATGAAATGGTAATGTCACCAAGATATGGTGCAAAGTATAATGGTCTAATCAAACTTGGAACTTGGTTATATGTCACTTTTCAATGATGATTTTGCTTTAAAATGGGATTAAACTTAACCTACACAAATCAAAAGGAACTTATTCTCAATATTTTTTCCTCATCATTTTATATATCAAATGCAAATGATAGTTTTACCCACAAATACACAAAATATCAAAAAGGTTGGAATAACTCTACATTCTATTTTCATTTATTGTGCAACTCTGACCCTAGTTAGAGGTAAACAAATGACAAATCATTGGCCAATAAAAATTCTTATACGCTGTCATGAAATTCACCAAACAAAACTTAAATTATTAAATTGAAACCTTTGGTGGAAAAGAGGAGAAAAGGCAAAATCAAGTATTGATAATATAGATAATGAGAAAAAATATAGAAATTAAAAGAAAAAAAATATATCCGATGTATAAGTAATTCTCAAGAACAAACTTGCAAGAGCACGGGAAAAAATTTTCAAAACATCTTTAGAATTTCATTAAAATATAAACAAATATATTTTAACATTTTAGTTTGTTGTGTCAAATTCCAATAAAAAGGATTTAATTTGAAAATGCTTTTTACTAAAATTCTGGCTGCATTTCTCTGGAGATATTCATAAGAATTAGGGTGGACAAGAAAATATGAAAATCAAACAAAACTAAACTGAAAAATCGGTTAACTATTTCTTTGATTTGGCATTAGCTCAGAATTTTCAATTTTTTTGGGTCAATGAGTTTGTTTTGGTTCAGCTCATTCAACTAAATGTGTGCGTGTGTATCTTTTCACCCGCTGCTTTGTAGGGTATCAAGCAAACTGTAAACTGGCATAAAATTTTCCTCAAACAACATAGCCTTATATAATTTCCCTTAAAAAATTTATAAAAAAATGAGAATGCCTTGTCAATAATTTTAATGATAACTAGCATGGGGTATTATCAAACTTCATCTCATTAGTGTGCAACGAACTTTTTTTTAATCCACATGCTCTTCGAAATTTGGTTGGAAATAATGCAATAATTTGTCACCTTTGCACATTCATTGCCTACCGAGAAAAAAGGGGATTAGGAGTTAAAGAGGTTTTTTACTTTTTATTTGTTTTGATGTTTTGAACAACATAGATAACTATTATATATTAAGATAATAGTGAATGGAACACATAATATGGTTAAACATAAAAGCCTAACCAAAAGATGTGCTGATAGCAAAAATGCAATTTATCTTGATGAGAATGATAATAATTTTTTTTTAATCTAAAAAAAACTTATATGTGACATTATATAGTTTTAACAAAAAAATAACAATATATAATAGAAATGATAAAAAAAATTATAAAATGACTAGCATTTTCCTTTCAAGAAATACTAATATTGATTAATAAATCACATACAAAATTAATACGCATCTTTGATTCACTATTACACAAATATGTGTAGTGAATATTGACATATAACACGTTCTTAATCAAATGCTAGCGCAATTTTGATGCTACTTAGTTTATGTTAGAGCATATCTATGCACACACACACACACACACACACACACATATATTCATATCATCAAAACAATAATGTTTCTGTAACTAAGAGACATAGAAATTGGGTATTTTCAAGAAAAAAATTATAGAGGAAAAACTTTTACATATATCAAGGATTTATAGAGATGTGTGCTGAACATATTTCATTTCGCTTGCTTATTAAACAATTTTCTACTAATAGTTTCTATTTAGTAAAGCAATTGTTTCCATTGAAAGGATTGAAATTATAACAAGAAAAAGCGTGTGTGTGTGTTTTTTTTCTTTGCTTGTATTTCTTAGTTTTCTCAACACTCAAAGGAAAAATAACAATAAAAAATTAAATAAAAATATTACCATTCTACAATTTGACATATCCACTTATAGTTTTGAAGAAAGTATTAAAGCACTCTTGTATTTCTTTTTCCTGTATATTCTTCACCAAAATAATTTTATAACTCAAAAACTCATTATGACTCCAAAATAAAACTAGATGCCAACAAAATGTGCTTAATGTTCTTAAATAAAAAGGCATAAGAATTTTAGCTTTGCTTCACATGTTAAGGTATAATTGCTTGCTTCTAGTAAACATGGGTCCTAATAATGTCTAAAGATAACTTGCCTATTATTGTTAATACATAAAAATATCATTCAAAGTAAATATATCAAAATTCATTGAACAAACATTCCCGATTGAAGCATAAAAATGCTCTTTTCCATAGGATACTTTTCCAATCAAAGCCTTTGATTCAAAATTATCATTATTTCCTCTCGAAACATCCAAAGACAATGTAGACACCTAAATAAGTGGGTTGCCTTGCACTTTAGGTTTTACAAGAGTTGACACTTCCATTTTGGTTACCTAAAATGCCTGAATTTTATAAAAAGGAAAGAGAAGAAAAGCATTTGAAGAGCAGAAGCATGAAGATAGTTTGCTATGTAGCAATAGAGAAATAGCAGTTCACCCCCCCCCCCCCCCCCCACCCAAAAAAAAAGACCAGAACTTGTGAAAAATGCAATAATTTCATTCTCTTGTAATGAAAATGAGAGAATGAAAAGAGTAAAACATCTAAAAAACGAAAATAACTAATAAGAAAATAGAGAAAGAAGCCCAAATAATTAGATATTAAAAGGCCTCTGCAATTTGTTAATCTGTTTAGCTATACCCTTTAATCACATCTTTGCTGTTGTTCCTAACTAACCTCCTATAATCATTGATTCTAACCATCAACAAGCATGCCCCTTCCCTTGTAGACAATGAACAATCAACTACACCTAACATGCTAAAAGTGATATTTTACAATTGATTCCATTGCCAAGAATGAAAAATACCAAAGTTTATGGGATGAAACGGGAAGTTGCACATTTGATTTTTGAGGCAGAGAACATGAGAACCTTTAGCCCAGGTTTATGTATGATATGGTAAGAACAAGTTTAACACCCATGGGTATGAGCTTCTTTTTTCTTAAATGATTGACGCCAATGAATCAAGTCATACTCATCCATTTCAATATTCCGTGTTAGTTTTGTAATTTTATGTCTCTCCTCTTTCTCTGGTGTTCCTTCACAAATGTTGTGGCGTTGTATTAATTAAGAGAATAAAATTAAATTGCATAAGTGCGACCATATGGTTCTTAATTGAAAAGAAAAAAGTTCATCAATAAGTTGCATTACAATTTTAATCAAATGGCATCTTGCAAAAATTATCGAGAACAAATTAACTTGTAGAAAGTGATGGGAGGGAGGGGGGGTGTCAAAATTCTTAATTGAATACAAGCATATCAAATGATCGCATAAATGCAACATATATACGAGACGTATTTTTATTAGTTTATTCTTTAAAAAACTGAGAGAAATATTGATAATGCATAAGAAGAAAGAGTAAACATAATAAAGTTAACATGAAAAGTCATGTAGCCATGATGGTATAAGCCATGACTTTTCTTGCGCAGCATCAGCCCATTAAAGGTTCCCACTTACAAGTATTTCAAGGAGAACATGAAAAGAATAAAAATAGCTTTATTAATACAATTAATCTAAACAATGTTTAGATAGGGTTGTTAAGTGCTGATGAATTTTGAAACCCCATGCTATAGGGTCCTTTACCAGCATGAGTGATCCATTTGTTATGCTCAAGCCTGTATTTAGATGAAATGAGTCCTTGCTAATGGTGGTTTTTTTCCTTCATGAACCTCCTCAACCATTTCCCAAGACGGGTTTTATTGAAAATGTGGAGGGATTATGATCCCAATCCTCTTGAACAAATAGCTTGTTTAACCATTCCCCATTTGACAAGGTGGAATCTCAATTCCTACCCCAAGCTCCCCCAAAGGAATTTCCTTTGAATTTCCTCAAGTCTCTTGGCAATTGAGTCTAGTAAAGGAAAAGAGACATGGAATGGATAGGAAGGTTTGTCAAGGTACTCCCGATGAGAGTGAGTCCACCACCTTTTGACAAGAAGTTCCTTTTCTAGCTTGCCAAATTTTTTCAAACTTCTTGATAATGAGGGCCCCACACTTTTCTGAAATCTTTGAATTTGGCCCCAAAGGGAGACCGAGGTATTTAATGGAGAATGTTCCCATCTTACAACCCAGAAGATCGGCAAGAAAAATCCCCCTTGGCGTGCCATCACCAAATTGGAATAAGCTCACTTTTTCCAAGATTCACTTTCAAACGTGAGACAACCTCAAATCCTACCAAAATGCATCGAAGGTTGAGGATATGGAAGGGGTCACCTTTGCAAAATATGTTGGTATCATCCGCGAAGAGAAGATTTGAAACTTCCATGAACCTGCCATTCTTGCCCACTTTGAGACCATTAAGAAACCCTTGTTCGGTAATCTTCTTTAATATGCGACTTAACTCACCAAAATAAACAAGAAGGGGATAGAGGATCCCTTTGCCTTGAGACTCTAGAGGAGTGAAAGAAATTAGATGGGCAACCATTTATATGCACTTAGAAGCTTGGAGTTTTGATGCATTGTGCAATCCAATTGCACCAAAACTCCCTAATGCCCATTCTCTGAGTAGATACAGAAGGAAGTTCCGGTTGACGTGATCAAAGGCTTTTTTTATTTCAAGCTTGCATCCAGTATCTTTCTGCCAGTCACAAAGGCACGCTGGTGCTGCCCAATGACTCCCAAAATGGCAATTTTGATCCTTGCTGCCAGGACATTAGCAAGGATCTTATAGATGTTAACGACCAGGCTAATTGGGCGAAAATCCTTGATGTTCGCTGTCTCTACTTCCTTTGGAATCAAGTTGACAAAGGTGGCATTATTACAAGTCATAAGTTTGCATGATTTATTGGACTTCTCAAAGATGTTGTGAATGTCATGCTTGAGAAAGCTCCAGTTTGTCTAAAAGAAGGCAAAAAAAAAAAACATCCTGGCCAGGCGCTTTCTCCTTATTGTAATCTTTAATGGTTTGCATGATTTTTGCTTCTTCAAAGGATCTATTTAGCTACTCTGCAATAGAAGAACTAAGAGATCAGGAAATGATTCCACCCACTATTTGTGTCCAGGCTTCAGATTCAGAATGGAAGACTTTGTAAAAATAAAAAATGCTCCGTTTAATTTCCTTTTCCAAGTCAAGGTGTTCCCACCCAATTTCAATGCTGGATAAGGTGTTGAGCATTTGCTGTCCGATGAATAAATAAAGTATTTGAGCCGTAAGACTCTGGATTTCTCCTACATGAAGGACCCTATAGACAACTTTTCTGGAACGAGCTCTTGGAGATTAGAAGCCGATGTGATGCTCCTTGAATCTTTGGAGCATATTTCCAACATTGTTTGTTTATCCTCATGAAAGAAGTGGGGTAGTTTATGTGATAACACCCTTTAGGCCATGGTAATTTTAAACTACTTTGTTAAATTACCATGACTTGCTTTGTTTTGCAATAAACTTATTCATACTAGCCATGTTATTCATTTATCTGAGTTGTGTTAACTGATATTGGAAATTCCATTTGACTTATTAGTGGTAGGAGGGGCTTAGATGAATGCAAATTATGAGGGTCAAGCTAAAACATAAATAGCATAAGGGTTGGGGCAGAGAGAGGGAAAAAAGAAGAAGATGGGGCATGCCAAAACCAGGTGTGACACCTGGCAGCACTACAAACCAGCAGCAGCCACGTGGCAGTTCTGAAAAACCAGCAGCAGACACTTAGTGCACAGATGTCAAGCAATGCAGGAACCCGGTTGCCACTAGCTGCTATGGTCCTGCCATGTGTCCAGTTGCTGTCTTGACTTTTCCAGCCCTGCGGAGCAACCTGAACATAGAAAAGAATACCACAAACTCTAGAGAGAGAGAGAGAGAGAGAGAGAGAGAGAGAGAATCAGGGAAATTTAGAGAAAATCAAGAGAAAATACAGGAAATTCAGAGGGAAACTTAGACTCAGTTGAAGAAGCTGAAAATCAAGGTAGGTGTTCTTAATTTTCATTTATTTACCTAGGGATTTTGGGTATTTAAAGGAAATAAGGGTAGAAACTTGTGTAAAGTTGAATCCTAATTACTAGATATGGCTGCATAATACATATATGTTTCTTTGGTTATCATAGTTTCATATCTTGTTTAGTTGGGAAATTTTCATGATATTTATCTTGTAAGGATGATGGTTTTACTTGCTATGGCATGATAAGAAAGAAAATACTTACTATCTTTGGGATCTGATCCTACACCACTGCTTAATACCTTTAGTGGATTGACTATTGCATAAGTTGATTCCTAACTTTTATCTCATATCATGACATAAGTAAGCAATTTTTATTGTATCGGCCCAAAACCCCACTAATTGATCTTTACGGTGTTTTCAATGGGATAAATGCATTAAAAAGCGACAAATTTTATCTGATGGTGCCGCTACAGTTGGCGGTGAACTCGCTTTGGGAAAAAACGTATTAGTCGCTCACATGCCATGGGAAGGTTACAATTTTGAACATGCGATACTCATTAGTGAGCGTCTGGTATGGTAAAGTCTAAGCGCATATGGCATGAAAAGGAAATCTGATTTCGGTAAAACTTGATCTGAATCGTATTTCAGATTCAAGTTGGTTCAGTGTGGGTGACCACAAAAGTCACCGAATGGGTCAGTCTTTTCCTTCAGTTTGTCTTATATTTTAAATATAAAAAGGTGTGGGAGGACATTGCAGAAGTTAGAGTATGAACCGTTTTTTGAAATTGTCGATATAATGTAATAGTATGACTAGGTTCAAAGAATCTTTCATGATTCCATAGAATTTTATGATGCGTCATGTCGGCCAGTAATCTTGAAGTAAGTCTTGTGAGATAGCCTGGCAGTCCTGCAGGCAGAGAGGTGGATTAGGTGGAGAGAACAGTCTCTCCACTATTAAATCCCTTGCCCCCTTGTTCTCCTGCAAAACCTTCATTGCACGCTCTTTGTGGTTGCAAAGATATTGTGTTTTTGGCGGCAATGGGTCGTGTAATATAGTATCCATCTGCCCCTTCCAGAAGGTGAGGTTGTCTAGAGTGAGGGGTTGCTCCCAAAAGGCCACTTCTTTTTTTTATTTAGGCAAATAAGGGGGAAGAAGGAGAGGCCTCGCAGGATTGGTAGGAGGTATTAGACCCACTTTCTTTTTATGGTTGAAGGTGAAGACAATTTTTTGATTGTTCCACGATAGGGTCCATTCAAGAAAGGATCATATATCTTAGGGAAGTATTCTTTTTCAGTTTCATCATTACATAATCTAGCCCTTTTTTCAAGTGTATCCAGAAAAGGATATTCTTTGTCTTAATGATAATAATTGATAAATCAAAGACTTTCAATGGTCTTTGGATGAATCGACATCAAATAGAGTAATTCGGTTTTTCTTTTCTGCAATAACATGATAACTGATAAGAGCATCCCAATCATCCCTTTGACTTTATAGGCTACCTTTCAAGTGTGTGACTCAATCCTTCAGTGGTACGGAATCAAATGCTAAAAAGTCATTTAGAATAGATTTTTAAATTGCGAGGTACACCATTACGAGCTCAATATATATGAGTGTTATTCCGTAAAATAACTCAAATTTCAAATCATTCACTTGCTTTAACTACTCATTCTATGGATGTGGGAGCATCGACTCCGTCCCTGTGGGCTTATGAGGAGTTCGTATATCTCAGGATTTCACCCCTACACACAAAATTCCACTCTCCACTATCTCACTCAAGTGAATTGGTTTCAAGAATAGAACTATTCTCCTTCTAAGACTTTAAGAACGCTATAGGTGATTGTAGAAAGAGACTTTCTTTCGTTTTCAAAGGATGACTGAAAGTACAGACGGAAATCATTATGATTTGCTTGTTTATGAAAATATTTTATCGCGAGGTCATTGTAGAGAATTGAGAATTCTAATTTGAAGCCTCATAGAGGTTTGAATGGACTCCAACAGCCACGGAATTGGACAAAAAGCGATCCTTAATTTGGAATTTCTTCGTGAATTCAAGTGCACTAGAGAAAACCCACCAGGGTATCCCTCTAGTGAGTGGACACATCACAGCTGACCACCTGAAGTCAATGATAGCGAGAATCGAATAATGGGAGAGTAAATTATTAAGCTTTGCCAAAAGAGTTACACTCATCTAGTCAGTCATGTCAGGCATGACTAATTCATTCCTTAGCTGCTTCAAAATCCTGGCAGCAGCAACTAACAAAATAGAAGCTCTTGAAAGGAACTTTTTATGGTCAGCGGGTGAAAGGAAGAAGCTTCGCCTAGAGTTCAATAAAGGAGCACTTCCAATAGTGTCAGCTATACTCACCTTCTTTCGGCCGTGTGAAGAGTGTCACTCGAGAAGGAACCACTGAAAGTTATCATCCAGATTCATACAAAAGCATGAAAATGAGTAGGAATTAATGGCGTGATCCAGCAATTTCACTGCTCTATGCTTCCACCAGAAAAGAATACCCCCTGCACTGCCCTCAGCTCCAATGGTAACCCAACCACATGCCCCAACTCCTGTAAATCTTTGTATAAGAGCTGACCCATCATCTCCACTTTAGTTTCCTGCAAGCAAACAATTTCGCCTCTCTAATCCTTGAGAAAGGACTTGATTAAACTCTGTTTAGATCTGTCATCGAGTCCCCTCATGTTTCAAGATATGAGTTATAAACATGATTTAACAATTGGACCCCAGTAGCTCCATGCCTCCACCACGTTTGGGTGGATCCAGTAGCTCCATGCCTCCACCACGTTTGGGCATCCACCCATTTTTTTGTAATTCACTGAACATTCCAATTGTTTTAACTCCCTGTTGATATCCAACTTTCTATCACTTCTAGTAGTTGGCGCCAAGGTCTTAAATTTCAAAGCCCCAAGAGTACAAAAATTTTGATGAAAATTTTGATTCTGATTTCAATTCAACTTTGATTTGATAAAACAATGAATATTAGTTGTAAAACATGGAATTCTTTAATGAAACTTTAGAAATTGTTGATAGAAATTATAATGTAAGTTTTAGGACTAGTATATTGCAAATACATTTATGTTGTGTATGAGGTGCAATATTGTAATATTTGGTTAATATAAATGAAATTTATAAATTAATTAAATATTATATATTATACAAATAAATATAATATGGACATGAATGGATAAATAAAAAATAAGGTAAATTAAGGGTGAAATTTCACTTCGTGTCTAAATCTTGCATTTGAATTCCAAGGAAATTTCATTCTATAATTGAAATTTCAACAAGTTTCTCTAAAATATTGGGATTTCAATAAATTTCAGATGATTCTTTGAAATTTAGATGGAAATTATATAAGATGGAAATGGACTGCCATTTCAATTTCAAGGGTGATGGAAAGCAGAAATTTTTACAATCTCTTGGAAATTTAAGACCATGGCTGGCGCCTTTTATTTATTTATTTATTTTTCAATCTCTTCAAACAATCTCAAAGCCCTGTCTTAGAAACTATCAAAAGACACACCGATGACTTTACTGACCATCTTCACCTTCCAGAGAACCCAATCAGAAACCTGCTCCTTAAAGTAGGTGCTGTTTGGGTCCAGACCATTTAACATTTGAATATTGGGGCTATCCTGCATATCCTCCAGGCTGGGACTAACTTGCAGAGCCTCTATGTAGTTATTGGGGGCTGGAACCAAAGCCAGACCTCTATCAATAGCCTGAGATTGGGAGGATTCCAGCTCCAGATCTTCCTCTTCCTCATCAGCTGCCGTTGCCTTGAGGGGAGGGGGATCCTGCAGAGGAGCAGCCTCCCCGAAACAAACCAATTCTTCATGACCTTGCCTGGACCTTGTTGGAGTTTGAAGGAAGTGAAGGAGCTGGGCTGGGCAGCATATTTATTTCTGAGGTTGAGAGGCCGAAAAGAAATGCCGCCATGTTTGTGTTGCCAGGGCCCAATTCGAGGCCCACTTCAGCATCCGCGAAGGAAGAAAAGTTTTTGGGCCTTTCTGAATCTGGCCCAGGAAATTCAAACAAGTGATCAGGAGTGCTGCTTCTCTTTCCAGTGACACTTGCAAAAGAGTGTGCGACTACATTGTCTTCTCCAACCACTGCGTGTCTTGTGTCTGATCATTGCTCAATGTTAACTTCAAATATTACGACAATGGGACAAGAATACACCGACACTGGCTGGTTCAGAGTTGGTTGATAGTAGCCTTCTGTGCACAGTGGCCTTCATTTCAATCGGGGAAACACTCATTGACCTAGCTCGACAGCCAAAACTGAGAACCTTCCCCAACCCTTCAAGTTGTAGCCTTCTGGAAAGGCCAAGATTCTCCAGATACTGGTGATCCCCATTAGGGCAAGGTATTTGCCATATTTGTTTGTCTTCAGTTGCAATGACAAGGTTTTGTTCATGTTCCTCGTTCAACCAAACTACGAGGAACCATTCAAACTCCTCAGACTCCATGAAAATGGAGCTCCATCTTGCTCTACGGTATTCCTTGATTCTAAGAATGTTGTGATCTTGCGTCCTATAACCAGGTTGAAGGTCGTCCTCTCGACTACCATTGTACATTTTTTGTCTCCCACCATGAGAGAGAGTATGCCAGAATAATTATATATTAAAAAAAAGGTAGCCCGGTGCATAAAGCTCCTGTGAATGCGGGATCTGGGGAAGGGGCAGACCATGATGGTGTCTATATACGCAGCCTTACCTTGCATTTTTGCAAAAGGTTGTTTGCAGGCCTTGAACCCATGACCTCCAAGTCACACGACCATAACTTTACCATTGTGTCTATTCTCCCCTTCAGAATAACTGTATATTGTATTAACAAAAATAGGCTCAAGATATGTGATTTCACTGCTATACATCTTGTTTTAAAATCTCAAATTAATGGAGACACTGAAGTTTGGAAATTTTTTGAAAATGTGGAACTTTGTCTCTCCAATTAGTGGGAATATTTGTATGAAATCATATGAAGATTTGCAAACTGCATAATGCTCCAGACATGAAGGCTTCTAATAGTTATGCATATTGCTGGAGTTTGCTTGAAGCTTCAAATGGAACATGGTTTTAGATCATGGTCGTGGGTAAAATTGCGTAACAGTTGCAGGTGTTGCGGGATGCAGGAGAAGCAGACGTTATGTAATGGGAAGCGGTTGTGAATTTTTTTCTTGCATGCACAAATATGTCAAAATTGAAGAATAATGATAAAATCCTTTAAAACATGTTTTTTAGTGAGTTTTGACTGCTTTTATTCAACCTACGAACACTTTTTTAATAGGTAACATGATTTTTATATTAATTTCAGTGCGCCATTTACATAAAGGGTATATTCTTTATACCAATCACTACTTTAATGACTAAAAAATTTAAAAATGTAAATTGAAATTGACAACCAATAAATTAAAGACATAAAATGAATATACATATATACAATATCAATATAATATTACAATTCAAGTGGGAAATTTAGGCTCATTAAGTAAGTTAATACTAAATAGATAGTAGTCTTCATACATTGTAATCATTGTTTTTAATAGTTACATATATATATTATTTTGTATTTTTTAGCAAATTTAATTTTGAAAATTTAATATTCAAAATAACAAGAACTAAGCATAGCAATTTTATTACGCATTATGAAATTTAGGTCCATTATGCAAATTAATTAGTTAAGCTATAAGTAATATTAATCATAGAAAATTAGCATTTAAGCACCAACTATTAAGAAATTAAATATTTTAAAAATGAAAATATAAGTAACTAAGTTAAATAAGTAAATTTTAAAAACCTAGTTAGCTAGAATTTTGTATTAATTATCTTAAAAATGTGATTATCTAAAATAAATCAAATTAATTTTTGGTATTAGGCTTAAGCTTTTAGCTGCTTAACTTGCTCAAGCAGAAAAAGAGAGAAGGGGGGGGGTGGGGAGCGGGGGAGAGAGTTGTCGGGGGAATGTTGGTTAAATAAATTGTACGTGCTGGCAGCCTGGCAGTGGACACTGGAGTCAACTGGACGAACCCACGAACTGACGAAGAGCAGCGGCAGTACTCACAGCAGCCAGAAAAGGAGGATTCCGGTCACCTCTTCAAACCCACTTTGGATCCACTCAAATTTCAAGCTTCCAACTTGATTTCTCACTCAGATCTACCCAAAAACATTTACAAACAACAACAAATTTCTTCTCAAATGGATAAAATTTCTGACAAAAGGAAGGGGAAGCACACACTCGACCCTTGGACAGCAATTTCAAGTACAAACTTCTATTTTTGCAGCTGTAGATCACTAGATCTAAGCTGGACGAGCTAGGGGAAAGGGAGAAATGCAGCAGAAGGCAGAAAAAATGGGAAAAAATGAGGTAGTTTTGAGTTAAAGGCTGTAGGAAGGTGCAGCTGGCGTAATGGGGCGTAACGACCCATTACAGCCCATAACAGAAGCGTAAGGGCCGTTATGGCTGTGAATTTTCTCCAAACTGCTATAGCGGTCCACAACGGTATCGGCAGCTTGATTTTCTGTTATGTAATGGCCACTAGGCTATGTAACAGCCATTATTTAAAACCTCAAAATGGAAACAATTTAGAAACTTGAAGACAAAGCGTTAAAGCGCCAAACAGCTTGAATTCTTAACAGACCCTTGGAATTTGTTGTTTTTTTCATTTGTATCATCTTTCCTCTTTTTTAACTGTCAGGTTAAAGGAATGCTACTAAGTAATTGTTACAACCATTGTTATCAGTTTGTTTTTGATTCCTCTTTAACATCTGTAGGATTTCCTTGGTATAGTCTGATTTTGACACATTTTCTTTACTTTAGTGTCCTGTAGATTTTGGCATCATTCATGTCAATTTAGGGTAAGGGTTGCAAATTCACTTACAAAATTTTGAACTGCTGTTATCTACAGAGCAATAAAAAAATTCAGAACCCAGTCAGAGTTACCTCTTCTCGCATCCTTGCGGTCATCAAGCAGAGAAAAGATTCTGGAAGTGGATGGAACAGTTACCACCCAACCAGTTCTTCAGCATGTAGGAATTTCTACATGGCCTGGTAGGTTCCAGGGATGGTGTTTATCGTTAAGTTGTCTTATTATTCTTTCCAGTTTGCATATATTTTAAGTATCATCCTCTGTAAATTAAAAGTTATGTTGATCATGTTTGCAGCATTTTCAAGTGGAGAAATGCGATAGATGCTGAGATGCTTGAATTAAGAAACAAAAATTTAGTGTTGATATTATTTATTTACTTTTGTTTTGGTTTATATGTGTGAACTGCAGGTCGATTAACCCTGACTGATCAGGCGCTCTACTTTGAAGCTCTTCGTCTTGTATCTTATGATAAGGCAAAAAGATACGATTTATCTGATGATGTTAAGCAGGTAGTCAAACCTGAGTTGACTGGACCTTGGGGTACTCGACTTTTCGATAGAGCAGTTTCATATAAATCAATTTCCTTGTAAGGAACAATGCTTATTTATTTCTTATATAGTTGATAAATTTTTAATTTGAAATGTCATGTGTCAAATTCATACATGTGCTGCTATTCTGCCATTAACTTTCTTTGTAATCTGAAGGCTTCCCTCCTGATTTCTCAGCTATTTACCTTTGTTGTGTCCCCCCCCCCTGTAGATCAGAACCTGTTGTGATTGAGTTCCCTGAACTTAAAGGACACACTCGTCGCGACTATTGGCTAGCCATTATCCAAGAGGTTTTGTATCTTCATAGGTTTATACGGAAATTTAAGATCGAGGGAGCTGAACGGATTGACATACTCTCAAAGGCTGTTCTTGGAATATTGCGATTACAAGCTATTCAAGAAATTTGTTCCTCGGTCTCTTTCGACAGTAAGGCTCTTCTCATGTTCAGTCTTTGTGATCGACTTCCTGGAGGGGATTTAATACTGGAAACACTGGTTGGTATGTCAACCTCAAGGGAATCAGATCGGACTAACAATTCTCCAGATGGAATGTGTTCAATGTCTGCCTTGGCCATGGTTTCTAACTTAGGATTTTTGTTGGGAACAAGTTCAAGTGTTCCTAACGAGGCTGGGCTTCTTGTGGGTGAGATAGCTGTGGGAGATATCACTCAGTTGCAAAGAGCAGTCAAAGAATCTCAAAGGAGCTATAAAAAAGTGGTGCTAGCACAAGCAACAGTTAATGAAGTTAAAGTAGATGGCATTGATACAAATTTAGCAGTGATGAAGGTGGTGCTCACATTTTTAATTGGAGTTTTTTCTTAGTTTGTTTGATCCCCTTCTCTGATCCACCATTCTTTTTTCTCTTTCTATGAGTTTGTTTGAGGCAGGTATTTGATGTACTGAAAAGTTGGAACAAGTTTTCAGGTTACTAACCCAAATAATTTGCTTGTCGTATTGCATTCATACACAAAAAGTATAGAGATACAGACAGTTTTTTTTTTTTCCTTAGTTTTACTGATTAGTGGTGGCATATCGGATGAATATTCTGATTTTTTATAAATTAAGATTCTTTACATTATAATATTTGTGGTTGGCTGCATAAATTGTACTAATAATTCATTCCTAGCCAAACCAAACTTTATTTCCTGCTATTATGAAAATTTTAAAGCTGTAGCTGCTAAATATTTTATGCTTTCTTTTTGTAGGAGTTACTTTTTCCTGTTATGGAACTTGGAAAGTGGCTTCTGGATTTGGCATACTGGGATGATCCCGTTAAGTCAGTGGTTTTCTGTACAGTTTTAACTTACATCATCTGCAGGTAAGGTGCTTATCTACGTTGATATTTATTCTAGTGTGGGTCTTTAGTAGAGTGATTCTTCCCATAAAAAAAATGATAGTAAGTTAGGTTTGAGACAGTTACTTTTTAGCTATACAAGACCTGGAGATAGTGAAGAACATGGGAACAATAATTGTAGCACATGCTGTTCTTCCATGTTGGGCTGCACATCCTTGTGGCATCATGTGGCAAATGGCCTCTTCTTGGGAGCTTGAAATATCCCATGTTAGTTGCCACCTGCTCCTTTGTTTGCAATTTGCATAGTGTTAGGGGCTGACAGTTTGATCTCGGTTAAATGGGAAGGAGAGATGGCTTCACCTGTCCTCACTAGGGATTTTAATACTGGTTGTCGAATTACTTGGATGATGTGGTTGTCTTGTTGATTGAATAAAACAAATAGTTGCACTTGTCATTGAGCATGAATGTCGCTTGCCTTCATGATTCAATATTGTTGGAACTAATATTTCATGATTACGAGTGGCTTTCGAAGCCTCTTTGGTGCTCACGATTGCAGGTTCAAATGGTTAGTTGTTGGCTAACTCTGTCGAGGGAGAGCCTTGACGAGTGCGCCGCGGCCCCTTAATTGAGTTTAACTTGCAGGTCCGTGACAGTTGGTATCAGAGCACGATGATTATGAGTACCATGAGTTGTAAAATGAGAATTTGAAAATTTTGTAAAGACGGACAATGTTGAAGCATGTGAGTGAAGGGATGACCAATGAGAAAGGTGTGCCATCAGAGTTTGAAGCCGCCAAAGAGAAAACACTAGGAGTGAACCTCTATAGTGTAGTTGATTTTGAAAATAGAATTGTGGGACTTGAATAATTCACTCCGAGTATAAAAATCCCTAGTACAGAGTAGTGGAAAGCCTCGAAAATAGGTTGAAGCACATTGAGGGCATGATGCCATCTCTCCCATCTCATGGAGGAGAAAGACCAACAGAGTTCGAGGTCTTCGAGAGGAGGATTGAGCAGTTGGAAGCCTTGAGAATAGGCTAAAACACATCGAGGGCACGATGCCATCTATAATCCCAAGGGGTAGAGTCAATAGAGCTTGGGGCCTCCCTTCGGGAAGTAGACCAATAGAGCTTGAGGTTTGTCAGAGAATATTGAGCTATTGGAAGCCTTGAGTAGGCTGAAACATATCGAGGGCATGATGCCATTCATAATCCCAAATAGTAGTGCCAATAGAGCTTAAGGCCTTCCTACGGGAAACAAACCAATAGAGCTTGAGGTTTGTCAGAGAAAATTGAGCTGTTGGAAGCCTTGAATAGGTTGAAACACATCGTGGTCATGAAGCAATCTATAATCCCAAGGGGTAGGGCCAATAGAGCTTGAGGCCTACCTACAGGAGTTAATTGAGATCATTGCTATGTTGCGCTTACAAAGAATGTAAAGGAATCCATGACAATTTGTTGGGTAAGTGGACAAAGGACTTCCTGTAGAGACTAAAGAGAGATGGTAATGGTTCACCCCAAGCACCCAAGAGAATAGGCAGGGTGCCACGCGAAGTGCTAAAGAGTAGGTAAGGGTGAACGTTGCACGCTCTAGTAAGTCAACATGGCAGAGAAAAGGTAATGATTCATGCCAAGCACCCAAGAGAGTAGGCAGAGTGCCATGCCAAGTGCTAAAGGGGTTGACAAGGTGAACGCTGCACGCTCTAGCCAGTTAATATCGTGAAGGACTTGAAAGCCTCTGATGACTTGAACGATGGTATGATGCGAGATTTGGTAGATTTCAATACCCAAAAGACAACCAACTAGAGTGGATGAGTCGTGTCCCTTTGCATTTGTTTACCAGTTAGTAGTTGTAGTTACCTTAGACAGTGGATGAGTCGTATACCTTTTCAGCTCTTTGTAAGTTAGTAGTCGTAGTTACCTCACATAGTACGAATGAGTTGTATCCCTTTTCAATCTTTACTAGTCAGTAGTCGTAGTTACCTCGCATAGTGGATATGAGTCGTATCCCTTTTCAGCTCTATGCAAGTCCGTAGTCGTAGTGACCTCACACAATGGATGAGTCGTGCCCCTTTTCAGCTCTTTACAAGTCGGTAGTCGTAGTTCCCTCACACAGTGGATGAGTCTACAGAGTAGAGACTAAATATGTTGCCTTGTAGACAAGTAGTCAATGACGAAGGTTGTCAACAGCAATAGTGGGAAGACTTCTTACTGTACATCGACGAGGAAGTTTATAGAGTGAGTTGGGGAGTGTTAGGGGCTGACAGTTTGATCTCGGTTAAATGGGCAGGAGAGATGGCTTTTCCTGTCCTCGCCAGGGATTTTTATACTGGGTGTCGAATTACTCAGATGATGTGTTGTGTGGGTGTCTTGTTGATTGAATAAAACAAATAATTCCACTTGTCATTGAGTATGATTGTTGCTTGCCTTCATGATTCAATATTGTTGGAACTAATATTTCATGATTACGAGTGGCTTTCGAAACCTCTTTGGTGCTCACAAATGCAGGTTCGAACGGTTAGTTGTTGGCTGACTTTGTCGAGGGAGAGCCTCGATGAGTGCTGCACAGCCCTTTAATTGAGTTTAACTTGGGGTTCCGTGACACATAGCAAGTGGAACCAAGGAGTAAACTATTTTGGGTTCTATATCCAACATCACTCAATGTGCTTTTGATGTGGAGTTTGTTAAGTCATCAGGTTGAATAAATTCAGGTTATGAGGCCCAAACACATACCCTTACTATTCCCTTTGCTCATTTAGTGTTTTCATTAAGCTTTTTGAAGCATTAATACATCTTTGGTGTAGCACGCTAGCCGAAGGACGCTAAGATGTGTGGCACCCTTCTGGTCATGTGTTGAAGCTTCACTCATCACATTCATTGGATCTCAAGGGATCTAGCTTGTTCATTGTCTACCCAACGAAGATATCTTTTTTCCTAGGCTTCTACATTGAGAGCTCTTTTGTTCACTCTGAATACATGCGTCTTCCCTTAATCATCTATTGAAGTTCCTTTCTTCGTTTGGTTGAGGTGTGTTCCTTTTGCCAATGAATCTCACTCCATTTGAGTTCTAGAAATAAGGTTTACTGTCTTCTGCATTCCCTATTTTTATTTATTTTGTTCTTTTTTTGTTTTAATTTGGTTTATTATTATTATTATTATTATTTTTTTTTCATCTGGTGTTATTCTTGCATTCCTACCACCATTTCAAAGGAAACCTTCTCCTCCAGAGCTGCATCATGTAGGTTCTGAAATTCCCTTTCCCTGTTCTTCAAGAGTTATATCTCTAGACTGCAGATGATTTGGCATCTTTTTTGCAGGGTGCTACCTCAAAAACTGGGTGTGAAGGAAAGGATATTGGCCAAAAGGAGGTCCTCAAAACTGTTGAGAGGTATTCTTTCTCTTCCTTTATTGAGCTCAGTTAGGGGCAGTGCACTTATTGGTCCATGGCAAGCTCAGGTCCCCCCTCTGGCTGCTCCTTGCATACTCATTGTTGAGGACATTCGATGTTGATTCAAGATTACCACATTTAAGGCTCAAATAGCCTTAATCATTCCTGAGCCCAATGAATGTCGCAAGCTCAAAAAGAAAATTGTGCTAGATGTAGTCACCATCCATGATTGAATGAGCTACTGTATCTTTGCCCTCTGTGATGAGGAGCGGTCAGTGTGGAGTAAGTGATGCAAGCTGTTAAACAACAACTTCTGCGAAGTTTTGGGCTGAGATCTATATCAAACTACTCAACCACCCTCTCTTGTGCGACCCCGTCCCGTAAGTGAAGTGACAAATGGTTTTGAATTTGTACAAGTGCACAAATGCAAACAGAACAGAGTGCACTATGACAGACATAACAGTTGAAAACACAGATAACACTGGGCCAGACCTCTTGGAACCAAAATACTGATGCCATGACAACTACTTACAAATTTAAGCTTGTTAGGTTATGGGCCAACAGTGTCAAACTATTCTACCCAAGCCATCTAAGGATGGGTGCCTCAAGGCCAGATGGTGCAACAAGCAAAAGGCCCATATTGAGTGAGTTCAGAATATCAGGATCCCTCCTCATACTCTCCATCTAGTTGAGATCCATCTAATTGAGAATAGATTTGTGAGACCTGGCTTAGTTTGGCTAAATTAGATGGTAGGTGGTCTAGTTTATTGTCATTGTATGCCTTGATGAGTTGTGCCCAGCTAAGAGGGCCTTACTGTCAACTTTATCATTGTGGAAGTAGCATATGGTGTGTTGGTCTAGGGAATCAATTTGAGGCCAGCTCCCTTGCCTCACGTCTGGATGAGTCATCCGCCAAAAAAACTGAGATCTCATTCTTTGCATTGTGATTCTCTTCCTCTAATATCATGCATTTTGCGATAAAATCTGAGAGGACTTGGGCTTTTAAAGTCATTTGTGTTTTGTACTTGAATGTCAAAACTCTCCAAGCTTTGGTCATCATTTGGCTAACTGGGCTGGGTTGGCTGATGTTTGAAGGATTTGCTTTATAGACTGATCAGTTAAGATCAATGCTTTATTAGGCACAATTGAGGCTCCCTTTACAATGGGATATGTCCAAAACACCTTGAGGAATGATCTAAAATAGAAAAATCCCAAAAAAACAAGCACATAGTACATTAGAGCTTCTGCTTTTAGCAAAAGGTGTGCCTTTAGTGTTTGTTCAACCGTTAGCACATCCAGGGGTTGCAAATTTAAGTTAGATATGGTTAGCTACGTGTGGCAAAACTAAACAAATGTATATATTGAAGGATTAAGGAGTGCTCTTATCTTGGTGACTCTCTATAATTCCTCAACTTAAAGCTTTCCAAAATAATTGAGAATTCTGTCTTGGGTCTTGAACATAATTTGGACTTTGTAATGTTATGATTATCTTTTGGCACTGTTTACTTCAATGAAATTAACTTTGTGCTTAAAATGACCAGCAAGCAATTTTAATATCACATTTGTATTTTTTGTTTCATTTTTTATTTATTTATAATTTTCCCAAATTTCCTTTTTTAATAGAAAAATAAATATAGAGACAGAAAAGAGAGAATTACGAGCTAGGAGAGAACAAGAGATCCAAAAAAAAGAAAGAAAAAAGAAACTAAAAGTGAAAAAATAGCCAATCCTAATTTAGAAAACCCCTCTTTAAGCCATTTTCTCAAGTCTTTCCAGTTCCAGCTGACTTTTATTCGCTTTTCGCTTGGCCCCCATCCAACTGAACTTCATTCCCTCCAGGCTCCTCAAACCACCATTTCGTTCAGAAGTTTTTGAGCGCCTATAATCCTGTGCACTAACCTCCTCCAGGCGTGTCCATATATGTCTGAAATTTGTTTTTTTATATTTTTTTGTATATAAAAAAAACAGCAAAATTAATTTCCTACATGTGTCGGATACTGATGTTCTGGCCTACTAGGAGCGTCACTGTTACCCAGGAAGTAGGTAATAATCCATCCCAATTCCCTACATTAATAGTCACTGCCAAATTTGCCAAATCTGCACCCAATGGTGCCAGAGGAGGAGGCACCATTGAGGAAGGGGGGGTTGTTGCGACTAAGATGGTTTGCGCACTTGATTAGTTACAGCCAATCATGGTTGAAGAAGGGTGAGTGGGTTGTTACTACTGGTAGGAGGAAGTAAACCTAGAATAACTTGGACTAAGACTAACGATTTGATGACACTCCAACCTTCTGAGAATATTGACAATGATGGAAGAGGATTCTTGTAACTGATGCCACTTAGTGAGACTTAAGGCATGGTGGTGGTGGTGGTGCTGTTTTTGATGCTGTTGCTGCTGTTGTAGGATAGAGCTAGATGAGTTTTAGCTCAGCTTGGCTTGGCTCTAGTATGATAATTTAATACATAAATCGTTTTTATATATTTTCTATGATATGGATATTTATATATTTTTCCCTCTAAATATTTTAATATATACATATATATCTCTGTAACTAATTATATTTTTCGTAAACTTTATTTCTATTCTTATATATTTTCTATATGTGCATTTTTTTTTTCATGTATATATATATACACAATCCAATCAATCAACAAAATTGAAATCAATTTATCAAACACTTGATGCTTTTGGTAATAGCCTTGTGGTTATATGCAAGCCTTGTTTTTAATGTTTGTAATGCACTATTTTAACCAAGATTTCCGCAAAAGATTAATTAACACGTACTTTCTAGAATTAAGAGTCTTCTCTGAATTCTTACTTAAGCCCTGCAATCAGCGATTTTCACAATATACAGTGTAGAAAATAAAAGTGTAGGGGAGAGAGAAGACACCAAGATTTTACGAGGTTCGGCTTATCCCCAGCCTATGTCCTCGCCTTTGACAAACCACCAAAGGATTCCACTAGCTTAGTTCCTTTACTGGACGGAACAACACTTTTTACAATCACTCCTTCAAGTAGGTTAGAGTCCGCCTCTTCAAACGATATACCCTTGTTCGGTCCAACGATTCAACACTCGAACCGTCAATGAATCTACAAAAGATATTTGAAACAAGATGTACAAGAATTGCTCCTACAAGAGCTTATTAGTACAGTTCAAAACTATATACTTCAATGCAATTTAAAATATAAAATTCAGATTGAAGTTCTAAAAGTATTTTACCGTGCGATTCTTTCAATGGATGAAAGAATTAGTATTTGTAGCACAATATCAGTGAGTGAGAATCAGCAAAAACTTAGTAAGCTTTGTGCAAATTGAGAGCAAGAGAGAACTTTGAGAATTTGAGAGCAAGTGAGAGAGATTTGAATGCTGAATTTTAATTCTTGGTAATTAAATCAATTGAACTTGGGTGTATTTATAGAAGTGGAAAAGTATCTAGCTTGTTCCCCAAGTTCACTTGGAGTACGGCCCAAGTTTTAAATAAGTTTGAGCCCCAAGTGTTATGCATTTTAAATTTTTCCGCGCGGCAGTTGACTCTGAGGTTTCAGTCAGTCGCCTATCAATGCATTACTCATATAAAATATATAGGCAGTAGGGTGACAGTCGCCTATCAATATGGGGCTAGGTGCCTGTCACTAAATAATTGAGTTTTTAAAAACAAGCAGAAGGGTGACAGTTGACTGAAAAAACTTAGTCAGTCGTCTCAAAATACACTGTCAGTTGCCTGTCAATTCCTAGATAGTTGACTGTCATGTTTCTGTTTATATATTTTAAAACTCTTAACATGACAGTAGACTGACCATGTGTAGTCAGTCGCCTATCAAGTAATTTTTTCTTGTTTTAAAATATTTTTTTTCTCTCTTGTTTGCTTATTCATTCTTGGAATATCAATTTGTTTTTCTTTGAAAAATATGTTCCAAGATTTAAAAACAAGATTTCTAGGTCTTTGTGTAATGAGCTTCAAAATGAAAATCCATACTTGAATTATATTTGAAGTACTTACAATGTATCTCCTATTGACTTTCTTGACTTTTTATCTCTTTGTTGCTGATCCTTGATCTTTCAATCTTCTTTGAGCTTTATGGATCATTAATTTGATATGAGCCTTCCATGTACCTTGATCCTTGTGAGCTTTCAAGATATGTCATTTTAAGGTCTGAGCTTCATTTGATCCTTGATTTTTGACATGAGCTTTCAGGATTGTCACTTAATCATCTGAAATCCACTTTGCCTCTATTAATTGAAATATCACAATTTTGAAGCAAATTAGATAGCCTTACTTTGTTATCATCAAAATCAAGAGTCGTAAGTCTAGCTAGGCCAACAGAGAGGGAGAGAGAAGCCCGTTCCACCTCTTTTTGAGGGCACAGGAGAAGGGAAAAAGGGCAAAGAAAAAAAAAAGAGGGGGAGGGGGGCTCGGTAAAGGGTTGTTAGCCTTATGGAAGAGGAAGAGCTGTTTAACAATAGGTTTTTAAGAGGTCTCTACATTATATCCTCTTTCCTAATTACCTTGCCACCTTAACCTTGTAGTTGTGATTTTGATGGAACATTGATTAAATAGTTAATTGAATCATAGAAAATTAGCTTGATATTATAATCTTGATGTTCTCCTTAGATGCATGCATTTAGTAGGTGCCTCCTGAAATTTATGTATTTTCAGGGGATGGCTGCACTATGCGTTTGCTGTTGTGCTCGTCTTCATACCAATCTTCATGGTGCTAACGCGATTCTGCAACCAAGGGAGGCCTCTTGTAGAGCTCCAGGTAATTGCACCGCCTCCAATGACCAAAATGGATCAGCTTTTGGCAGTTCAAAATGCAATTTCTCGGGTTGAGGTGCTTCTTCAGGATGGAAATATTACTCTTCTCAAGTTACGGGCTCTGTTGTTATCCATTTTCCCGCAGGTCTTGTTCTGCTCATTCTATGCTTGGTGCAGCTCCTTTATTCTTTATTTATATTATATGCAATTGAATTGTTGTATTTATCTCCTTTATAATACACCACCTTTTACATTTTTAATTCAGCTACGTCAGTAAATGTTATTCAGGTACCACCTAATACTTGTCCAGTTTTGATATGATAAATCAGGCAAGTGAGAAGTTTGCAGTTGCACTTTTGCTTCTAGCTATGATTCTGGCGTTCATACCCAGTAAATGCATAGTTCTACTGATTTTTCTGGATACCTTTACAAGGTATTCACCTGCAAGGAAAGCAAGCACAGAGAGATGGATGAGGAGATTGAGAGAATGGTGGTTCAGTATTCCGGCAGCTCCCGTTGTTCTTGAAAAGGAAGAAAAGAAGAGAAAGTGAAACTGTAACATTTTGTATATTTGTGCACGTAATGTGATGGGTGTGTGCTTTATTCTGTGGGAGCCTAAATTTATAAAGTACGGAACAGGATTACCCAAATATACACTTAAAATAAATGGTAAAGTTATTTGCCCAAGAAGAAAACTCCTATAATTGTAATTATCATTTTTCATGTAATTATATTTAATTTTGTGGTAATGATTTGTAGCTTTTATAATTTGTATATTAGCTGCTTATCTAATTTTTTTATTTATTAAATATTGATCGTGCTTTATATCCCTTTAGGAGTAGCATCACGTTTGGTACATTGAATAGAATAAAGTGAGATTGGAATGAAATACAAATGTCAATAGAGACATGTAGAAATTAACACTATTCTATAACAGGCATCAAGTTCTAAGAATTGTAACCTCGTGGTATATAAAATGGAATAAGATTGGAATGGAGATGTGTAGAAATGAAAACCATTTTATGGCAACATATCAAATGTGCCCCAAGTTTTGAGAATCTCGACAACTAGCACTTTTTAGGATGATGAATGTAAATTTGAAAGTGGTTGGGATGACGGAGCAAATAAGATTACATTAAATAAGGTTATGTTATGTGTTTAAGGCGGCAATAAGGAGGGAGGGTTTCAGTGGCGTTGGTCGAAAAGATGGAGAGATGCAATAGATCGTACCTTTCCTTGTGATGGTAGTATGACCTCCCGAAATATGTTTAGGTAACAAAATGAAGTCAAATCCAATTGTCTTTTTCAAACATTTATAAATGTTACATCATTGATTTCTTTTTTATTATATAATTTGAAAAAAAAAAGAAGAAGAAAAAGGTTAAGGTGATTGAAAGAACTAATGAAATTAGCAAGAAGGAATATATTGAGGATTGGCTTAACATTTTTTGGGTTTCTCCTTTAAATGAAGGTGCATCGTCCTCCAAGTAGTAGGCATTAGTCATTGACAATAGGCTTCTTGGTGGGACAATTAACCATGGAGACAAGTTTATTCATCCCAAGGCCATGCTATGTTGGTTGGTCCCATTGTTTGCCTAGTTTGTCAAGTATTTGGTCGCTTTTCAATTATTTTCATTTATTTTGTGTTCAATCACATCATTAGCATCTTTAGCTCAAGACAAGATTTTCATTTGTTGCTTTGCTTTATGTCTTAGGCCAAAGTATCTTTGGTCTCATTGGGCTTGAGATTCAAACTTGTCAAATATTCTATGTAAGCTTTATTTTACTTGCACGCACTTGGGGTACTAGGGGAGGGAAAGCATGATAGTGGCACAAAGACGACAGTAACAATGTTATGTAGTAAACATGGTGACGTCTCAAGTTGTGGCTAGTGGTAAGGGATAGAAAGCTACAATTAGGGGGCAAAAATGGTGAAAGGAGAGAAAGAATGAGGAGAGGATATTTGAACTTGGGGTTGGTGGTTAGAATTAAAAATTGGAAGGGGAGCTAGGGTTTTTCCTTAAGGAAATGTGGGCTATCTCGTACAAAATGAACTATGGACAATGTTAAAAATGTTTTATTATAAATACATATAAATTTGATTTAACATGATACAACAAAATCCAAAAATTGAGAAGTTTAGAAGTAGGATAAACTTGAACCAAAAGGCCCACCAAAGATGTTTGGCAATGGTGCATGAGTGCATATAGGGTTTGTGTTAATATATATTCTTTTGAGTTTATTACTTTGAGAGTTATGGTGTATTCCCAAGAGGGGGTGAATTAGGTATTTAAAAAAATATTTTTAGTTCGGACATGTCCAATTATAATCACAACCAGTATTTCACAAACCCAAGGTCTTTTTAAGAAATTTCAAACCGCAAATATCAATGTATGCAAATATTTAAAATAAATACAACAATCACAACAATTTAAAAATAAGTATACAAATACTTGAAAATAAAGAGAGAAGGGAGAGAGAGCGCAAACACAAAATTTTTAACAAGGTTCGGCAACTCCCGCCTACGTCCTCGCCTTGGGCAAACTATCCAAGAATTCCACTATCCGCTCCTTAAAACTGGGATGGAGCTTCCCGTTAAAATCCGCTTCTTGCCAGGACGAAACTTCCCTTTACAATCCACTGCTTACACGAGGTGTATCTACCTCTTTACAATTCGCTGTTTACATGAGGCGTAACTACCTATTTAAAATCCGATGCTTCCACATGAGGCATAGCTACCTCACCACGATTCACAATCTGAATCGTAAATACAAATGATATAAGAAATGAATTTTTCGTACAATGAAATGCTTCTCAATAAGTTGAGTTGTACAATGTAAAAACCTTAATGCACTCTCAAATGATTTATAATATTTGAAACTTGGTAGAGTAAGGATATTCCTCTCAAAAATATTTTTTAAGTAAAAATGAAAGAGTGGAATGATTTGCTCAAAGCTATCTTGTAAAATTCAAAATATTTTCTCCAAAGGATTTTTCAAAATGAAGAGTAGGAGAAGAATATTTTCTTCAAGATTGACCTCTAAAAACAAATAGCAAGAAGGCTCTCAAGAAAAATATATGGAAAAGAATATATACTCAAGTTTTACTTGTATAACTAAAAAGAATTTTCCCAAAAAGATTTTCAAAAAGAAAGAGTAGGAGAAAATACATTTTGATCTTCAAAAAGAGTACAAAGATGAATAAAAATGAAAGAATTTTCAACAAGGCTTTTCAAGTGTCTCTCTTGTCTCCTCCAAGTATATAAACTTGGTATTTATAGGCAAATTGGAGATATGACCATCTTATGGTTGTTGGGGTATTAAAATATGAATTAATTTAAAAACTAGTTGTTTGTCAGCCATTAGGGAGATTTCTGCGCGGACATCTTTCAGTTTTTCAAGTATAACGTTTTCTATACAACTCCAAATTAGACGTTCTTAGTATCAAAAAAAAGCTAAGAGAACAATCCACAACTTTTATGTTGAATATGTTTTAAGATAAGAAGCTTTTTATTGATAAAATTGCACATAAATGAGATGGAAGAAATATGAAGGAAATTTTTCTACTGCAAACACCCTTCATTATTTTGTACATAACTTTTACTATATAACTCCAAATTGAACGTACTTGATATCAACCGAAAGCTAAGGGAAAATCCCATAACATTTATGTTGGACACTTTTTAAGATAAAAAATTATTGATAGAGAAATGTGCTCATCAATGCAACAGAAGAAATAGGAAGGTTTTTTTTTAAAAAAAAAAAAAACTTGTTTTGGGAAAAATGTTTTCATGAGAAGTTTATGCACCTAAGGTCAATCTAAGGTTTTGGTCATTTTGTGAGAGCTTCAATTCAAATCATATGATTATGCATGCATAAATTGAAACCTAATTACTATTACAACTTAAAGAATAAATAAAATTTTCATGCTTCCGCTCCTTAATACTCCATGGAATATGCCAAAATTTGTGTTCGATTAGGTACTAATTGGCTTCCATTTTGCATCCCTCATTTGCGTCTTCTGCATTATAAATATGTTCAAAGACTAAACACACAAATGAGATGTTGTGGTTTGTCATAATCAAAATAGAGATCAGACTCAAAAAGTCAACAATCTCCTCTTTTTTTATGATGACAAACACATGAACAAAATTGGGATTGCCTGACAAGACTCCCCCTTACAAAATACATAATTTAAAATAATATTCAATAAATTGAGCATTTGAGATCAGTTTAGTTTAATATCTAGTTTATAGTGGAGCTAATTTAAAAAATATTCAATTAAGCACATTTTTCATTTTTCATTTTGTAATTTACAAAAGGGCAAAAGGATGCAATTTATATGATTAGTTTTGCTCTGAATACTTCTCCCCCTTTTGTCATCAGGAAAAGGGCTAACAAATTTCTTCTATGATAAGAATGCAATTTAAAAATAAAGCCCTTGAATTTTAAAATTTCATGACACACAATTGATATTAAGAACATTACAAAAGCACATGTCATGATGAATTTAAGCTTACAAATTTTGAAACAAGAGAACAAAATATTATCTATTAAAGGTTCATTTCTTGCCATAAAGATTAAAAAAATTTCTCTTTGGATATTATCAATAAGTATTGGGGATTATGCTTACTGAAAAAGAGACTTTAAAGATCATGCAAGCTTTATTTTTATAGTAGACGTACAAATAAAATATTTTAACCAGAAAAATACACCCATATAGATCCAAAAAATATCAAAAAAATTTAAAACAGAGATCATATGGAAAATTTGAAGACATTGTGGCTAGAAAAATATGTTTAATTCAAGATTTTTAAGAAAAATCATCATACTTTAATGCACATGCCACAATACAGCTCAATACAGATCTAAGCCAATAAAATAATAATAATATAATTTGGTGAGCAAAAAAATATAACTTTATGTTCGAAAGCTTCCCCTTTCAATTTGACTCCTAGCTTAGATGTTATTAATTACTTATACTGATACTAATTGTGAAAATTTACTGAGAGTTTAAACAGTATAAGCAACAAATTTAAAATATTTTGCTAGATAAAGATTAAGCCATTTTATCGACCAGTAAAATCCCTATAGAATACACATGCATTAGAAAATTTGAAATTAAGTCCTACAATGACGTCCATACATCCCAAGAACAATCCATATCAAATTATAGATCCATAAAAGCGGGATATGATGTTCATGGTTTTTATTAAAGCTTAAGACTAAAAAACAAAAACAATGATGCATATGAATCTAGGAGAATGCTAAAATAAAACTCTATTTCACTTTCTAATGATGGGGCTTAGCTCCCTTGTATATTTGTATGCACACATGAATGCATTTTCAGACAAGCATGATGTTCAATTTTCACACATTCATCATATATTCATCCTTCAAAGGATTTTTAGCATGTAGCAAATATTATGCATTTAGTACACAAACATGACATTTTGCAATTTAGCCATCGTATGATAGCCAATCAAGGCTTATTTTAAGAATTTATGCAATAGTTATGTTGTGAGGGTTCAATTACGAAAAATAACACAACTCAAAATACTCAATGAGTGTGAGAATCCAAAGATCTGGATCAAGTGGTGTCCATGAACTAGATTTTTTTAGACTTAGAATTTGCATAAGTTTTTATGGCACTATAGGAAAATTCATAGAATTTGAAAATTTGTACATGTATTTCAATTTAGTGCCAAGCATATAGGATCCAACATGTACCAACTTATCCCATTGATTTTGCATGCATTTTTCAATAAATGTAATCCTAATGTCCACCCCATAAGCAACAGTTTAAGTGACCATTTAAGGTTAAAACAATAAGTTCAACATTGTCACAACTATGATACTTCATAAGACAAAATAATTTTGTATTTAAAATCAATCTTATGAAGTTATATCTTTGATCAACTTGTTGGCATGTATGACAGTATATGATCATTCAAGACCACATGAAAGATCCTAGTTAACTACCAGCATACAATTCACAAGTATTTGCATTAGCCATGCGGATGACATTCATCTCAAGCATGCAAGTACCCTAATAATCTCTACAGTATGCAATTTAGTATATCTAAATAATAGTTCATGCTGTAAACGATATTAACCATCCATCAAATATATTTAAACATTTAGTAAGATATGGATAGTGATATGCAGTTCTCACAAAGGCATAAAGCATAAAGATATTCCTAAAATAAGCACAATGCCTTATAGTGTTTATTCGATGAATTTCAAAATTGCTACTGCTCCCCTAAATAATGCAACCAACTCTTTATTATCTTATGCCCTCAATTTTCAATAATTTTATATTTAACCTTGAATGTATAGGCTTAAGGAACCAAAAGGTCACAATCAAAATTCATTTAGTGAATTAAGCCTATTTTCACATTTTTGTAGCATGTGAGGGGTACTAGTGTGAATGGCCTTCCATTCATGGCTAAATGCCGAGTCTGATATGCCAATTTTATACCAAGATAGTATATGAGAAATATTCCACAGAAATACGAACAGTTTATGTTTTATACAGTTTTATAAAAATGAATTATGATTTCAGTTTTATGATGTAAATCACCATATATGATTTTAGAGCCCTGTGAATATGATGTTATGTTATGAACATGGTACCATTGCTATATGTTGGGAGATAGTGCAACCACACATCTTAGAGAGAGTGTTGGTATTGGATAGTCGATTGGAGTCCTGGGGAGTACTCCCTGATGTAGAATTCTGGGGCCCCATCTGATGTAGAATTCCAGGTGACACTTTGATGTAGAATTCCGGGAATAGGGTAGGCTTAATAATACTTACTATTTAGTTTGACTTAGTTATAGTCGGTTGGCTATATGCTAGGTCCAACCTATGGGCCGCACAACCCATTATGGGAGGGAAGCATGTTGTAGTAGTATTTGACAGCATGTCAATGCTAATTCAGTAGTCGAGGTTATATCTTCTACGCATATATGGGCATATTTACTATATAATGGGCTATATTGAGCCAGCAGTATATTACTCAAAAACTATGTATTTTCAGATGTACAGTTTAGTACAGTTTTAAAATGCCAGTTAAATGTATTTAAATGTTATTAGTAATATGTTTACACGAAATCTCATGCTAGCCACACATTGATAATAATATAGTCCGTCTTACTGAGAGGTGTCTCACCCTATCATACAAATCATGTTTCAAGTCCTTTGAGGGATCAAGTCTAACGTACCGCTAGGCTGGGGATAGACAATTGTTAGATATTGTTAGAACTTGTGAGACATATATAATAGTTTTTTCTTCTTAGGGTTTGTAATATTGTGATATGGATTTGGTAAGTAGTCAAAAATAGTTGGAAACTCTAGTATGTGTTTGATGTATTAGAAATTTTTCCATTGTGTATGTATATGATGATGGGAATGGAACACCCATTTTCCCTTGTTAGGGCGAGTTGCATTTATTTATGGTATCAGAAAAAATGTATATGTTATATTTTAGTAGCACTCTGGGCTAGAGTAGAGGGTCGGGGCGTTACAGGTGGTATCAGAGTAGCCAGGTTGTTAGGTCTTGTAAAGTTGGTTAGACGAGGTTAGGAGGTCATACCAGAATATAGAAATATAGGAATGGGTAGAATAGGAATATTGAGTTTTTCTTCGTAAGTCTGGAGGCAAAAATTCCTTAATGGAATTCTGTGTTTTTCGGAATCAATCGACGGGTTCAGAAAATCATGGCAATCCATTGACGATTTTATTTCCTAGTGAAGGGGTGGAACTTAAGCTATAATAGGAGTATTAAGTTGGCAGAGTATGTCATCATTAGGGACATTAATTTATTAAAGTAAGTCTTATAGTATTGTAGTAATAACAAATAGGTAGGACATCAAGATTCTAAAAATTTTTCTCGGTTGTCTCTTTAGGATGGAGTCCATGGACAATACTGCTAATGCCGGAGGGAGTAGCACTAAAGGGGCTGGCCATGAGGCTGGTAGTGACTCTATGGTGGTACTGCGGGACTTCATCCAGTAGTTTATGGTGGAGGTTATGCGGAGTTCTAGGGGGCAGGACCATCCCACCACTGAGCTGGGAGGTTCTATTGATCAATTCACCTGACTGAAGCCTCTTACCTTTGCAGGAGTATAGACCTGGATTCAAGAAATTGAGAAGATCTTGGCTATTCTGCATTGCATTGATGAGCATAAAGTGTTCTATGCAACTTTCAAGTTGACCGGAGAGGCCGAGAGACGGTGGGAAGCGGTAAAGCTGCTAGAGGAGCAAACACTAGTATCGATGGCTATGACATGGAGCCATTTCAGAGAAGTGTTCTTTGATCAGTATTTTCCAACCTCTATCAGTAAAGGGAAGGTAGAGGAGTTCCTGAACCTGACTCAGGGACAACTAATAGTTCAACAATACGCTGCCCGATTTGTGGGGCTGTGATGATTTGCTCCCTACATGGTGGCAGACGAGTCTACGAAGGCTTGGAATTTTGAGAGGGGTTTGAAGAAAAAGATTAAAAATTAGGTGGTGGTGCGTTAGGTACAGGAGTTCGTTACACTAGTAGATAAAGCTACCATGGTAGGGGCGAGCTTGCAGGGGGATGTAGAGGCTCATAACTCAAAGAAGAGGCCAATGCCTTCTACTTTTCATACAGGTGTGAGGCAGGGTCCTTGGAAGAGATATGGTAGTGGTGGAGGCCAACGACGAGAGACGGGTGGTAGTGCATCTCAGGGTATCACATTATACCCTGCTTGTCCTACTTATGACAAGCATCATCTAGGAAAGTGCATAGATGGATTAGGTGTCTGCTACCAATGTGGTCAACCTAGGCATATGGCGCGAGACTGTTGCCTACCGAGGAGCAATGCACCCCCATAGAAGCCATATTGGGGAGGTAATCAGGCACTAGGAGGCAAATATCAAAGGGGTACAACCCAGACGAGGGTGTATTCTTTAACTCTTGGCGATGCTGAGAATGCAGGAGATGTAGTGGCAGGTAACATTTACATGCTTTCAAATAAAGCTGTTGTTTATTTGATTCAAGAGTGACACATTTGTTTGTTTCTTGGGGGTTTGTCAAATTATGTGGGGTAAAGGCACAATTATTAGGTGTTGAGTTAGCGGTGGCTACATCGTCAGGGTCAATAGTAGTATGTAGTAGAGTGATTAGAGATTTTCCAGTGGAGATTTAGGGGAGAGTGCTGCCAGTCAGTTTAATTGTTTTTTATATGCACAACTTTGATATCATTATGGGGATGGACTGGCTAGTTGTCATTTATGCAAGTGTCGATTGTAATAGAAAGGAGGTAGTATTCAGGCCTCTTGGGGAGTAGAAATTCAAGTTTGTAGGATTGTGTGTGCGCTCTGCACCACAGATCCTTTCAGCTATTCAGGCGAGGAGGTTACTCCTAGAGGGATGCCAAGGGTACCTTGCATTTGTGAAGGAAGCATTAAGGGAAGAGCTTAAATTGGAGGATATTCCTGTAGTAAGGGAGTTCTCAGATATGTTCCTAAAGGACTTACCAGGATTGCCTCCTGATTGTGAGGTGGATTTCTCTATTGAGTTGACTCCAGGGACGGCACCGATTTCAAAAGCTCCGTATCGAATGGTCCTAGTATAACTGAAGGAGTTAAAGGAGCAGTTACAGGAGTTACTTGACAAGGTTTTCATCTAGCCAAGTGTATCACCTTGGGGAGCACCGGTGCTATTCATAAAGAAGAAGGATGGGTCGATGAGGATGTGCACTGACTACAGGGCGATTAATAAAGTAACAATGAAGAATAAATACTCGTTACCATGAATTAATGATATATTTGACCAGTTATAGGGTACACAGGTCTTCTCCAAGATCGATCTACGATCCGGGTATCATCAGCTGAAGGTGAAATCAGAAGATGCACCAAAGACTACATTCCATACTAGGTATGACCATTATGAATTTCTGGTTATGCCTTTCGGATTGACCAATGCTCCTACAACATTTATGGACTTGATGAACAGGGTGTTCCATGAGTATCTAGATCAATTTGTGGTGGTATTCATCGACGACATCCTAGTTTATTCGAGGAGTCCCGAGGAGCATGCAACTCATTTTAGGTTGGTACTTCAGGTACTTAGGGAGAAGAAGTTGTTTGTGAAGTTTAATAAATGTAAATTTTGGTTAGATCAAGTGGAATTTTTGGGGCATGTAGTGTCTAGAGAAGGTGTATTAGTGGACTCAAGCAAAATAGAAGCGGTAGTTGATTGGGCAAGACCGAAGAATATGCATGAGATTAGAAGTTTCTTGGGTCTAGCAGGATATTACCACCACTTCATAGCGGGTTTTTCTAAACTATCAGGTCCACTGACATGGCTCATAAGAAAGAACATGAAGTTTGAGTGGACCAATAAGTGTAATCAGAGTTTTTAGGAATTGAAGCAGTGGCTGGTTACTGCTCCTATATTAACCATTCCATCAGGATATGGTGAATTTGTGATTTATAGTGACACCTCTAAAAAGGGTCTCAGGTGTGTCTTAATGCAGCAAAGAAAAGATACCGCTTACGATTCTCATCAACTCAAGGAGTATGAGAATAACTACCTGAGTCACGACATGGAATTTGCAGTGATAGTGTGTGCACTAAAGATTTGGAGACACTACTGGTACGGTGAAAGGTGCGAGATTTCTATGGATCATAAAAGGATTAAATACTTTTTCACTTAGGAGTTAAATATAAGGCAGCAGAGATGGCTTGAGTTGATAAAGGACTACGATTGTACCATTAGTTACCATCCAGAAAAAGCTAATGTGGTAGTTGATGCTTTGAGTCGGAAGTCAGTAGATGCGTCAATCTCGGTAGTGGGAGTTCAACATCATATCAGTATGGACCTAGAAAGGTTGGGTGTGAAGATGGTGGAAGGAAATCACCAGGCATTCATTGCTAGCTTAGTTGTGCAACCGGCCTTTCGGGAAAGGATCAAGATAGCTCAGACGAAAGATGTAGAGTTGGTAGAAGTTATAGAGGGAGTTTAGAATGGATTGAGACTAGATTTCAATATCTCAGATGACTGGGTGTTGAGATTTCACACCAAGATATGCGTACCGAATGATGCTGATATTAAATGGGTCATTCTAAAGGAGGCAAGTCGCTCGCTCTATACTATGCATCCAGAGAGTACGAAGATGTATAGGAATTGCAGGAATCTTTCTGGTGGTCTAATATGAAAAGAGAGATTGCCTATTTTATTGAGGAGTGCCTTACATGCCAGTAGGTAAAGGTCAAGCATCAGAGGCTGGCGGGACCATTGCAACCACTTCTTATTCCTAAATGGAAGTGGGAACACATTTTTGTGGATTTAGTCATAGGGTTGCCATCGGAACTTCACAAGTAGAATGCTACTTGGGTAGTTGTTGACAGACTGACGAAAACTACCCATTTTGTTCCAGTTAAAGACAATTATTCCATGGATAAGCTGGAAAAACTTTACGTTCAAGAGATAGTCAGATTGCATGGGGTGTCGGTGTCTATAATGTCAGATAAAAATCCATGGTTTACTTCCCGATTTTAGAAGAGTCTACAAGAAGCATTGGGATCTCAACTCATGTTCAGTACTGTGTTTCACCCACAGACCGATGGTCAATCAGAGAGGACCATCCATATTCTAGAGGATATGTCATGGGCGTGTGTACTGGATTTCAGGGGCAGTTGGATTAAATATCTGTCGTTGGTTGAGTTTGCATACTATAACAGTTATCAGAACAGTATCGGGGTAGCACCGTATAAGGCACTGTATGGTCAGAGGTGCCGATCTCCATTGTATTGGGATGAGATTGGCGAGCAGCAGATTTTGGGGCTAGAGCTTGTTTAGCAAACCTCTAAGAAGGTCAAGCTCATTAGGGGATGGATTAAAACATCACAGAGTCGGCAGAAGAGCTACGGAGATACACGCTGATGGGAGTTGGAGTTTGATATAGGTGCTGCAATATTTTTGAGGATTGCTCTGATGAAAGGGGTGATGAGGTTTGGTCGGAAGGGCAAGATGAGCCCTAGGTACGTTGGGTTGTTCGAGATCTTGGAAAGAGTCGGTCCGGTGGCATAGAGGATAGCATTACCTCAAGCACTATCTAGGATCCACGATGTGTTCCATGTGTCCATGCTTAGGAGATATGTTCCAGATCCTTCATATGTGATCAATTATGAGTCTTTAGAACTCAGGGACACATTAGCATATGAGGAGATACCAGTTCAGATCGTAAATCGTAAGGAGCAAAAGCTACGTTCTAAGAGGATTTCGCTAGTAAATTTACTTTTGCGTAATCATGCAGTGGAGGAAGCTTTGTGGGAGTCAGATTCAGAGATACGTCAGAAGTATCCACGGTTATTTAGAGACGCTCAGAGCTAGACAGGTGAGTAAAATAGTAAGTAAGTATCAGTTTGTATGTATAATATTTAGAGTAGGTTTGTTTATAGTTAAGTGTATGTTTGGCCTTTAGGAGAGTTTTGTATGGATATTGTAATCTCCCAAGACATTGTATGTAACCACGGTATTCCTCCGCCATAAGTGAGGGTAGGTAATAAACTTAGGACGCGGCTGCTATGTGGGTGGCAATCGGCTCTTCCCAGAGTTAGATTAGTGATAGTTCCGTGGATGTGATAAAAACAATTAGCAAATTTCGAGGACGAAATTTTTATAACCGGGGGGGGGGGGGGGGGGATATTGTAGACACCCGAACTCGAAAAATAAAGAAATAAATAAGAAAAGAAGAAAAGGAAATTTAAAAATGGAATTTCAGTAGGCTTCGTTGATGAATCGCCTGTTTTTCTCGATGAAGGCTCTTTTGTTGTTCATCGACGAAGTCAGGGCGTCGTCGATGAAGAAATCCTGAACAACTAAAATTTCAGATTTAGAGTTCGTCGATGAAGGTCTTCTTTTGTCGACGTACGTTCTTCTACAGTTCGTGGACAAAAGCGCCATTTCGTCGATGAATGTGATTGGGTTAATGACTTATAAATAGGATTTTTGGTTGCTTAGTGATTAAGAAATTAGTTTCTCTCTCTCTCTCTCTCTCTCTCTTCTAATTCGATGATTGAAAGCTGCTATGAGGATCTAGGAGAAATTCTCTACAAGTGTAGCGGAGTGGATTTTTGATTGGTACTTTTCAGGCACCACTCCAAAACCAAAAGTTTGATCTTCAAAACGTTGTAGGGCGGAGATTTAGGGCTTTCTTGCAAGCTAGGTAAGGGGATTATATTATGTCAGTTACTTTTGCAAGTTTTAATTGTTTGAAATGTAGGATATGTTTATATGTATATGGTTATGGCTTTTTCTAGGATTTTCGAGCCTAGGGTTCAATTAACCGATGTTATTCTCAAAACCAACCAATTAAATTCGAATATGAATTTTTTGGATTAAAGTACGGGGCTTTCTAAACGTTTTCACCAGTTGGAATTTGTGATTTCAAACCTTAGGCATGTTTTAATATGAACCAAAGGCAGTAGGGTTGATTATCTCTGTTTTTCCTATACTTACCCACGTATCTATATTTTAGTAAAATAACAACTTGGAGATACTCATATCCCTATTTTCAGTACAATGTCTATTTTCTCAAGCAGTTATTTTATTTATGATTTACCAGGTGAAAATTGTGTGGTATGAGTACAGTTTTATTTGGCATGAATGAACAGGTTTTGTGTAATACTGAATTGTAATGACTAGATGCCGAGATGTGATATGACGACTATAAGCCGATATGTGATATGACGGCTAAATGCAGAGTTTGATATGCCAATTTTATACTGAAACATTATATGATAAATATTCCACAAAATTACGAACACTATATGTTTTATATAGTTTTATGAAAATGAATTATGATTTCAGTTTTATGATGTAAATTACCATATATGATTTTAGAGCCTTGTGAATATGATTTTATGTTATGATCATGGTACCATAGCTATATGTTGGGAGATAGTGCAACCACACGTCTTAAAGAGAGTGTTGGTATTGGATAGTCAATTGGAGTTCTGTGAGTACTCCCCGATGTCGAATTCCAGGGCCCCATTCGATGTAGAATTCTAGGTGACCCTCTGATGCAGAATTTCAGGTATAGGGTAGGCTCAATCGTACTTACTACTTAGTTTGAATTTGCTATAGTCGGCCAACTATATGTTAAGTCTAGCCTACGGGCCACACAACCCCTCATGGGGGGAAGCATGTTGTAATAGTATGTGACAACGTGATGACACTAATTCAACAGTTCAAGTTGTATCTTTTAGGCATATATGAGCATATTTATTATAGAATGGGCTATATTGAGCTAACAGTATATCACTCAGAAATTATGTATTTTCAGATGTACAATTGAGTACAATTTTAAAATGCCAGTTAAATGTATTTAAATGTTATCACTAATATGTTTACACAAAACTCATGCTAGCCACACATTGATAATAATGTAATTCGTCTTACTGAGAGGTGTCTCACCCTATCGTACAAATAATATTTCAAGTCCTTAGAGGGATCGAGTCTAGCATACCACCAGGCTGGTGATATATAGTTGTTAGATATTCTTAGTGCTGGTGAGACATAGATAGCAGTTTTTATGCTTTTGGGGTTTGTAATATTATGATATGGATTTACTATGTAGTTAGAAATAGTTTGAAACTCTGGTATGTGTTTGATGTATTAGAAATTGTTCTACTATGTATGCATATGATGATGGGGATGGAACACCCATTTTCCCTTATTAGGTCGGGTTATATTTATTTATGGTATCAGAGAAATGTGTATGTTATATTTTAGTAGCACTCTGGGCCCAAGTAAAGGATTGGGACGTTACACTGCACCACAAATCCTTTCAGCCATTTAGTCAAGGAGGCTACTTTTGGAGGGATTCCAGGGGTACCTAGCATTTGTGAAAGAAGCATCAAATGAGGAACTTAAACTGGAGGATATCCCCGTGGTAAGGGAGTTCTCAGATGTTTTCCTAAAGAATTTACTGGGATTGCCTCTTGTTCGCGAGCTGGAGTTTGTCATTGAGTTGCTTCTAGGGACAACGTCTATTTCTAAGTCTCCATACAGAATAGCTCCAGCTGAACTAAAGGAGTTAAAGGAGTAGCTGTAAGAACTTCTTGATAAAGGGTTTATCTGACCGAGTGTATCACCCTGGGGAGCACTAGTGCTGTTTGTAAACAAGAAGGATGGGTCGATGAGGATGTTCATCGACTATAGAGAGATTAATAAAGTAACAGTAAAGAATAAATACTCGTTACCCCAAATTCATGATTTGTTCGACCATTAACGGGGCACACAGGTCTTTTCCAAGATCGATTTGCGATCTGGGTATCATTAAGTAAAAGTTAAATTAGAGGATGTACTAAAGACAGCTTTCCGTACGAGGTATAGCCACTATGAATTTCTGATTATGCCTTTCAGATTAACCAATGGTCTTGTGGCATTCATGGACCTGATAAACAGGGTGTTCCACGAATACTTAAATCAGTTTGTGGTGGTATTCATTGATGACATCCTGGTTTATTCGAAGAGTCCTGAGGAGCATGCAACTCATTTGAGGTTGGTACTTTAGGTACTTAAGGGGAAAAGTTGTTTGCAAAGTTTAAGAAATGCGAATTTTGGTTAGAGCAAGTGGCATTTCTGGGACATGTAGTGTCCAGAAAAGGTGTTTCAATGGACCCGAGCAAAATAGAAGCGGTAGTTGATTGGGCAAGACTGAAGATTGTGCATGAGGTTAGAATTTTCTTGGATGTGGTAGGATATTACCGATGGTTTGTAGTGGGATTTTTTAAACTATTAGGTTTGTTGACATGGCTCACGAGGAAGAACATAAAGTTCGAGTGGTCTGGTGAGTGTGAGCAGAGTTTTCAAGAACTGAAGTAGAAACTAGTTACTGCCCCTGTATTGACTATTCCAAAGGAGAGGATGGATTTGTGATCTACAGTGACGCATCTCAGAAAGGACTCGGGTCTGTCTTAATATAGTAGGGAAAGGTTATCGCGTACGCTTCTCACCAACTCAAGGAGTACGAGAAGAACTATCTAACGTATGACATGGAATTGGCAGTAGTAGTCTATGCACTAAAAATCTGGATGCACTACCCATACAGTGAAAGGTGCGAGATCTTTACTAATCACAAGAGTCTTAAGTACTTTTTCACTTAGAAGGAGTTGAACATGAGGCAACGGGGATGGCTTGAGTTGATAAAGGACTACAACTGTACCATTAGTTGCCAACCAGGAAAAGCTAATGTGGTAGCGGATGCTTTGAGTCGAAAGTCAGTGAATACATCAGTCTCAGCAGTTGGAAATCAACAATGAATTAGGATGGACCTGGAAAGGTTGGGTGTGAAGTTAGTGGAACGAAATTGTTAGGCCTTCATTTCTAGTGCAACCGACCTTATGGGAAAGGATCATGACAACTCAGATGAAAGATGCAGAGCTGGTAGAGATTGTGAATGGAGTACAAGATGGGTTGAAGGCAGATTTCAATGTCGCTAATGATGGGATGTTGAGATTTCACACTAGGATATGTGTACCGAATGATGCTAAGATTAAACGAACCATCCTGGAAGAGGTACATTGCTCTCTATATATGGTGCATCTAGGGAGCACAAATGTGTATAAGGATTTGCGAGAATCTTTTTGGTAGTCTAACATGAAAAGAGAGATCGTACATTTTGTTGAACTATGCCTAACATGTCAGCAAGTGAAGGACGAACACCAAATGCCAGCAAGACCGCTGCAACCAATTCTCATTCCTAATGAAAGTGGGAGCACATTTACATGGACTTTGTCATGGGATTGCAATCGGCACTTCATGGACAAAATGTTATCTAGATAGTTGTTGACAGACTAATGAAGACTGCCCATTTCATTTTGATTAAAGTTAGTTATTCCATGAATAAGCTGGCAAAGTTTTATGTGCAGGAGATAGTCAGATTGCACGAGGTGTCTGTGTCCATTGTTTCATATAGGGACCTGTGGTTTACGTCCCGATTTTGGAAGAGTCTACAGGAAGCATTGGGTTTTCAAATCACTTTTAGTATTATTTTTCACCCGCAGACCGATGGTCAGTCAGAGAGGACCATTCAGATCCTAGAGGATATGCTATGGGTGTGTGTATTGGATTTCGGGGGTAGTTAGGTTAAATATCTGCCGTTAATTGAGTTCGCATACAATAGCAGTTATTAAGCCAATATCAGGATAACACCGTATGAGGCACTATATGGTTCAAGGTTTCAATCTTCGTTGTACTGGGATGAGGTTAGTGAGTAGAAAATTTTGGGGCTGAAGCCTATTTAGTAAACCTCTGAGAAGGTCTAGCTTATCAGGGAAAGAATTAAGGCAACACAGAGTCAATAGAAAAGCTATGCGGATATGTGCCAGCGAGAGCTAGAGTTCGAGATAGGTGATGCTATATTTTTTAGGATTGCTCTAATGAAAGGGGTAATGAGATTTGGAAAAAAGGGGAAGCTAAGCCCTAGATACATTAGGCCTTTTGAGATTCTGGAGAGAGTTGGTTTGGTGGCATACAAAATAGCATTACCTCTAGCACTGTATAGGATTCACGATGTGTTCCACGTGTCCATGCTAAAGATGTACATTTTGAATCCTTCGCATGTGATCAGTTACAATTCTTTAGAACTCGAGGATACTTTGGCATATGACGAGATACCAGTACAGATCTTAAATTATAAGGAGCGGGAGCTACATACTAAGAGGATTCCACTTGTAAAGATACTTTGGCGTAATCATGTAGTGGAAGAAGCATCATAGGAATTAGAGATGGAGATACATCAGAAGTATCCACATCTATTCAGAGAGGCTCAATGCTGATCAGGTAAGTATAATAGTAGGTAAAGGGTTGGTTTTGTATCTATAGGGTGTTTTTAGTAAGTTTGCTTAGTTAATTGACTTTTGTGTTGGTATATGGTTGGTATTTGGGAGAGTTTTGTATGGGTATTGTAATCTCTCGAGACAGTATGTGTAACCACGGTATTTCTACGCCATAAGTATAGGGTAATTAATAAATTTGGAATGAAACTGCTATGTGGGTGGCCGCGGCTCTTCTTAGGGTCGGAGTAGGAGATTAGTAATCATTCTATGGATGTGATGGAAATCAGTTAGAAATTTTCAAGGATGAAATGTTTGTAAGGAGTGGAGATTGTAGAAATCCGAACCAAGAAAATAAGGAAATAAATTAAATAAAAGAGAAAGGAAAGGAAAAAGAGGAAATTGGTTTGGCCAAGACCAAACCGTCACCGATTTTTTGAGGATCAGAAAAACTGTTGACGATTTTCCTGCAGGTAAACAACCTAGAGTTGTTTTAAGGCCAAACTATCGATGGTTTTATCAAGCCCAGAAAAACCGGCGACAGTTTTCCTACAGGCATGCTTACGTAAAGGCTAAGTTACTCTTTTTTTTTCATAAGTTATATTCTCTCTCTCTCTCTCTCTCTCTCTCTCTCTCTCTCTCTCTCTCTCTAAGTTAGGGTTTTGGTTCTCTCTCTCTCTTTCTAGCCTCAGGAACTCTCCACTAGTGCTCTCTGGTTCTCTCTCCCTTCTCCCGGCACGTAGGCTGTCGATTTTCGGTAGATTCGTGCGGTTGGATTTTTGTGGTTTTGAAGGGTTTAAGCATTTTCTTCAAGAACAGGTAAGGGGATTATATTATGTCAATTGTTTTTGAATTATGGACTGGTTAAATTGTAATTTGTGTTTACAAAAACAGTTTATATGATTTTCTAAGCGAATCGAGGATATGGAAATGGTTGTTTTGACTGTTATATGTTTTTAAGGAAAACTAACTTGAATGGTTTGAAATCTCCTATTTTCAATAAAATATGTAGTTTGAGTTAATTAAAAGCTTGGAGATTGTCATACCCCTATTTTCAACAACTTGAATGTTTCCCCGTCAATTTATTTATTTATGGTTATTAGATAAAAATTTTGTGGCATGAGAAAAATTTTAAATGACATATCTGAACAGAATGTTTTCACTAATATTATACAGTATGATATGATAGCTATATGCCGAGATATGATGTGACGGCTATATGTCAAGATATGATGTGACGACTATATGCCAAGATGTGATGTGACGACTATAAGTCAAGTTTTGATATAATGGCCGGGGGCTGAATTTTACTTGACGGCTAAGGGTCGGGTTTTATTGAATGACGGGTTTTTGTACGAAATGAGTTATAATACAGTTTTTATTGTGTAAATTGCCATATAGGATACTAGAACCCTGTGGATATGAAATGTGATATTATGAGCACAGTACCATAGCTAGATTTGGGAGGAGGTGTAGTCACACAAGGATGGAAGTGTGATATGGGATAGTCGATTGGAGACCTGGGCATAGTACTACCCCAAGGAAAGTGCCGGGGGCCCCATATGATGCAGTCTCAGGTGACCCTTTAGGGTAGGCACAATCGTACTTACAACCTTTTTTCTGACTCAACTATGGTTGGCCGACCAAATGCTGAGTCTAGCCTTTGGGCTACACAACTTGTCATGGGGGGGGGGGAAGCATGTCGTATGACTATGTGATAGCATGACGATGCTAATTCAGCAGTTCAGAACTAATGTATTTTCAGTACTACTGATCAGTATATTTTATGTCATTTTTATATATAGTTAAATAATGGAAGTTTTATATTCACATAGGGAACTTATGCTAGCCACACACTGATATAATATAATCCATCTTATTGAGAAGTGTCTCACTCCATTACACAAATCATTTCTCAGGTCCTACAGAGAACATTGCATAACTTACTACAGGACAGGGATTAGACTTTTGGGGGTGATAGACAGAGCTAGTAAGTCACCAGCGGGTACATTTTGTTATTTTGATGGGTTGTATTATATAGATAGGTAGTTTTATGTATATGTTTGGAAACATTTAGAACTCTGGTAAAGTGTTTTGAAGTTTAGCATCTTCCATTGTATGGTTTTAATTCTAGTAATGATAGGTACACCCGAGATTCCCTGGTTCAGGCGGGTTGCAATATATATATATATATATATATATATATATATATATATATATATATCTGTGTGTGTGGTATTAGAGAGCATTTCTATATTTATAGCAGGTTAAATATTCGGGTCATTGCACAATTGGTATGATAAGCCAACTAATGACCCCTACTCGATTACCTACAATCCCAGGTAGAAACAACATCCTAACTTCTCATGAAGGCCACAAGCTATGGGTTTTCAATCTCAAAGACCTCCACAAGCTTCGAATGCTCCGCCTCTATGACCATATTAAAATTTCCAAAGTCACCTTGACTCCACCGCTAAATCGTTATTATTGCAGCAGCAGCCTCCACCTCAACCCAAATATAATTAATTTCAGGAGACGATGTTGACAGCCCTTGAGCTAATTGAAGTCGACCTTCAAGTGGATTGGTAACTCCTTCACTCTCATTCCCAATCTATCGCAAAGCTAGAAACCGCCATGGGGCAGCTAGATATTACTCTAAGTATGAGAGATGAAGGTATGTTACCAAGGCAGCCCATAATAAATCCAAAGGGGCAATATGGGGTAGAGTGTGAACCAAACATTGATTTGGCAGCTTATCCTGAGCAGGCCTAGGTGGTAAGCTGTAGGGTGGCAGATAATGAAATCAAGGAGCAATTGAGCAAAGAAGAGAAGGGAGAATAGGAGAAGGTGGCACCAATTACTAATCCTTATCTCCCACTTTCTTCCAGCGTAAAACATGACCACCCTGCTTCCTCACCCGTGGTTGGAGGGACCAAGCCACATTATGCCCCTCATAGGGCCTTTCATGTCTCCCTAGTACCATGCCCTTCATATCTTCCTATGCCTTACTCATCCAATGCAGAGACCATGACTGAGTCCATTTTTGACGCATTTCGACAATTTCAAGCCAACCAACCCCTTTTGTATGCAATGAATAAAATGCTTTGATATGCACAAATCATCAGGGAACTATATAGGTTGCAAAAAGAATCAAGGGAAGCTATGAATGGAAAAACGCGATTTACTGAGCATTGGAGTTCCATGACACAAAGTCACCCCCCTCCTAAACTAAAAGACCTTGGCTCCCCCACTATCTCTTGTGTAATTGGTGATTATGCCATTAAAGGGGCTCTTTTAGATCTAGGGGCAAGTGTGAACATCCTCCTATACTTAACCTATCAACAACTTAACATTGGAAAGCTACAACCCACTCAGGTCACATTGAGTTTAGCTGATTGATCTCTTAAGAAACCTAGGGGTGTAGTAGAGGATGTCATAGTCACAGTGGGAGAATTCCATTATCTGGTTGACTTCATTATTCTAGATATGGAACCATCTATAAACCCAATCCCTGCCTTTTTGGGACAACCATTCTTAGCCACAACTAATGCCTACATACAATGTAGGATAAGGATCATGGACATCTTCTTAGGCCATAGGCAACTCCAGCTAAACGTATTTCATGCCTCCCCACACCAATTTAATGTCGTCCAAGCTGTGGATGAAGCCTTGACTTATAGAGTTGCTAGGGAAGAGCAAATGTTTCAGCCTGAGAGTCCCTCTACCTCTAGTATGGAGGACCCCTATGAGGAACCTTTTACAATTCATGCTTCGAACTCCACTCTAGGGGCCAAGTTGGGGGTGGACACTGAGGAGAGTGGCATGAATAGAGGATAGGATGATTTTAACTTCTAACCGAGCTAAGCTCATTAGGTGCATTGATGCGTCTAGTTGAAGACAGTAAACTTAGCACTTCCAGGAGTAAACTCGACAAATTTTTCGTTTCTTTTTTAGTCCATAGGATGTTTAGAGTAGATTAAGTAGGGTTTAGCATTTTTAGAGTAGGTTTTAGGATAAGTTGGGGGTGTAACCAAGAGGGTGACCATTTTAAATATAGGTGACTAGGTCCATTCCTTGCACTCTATTGAGACTTGAAATACCGAGAGGCTCGATGAAGGCGGTGACCAAAACTATGCACTGGTGCGCCTTGGATGGCAAATTCAGACTCATTTAATATCTTGTTTCATCCCCGATGTTTCAACTCGCGCCATTGTTACCTCCTAATCGATCCTCATCCCTCACCTCCAAACCCTAGTCGCTTGTCTAACCCTCACCTCCATTTCCCTGCCACCTATTCGATAGTCACATCAAGCTTCAGCGAGCACCTTTTGCTCGCACCACTGCTCCACAACCCTGGGTTTAGCCCCTTCCTTCCTCATTATCTCTTCCCTTTCCCAACCCACACACCCAGCATCAATGGAGCTATGCTCGAGAATCAAGATCAAGGTAGAGTATGGCTTGTCCTCCATTACTTCAGTTTGGATGCACCAAACCCAGTTGCCTCAGTGGAATGCCTCCTTTACATAATGGATAGTGTGTTTAGGGCGGACTCCATGAGTAACTCATATAGTCCCACCCGTGCCTGTTAATGTACCACCCATCTCCTTGGGCCTAGTGATTTGGGATGCCCTGGTTGAAGCACTCCGAAATATCGTCTGAGCTATAGCCAACCATACTAACCCCAACTATTCCGCTAACAATCAATTCCATATTTTGGATTTGGATTTGGATTTGGCATCTGGAGAAGAATGACCTCCCTCCCCCGCCCTAGCTTTGCCTTTGCCTATACCCACACCATGCTTTTGTCAGAGTTGTACTAGCTATTCATTTGTCTAATCCTTTGTACCTCTTATCTGTTATAAATGAAATGTACATGGTGATGTTGGAATGCAAATATCTTTTGTGCTACAAGGTATCTCTACATGCATGCTATTCTGGTTATTATATTTTAAAGGTACACTATTTGTTCTTATTAGAACCATGCACTATTCTATCCCTTGCCTGGGTTCTATTTTTCTTTCCACACTTCAGTGAGGACACTGAAGTTCTAAGCTGGGGGTAGGGGTGGCACACTGCATGGCACATTCATGCACAAAAAGGACACAACTTTAAAAAATTTTGAAAACAATTTCTAATAAACCATACTAACATATTTTATACCCTCTACAAACACCTATAAAACCTAATGTTACATGAATAGCCTTTTCAGTTATATGATTTCATTATGCTCACTAACAATGTAGTAAATTAGTTGTGTAAAGATCACATAACATGGCCAACAACTTGATATTACTCTAGGTCGTTGACTTGTGGTTTGTTCAGGTTAATACTGTAATGTAAACTTTAGTATTTACATGGTACTTCACGGGGCTAAAAACACATTTACACGTGATTTGTAACACTTAGGGTTCTTTGAAAGCCTTAAGAAAACAACTGTGGCGACTATGACACCTTGTGAAGTACTTTTGAGCTATTTTTTAATTACTTGAGTTTTTGACGTCAAACTCTGAGTTTATTTAACTCAACTTTCCTTATTTTGCCGGATTTCCTTTGACAACTAGTCTTTGCTCTAGTATTTGCTAGCCTAGAGGTGACATCAAGTGGGGATATATAAACCTAGGTCTTGTAGCTTACTTAAGGCATTAAGGTCAAACCACCCTTAGAGATTGACTTTTTCCATGGATTTCTATTCAAGCTACATTACTATTGGAAACATAAAGACAAGATAAGAATGTGATGATTTCCTTAGCTGACCATGTAAAGAAAAAAAAATTAAAAATAAAGAAAAATCTGAGCATATAAAAGTAAAATAAAAAATATACACCTGCTTTGAGAAAAGATCAAAAGGTCAAGCTAAGGACACACACTACAAGTCTGCACGTATGAAGGATCTTCTGACCAATGCATTTGCTGAATTCACGCAAATCTAGGAATAAGTTCATCTAGGGTGGTCTTGATTGAATGTCGTGAGTGAGTGAGTGAGTGAGAAGATGCTAGGGTGAAGGACCCAACACCATTAAGGCTGGATCTCTTTCCTATATGACTAGTCCACTCCACACTTCTAACGTTAGTTCTTCAAATATGTGGGGTGTTTGATCATGACACTCTTCCTCACATATAAAGAGTGAACCCATTTTTTTGAGTGAATTTTCAGGGAATTAACTAGTGAGGCCGAGTCAAGATGACCGTTCTATAGGTGCCTCCAAGCATTCTGAGTGAGACAAATCATATCCTTTACACATGCCCTGTGAAGTGGCCTATTCATACTTGGATTTACATGCTAATGTTAACTTTGAACTATAATCATGGGTTAATTCTTTATGAGTAGTATCATGAAATGGTTGTGTTATGTTGAGTTTTGCATGATTAAAGTGCTATGGAGTGTGTGTATAATGGAGTTGTGTATGAAGGAATCTGCATGTAATAAGGTTATATCTCTGTTTGTAAAATGGTATGATTATGTTGCATGTGTTCTTATATTTTGTGTACTGTAGTGGTGTTTGTTGGTATCACCCTGGAAACCCTCACGAGACTAGAGCTCGTCCACTAGGATCAACCTAGGGGTTTAAAGCCTTATTGTATACAGTAAATGTAATCGTATTTCCTGCAAAAGAGGGTATAGGTAGGATTTGGTAGTTTTCTTAGATTTTGCTTTGTTTGAGGACTAGTAAAGTGTAAGTTGGGGATTGTAATGAGTCCCTAAAATACATTATTTTAGACCCTCATTTACCTTTTCTTATCTTCATTTTATGATGTATTTACCCAGAGTTATAATTGTTCATAGCTATGCGAGGTTTGTTTGTCTTTTCAAAAAACACGGGTTAAAACCATGGAGTTAAATATTACAAGAAGCCAAGGAGGATTTGGAGGATTCAAAACTCAAATTCAGAAGTTCAGCCAAGCTATAGAAGCTTCAAATCATAAATAGACAAGAAGATGATGCTCGACCATGTGGCATGACCAGCAAATCACAAGGGCGACTTAGTCTTCCATTGCAAACTCCAAGGTTCAGACCGAGATCAGAATTTTAACATCCTCAAAATTTCTCCATTATTATTATTATTATTATTATTATTATTATTATTATTATTATTATTATTATTTAAATATCTATATAACCATACCTAAGCAACGGAGACATAAGTCATACAAACACATATACTATACAATACCAGAATTTTGTACATACAGACTATAGCCATAAAACATTTTCCTCCAATATCATCTACCCCAAAAATACATCACTGTGTAAAACTTACCCTACAACTAGGGCAACAAAGTAGCCATTCTATCTATGAGCTTGCTCTGCTCGCCTAGCTGACTCACCCGAAAAATGGTAAAGTAATAGGGTGAGACAACGCTCAGTAAGTGGAAATATACTATTACTTGTGTATGGCAACTGAGTCGTAAAACTATAACATCAATATATAAAACTGCATAATTTGGCAAATCTGTAAAACACATGTATAGTAGCTTAAAACATTTGTATCATCTGAAATTTTTTATCATTCATACTGCTATATCATACAATATATACGAAAAAAGCTGTAAAACTGTATACATATACATATAAATAACTGTGCTCTTTCCCTAGGACTTTGTATGTCAAGATTTGATCCCTCATGACAGGGTTTTGCAACCCGTAGGCAGGACTTAATCTGGTCGGCGCTCCAAATAAGTCATCATACTCTGCACTACCTTAGCCCAACCAAACTACATCCACTCCTAGGCTCGGGACTGGCTGCTACCTTGTCAAACTGGCCCCCTCAACCCAGCAAATTGGGGAGCTGCATACACTTCGAGCACGGTTGACGGTACCCACACACTATCTGAGATATGTGGCTGCACTCTATTTGTATCTAGCAATGGTACCGTGCTCTGTATTCTTTATTTATATCTATCTGTAATCATTCCTTAGGGATCTGATACTATATATATATACATATATACTCTTTTACTATTTTCATCATGTTTCCAAAAGTACTATAATGCTATCTTTTGTACTGTAAATACTGTAATCTCTGTATGCTATATATGTAACATCTTGATGCTATCTCTGTATATCAGTCTGTATACTCTGTCTATATACTCTGTATGTTATGGTAATAGGAAACATGACATACTATAAATACTGTATATACAGTTTTGAATAAAGCTGTAATATACTGATATGAGTAAAACTGTAATATACTATTCTGGATAAATATCTGTGATATACTGATCTGTATAAAACTATAACATATTGATCTGAGTAAAACTGTAATATACTGTCTAGGATAAATATCAATAATATACTGTCTATATTTGTGTATTCAGTATAGTATGATATACTGTAAATTTATATAAGTTCTTCATTACATAAATATCTACTCAGACTACACAAGCATTTAAAACTCATATTCCGTAAAACTGGGTAATAAGCTGGTATATACATATGTGTAAAATTTCGGATAACATTATAGAAATTCCTAATATAGCATATTTCCCTTACCTTAACTCTGAAAAGCCCCTACTAAATTTTGGCCCTATACCCGTAGGGTTCCTAGCTCAACATCCTGAAAACAATATCCCCCAGAATAAAACATCAGTATTTTCTTACCTACAACATTTCTTTTAACTACAAGAAAGGCATAATCTGAATAAAATACCTTATACTAGATTTGGGATGAATTTCAAACCTCTTCCACCGACGATTGGCTTTGGCAGACTTACAGAGAACTTCGCCAGGAGTGTCATGGTGGCTTCAGATCATCGATCTGGCGTGAAACGGGGCCGAAATTGAAAAGAAAAGGAGGGAGAGGTGTTTTTAGAGAGAGAAAGAACCTTTTGGGCCCGAATTGTGCTGAAAAATCTAGGTTTTGGCAATTTATAGCTCTAGATTCATCGATGAGACACGTCATCTCGTCGACAAGTCTTTAAGGAATTTCGTCAATGAATTTCCTCCTTCGTCGACAAATTTCAGACTGCCCCCAAAACTTCTCTCAGTATTTTCTCATTGACGAAACCTGTCCTCGTCGACAAGCTTCTCTTATATCCTCATCGACAAATCCCCTGTGTTCGTCGACAAGATGTTGAAAATTCTTCAGGTTATTACAAGAATGCTGCAAGGTTCGACCAATTTCATGACCAAGTGACACCCTAGAGTGACCATGTTGAGATTCTGGGACAAAACTGAGAGCAAAAATGCCGAGAGTCTTGACGAAGTGTTCGACTAAGAGACCTTCAGGGGCGACCATGTCGAGATACTGAAATTTATTGAAGATCAAGATACTGCAAGTCTCGACCATCAAGACCCTAAGGCGTGATGAAGTCGAAGACATAGAAGATTTGAATCCCTGACTTCTCAGGAGTCTCGACTAGGGCGTGCATAAGAATGCCAGAGGAGTGACTAGCTCGATAGTGACGATCTTCTATGCGACGTTTTCTACAAACTTTCCTAATTTTTTTAAAAAAACTTTGTAAACCCTAGAGCCTATAAGTCTTTGCTACAAACAAAAGCTTTGGGTTCCTCATTGGCCTCTCTTTGGTTAGTGACAGACCTAGGAAGTCATTGAGAGCCAAGTTAGAATATGAGTAGAGTAGTTTTGGTTTGTGTATGGAGTGTAACGACCCAAACATTACATCTTTTTTTTTAAATAGATAAATGATGAATTACTCTGATACCCCCACTATAATATCTTAGTCCTCAAAAGAGCACTGAGGTATTCCTGTGCATAACAAATACACCTATGTAGAGGAAAACATAAAGTCATTCATCCATATATACAAATATAATACCAGAATCCAATATTTCTAAACCATAATTACATTCTTACATTTCCCACTGACACCACCTACTCAAAACAAGAACCTCAAAATACACTTACCCTATCAACAGGGCAAATAAAATGTCACTCTATCTATGAGCCTGATCTGCTCACCTAACTGGATCACCTAAAAAAATGTTAAAGTAATAGGGTGAGACGATGCTTTGTAAGTGGAAATATGCTATTACTTGGGTGTGGCGACTGAGTTGCATAAATACTATAATAATATCCAAAAACTGTATCAACTGGTAAATTAATATAAAGTATAACTTGCATTTGTTATAATTTAAAACATAACAGTATCATCTGAGTTTTCTATAATTCATACTGCTAATATCACACTATAATGTTGTAAATCTGTATACCATAGTTATGACTTTTCCATGGAAATTTGTATGTCATGATTGTTCATGACTGGGTTGTGTTGCTCATAGGCAGGACTTAACTCTGGTTGGCCTACTAGGTAAGTTACTATACTTTACCCTTCCTCAATCCGGCCAAACTGCATCCACTCCTAAGCATGGAACTAGAAAAACTAGCTCTTCAAACTGGGCCCCCTTAACCCAGAGTCTTGGGGAGATTGCAAGCTCTCCGAGCGCAGTTAACAGAATTCACACACTATCTGAGATATGTGGTTACACTTTGATTTATAAATAGGAATGGTACCGTGCTCTGCTAACTGAATATGTCTGTAATATTTCATCAGGGATCTGATACTGTATATATATATAAATACTACTACAATCTTCTTATTGTTTTCATCATGTTTCCAAAATAACCATAACACTATAAATATGAACTGTATATACTGTAAGATTTGTATAACATATCTGTAGTAACTGGCTGTGATGACTGTATATCTGTCTATAATATCTGACTGTATAATCTGCAAATCTGAGTGTTATGGCTTTAGGAAACATGACATGCTATAATTACTATAACATACTAGTCTGGAAAAACATCTATAATATTTGTCTGATAAATATCTGTCTATATCTGTATATACCATAAATTATAATATTCTGGGAAAAAATCATATAAATTCTATAGCAGGAAAATATCTACTCAAGCAACACCAATTACATTCACATTCTGGAAAACTGGATAATAAACTGATATATATAAACATGCATAACATTTCTGATAACTTTGCTAAAATTTCCTAGCATAGCATATTTCCCTTACCTAATTATTGAAAAGCCCCCTATTGTGTCTGGTCCTACACCCGTAGGGTTCCCTACTCAACACCTTGAAAACAACATCGCCCAAAATAAAACTTCAGCATTTCGCTGTGTACTACATTTCTTATAACTATGGTAAGGCCAAATATTGAATAAAAGGTTTCACCTTGAATTTGGGATGAAATCTAAGGCAGCCCCACCAACAATCCACTCTGGCAGATTAGGAGAGAACTTTCGCAAGAGTATCGTGGTGGTCTTGGATCGTCGAACCGACAAGAAACGAAGCCAGAATTGAAGTGAGAAGGGGAGAGGGACGTTTAGAGAGAAAGTGAGAATTCCTACAATTTTTCTATGAGAAATCTGATTTTAAGCTTACTTATAGCCTCGGATTCGTCGATGAGACAAGTCATCTCGTCAACGAGCCCATGAAGGAAGTTTGTCGATGAACTTGAACCCCTTGTCGATGAGTTTCAGACTGCCAAAAATCCCCCTCTCGGTATCTTCTCATCGATGAGACACGTGTATACGTTGATGAACTCCAGTAGAGTACTCGTCGACAAAGTATGCTTTCATCGATGAGACCCCCTTTGCATCCCTTTAAAAATTTTCTTTTCCCTCTTATTTAATTCCAATAATTTTCTGGGTTATTACATGGAGTGTCCAATGGCCTATGACAACCGGCAGCGTTCTTACAACAGTTGTGTATATTAGGATCTCCTCTTGTACTTCTCGCATTAATGACAAATGTTTGGAATGATAAAGGGATGATCTTTTTACTAATGCATTTACTGCTTTCCATTTACTTGTTGTGTGTTTGATGAAATATTGCAAATAAGGATAAGCACTACCACGTATCAGTCAGAGGGTAATAGTTAGCTACGGGACCGCGAAGGTGTTCGTTATCATTGAGATAGAATATACTCCGGTTCTCAACTGTACTCCGGATAGTTGGTGCACCCTTTCTACCCTGTGCCCTCGATCGCCCCTCTCCCACTTTGGCCTGCTCAAGTTAGTACTTCTATGGAAGTCTGGATGAGCATAGTTAGAAACATGGTGTCCAACGTCTGATTCAGACCACAATATCGCTTTATAGGAGTAGAGTAACTTAGAAATTTACTTGCTTTCCAGTAGTATAGATTTACTTGCTTTCCTTTACATGCTTTCCAGTAGTTGATAGATAATCACCATTGCAAAATACCATCTTTCACTTTTTTTCATAACAAGGCTTTAGTAAACTAAATTGGAAGTGGTTCAATAATTGCGCTTCAAGTCTCCATGGATCGATACTCGACTTACCCACTTTCTACTAAACTTGGGATAGTTAGGTTTTATAAATATTATTTTTGGTAGTTAAGGACCCAAACCTTGGTGAGCCTACCATGTATTTTGCTTGAAATAATTATAAAAAATGTGTTTATTTTTGTTATATTATGCTCCGATCAAAATAGGGTGTCTATAGTAGCCCCTTTTTACAGGTTTATTGCTTTATATGACAATAAGAATTGTTTTATATCATCTTTCAATAACAAATCTATAAAAATTGTGAATTTAGGTGTATTCTCAAGAGGTGGTGAATTGGGTATTTTAAAAATCCTAGTTTTTAGATTCCAATTTTGAAAAACTTACAACCACATATGCATAGACTAGATGATAAGTAGTTCAGTATTTCTCAACTTATCAATTTAATGTGTGACTTTATCAAGCAAACAATATTACCCAATTACTTAACATACACAACAAACAAATAATTAAGTCCAAGTGGAAATTAAAAGAGTTAAGGGAAGAGAGATGCAAACACGGTTTTTAACAAGGTTCGGCCAAACTTGACCTACATTCTCATCTTGGCTAGTTTACCCAAGGATTCCACTACACTGCTCCTTAACTTGGGACGGAGCTTCCCGTTACAATCCACTACTTACAAGAGGCACAATTTCCTCATACTCCACTGCTTACAAGAGGCACAACTTCCTCCTAGTCTACTACTTACAAGAGGTACAACTTCCTTCTACTCTATTGCTTACGAGAGGCATAACTTTCTTTTACTCTGCTACTTACCAGATGCACAACTTCCTCCTCCCCAGTTCACAACCCAAACCGTAAATACACGTGATAACATATAAATCTGGATAAACTCAGATTGCTTCTCAACAAGCTAATAAGTAAAATAAATTCCTAAGCACTCTCACAAAATATAACTTGAAGCTCAAGAGAGAGTATGTACTAATCCCAATATGATTTTTGTAATAAAGAATATATGATTTTTGTATAAAAAAATATGTATGATGAGTTTTCTCAAATATCTAAACCCAATACGACATATCTCCAAAATTTGATTTTTCAAATAAGATGTGTGTTGGAGATCTAGGGTTTTCTTAAATAACTTTTGTAAACACAAGAAAAATATGAAATCTTTGAATGAATATATATGAGTGTGAATGCTTCAAAGATTTATGCACTAGGATAAACTTTTCCCAAAAGATTTTTCAAATAATATATGGAAAACTAGGGTTCTTGTTCTCTTAATAAAATATTAAAAATAAAAATACGAGAGAAGAAATATTTTGAATGCACAAATCAAATACTTGTTTTTACCAAACCTCAACCCAAAATATGCTTTGTAAGATGTGTGTGTGAAAGCCCTTTGAAAAACTAAGAGAATGCCCAAAAGATGTTTGAATGCAATAGAGTGTTGGCAAGAGGTTCAAAAGTTGTTCAACTAGGGTTTAGGGTTTGATATTTGTAAGTATTTTCGAGATCTATGCATTTTCTGGCCGTTGGATAAAAAAACGATTTTTATTATAAAAAAAAATTATGCTTGTTGCATGCTGGAGCATTAGGCATCCTGACAGACTTGTCGATGAGTGTTCAACACTTATTCATCGATGAGACCAGGGGATTCATCGACGATTGGTCTGTCTGAGAAAAGTAGGGTCTCAGTGTTTTTCTCATCGACAAGGACGTGCATTAGTTGATGAGAGGACATCATGGATTCATCGACGAGGTGAGAGGATTCATCGACGAGCCTCCTGTTTTTTAGCCCTATTAATCCTCTAAAATGCAGATCCAACCTATGATAAATGCATATGAATATGTCATGAAAACATGCATCCTAGGGTTCGTCTATTGGTTATTTTGAGCTTCCAACTATATCATGTGAGCATGCATATACAAATATAATCTAAAACAATAAAATTGAAATAAGACTACGTCTTCACTCATTTGCTCTTGAATTCTCTATGGAATGGGCCAAGATATATGAGCTTTATGTTCCTTATGGCTTCCAATTTTCCTTTGCCATGTGTGCGTGCTTGAAGTATAAACCTATTCAAGTACTAAACGCACAGATGATATATTTGTGTTTTGTCATTATCAAAATGGGATTGGACTCAAAAAGTCAACAAAGACAAAAGACACATATTTTGGACCAAGCCTTATATAACAAAAGAAAATAAAAAAAATGTGTGGATTTACAAATATGTATGGAATTCCAAGTTGAATTTTGACAACAACTGCTCAGGTTTGGGAACTAAAGCCACATGCCTTTAAGACAATTAGAGCCATTTGGATGTGACTATCTATATATGGGATGCCACATGCCTCTGAAACCATCATTACAATCTTGAGTATAACTTGAATGCGACTATTTGGAAAATAGTCAGGGTAACGTGGAGTGTTAATGGGTAGTCCAACTTGAATCTGACTATTTGGAGAAATAGTTGAGGCAACTTATAGTGTTAATGGTTAGTACAACTTGAATGTGACTATTTGGAGGAATAGCTAGGGCAACTTGAAGTGTTAGTGGATAGTACAACTTTAATGTGACTATTTGGAGAAATAGTTAGGGCAACTTGAAGTGTTAGTGGTTAATACGACTTGAATGCGACTATTTGGAGAAATAGTCAGGGAAAATTGGATGAGGCTTACTCAAATGAGCGAGGAAGCTAGAATAACTTGAATATGACCACACAAGTTAACGAGGCGACCAATATAATTTGAATGAGGCTTACTTGAATGAACGAGATAGCATAAATAACTTGAAAGTGACTATTTGACAAAACGAAATAGCTATAGCAACTTGAATGAGGCTTACTTGACTAAACAAGATAGCTATAATAACTTGAATGCGACCACATAAGTTAACGAGATAGTCAACTAGAGTTATGGTGTAATCCTAAGAGGGGGGTGAATTGGGATTTAAAAAATATTTTTCTAATCTAAACTTCATCTATTCACCACAATAAATCTCATTTAAAAATTAAAGCATGCATGAAAAATAAGAATGACGATAAAAAAACATTCATACACATGTAGAAATTAAAGTGCAGAAGTTAAATGAGATAGCTAGAGAGAGAGAGAGAGAGAATTTTTTATTGAGGTTCAGCCAATCCTTCCAACCTTCCCGCCTTAGGAAAAATCCCAAGGATTCCACTAACCTACTCTCACTTAAACAAGTGGAGCAGAAGCCGTTTACACTTCTCCTTACTGGGCAGAGACTCCCCAGCTCAATTATAGGGCTGAGACACAACCAATTCCTCTTATGAGGTGGAGACACCTTGGTTCACTTCCCAGACGGAACCAATCCATACACACTTTACAGGATGGTGCACCTCCCAGCTCACCTAACTGTGTTAGAGCCAAACTGGTACACCTTACATGATGATGTACTCCTCTTTCGACGATACCACATGCCGAGAATGCAAATGTAACAATTTTTGTACAAATAAATACTTCTGAAAATAAGCAGAGATTTACAAAATGAAGATCTAATATGCACTCTCATATGATTTAAACATGAAGTTTAGTAGAGTATTTAAAAATATCACTCAAATTATTTTTCAATAAAAACAAAGAGAGTATGGAAAATGATTTCTCTTTTCAAAATGAGCTTTTAAAAATAATTACTAAAAGGCTTCCAAGCAAAGCATATGAAATTAATACATGCTCTAACCTTTCTCAAGGAGCTTCTCAAGCCAATAAATACGAGTGAGATATATGCTCAAAGCTACATTGAATAACCCAATGTTTTCTCCAAAAAATATTTTCAAATCAAGGAATAGGAGAAACAATGGTTTTCTCTAAAATGATTGACCTTCAAATAAGAGACACCTTCTAAGCAAGAATAAATGAATTAAATATGTTGCTCAAGGCTCTCAAACATTTACTCAAAAAAATAAAAATTTCTCCAAAAATTATTTTTCAACAAGAAGTGTAGGAGAAATTTTGACTTTCAAAATATGAAAGTAAAATAGCCAACAAGCAATATGCATATATATGAATGAATATATATGCTCAAGCCCCTTATAAAAATAAATATAATTTCTCCAAGAATGATTTTCAATAAAAGAGGAGTAGGAGAAATTCATACTTTGAAACCCATTTGAAAACCAAGGCATTCAAGCAAAATACATATAAAGGATGATACATGCTTGTGCCCATTCAAAATAAAACCCCAAAGAGATATTGTCCAAAAATATTTTCAAGAAAAAGTAGGAGAAATAATAAATTAAAAGATACTCGGGTGTAAAAATGGAGGGAGAATCAAAAAATAATTTCCTAAGCTTTCCAAAGGATTCTCCAACATTTTTCAAGTGTTTTGGGGTTGTATTTATAGGCAAAATCACATATAGTCATTATGTAGCTGTTGGGAGGTTTAAAATATTATTATAGTTTAAAAAGTAGCCATTTTCCGGCGGTTGGGACATTTTCCCGAGAGGGTCAGTCTATAGAGCCCAGGCTCAACAAACTGAGGCTTGAAATCTACAAGCTTCAATCGACTGAGGCCAAGCTCAGTCGGCTGTCCACGGGTTTTCTGTGTGAGTACCCTTTAGTGTGTTGACCGTAAGTTTTTATATACAACTTCAAATTGGATGTTCTTGGTATCCAAAGAAATATAATAGAAAATCCCACAACTTTTGTGTTGAACACTATTTAAAATAAAAAGTTATGGATTAAGAAAAGCTCCCATCAATGACACAAAAGAAACATGAAGGGAGTTTTTCTATTACGGACACCTTTCAGTGTTTTAACCATAACTTTTTCTATGTAACTCCAATTTAGACGTTCTTGGTATCCAAAGAAAGGTAAGGGAAAATTCCAAAATTTTAATGTTGAACATATTTTGATATGAGATCGAATTGGTGAGAAAGTTGCTCATTTCTACTGTTCGGTCGACTAGCCAGTTGATTGACCCCTTTAAAAAATTTAGTTTTTGTCTTCTTTTAACTTTAAAACCATTTTAAAATTTTGTATAAGTTAGGAATTTTATGAAAAAAGGTTTTTAATGTTACTTAGAGGTCCTATTGTCAATCTAAGGTCGTTTAAGTTTCAATATAAATCACATGAACATGCATGCACATACAACCCTACGTTATTATTACAACCAAAAAAAAAAACAAAGACTTCATGCTTTGCTCCTTTGCAATCCCATGAAATACGCTGAGGTATGATAGTTTAAATCCTTTTATGGCTTCCATATTGCATCTGTCACTTGTGCTTATAAAGATAAAAACTTATTCATACACTAGGCACACAAGTGAGATGCTATGGTTTGTCATAATCAAAACAGGGATTGGACTCAAAAATTCAATAGTCAAGATAACTTGAATGAGGCTTACTTGAATGAAAGAGATATCTAGAATAACTTGAATGACGCTTACTCAAATAAACAAGATAGCGAGAATAACTTGAATGTGACCACACAAGTTAACGAGATGGTCAAGATAACTTGAATATAGGTTACTCGAATGAACGAGATAGCCAAAACAACTTGAAAGTGACTATTCGAAATAACGAGATAGCCAAAGCAACTTGAATGAGCCTTAATCAAATAAAATAGATAGCCATAATAACTTGAATGTGATCGCACGAGTTAATGAGATGGCCAGGATAACTTGAATGGACTACTCGAGTTAACGAGTTAATCTGAACTATTTGAAGGTGATTACTTGAACTTTGGAGGCTTAATGCCCCAACTTTCGAAAAACCTTTTGGAAGGAACTACTTGGATTGGAGAACTTAGTGCCCCATGCCCCAAAGTAGACAAAGTGATTCAAAAAGAACTTACCTGGGTTTAAGGACTGATGCCCTATACTTAAAGTAAGATGCCAAATATTTTAATTCATGGAAAACACTGACTTGATTGATTGGGAAGAAAAATGAATTTAAGAAAAGTGAGGATCACATAAATACCCATATTTGTTATCATACTAGCTATGAGGATCAAATCAGTAATATCCCTTAGGCAATGGGTAAGGTGACTGTTGACTCTGAATTTTGGTTTGAGGTGCATCGATAGATGGGAAATTGCCATCGCATGGTGATCCCCAAACAAGATTTCTAAATAGGGTGGAATTGACTTGCTAAAACACAAAAGATATAAGATGTAGAGTCACCACCTTTATTATTTTTTTATAAGGATGACAATGGAAAAAACCATAAAAAGGTTTATAGTCCAGAGAAAATGGGTTCAGTAGTACATTTCTGTGTAGGTAAGGTCGTAAAACAACCATTCTAAAGGAGATTAGCCATCTAACACCCAACAACACCTGTTTGAAGAACGATCATGTGTCCTTATTAAGAAATAAAAAGGAACAAGAAGAAGAGAAGGAAAATCCCCATTTGGGTCATCCAGTGAAGAATCACTGTCCAAGAGTTCAAACAAGAAGGCTAAAAGCCCTAACGTGCTATTGTTTGAAAAGGGAAATTGGCCTCAGAATACCCTAAGTTTTGAATAAAAAATAAAAAATAAAAAATAGAAGAGATGATGAAAAAGTTTTTATTGATTACCTTAGGTTCAAATATGACTCTTTCCTTTGAAATTTTGATTTAGAAAAGTTTCAAAATTACAATCAAGGACTGCATAATGTGAATGAGGTTTTTGGTTTGAATTTTTTAATAAATGATGGAAATTAGAGAAATTAATGTTGATGGAGTAGAGGATTGCGTGATTGATACCAAGTTTAAATGAAGAGTTGAAATAAACTCATTATTAATGAAGAGTGGAAAATCTTGGATGGACTATCAAGGTTTAATATTAAGATAGGGTCAACTCACAATGGATGATTTTAAAAATCCCTAATTTTTTATCGGAATTTTAATGCAAAAATGGAGTCAATCTTTGATTGGAGATGTGAAAATCTCTAATTAAAGACTAGGGTTTTAATACAAGAAATAGAGTCAATCTTGGGTTGAGGATTTGAAAATCCCTAATTGAAAGTTAGGGTTTTAATGCAGGGATTAGCTTATGAATCTTGTATTTCTCAACTATTCTAATTGGATTAAGTATACTTAATTAAGGCAATCATCATTTATGGAAAGGGTTTTGACATTTTAAGAAAAAGAAAAGGAAAGTTTCCATTTCGTTAAAAGGAAAGTTTTTAAAAACTACTAAATTTATCACCAATCATTAAAGGAAGAGATTTTGAAGGGTTTTCAAAAAATAACATTTTTCCTTTGGAAGAAGAAGATTCCAAATTTATTCCTAGCTTCAATCCCTTGGTGCAACTGTCGACTCTGTTCGCCTATATGAGTTTAATGGAGAGCACTTGTCCCTTACCTAGGGCTGAGAAAGGGGAGAGTACCATCCAATGAAACTCCATTGGCCATCCCATTGTCAACTAGGTTGATAAGCCTAGAACAAATTTGGAGACAGAAAAAACATGCTAGCACAAAACGGGGCATGAAAACACATACTTTTAAAGTGACCTCTAATAACAGAAAAGCACAAACAATTTGAGAACACTAGAGATTAATAACAATGGAAGATCAAATTTAAATTCATGACTGAAACAAATCTTCAATGTTTACAATTAGCTCTCATCAATAAAACCAATTACATGCATCCTATGAGAACCTTTTTAAAGACATATTTCACCAAGTAAGAAACAATGACATTCATTACATCCATGTCAGTCACCAAATTACTCACAAGGCTGCAATCAATCCTCATGCACATACCTCTCATTTATTCAAGAGACCATGTGAAGGATAATTTGTGCATACAAAGCATGAAAAAGTTCATTAAACAACTAGAGCATAATCATGCTTAAAGAAAGAAGTTATTTTTATGCATCTATTCAAATTTTTTATTTAAAAGGCATTGATTCAATCAATTGAAGAAAAAAAAAAAAAAAGACACCAAGCCTAACCCTAACCTCATTGTAGCCCCAAAAACAGCCATGCAATTATTCAAAACTGAGAAGGCCAACTAACTCAATCAATGGAAGATCAATCTACTAGATCCATGCATATTTTTTCAATCAATAAAAGAAGACATAAGCCTAACCCTAACCTTTTAGCAGCCCCATAGTAGCCATGCAATTATGCTTTTGTTAGCCTATTAAACAGACCTCAAACTCCAACCTCATGTAGCTTTTGCTGCTACTACAGTTGTTGTTGTTTGTAGCACTATTGCAGCCCCTAAAATAGCTGTTAAACAACCCTAGAAAAATCACATGAGTTCTACCACAAAAATAACTTTTGTCTTTTAGGAGTAAACAATTTGTGGACTATCAAATTTACAGTGCTTTATGATTGCTTATGACAATGTGTAGGAGAGGGGGAGGGAGAAGATGAATAGTGGGGATGTAGTAAATGAGGAGGGGGAATTGAAAGTGATATTCTAAATGTTGAGTAGTTGGGAAATGTCAGGAGTTACGGTCATAATTTTTTGAAGAGAAGAGGGGATGGAAAATAATAGCTTCTTGTGCGAAGGAGGGATAAAGAAATGTTTTCCCTTCCAAACCAATGTGTTTGGGAGTCAATGTTTCAAAAAAAACCCCACTTCTAGAAATAAAGTTCTTATCTAAATTCACAATGAGATCTTATTTAGAACCCTTCTCTACCAAAATGCATGACAAAAAATATACATAACCATATATAGATGTTGAAAAGTGGCAGTGAAAAGGTTTAGGAAAATTAAAGGGGATGGAGAAAACAAAAAGGCTAATGAAAAAGAAGAAGAGTTTGAAGATATATAGCTATAATAATTTAGGAATTGCAAAAGGTAAGGAAGATATTATACATTAATAAAGTGAAATATGAAGGGGTGACATTCAATTTGACTTTTGGGACATATGTGAAATTACTAATTTCTAGAATTTATAATGAAAAGTAGAATTATAATTTTAATTTTCATCACTTTGAGAACTAACATGATTTTTCCTTTAACCTTTTAGGAATATTTTAATTATTGAGAGCTGATTCAATGACACTATATGCTTGATGTTGGGGATGTGACTCATATTTTGAGTGGAAACGCATGCATCAGGAAAGCTACGTGAAGCAAGGAACAAGAGCAAGAGAGGACGCTGCAGGCAGAGGGATAATCGTAGACGGTTTGTGCTGTAACTGTCGACTATTTCAGGTACAATGCATAAGCATATTTCTCTGCTCCAAACTGTCGAGGCAAACTTCACATAATTCAAATTGAAAAGCCAGTAGATTGGGTAAATTGGAGGATTTTCCTTCAAGGCTCTCTACAAGGATGGTATTAGAGCTATTGGTTCTAAATGGCTAAGGTCTCTTTAATGAAATTTGATGTGAACAAGTTCAATGGAACTAGTAATTTCAGGCTTTGGCAACGGAGAGTGAAGGACTTGCTAGTTCAGCAAGGGATGGTGAAGACTTTATATAGAAAGAAGTAAGACGACATGAATGACACAAGTTGGAAGGATCTAGAAGCAAAGGTTGTGTCCACTATCCAACATTGTTTGGCCGATGACGTGATGTATCATGTCATGGATGAGGAATCACGGGCTGCGGTTTGGCTAAAACTCAAAAGTCAGTACATATCCAAGTTTCTTACGAACAAGTTGTATCTTAAGAAAAATCTTTACTGGCTTAAGATGGCAGAGGGTTCAGACTTGACTCAGCACAAGCACTTTCAATCATATAATTAGTGATCTAAAGCGAGTTTATGTGAAGTTTGAGGAAAATGATAAAGCATTGATGTTGTTGAATTCCCTACCAACATCTCCTAGATACTAAATCCTGGTTACGACGCTGACTTCGGAGAAAGAAACCCTAGAGTTGGAGGACATCATGAGTGCATTGCTAGGGATCCACCAAAGGAAGAAGGCCAACGATGAGGGTTCACATACTAATGGGCTCATGGCGAAACTGAATTAGGATCATGGGAGTAGTGGTTTTCGGGGTGGATCGAGCAACCATAGGGGTTGTTCCAAGTCTAGGAAGAAGAAGGATGTGCGATATTTTAAGTACAATAAAAGAGGGCACATAAAACCCGAGTGTCCAAAGAAGAGGAAAGAGGTTGCCAAAAGCAAAGAAGGTTCGTCAATAACGATGAATATAGTAGAAGAAGACTTTAGGAGCGGTGATGGTGATATGCTCTCAGTTTCATTGGGTTTGGATGAGTTCGTAGATTCTTGGATCTTGGACTTGGTGTGTTCTTATCATAAGAAATTCTATTTCCATTCTAATTAGGATGGGAAATGTCAGAATCAGGATGTACGAAGGTGTGGTGAGGACATTATGTGATATAAGGCACATACCAAAGTTGAGGAAGAATCTATTTTCATTAGGCAAGTTGGATTGTAACGGGTACAATTAAAAGTCCGAAGGTGGGGTAATGAAGGTGAGCAAGGGAATAATGACCATGATGAAGGGGAAGAGAGTGTTGGGTAATATATACACAATGCTGGGTACCATGGTTGTAGGTAGAGTTGTAGCCGTAGAGCCTGAGTTTGACAGTACTTTTCTATGGAATATGCATTTAGGGCATATGGGTGAGTGTGGGATGAAGGAACTTCACAAGAGAAATCTTCTGAAGGTGGTAAAATCATGTAAGCTGGACTTTTGCAAGTATCGTGTGCTTGGGAAGTATAATTGAGTTCAGTTCATGGCAGCCACACACAAAATAGATGGAGTACTGGATTACATTCATTCAAACGTTTGGGGACCGATGAGAGTGGCATCACAAGGGCGACATGTGTATTTTGTGAGCTTTGTCGATGACTACTCATGAAAGGTTTGGGTTTACTTTATGTGTCACAATCAGAGATGTTCGCCAAGTTTTACTGTGGAAAGCTAAGGTCAAAAATCGGGTCGGGAGAAAGATCAAGTTCCTTAAGACAAACAATGTAACTAAGTATACAAACTTAGGTTTTAGATGGTTCTACGAGTAGCTCGCCATAAGGAGGCACTTTACCGTATGTCGGACACCACAATAAAATGGTGTGGTGGAGAGGATAAATTGAACCTTAGTTGAAAGGGCTTGGTGCCTCAAGTTACATACTGGGCTTGCTATGAATTTCTTGGCTAAGGTGGATAGTATGACTTGTTTCTTTGTAAACAGATCACCAAGGGCATCATAGAATGGGAAAGTTGTTGAGGAGGTGTGGACAAGTAATAAGGTAGACTACTTTGGACAAAGAGTATTTTGAGGTCCAATCTATATGCACATTCCTGGTGAGGAGAGATCTAAACTTGAGGTGAAGTCCAAATGGTGCATCTTTCTAGGATATCAGAAAGGCATGAAAGAGTTCAAGCTGTGGGATCCAATGGCAAACAAGGTGGTGATTAGTACGGACATAATTTTTTATGAGAAAATCATGTGTTGACTCTATGAGTCTAATCTATTTTGATAATGACAAATAACTTAGTATCTTACCTATGCATTGAGCTTTTGAATAGGATCATTACTTAGCACACATGGATGGTAAGGTTGCTATGGAAGCCATGAAGAACTCGAAGCGCATATGGCTTGACTCAATCAATGGAAGTAGAAGAGCAAAAGGATGAAGATAATTCAACATTTTCAATTTTAATTTGTATTTAGTTTTATTTGTATTTACATATCTCACATGATATAGTTGGAAGCTCAAAATTCCATTAGATTGACCCTATGACTCATGCATTTCATGAATAATTTACATACACTCATTTTAGGTTGGTTTAGCAATTTAAAAGGTTAATAGGGCTGAAAAATAGGGAACTCATTAACTAGTCCCTTGGCCTCATGGATGAATGCATAAGGGCCACTTGTGGAAGAATGCATGTTCTTGTCTACGAGAAAATAATGAGACCCTAAATTTCTCAGACATACCACTCATCAATGAATCCCCTGGTCTTGTCCCTGAGCGAGTGAAGGACACTCATCGACGAATATGTCCAGTCATCGACGAGTTTATCGGGGCAGGTTGACGCTCCAGTGCTCAACGGAAAGATTTTTTTAACAACTTACCTTTTCAAAGATCCAATGGTTGGAGAGTGTCCATATGTTGAGAATGGCTATATATTTCAACCCTAAAACCTATTTTATAACCTTTTGCATTCTCTACTCTCACGTTCAAAGGGCTTTCACTCATATCTTGCAAGCATCATTGGTTTTGAGATTTGGTAAACAAGTTCTTATTTTTAGACATTCAATCTTCACATTAAAGTCCATATACTCTCCTATTCATTTTATTTAAAACTTTTATTGAAAGGAAGAAATATAGTTTTTTTTTTCTATTCGTTGTCTTAAAAATTGTTTTTGGAAAAGAAACGTTTTTACTTAAGTTTAAATCTTTGAAAGCATTCAATTTTATATTTTATTCAAAGATTTTGTCTAATTTTATCTTTAAAAAACTATTTGAAAGCAAACCCTAAAATCTCCAAAATATATATTTTTGGGAACTATTTTCTAGAGAAATATTGAATACGGTTTAGATCTTTGGAGCAAACTTAACATATATTTTTACAAAGATCATACATTTGTTATTATAAAAATTTTATTGAAAACATTACATATTCACTCTTGAGCTTCAAGTTATATCAAGTGAGTGTGTTTAAGATTTGAATGTATGCATTAGCTTGTTGAGACTCATTTGAGTGTATTTAGAAACTTTATTCATCTATTGTATTGGCGGTTTGACTTGTGAACCGAGAAGGAGGAAGCTACGCCTCTTATAAGCAATAGGTTGTAAGGAGGAAGTTGTACCTCTTGTTAGCAGAGGTTTGTAACAGGAAGCTCCACCCGGGTTTAAGGAGCAGATTAAAGGAATCCTTGGGTATTCTACCCAAGGCGAGGACGTAGGCTAGGTTTGTCTGAACCTCGTAAAAATCATATGTTTGCTTCTCTTTTACCTTATCACTTTTTATTTTCAGCTGCGTTTGGTTATTTATTTAATATTTATTTATTGTGCAATCTTAAATATATTTTGAACCTGAGATTGATTGGGTAATATTGAATTGTTTGAGATATCCAAAGCTTGAATTTATTAGGTTGTGTAATACTAAAATCTGTGTATCTTTAAACTTGTGCTTGTATGGTTGATTTTCAAATTAGGAATCAAAAGATCGAAAATATTTTTAAAATGCACAATTCACCCCCCGCCCCTCTTAGGATTACACCTAAATTCACATCATGTTGCGGCGTGTTGACCTTACTGGTCACGCCCGGTTTTGATTATGACAAATACTCATTGTATCTAATGAGCGTTTGAGGTTTGTGCAGGAACTAAAGGTGATAAGTTCAAAATGTGCACAAAGCAAGAAAAGCTTGAAGACCAAATCATATTCATTATAATATATTAATATTGGTCTGTAATAGTAAGTAGGTAATTGGTTTGTAATAAGCTCACGCATATCACATGTATGATTTACTACGTAAGCTCAAACCGAACCATGAATGAAAAAATACTGTAGAAAGACCTTAGGGTGGTCGACCGACACCGGACTTTTTCGGTGTTTTCAAATTGGACCCCAAGTGGCCTTAGGACACACACATATTCACATATATTTGTTAGGCACTTGAATAGGAATTGTTTGGGTCAATACGGGATCGAAATGCACACTTGGTGCACTTTCGGTCGACCGGCCAATTCAGTTCAATTTGTCCCGGTCGACCGAACTGGCCCTGGGTCAACAGTTTGACCAAGGCCCGATCGACTGACCCCTTATAGTTCATTTAACCTCGATCGACCGAACCACCTCGGAGTCAACATTTTGACCTCTCGGTCGACCGACCATTTTTATACTCCAACTACCTAGTCAACCGAAGGGTCTTGGGAGAATTCCCAACGGTCTGGTCGACCGAGCCCTTCAGTTCAAAATAGCCTCGGTCGACCGAACCTCGCAAAAGTGCAAAATCACCGTGCCTCGGTCGACCGACCATTCTGTTCAAAATAGCCCTGGTCGATCGAGCTACTTGAGTCCTGGTCAACCGAACCATTTCTGGTCGACCGGACCTCTTGGGTTGGTCCCATTTTTACTGTGGTAAATATTTTTCTAAATAGGGTTAAAATGCCTTAAACGTCATTAAACTTTTCTAATAATACCCTATAGGTCTCCAACGGTCATATTTCCTTCCATGGCTATATGTATGGGTTCATTTGCTAAAATTAAGAAGAGATTAGCCACCTTGATTAGGGAAGAATTCTCTGAAAAATAAAAACCCTATACTACTCATTTTATTACTCAAACCACTCATACTTGCCTTCTATCATTGCCTACATATTTTGTAAGTTGATTGAGTGTTTTGTTTAATAGGTTTGCTCTCCTTATGCTACTTGTTTGACACGATTTTCTTGAGAGCCAAACCTAAGGACTCTTAGGAGGCTTTTGCTATTAAGGTTTTCCTAAGAAAACCTTGTTAGATCTTCTAAGCTTGCACTTTCATTGCAAGATCTTGAGAAGAGTGTATTTGTTTTTGTTTGCAAAAACTTTTCAAACACTTCCAAATATCTATTGTACTTTTATATTGCGAAATACTTTGAAGAGATATTTGCTTGTGTGATTGTGATCTTTGTTGCAATATTCTTTCACTCATATATTATTTGTTGAATACAAAGATTACACGTCTTCTGCAAACCAAGCATATACATCATTTGATACTTACATGCTTGAGATATCTTAATGATTGAAATACATAAGACTTGACATCTTTGGGTGAACCTATTTGTTGAATATCTTGTGATACAAAGATTGTTTGTTTGACACTCTCACGTACGCTTTACACCGATAGAAAATACCTTTGAGAGTTGAATCATCTAGACCACATTGAGCTTACAGATTATTTCATATTTGTGGTGTACATTATTGAGCGAATTTGGGTACATATCTGCTTTACTTGAAAGCACAATCACCGTACCATTTCATTGTAATACACTTTGGTTGTATTTCCAAGCACGGGCCTGAAGAGGGAGACTAGCCCTGGAATAGTCCCGGATTGGCTTAGACCCGGTTAGGAAAGTTAGGTGCGTCGTCCTGTTAAGGCGTGTAGGTTGAGGTCAGCCCCGCTAATTGACCTGGTTAAGGTTGAGGTCAGCCCTGTGTTAATTTGACCTAGTTGTAAACGGTGCTGCTCCACCCTTAAGTGAGCTATTAATGGAATCCTCTTGCTTGCGAGCTAGAGGCGGGGACGTAGGCACAGTTGGCCAAACCCCGATAACATATCGTGTGTTTGTTTATATTTCTGCACTCTATATTTACCGCACGTATATGTTATGAGTGAATGATGCGTATGACTTAATTTCCATATTATATTTATCTACACATTTGGAAATTGCATAGACAGGCCTAGGTTGTGCATATACTGTTGTTGAATGTATTAACCTAGGAGAAAAAGTTTAAAATTCCAATTCACCCCCCCCCCCCCATCTCTTGGGAATACACCAATTCTAACAATTGGTATCAGAGCCTCGTTGCACTTGACTTAAATGTTTTTGTAAAAGATCACAATGGCTCACATTGGTGTATCCCCATTCGTTGAGGGACGGTCACTTTCTAGCCCTCCAGTATTTTGTGATGTCGACTACACCATATGGAAAGTTAGAATGACCATATTTTTGAAATCCATGGACTGGAGGATGTGGCTTGTGACTACCAAAGGAAGATGTGTACAAATAAATGAGACTGATTTTAATATGATTAATTCTAATGCCATAGACATGATATATATTGCGTTAGATTCTGATCTCTTTGTTGAGTTTGTGGCATATCAAACTGCACAGGAAATCTGGGATGAACTAGAAAAGCAATATGGAAAATCCCAGGAAACGGAGATAGTAACTCCTTCAGATGCTCCAAGATTAAATGATCAAGAGGAGGTAATTCATGAGCTAGACATCAATGACGAGGTATATGATTCTCACTCTAGCTCATTTGATGGTTTATGTGGTATTGGGTCATATACTAAATCGTCTGTTGATAATGTTGTAAATGGTTCATGCGATGTTTACTGTGAAAAATCTTGTGATGAATCATATGTTTGCTTTTGTGACATATCAAATGCTGGACCATCTGTTGAATATCATAATAATTTTGATAATGATGTTTGTGATGATTCATATATTGAATGTCGTAGTTTATTATGGAATGAATCATCCCTTGTGCTTCATGATAGCCCTATTGAGCATGTATGCAATGATTCGTATGAAAACTGTTGTGATAATTCTCTTGATGAATCATGTGCTGATTTGAATATTAAAAGCACGCTATCATATGAAGAACTAGAAAAGACTTTATTGAAAATCCACAAGTTTCTAGTTAGAATCTCTAAGCATGAAATACGTTTAAAGAGTGAGAACAAAAGAATAGCAAAACAATTAAAGGGGCTAAAAAATTTTCATGCTATTCTTGAAAAGAAAAAGGTTAAGAAGATATTGAATATTGCATGCTTGGATGAAGAAACAAATGATTATTCGAAAATTGCTCTTGAGATTAAAAATGATGCGAATAATCATAATAAACCTTTCGGATCTAAAAAGAAAACTCATTTCAAAAGGGGTTCGGGTTGCTTACTTAGAACCGATAGTCTAGTCTCACTAAAGAAAGACAGAATAAACAAGCACATTCCTTCACGTATATGATATACCTGCTTATTTTGCAAATCTGTGAGGCATACGTGGTTTAATTGCTTACTAAGAAGTGTGAGAGGACTAGAAAAGGAAATGAGATGGATAATCAGCAAAGCAAACCCTGTAGGACTTAAGGAAAGACAAATTCAAATCGAAAATACATTCTTAATATGTTTTCTTAGTTCCTAGGCTTAAGTTTAAAAGGTTGTGATAATAATAGGATTGAAAAGTAGTCGTTGCTTATAATGATATTCTTGGTATACGCACTCATAGGTAGTCCTCACCAAAACCACGATCATACTCCGTGAGTTTTCACTTACTCATTGGTTCATATCCTTGCTCCTTTATGCCATCATTTCTATAGGATACTCTTCAATCACCACTGAGCATAAGTTAAGAAAAGCCTCACACTCCTTAGTGCTCGGTACCTAAAATAGGTCGATAAGTCAATTCTCGGTACATACTTCATTTGAGCAATATCTTTCTCCAAGAACCCCTAAGAATCATGGTTATACTATTATACATCAAATCTGGACCTTAGGAAGAACTTTGGATCAAAAATCAGGAAAAATTGGGAAAATCCACTATGCTGGGTCGACCGAGCACTGTAGTTGTAAAATGCCCCGGTCGACTAGAACGAGGTTGACTTTGACCCCTCGGTCGACCGAACACCAGTAAGCATACTCTCCTCGGTCGACCAAAACTTTCGATTTTTCCCTGGTCGATCGAAACATGGCACAATACACCCTTACGGTCGACCGGCCATCCTAGTTCATTTTCGCCTCGGTCGACCGACCTGTGTTGGTGCCTGGGAAATCTCAAGCATCGGTCAACCGTATCTACTCCTGGTCGACTGAGCTGCGATATATATGTTGGATCTGTTCATTTTCAGCTCATTCGCGTGAGATTCTTGAGAGACTTTCCATTCCCTTCTTGCATTTCCTACTATCCTAGCCTCATACCATTATTCCCATGGCTCACATTGAAGCCCATGACCTTGCTCACGCAGAGGACGAGTATTTTCTCTCAGATAGGTGCAAGATACGGTACATACGGGAGTTTCGTCCCAAGGAGGCTATACTAGGTAAGATACTTAATTTAGTATTTATGGGCCAGTATTTTCAGAATATGTTGGATATGTTCGAGTATCAGGGGTGGAGATCCTTTATCTCCTACCAGCCTGGGGGACATTACCCGACGTTTGTTAGGATGTTCTATGCCAACCTTGGCAATGACGAGAACGGGTATTTCTCTCGTGTCCTGAGGACAGATGTGCGCTTTAACGCACAGTATATATCTGACGTCCTCGACATTGGCCGTGGCGATTTTGAGTGCCCCGAGGTGGGTAACTCCTGGATCCTTGATCAGGGATTTACCGTAGCCACATTCGCCAACCTGACCATGTCTGACCCTGGCACTGCTAGCCAGATCCATCCTCCTCAGTACAAACAGTTCAGCTTAGAGGCTAAGATCGTGCACCATCTGATCACATACAATGTCCTGCCAAAGGCGGGATCTAGAGTGCATGTCTCCTTTTTAGATTGCTTCGTCATGTGGTGCCTCTTTGCTCGGAAGAAGTTGGACCTGCCGAGCTTGATTATCTGATGGATGATGGCCAAGACGATTGGCCACCGAGTGATCATGCCATATGGAGGAATCCTGAACAAATTGTTCAGGAATATTGGAGTCACGAGGACGAATGTGGCTTCACTGAAGAGGAGACGACCGGCGGACACCTTCTCTGGAGTGACCCTTATACTGATGGGGTATGAGCTCGTAGGGAACATTTGGGCACCCTCTAGAGCAGCTGTAGCACATGTTGAGGCCCCACAGGAGCCACCACAGCCTCCACAGCCATCGAATGTGGATCTCATGGCTGCTATTTCTGGCTTGTCTGACATGTTCATACAGTTTCGAGGATCAGTCCAGTCAGACTTGCAGGACTTGGCATCGTCATCCGCTGCACTTAGGCAAGAGTTCCAGTAGCACTCCATCTCCACTGATAGCCGCCTTACAGATTTAGAGCGGACCATGACAGCTGGCTTCAGTGAGCTGAGTGACCGCATTCAGGAGATGCAGGATGAAATAGATCGGATGACGATGGACTTTGATTTCGATGCCGCCAACGGCGGTGATGGAGGAGAGGATGGAGGAGATGATGGAGGGGAGATCTAGACTCCAGAGTTGTCCACAGATCAGATAGCGTGGCCTTGATTCTTTTTGTTTTACTTTATATCATATGATCTGTATCAAATAAAAATAGCTCTTTCGCTTTATTTTGTACTTTCATGATGTTATACTACCCCGGTTATTTATGACATATACATATATATGCATTTACAGTTTCTTGACTTGCATGTTCTTGTGGTTAATTGTGTATGGTATTGAAATGCATGAGTAGTATAGAATGCCTACTGCATGGCAGATGCAGTTGTTGAGAATTGTCTGCTGTTAGATGATAGGTTCTCGTGTGCCCTACTTCTATAATACTATTAGTTTGAGAACATTTTTGTGCAGGTAAAATTTGGGAAATGTCCTATTTACAGCCGGCATGCTGCCGAATTTTCTGTAGGCATTTGCCCAAATAATCAAAACAATTGCTTGAGTGTGCCAAATGTATATATTCATGTGAAGTAATTGTTTCATAATTCGCATACATTTAGGGGAGCAATCTGAAAATAAATATCTATCTTGTCTTGCTCACAAAATATGTATGGATTATATCTACCTTTTAATCAAGTGTGGCTTGTGCTTAAATGGAATGCTTTAATCATAAAATTGAAACATGTTCTTGTTGCCACTATTACTTGACTTGCCATATGATCATGCATGTGAATCTTAAATTTCTGGATCATTATGGTTATGATTTTTCTGGTCATGATTTAGCATGTGCATAATTAACAACCTAGAAAAAAATTGCTTAATTATCTTAAAATTGAAGTTCTCATTTTCATCAAGCAACTTCTCAGTACCTTTTGCACATATTAAAGGGAATATATAAATCCATTTATGAAAGCAAAAAATGAACTCATATTCGATATGTCGTTTGTCTTACTAGTGTGCTTACATGCCTTCATGACTTGTGCCTTCCATGTCTTAAAATTTTATGTCATGAAATCTCTTAAAGATGTTGCGTTATATAACTGGTTTATTGATAATATGTGAAAGTGCATGTGAACTAGTTGGACTATGTTTATGCTCAAACCTTCTTTTTGGTATCATATGCCATGTGTCTCTAATGCAAATCCTCCACGGGTCTTATGATATTTTTCAATGTCAAATGGTTTGTGTATATTTCCAGTTTAATCATGTTTGCTATGTCATCTAAAACTTGGAATCACCAGTTATATTGATTGTGCGAACACTTTATACCTTCATTGCACAACTTGTCCAATTCATGTTTAATATTTCACTTGCTAAAATTGGACCATACTGAATTGTTTGAGTAGTTGTGGACAAATTGCTAGGAAATTTAAACTCAAACAGGTCATACTTATATAGGATATCTTTTGGAAAGTCCGAATTACAAATGGCACTCTACTGAAATTTTTCCAAAACCTTTACAAAATTCATCATGTATAAGTATACTCATCACCCATTGCCTAGGATTTTAAATTTAAATGGCCCTTTTTGCTGTTGCCAAAAGGGGGAGATGGAAAGGCAAAAATAATGGGTTAATGGTTTTATTTAAAAACGTTAGATGCATATTGTGAGGGGGAGCCTTCTTAGGCTTAACCCTATATTTTTTACTGTCGTATTTGTCATCATCAAAAAGGGGGAAATTGTTGACCTTACTGGTCACGCCCGGTTTTGATTATGACAAATACTCATTGTATCTAATGAGCGTTTAAGGTTTGTGCAAGAACTAAAGGTGATAAGTTCAAAATGTGCACAAAGCAAGAAAAGCTTGAAGACCAAATCATATTCATTGTAATATATTAATATTGGTCTGTAATAGTAAGTAGGTAATTGGTTTGTAATAAGCTCACGCACATCACATGTATGATTTACTACGTAAGCTCAAACCAAACCATGAATGAAAAAGTACCGTAGAAAGACCTTAGGCTGGTCGACCGACACCGGACTTTTTCGGTGTTTTCAAATTGAACCCCAAGTGGCCTTAGGACACACACATATTCACATATATTTTTTAGGAACTTGAATAGGAATTGTTTGGGTCAATACGGGACCGAAATGCACACTTAGTGCACTTTCGGTCGACCGGCCAATTCAGTTCAATTTGGCCCGGTCGATCGAACTGGCCCTGGGTCAACAGTTTGACCAAGGCCCAGTCGACCGACCCCTTATAGTTCATTTGACCCCGGTCGATCGAACCACCTGAGAGTCAACATTTTGACCTCCTGGTCGACCGACCATTTTTATACTCCAACTACTTGGTCGACCGAAGGGTCTTGGGAGAATTCACAACGGTCTGGTCGACCGAGCCCTTCAGTTCAAAATAGCCCCGGTTGACCGAACCTCGCAAAATTGCAAAATCACTGTGCCTCAGTCGACCGACCATTCAGTTCAAAATAGTCCTGGTCGACCGAGCTACTTGAGTCCTGGTCGACCGAACCATTTCTAATCGACCGGACCTCTCGGATTGGTCCCATTTTTACCGTGGTAAATATTTTTCTAAACATGGTTAAAAAGTCTTAAACGTCATTAAACTTTTCTAATAATACCCTATAGGTCCCCAACGATCATATTTCCTTTCATGGCTATATATATGGGTTCATTTGCAAAAATTAACAAGAGATTAGCCACCTTGATTAGGGAAGAATTCTCTGAAAAATAAAAACCCTATACTACTCATTTTATTACTCAAACCACTCATACTTGCCTTCTATCATTGCCTACATATTTTGTAAGTTGATTGAGTGTTTTGTTTAATAGGTTTGCTCTCCTTATGCTACTTGTTTGACACGATTTTCTTGAGAGCCAAACCTAAGGACTTTTAGGAGGCTTTTGCTAATAAGGTTTTCCTAAGAAAACCTTGTTAGATCTTCTAAGCTTGCACTTTCATTGCAAGATCTTGAGAAGAGTGTATTTTTTTTTTATTGCAAAAACTTTTCAAACACTTCCAAATATCTATTGTACTTTTATATTGCGAAATACTTTGAAGAGATATTTGCTTGTGTGATTGTGATCTTTGTTGCAATATTCTTTCACTCATATATTATTTGTTGAATACAAAGATTACACGTCTTCTGCAAACCAAGCATATACATCATTTGATACTTACATGCTTGAGATATCTTAATGATTGAAATACATAAGACTTGACATCTTTGGGTGAACCTATTTGTTGAATATCTTGTGATACAAAGATTGTTTGTTTGACACTCTCACGTACGCTTTACACCGATAGAAAATACCTTTGAGAGTTGAATCATCTAGACCACATTGAGCTTACAGATTATTTCATATTTGTGGTGTACATTATTGAGCAAATTTGGGTACATATTTGCTTTACTTGAAAGCACAATCACTATACCATTTCATTGTAATACACTTTGGTTGTATTTCCAGGCACGGGCCTGAAGAGGGAGACTAGCCCTGGAATAGTCCCGGATTGGCTTAGACCCGGTTAGGAAAGTTAGGTGCGTCGTCCTGTTAAGGCGTGTAGGTTGAGGTCAGCCCCGCTAATTGACCTGGTTAAGGTTGAGGTCAGCCCTGTGTTAATTTGACCTGGTTGTAAACGGTGCCGCTCCACCCTTAAGTGAGCTATTAGTGGAATCCTCCTGCTTGCGAGCTAGAGGCGGGGACGTAGGCACAGTTGGCCGAACCCCGATAACATATCGTGTGTTTGTTTATATTTCTGCACTCTATATTTACCGCACGTATATGTTATGAGTGAATGATGCATATGACTTAATTTCCATATTATATTTATCTACGCATTTGGAAATTGCATAGACAAGCCTAGGTTGTGCATATACTGTTGTTTAATGTATTAACCTAGGAGAAAAAGTTTAAAATTCCAATTCACCCCCCCTCTTGGGAATACACCAATTCTAACACGGCGTACTTAGGAAGAAATAAAGAAATAGGTGCCAGAAAATCTCAACAGCAACAAGCATGTGATTCAAGTGGAGTTAGAGACTCAGGGCAGACATGCAGGGAGCCCTAGCCTAAGCGATCAGACGGCGATATAGGTGGAGTCATAAACAAAGGGTGGGGATGATTATCTTTTGAAAAAAAGGAAGTTTTAGCTCAGACGACTAGCAATCGCATCAAAGCATAGCTGTAGATAGACCCAATCTCCAAGGCAGTGGTATAAGAGGTTTGATGCCTATATGACCTGTATTGGCTACACAAGGTGTGAGTACGATTGTTGTGTATATGTAAGGAGTCTTATGGACAAGTCTCTTATATTTATGCTGTTGAATATTGACGATATGCTGATTGCTACTAAAGACATGACTGAGGTGAATCGGTTAAAGACTTTGTTTGGAAAAGAGTTCGACATGAAAGAATTGGGTGCAGCCAAAAGTATACTTGGCATGGAGACTCATAGGAATAGAGTTATAGGGAGACTATGCTTATCTCATGGCAACTATGTGGAGAAAGTGCTGGAGAGGTTTAGCATAGCTGATGCTAAGCTGGTGAGCATGCCTTTGGTGAGTCATTTGAGGTTGTCTACCGCCCAATGCCCAAGGATGGATGTTGAAGTTTGTGATATATTGAAGGTCCCCTATGCTAGCGTAGTGGGGTGTCAAATGTATGCTATGATGTGTATGAGGCCAGACCTGGCACATGCTTTCAGCGTGGTGAGCAAGTTCTTCTCAAATCTGAGGGCACTGGGGTGCTGTCAAGTAGATTCTCAGTTACTTGAGAGGTACGACCAGATATGACATCACGTTCACTACACAACAGAGTGATCTGTTAGTGGTACAGTATGTGGATACTGACTACGTAGGAGACTTGGATGACAAGAGGTCTACCACAGGGTACGTATTTACCCTTGTGGAAGGATCTATTTGTTGGAGGTCTATAATGCATTCACTCGTAGCTTTTTCTACTACTGTGCCAGAATACATAGCAGTGGTTGAAGCTACCAAGGAAGCGTTATGGCTTACAGAATTGGTCAAAGAGATGGGTGTCTAGTAAGGTGGAGTTCAACTTTAGTGTGATAGTCAGGTGTACCATGCGAGGACAAAGCTCATTGATGTATGGTATCATAGTATCAGGGAACTGATTGCTTCAAGGAAACTTCTTCCTAAAAATGTTCATACATCTGACAATGTGGCTGATACGCTAATGAAGCTGGTTATAATAAACCGTAAATTAAAACTATAAAATTATTAGGAAATATAATTAATGAAATGGATTAATGGATAATAAGGAAAAAAGGAAAGATTTCAGAGGAAGGAATAGCAAGCCTCGTCAACAAAAGTTCTGTCTTCATCGACAAGTGTCCTTCTAGAGATCGTGCACGAACTCCAGTTCCTCGTCGACGAAGGAATCCCGAGAGAGTAATTTTAAACTTTGAATTTCGTCGATGAATGCATCTTCTTGTCGATGAAATCTCTTTAATAGTTTGTCGATGAACCTACGTGTTTCATCGACGAAACCCTACCTATAAATAGGATTTCTTTCATTTCTAGCGAGAAACTTTGGGATTTCTCTTTCTCTTTCTAAAAAATGGATCTCTAACCTTCTCTCTTCGATTTCAGGCCGGTTTTGATCTGTTTTGATGATCCGGAACCACCACGAGGTTCATAGGATCGTTCTCTGCAAGGCTGTAGGAGCTGATCGTTGGTTTGAGAGATTTGGGAAACATACCAAAATCAGGGTAAGTGAGTTATTTTGGGAATTTCTTAATGAATATTGTTATTTGGAGCCTAGGAATAATTAAATAAGTATGTTTCCTAAGATTTGAGTCAGTTGAGAAAATGTGAAAATAGTAGTTTATTTCAGAATATTTAACTAAACAAGGGTTTTAATTTAGGATCCAAGTGAACGCCATGGGTATCGATTCAAGGATCCTGCCGGCGTCGTTCAGAAGTCAGGTAAGGGGAAATTATATATTAAATCAGGTTTTTATGAATAAAATAAAAAATGAACTATGTTATATATGTATATAAGTTTCCATGTGGGTATAAAATGTCAATCATGTAAATTATGTTTTTTTAGCTTAAGACTGCTTATTTAGCTATGTATATATGAAAATGAACCAATGAAAGTGAATAATATTTTTCAAGATAATTATGTAAGAAATGAAAGGTATATTTTCAGTATATGAATATTGAAAGTTGATTGGCTAATTTTATAAAAATATGTACGAATTTTACTACTAAATTGTGTGGCATGAGTACATATAAGTTCTGTGCAAATATATGTTAAATGTATGAGATGCAGGGTAAGTAAGTAATGCATTGAGAATGAAATATGATATGAACTATGCTGCTTGGGTATGTTAATGCAACCATGTAAATGTAAGACAACTGAAAAGAGTCGTGTTAGCAGATTTTAGTGCATTTCTATGTGGACTAATTGATGACAGTTAAAAGGAGTTGTGTTAGCAGATTTAGCGCATTTCTATGTGGACTAACTGATGACGACTAAAGAGCAGCTGTAGTACGAATGAATGAAATGAAAATGGAATGAAATGTGAAATGTGAACGATGTAAATGGGAAAGAGTCACTTAAAGTGAAATGTAATGCAATGTTAAAGCTATGAAGATGAACAAAAGTGAATTGTCGCGACGTTCTGGAGCGCGTGTGCCCCGGGCGGCGAAATAAAAATCAATTTTAATTTTTAAGGAAAAATAGGGAATATCAGAGTCGCCGCTAACCTTTTAGTGTGGTTAGAACACATGATTACTATCCCGTTAGGAGTACAATGGGTCTATGTTACCAGAGCTGGGGTCGGAATTTCGGTTATGTGAGGGGAAGGTACGAGCACCCCCTACGCGTCCATTCTTACGAACGGTACCTAAAATTTAGAATTATCCCTAAGTTAATCTAAAAAGTCTTTAAAATTACACCTCTAGTAAATTTATTAACACACGTGCAAAGTGAATAAATAAATAAATAAATAAGTAAATAAATAATACAAAAATATATGTAAAATCTAAATATTTACATATTCCCTTAGAACTAAAGGTACGTGAAGCCCGAAGGCTCATACCCCAACATTAACATCATAGGGATATACCCACACAAAAATACTTACTAAAATAATACCAAAATACTAGAAATAATGGATATCGCAATACGACATATAAACATAGGATATAGTTAAAAATTTCAAAAATATGTGATAATAATAGCCCTAATATATTATAATGATAATACATTACCTGTAATAATAATACTATTATAATAATGACACATATATATCTCATAATATTAATAACACATAAATACCTATACAATATTATAATACCACTTTAATATTTATATATCATAACACGAAAATATTAATATTATACCATAATAATACTACTAGACTAATAATACATATATATCATAATTTTAATAACTATACAATGTGATAATAATATATCTTAACAAATACATGCAAAAACCCTAACTATAAATAATCAAAACTTTAACATAACACTAATAAAACCCTAATATTAACAATAAAGGAAATATTTAAGAACATGACAATAAATCAAACCCTAAAAGTTAAATGTGATATAAACAAACATGGAAACAAATAAGACGAAATTATGGAATTAGACAAACCGTAAAATAAATATACAATGCCAATCAAACCCACAACAATATACAATAATATAAAAATAATCAAACCCTAAAGAAAAAATCAACGTGCAATAATATGGAAACAAATAAAAAATCCTAAAAAATGTGCACTAATAATTTGGAAAGATATCAAATCCCAAAGTTGAAATGTGATAATAATATGAAAACACTCATAACGCTAAAATTAATAAACAATTTATATAGAGGCAATTATACCCTAAAAATATTAATAACATGGAAACCAATCAAAATCCTAAATATAATAGATAATATATATAATAATAATAATAACTTTGAAATAATTAGAGCCTTAATATTAATGTACAATATTAGTCAAAACCCTAAATAATATGATAATATGACTAGTACAATATTGATAAAAAGTTTAACTTAACTAACAGCAAATCAAGAACACTGAACATAATAAAAAGACCTAGAATCTTAATGATGCAAAACCCTAAATAACACAATATATACTAAAATAAATAAAAACCCTTAGGATAATATACAACAATAGCATAGACACCCTAAATAATAAATAAGTATATCGCAATGATTGAAAATACAATGATAGCATAGACACTTTAAACCAATATTCAAACAATAAATATGGACATGTAATAAGGTATTAAAAATAATAATAATTCAATAATAATATTAATATTTATATACATATATATAATAAAAGTCTAAACATGAAAACTATATATTACAAAAAAAAAAAGACACTAAATATTACACATACCTGCATAAAAAAAACAAAACAAAAACCCAAATATTAGATATGTAATGACCAAAATCAGAAGAGAAATAAATAAAAATAAAATAAAACAAAATAAAAAATAAATGAAATCGCATGCTTGTGTGTGTTTGTGTGTTCTATGCAGGGAACTTGCAGAGGGAGGCACTTACAGTGGGGGGTACCGCGAGAACTGGGACAGAGGGGGCAGCTGTCTAGTGTCTGTTCGGGTTGGTGATTCGGCTGGCAGTTGGACAGAGTGGCTCGGGCTCGTGCAGTGCAGATGCTACTGCGGGTAGCCTAGTGAGGAGGCTTGCCGGAGGTTCGGGTTCAGTTTGGTGTTGATGGAGAACGCCGGTGATGGTGGAAGTTGCTGCTGCTATCGCCGGAGCCGCGACCCCAGGGCAAAGGAGATGGTGCTTGTGATTACCGACGAGATGATGTGCGTGAGGGCGTCGAAGGAACTATGGTTGGGGAGGCCGTCGGTGTTGGTTCGTGAGAGAATAGAGGTTGCTGCCCTGCGTACAAGGGAAATAGTTAGAGAACGGATGGAGATATAAGGATGCTGCTCTGTGTCAGAATGGTGGTTGGATCTGTGAGAGTGAGAGTGAGAGATGACGATGGCAGCAAGGCTGGTTGCTGTGACGCAGGGGGGCCGCCGTGGGGGTGCTGTTGGAGCTAGTGGCTTGCTGGGGCTATTGTGGAAAGCCACTGGCTGCAAGAAAGTTGGAACGGGGGAGTCTCTTGGTTGGTGAATGGTTTGGAGGCTATGTGGTGATGGGAGAGGTGGAAGAAGAAGAAGAAGAAGAAGACAAAAACAGAAGAAGAAGATGAAGAAGATGAAAGAGAAGCTAGAAAAATATGATTTTTATTTTTGCTTTTTGGCTCTCTCAACGTCGCTGCTGTGTTGCGCCCCCAGCCCCTTTAACTGTGGGCCCCCTCCTTTTATAAAAAATTTTGGAAAACCCTAGCTCCACTCCTTTTTTTTTTTTTTTTTCCATTTTTTTTTTGGTCTCCTTTTTTATAGCTTTATGGTAACAAAATATATGGGAATAATAATAATACTAATATGGTAATAATAATAATATATTAATAATAATAATAATAATAATGTAATAATAATAATCTAATAAAGATGGAAATAGCAAAAATAATCATAGTAAGGTAATAATAAGAATGATAAAAATAATAAAAATAGTAATAATAAAATAACAATAATAAAATAATAATAATAAAAATAATGATAATGAAAATACTAAAAATAATATTGACAATAATAATATAATAATAATAATGGTGGTAATAATAAGAATAATAATGAAAATAATCATAGTAAAATAGTAATAATAATAATAATTATTATATTTACAGTTAAAGATAATAATAATAATAATAATAATAATAATAATAATAATAATAATAATAATAATAATAATAATAACAACAACAATAACAATAACAATAATAAAAATAAAAGAGTAATAAATAGTGATAATAGTAATAATAATAAAATAATAAAAATAATGGTAATATCAATTTTAATAAAATTTTTGTTATATTGGGCCTAGGAAAAAATGGGGTGTCTACATGAATGATTGAATAATGATAAAAAGAATAGTGTATTATGATATTAAAAGTATTTATGCTAATAGAATATGTTACGTTTGGGCGAGGCAAACTCTTCGCCTTAGGGCTTGCTGAGAAAGGGGAGTGCCCTGATTGTATCAGGTGTAGTAATAGACTGCATAACATGTTAGGGCAGAGGGAAACTACTTATATAGGCGGATAGGTTTCCCTATTCTTGGGAGCCTTCGCTGGTAAACCTTTGTTTGAACTATGTGAGTACGAGATCAATCTAGTACTTGAGGGCTTACTGAGTAAGGTGAGTGTCTTGGTATGCTTTAGTAACGACCCTAGGGTTGCCAAAGTATGAGAGCAGAGGGGTGCTACTTGTATGGGCTGGTTATCACCTTTACCTTCAGGTAATCTCGTGGGTTAATTCTTTTGCATGTGTTTGATTAGGTTCAGAGAATAGTTTCAGTGTTTACGATAATGTTTTGCAAATATTATTAAAATGATATTTATAAACCTCATATTAGTCACACATTGTTTTTAATATATTGTTTCTTCCCTTACTAAGATGTGTCTCACCCGAATATGAATATTTCTTTTTCAGAACATCCTCGAGGTTGGGCATAGAGAGATCGAGGGTTAATAGCATTTTGAGGATTATAAAGAGAAATGGTATATTTTGATAATACTATTGGGTTGTATAAAGTTTAAGCTTATGTTTTTATGTTTTAAGTCTATTGAGAAAAGAATGATTGTGAATACCGGTTTTTTGGGTTGAGTTTTGGAGGTATGTAGATTTGTGAATACAGGTGGATGAATGGATAATACGGATTTATAGATAGAAATAGTAAACTCTGGTATTATATGTATGGAGATTAAGTTTATTTTTTCCGCTGCGTATGTATTGATTTATGGATTATCATGATTTAATCAAGTATAACGCAATAGACCGGGTTTAAGGGTTTGGGGCATTACACTGGTCACAACGTACAAGTTTAAGCATTACTTGTACTTGATCAACATCTTTAGGTGCTATACAGGAGATGGGCCTAATCTACTGTCCTGAGTGGAGTAGCGGTTATGCTTTCAGATTTCCTCGGTGGTGAATATTCACCAAGGTGGATATTGTTGGGGATGTGGCTAATATTTTGAATGGAAACACATGCACCGGGAAAGCTACATGAAGCGAGGAAAAAGAGTAAAAAAGGAAGTTGCAGGCATAGGGATTACCGTCAATGGTTTTGGCTATAATTGTCAATAGTTTCAAGAAGAATGTAGAAGTATATTTCTCTACCCAAAATCGTCGACGGTTTGACCTAAACAGTCGACGGTTACTAACGGGAACTTCACATAATTCAAACTGAGAAGCTAGTAGATTGGGTAAATCAGAGGGTCTTCCTCCGAGGATCGCTACAAGGAAGGTTTAGATAGGATCTAAGGTTCTTGTACGCTTAGGGTTCTTATATAATTATTGTACTATAACCCTAATGTAAGCTTGACATTGTTCATAGTGAAAAACACAATTGCTGCTCCCGTGGACGTAGGCAAATTTCTAAACCATGTAAAACTTGTGTCTTTTGATTGTGCTTTTGTTCTTCTCATTAATGAGTGTTTGCTTCTTTAGTATTGTTCATCATTGAGTGATTGCATTGGTTGTTTGTTGATTAATTCGTGTGTAAGAGTGTGCTTCCGCTACGCATTCATGAACAACACTTGACAATACAAAAAGATATAACATTAAATAAAGGTATGCTTCATGTCCCATGACAAAACCTGGATATAATTCCTAGGTACCTACTACTAAACAAAATAGTTTTGAGAACATTAATATAATATTGCTATAATTGGAACTTACACTATTAGAAATAGTTTCTATAGTATCGTACAATCATTGGAAAACGATTATATTGCTTCATAAGTCAAATCGATAAAATTCACTTAAACCCATCCAATGAAATATGTTACTTTATAAGCCTTATTAGAATCAACGATTGAGAGCTACTTCCACAAAGTAATTTTAAAAAATGTAAATGCAAGACCACAAAAATTAAGAAGGGCATAAATAATTTGAAATAAGGAAGCTAGCTTAAAGTTATCAAATGTGGATATACATACAATCGCAAACAATTGCGTACCCATGCATGAACAATGTTGTAACTTGCATGAACAATTCTCACCAAGTGGGTAATAAAAAGGAAACATTAAAGGTAGACAAAAAGAAAGGAAGAAGAAGCAACAAATTACATAGAATTAAAAGAAACAATTTTAAAAGAAAATTTAAAGTTTCAAAACTACACAATAAGCATTACTTCTTTATATATCTCTTTTCAAGTGCTCTAAATAAATTCAATTAAGAAACCATTAATTTATAACATTAGTTGGAAGCCTAATGGCAGTTCATCATCTATCACATTCTTTTATTTTTTAGATTTTGAACCTAAACCTTACAATATTTTAACCTTGGGGATGTCTTTTAAGAGACTTTATTATATTAATGACTCTACCAATACTAACTTATTTTAGTTTCATATATATTTATATATATATATATATATATATATATATATCAAATAGGCTTCAATATTTTAATTCAAAGGTTTGATAAGAATTAAAATAATTTAGCATAGGGTGTCAAACTCTTTAATCTTATCTCCAATTGGAGGCACTAATAGCTTTTTTAATAGCAATTGTTACGTGAGAGATGAAGTTTGATTACTAGTTGTGATGGCCTCCTTTAACTCTTTAGAACAATGAACAACAACCTTCACTATGGCAAATGTTGGCCCAAAAGCAGCACAGATCCTCTTTGTTAACACTGCCCTTGTTACCGAACCAACATTAAGGATCACATCAGTGAGATCCATTAGTCAATGGGTGAGGTGATTGCTTTATTCAGGGTCAAAAACATGTTGAAGTGTGTCATTAATCTCACTCGTTAGATTTTCAGCAATGTTTTCGCATTACTTAATAAGGCTTGAATAATATCAGTAAGATTTCCTTTTTCAATTGAACCGAAGAGGGTCTCACATGATTCCTTGTCACTCCCAAGAAAATCACACACATTGTTGAAGATGTCCTCCATGAAGTTTTCAAGGGTGGGTTGAGCGACAGTCTCGTTGTTAGCTTTTTGAGTCTGATTTCTATTTTGATACTGATAAAACACAAGTTCTTTATGTATGTATTTAGTGATTGAACATATTATAATTCAACGCACACATAAGTGGATTGGAAATGGAAGCCAGGAGGGACGAGAAGACTATGCACTCAAGCGCTTTCCATGGAGTCTTGAAGAGCAAAAGGAAGACGAAGACATTTGTTTGTAATTATATATGCATTTATTTTTATCATTTGGTCTCTAATAATGCATGCATCTGCATGATATGGTTATATGCTCAGACAAGACCATAGTTTGACCTAGGAAAACAAATGACCTTAGGGCACTTAATACTTCTAAGAAAAACCTTTTTCATAAATATTAAAATCATACAAAAGGTTTAGAATTAATAAAGGTCAAATTCAGGGGAAAAACTAGAATTTTAACGCCCTCAATTGACCGACCATTTGTATGTTATAAATCAATGGTCGATCGAAGCATTGTTTGCCTAGGTCAACTTGTTGCCCACAATTCAGTCAACCGACCCACTGTTGAACTGAGCGCCCACAGTCGACCGAACTAAGTTATTGGCAAACCGTCCCTTTAAGACAGTCGACCGAACCCATGAAGGGTTTCAGATCGCCCTTTGTTAGGTTGATTGAATCGATCCCTAGTTAACCGAACCCATGTTTAATTCAAAATTCATTATGAGAACTCAGCCGACCGGCCTTGTGCTCATTCAACCGAGCTTGCATGGTCAGCCGACCAGCCTTTGCCTGGGTCAACTAAACCTCGTGGGTTCTAGCACTATTAAGGGTTTAAACATAATTAAAAATTTAATTAAATAATTTTAAAAATGGCAAGTGTGTCCCTAACGGTCATATTTTTGCACAACTCTATAAATAGCCCGTCATTTGCTTAGATTAGCAACTTACTAGCAAATAATTTTCTCTCAAATATTTTTTTTATCTTGTTCATCAAAGTTCCCCCACTTATAAATTCATTGCAAAATCATTGTTGGAGTAAAATTTTATACTCTCAAAACTCTCTTTTCTTTTATTCTTTTGACAAATCATTTTCGAAAGAGAGTTTTTTGTTTGGGAATTTATTTCATTCAAGATTTTTTACTCTCTCTTTGCTTGCATGTTTGAAAAACATTTTTGAGAGTAAAGCTTTGTGTTTCTCCAAATTATTTTCATGATAAATATTTTTGGAGAAATTTTTATAAGGTTTAAACCTTTGAAGTTTTTATTATATATATTATATACAAAGGTTGCAAAAATTATTTTGAAAACACCCATACTCTACTGAACATATTTCATATCATTAGAGAGTGCATTTTAAGAGCTTTAATGTTGTACATCTATGCTTGTATTTAAAAGCATTTTTACATGTACAAAAATATTTTAATGTATCGGTTGGGTTCATCCCATAAATTGAACTGGGGAGTCTCTGTCCTGTAAGGAAGATCGATTGGGTTCAGCTCAGAAATTGAGTTGGGGAGTCTCCGCCCCGTAAGGGTGACCAGTTCAGCTTAGCCTGATAATTGAGCTGAGTTTTTCCTCACCTTGCAAGGAGAGGTTGTAAGGTTGGGGTTAGCGCTGTAATCTGACTTGTAGTTTTACTTGCCCCGAAAGGAAGGGATGTAAATGACTCTTGCTCCACCCGTTTAAGTGAGCAGGTATAGTGGAATCCTTGGAGGTGTGCCCAAGACAAGGACGTCGGCAGTATTGGCCAAAGCTCGATAACAAATCTGTGTGTCACTCTCTATCTATCTTATTTAAATTCCTGCACATTAATTTCAGCATGTGTATGAATGTTTATTTAATGTCATAATTATATGCATACACACATTTGATTTTTAAGTAAGATATATTGCACATATGTACGTTTGTTTTGATTATTAAAATTATTTTACATACACACATGTACATTGAATAAGATATGACTTGTGTTGAATCGGCAAGATGTTTAATTCAACTAAAATATTTTTAGTTCCCAATTCACCCCCTCTTGGAAATACACCAATTCCAACACTCGTATTGCTGGAGAGTACTAAAATATACTAAGAAGAAGAGTAGGGTTGAGATAAGGGTTGACTTCATGCTTTTTTACTATCGCTTCGTCAGTCAACTAGAAACCTTGTTGTGTGATTAGGATGTGAGTTTCTTTAGGTTGCTTAGGTTCCTTTATATACTAGAGAAGGTATTGAAAAACAGGGCTTTGGACATGCTGGTGCCACATTGCCGGTATTAGGAAAGGAATAGAATGAAATTTTAAATGGAAGTATAATGAAATTAAGTGATAAATTTAATTTAATTTCTTTCGATTTGATACCATTCTTATGCACCAAATATGTAGTTATTATGAGTTGTGTGAAAGTTGACTTGTAAATTTACTAATCTAATCTGCTACACCACTTAATCTGAGACCAAGATTGATGAATAGAATCCAATGACAATATCATCATATTTATGTTTCATCTTCCAAATAATATGAAAATAACTTGAAATATGTATATATATAATAAAACTGATTGGTGAAGAAGGAAGCTATAAAACCCCAATTCTAAATTTTGGATTTTTCAAATGTTTTCAATTTTCTATCTAAATTTTAATTGATTGAAATTATGTTCTCTTAAATATAATTGGTTAATTACTATTTAAATGTATTATTAAAAATAATAGAATAACATATTACTAAATATTAGTATAATTAATTTGAAATTAAATGGTTAAAGTCATCAAATGTGGATATACATACAATCGCAATCAATTGCGTACTCATGCATGAACAATTCTCACTAATTTTAAAAACATAAAAGGTAGACAAAAAGAAAGAAACACACAACAAATTGCATAGAATTAAAAGAAACAATTTTAAAAGAAAGTTTAAAGTATCATAATTGCACAATAAGCATTTCTTCTTTATTTATCTCTTTTCAAGTGCTCTAAATAAATTCAATTGAGAAACCATTAATTTATAACATTAGTTGGAAGCATAATAGCAGATCATCATCTATTACATTATTTTATTCTTTAGATTTTGAACCTAAACCTTGCAATATTTTAACCTTGGGGATGTCTCTTAAGAGACTTTATTACATTCATGACTCTACAAATGCTGACTTATTTTAGCTCCATATCTATATCAAATGGACTTCAATATTTTAATTCAAACATTTGACGAGAACTAAAATAGCCCGGAATAGGGCCTCAAACTCTTTAATCTTATGTCCAAGTGGAGGCACTGATAGCTTTTCTATTAGTAGTTGTTGCGTGAGAGATGGAGTTTGATTAGTAGCTGCGGTGGCCTCCTTTAACTCTTTAGAACAATGAACGACATTCTTCACTATCCTAATTGTTGACCCAACAACTTCAAAGATATTCCCTTTTAACACCGCCCTTGCTACCGAACCAACATTAAGGATCACATCAGCGAGATCCACTAGGCAATGGGTGAGGTGATTGCCCAATTTAGGGTAAAAAACATGTTGAAGTGTATCGTTAATCTCATTTCTCAGATTCTTAACAACATTTTTGACATGACTTAAGAAAGCTTGAATAATATCGGTAGGATTGCCTTTTTCAATTGAACCAAAAGGCTCCTCACATGATTCCTTGTCGCTCCCAAGAAAATCACACAGATTCTTGAAGACGTCTTCCGCGATGTTGTCAGGGGTGGGTTAAGCAGCAGTCTAGCGTTGTTGGAGAGTAAGAAAAAAAAACTAAGAAGAAGAGGAGAGTTGAGATGAGGGTTGACTTCATGTTTTTTACTATCGCTTAGTCAGCCAAATAGATAGCTTGTTGTTGTAATTAGGATGTGAGTTTCTTTAGGTTGCTTAGGTTCCTTTATATACTAGAGAAGATAGGGCTTTGGACATGTTGGTGCCACGTTTCCGGTATTTGAATTGACATTGTGAATGGTTGCGACATGCTGTCAAATATATGCTATGATGTGTACGAGGCCAGACCTAACACATGCTGTCTGCATGGTGAGCAAGTTCTTCTCAAATTTGGGGGCACTGGGGTGTTGCCAAGTGGATTCTTAGGTACTTGAGAGGTACGACCAGATATGACATCACGTTCACTACACAACAAAGTGATCTGTTAGTGGTAGAGTATGTGGATGCTGACTATACAGGAGACTTGGATGACAGGAGGTCTACCATAGGGTACGTATTTACCCTTGTGGGAGGATCTATTTGTTGGAGGTCTATAGTGCATTCTCTCGTAGCTCTTTCTACTACTATGTTAGAATAAATAGCAGTGGTTGAAGCTACCGAGAAAGCGTTGTGGCTTACGGGATTGGTCAAAGAGCTGGGTGTCTAGTAAGGTGGAGTTCAACTGTAGTGTGATAGTTAGGTGTACCATGCGAGGACAAAGCACATTAATTTACAGTATCAAGTATCAGGGAACTAATTGCTTTGGGGAAACTTCTTCTTGAAAATGTTCATACATCAGACAATGTGGCTGATACGCTAATGAAGCTGGTTGTAATGACCCGTAAATTTAAACTATAAAATAATTAGGAAGTATAATAAATGAAATGGATTAATGGATAACAAGAAAAAAAGGAAATATTTCAAAAGAAGGAATAGCAGGCCTCATCAACGAATGTTCTGTCTTCGTCGACGAGTGTCCTTCCAGAGATCGTGGACAAACTCCAATTCCTCGTCGACGAAGGAATCCCAAGAGAGTAATTTTAAACTCTGAATTTCGTTAATGAATGTACCTTCTCGTTGACGAAATCTCTTTAGTAGTTTGTCGATGAACCTACGTGTCTCATGGACGAAGCCCTGCCTATAAATAGGATTTCTTTCATTTCCAACGAGAATCTTTGGGATTTCTCTTTCTCTTTCTAAAAAACGGATCTCCAACCTTCCCTCTTCGATTTCGAGCCAGTTTTGATCCGGTTTGATGATCCGAAACTGCCATGAGGTTCCTAGGATCGTTCTCTGCAAGGTTGCAGGAGCTGATCATTGGTTTTAGAGGTTTGGGAAACATACCAAAATCAGGGTAAGTGAGTTATTTGGGAATTTCTTAACGAATATTGTTATTTGGAGCCTAGGAAGTATTAAATAAGTATGTTTCCTAAGATTTGAGTCAATTGAGAAAATGTGAAAATAGTAGTTTATTTGGGAATATTTAACTAAACTAGGGTTTTAATTTAGGGTCCAAGTGAGCACCACGGGTATCGATTCGGGGATTCTGCCGGCGTAGTTCAGAAGTCAGGTAAGGGGAAATTATATATTAAATCAGGTTATTATGAATAAAATAAAAAATGGACTATGTTATATATGTACATGAGTTTCCATGTGGGTATAAAATGTCAATCATGTAAATTATGTTTTTTGCTTAAGGCTGCTTATTTAGCTATGTATATGTGAAAATGAACCAATGAAAGTGAATAATATTTTCAAGATAATTATGTAAGAAATGAAAGGTATATTTTCTGTATATGAACATTGAAAGTTGATTGGCATATTTTATAAAAATATGTATGAATTTTACCGCTAAATTGTGTGACATGAGTAAATATATGTTAAATGTATGAGATGCAGGGTAAGTAAGTAATGCATTGAGAATGAAATATGATATGAAATATGCTGCTTGTGTATGTTAATGCAACCATGTAAATGTAAGACAGCTGAAAAGAGTCGTGTTAGTAAATTTTAGTGCATTTCTATGTGGACTAATTGATGGCAGCTAAAAGGAGTTGTGTTAGCAAATTTTAGAACATTTCTATGTGGACTAACTTATGACGGCTAAAGAGTAGCTGTAGTATGAATGAATGAAATGAAATGACAATGGAATGAAATGTGAAATGTGAACGTTGTAAATGGGAAAGAGTCACTTAAAGTGAAATGTAATGCAATGTTAAAGTTATGAAGATGAACAGAAGTGAATGAATGAATAATGATAGAAAGAATAACTTATTATGTTATTAAAAGTATTTATGCTAGTAGAATATGTTACGTTTCAGCGAGGCAAACTCCTCGCCTCAGCGCTTGCTGAGAAAAGGGAGCGCCCTGATTGTATCAAGTGTAGCAATAGGCTGCATAACGTGCTAGGGCAGAGGGAAATTACTTGTATGGGTGGGTAGATTTCCCTATTCTTGGGAGCCTTCGCTAGTGAACCATTGTTTGAACTGTGTGAGTACGAGATCAATCTAGTACTTGAGGGCTTACTGAGTAAGGTGAGTGCCTTGGTATGCTTCAGCAACGACCCTAGGGTTGCCTAAGTATTAGAGCAGGGGGGTGCTACTTGTATGAGCTGATTATCACCTCTATCTTCAGGTAATCTTGTGGGTTAATTCTTTTGCATGTGATTGATTAGGTTCAGAGAATGGTTTCAGTGTTTATGCTAATGTTTTGCAAATATTATTAAAATGATATTTACAAACCTCATGTTAGCCACACATTGTTTTGAATATATTGTTTCTTCCCTTACTGAGATGTGTCTCACCCGAATATGAATATTTCCTTTTCAGCACATCCTCGAGGTCGGGTTTAGAGAGATCGAGGGTTCATAGCATTTTGAGGATTATAAAGAGAAAAGGTATATTTTGATAATACTGTTGGGTTGTATAAAGTTTAAGCTTATGTTTTTATGTTTTAAGTCTATTGAGAAAAGAATGATTGTGAATACTGGTTTTGTGGATTGAGTTCTGGAGGTATGTAGAATTGTGAATACAGGTGGATGAATGGATAATACGGATTTATAGATAGAAATAGTAAACTCTGATATTATATGTATGGAGATTATGTTTATGTTTTCCACTACGTATGTATTGAGTAATGGATTATCATGATTTAATCAGGTACAATGCACCGGACCGGGTTTAAGTGTTTGGGGCGTTACACTGGTCACAACAGGCAAGTTTAAGCATTGCTTGTACTTGATCAACATCTTTAGGTGCTATACGGGAGACGGGCTCAATCTACTATCCCGGGTGGAGCAGCGGTTATGCTTTCATATTTCCTAGGTGGTGAATATTCTCCAAGAGGAGGTTGCAGGCATAGGGATTACCGTCAACGATTTTGGCTATAATTGTCGATAGTTTCAAGCAGAATGTAGAAGTATATTTCTCTGTCCAAAATCGTCGATGGTTTGACGTAAACTGTCGATGGTTATTGACGGGAACTTCACATAATTCAAACTGAGAAGCTAGTAGAGTGGGTAAATGAGAGGGTTTTCCTCCGAGGATCACTACAAGGATGGTTTAGATAGGATCTAAGGTTCTTGTACGCTTAGGGTTCTTATATAATTATTGTACTATAACGCTAATGTAAGCTTGACATTATTCATAGTGAAAAACACAATTGTTGCTCCTGTGGACGTAGGCAAATTTATAAACCACGTAAAACTTGTGTCTTTTGATTGTGCTTTTGCTCTTCTCACTAATGAGTGTTTGCTTCTTTAGTATTGTTCATCATCGAGTGATTGCATTGGTTGTTTGTTGATTAATTCGTGTGTACGAGTGTGCTTCCGCTGCACATTCATGAACAACACTTGACATTATGAAAAGATATAACATTATCTTACTTTATAAGCCTTATTAGAATCAATGATTGAGAGCTACTTCCTCAAAGTAATTTTAAGAAATGTGAATGCAAGACCACAAAAATTAAGAAGGGCATAATTAATTTGAAATAAGGAAGCTAGCTTAAAGTTATCAAATGTGGATATACATACAATCGCAAACAATTGAGTACCCATGCATGAACAATGTTGTAACTTGCATGAACAATTCTCACTAAGTGGGTAAACAGAAAGAAAACATAAAAGGTAGACAAAAAGAAAGGCAGAAGCAACAAATTGCATAGAATTAAAAGAAACAATTTTAAAAGAAAATTTAAAGTATCATAATTGCACAATAAGCATTTCTTCTTTATATATCTCTTTTCAAGTGCTCTAAATAAATTCAATTAAGAAACCATTAATTGATAACATTAGTTGGAAGCCCAATAGCAGTTCATCATCTATTACATTCTTTTATTGTTTAGATTTTGAACCTAAACCTTACAATATTTTAACCTTGGGGATATCTCTTAAGAGACTTTATTACATTAATGACTCTACCAATACTGACTTATTTTAGCTCCATATCTATATCAAATAGGCTTCAATATTTCAATTCAAACGTTTGACGAGAACTAAAAGAGTCTGGCATAGGGCGTCAAACTCTTTAATCTTATTTCCAATTGGAGGCACTGATAGCTTTTCTAATAGCAGTTGTTGCGTGAGAGATGAAGATTGATTAGTAGCTGTGGTGGCGTCCTTTAACTCTTTAGAACAATGAACGACATTCTTCACTATCCCAATTGTTGACCCAACAGCTTCAAAGATATTCCCTTTTGACACCGCCCTTGCTACCGAACCCACATTAAGGATCACATCAGCGAGATCCACTAGGCAATGGGTGAGGTGATTGCCCAATTTAGGGTCAAAAACATGTTGAAGTGTATCGTTAATCTCATTTCTCAAATTCTCAGCAACAGTTTGGACATGACTTACGAAAGCTTGAATAATATCGGTAGGATTGCCTTTTTCAATTGAACCGAAGAGCTCCTCACATGATTCCTTGTCGCTCCCAAGAAAATCACACACTTTGGTGAAGACGTCTTCCGCGATGTTGTCGGGGGTGGGTTGAGCAGCAGTCTCGCGTTGTTGGAGAGTACTAAAAAATACTAAGAAGAAGAGGAGAGTTGAGATGAGGGTTGACTTCATGTTTTTTACTATCGCTTAGTCAGCCAACTATATAGCTTGTTGTTGTAATTAGGATGTGAGTTTCTTTAGGTTGCTTAGGTTCCTTTATATACTACAGAAGACAGGGCTTTGGACATGCTGGTGCCACGTTTTCGGTATTTGAATTGACATTGTGAATGGTTGCGACAACATCAATGTTGACGTGCCTATGACCTGTGTTGCCATATGTCTCGGTAATGTGAAAAATGTTTTGATTGATTTAGTTTTTAGCAAGCATGGGATGCGAATCCATAATATTTTTAGTAATGGTAAAACTACGGAACAACAACGTCAAATTCACATTGCTAAAAAGATTTTTTGGCAACGTCTACGCAGTAGAGTTGTCAAAAAATACATGGCATGTGTTTATAAATATTATGTTGAGGTAATCATGACTCATTCTAAGTGGTGTTTGGTAATTAATCTGGAAAAAAAACCATTATGAACACAACATTAACTCTCCCACAATGCTTACATCCACATGCATACGCATGCATGCGTGGATGCGTAGATAAATGGATGTACATATTCAGATATTTGTGGAAATATTGTCTACCTATTTGTGTGTATACACATGCACATACAAGATAAAATGAAATAATAATAAAATTATTGAATAATACACTGATAACAAAAAATAATAATATGCGCAGTATACTAGGTTAGGCGATGATAATGATATTGATATTAATACTAATTAACTATTATATAAAAATATTATTATTTTATGATATTATTTTTTTATTAAATTACATAAATTCTTATATGTACTGGTAGTATAATTGACAAATGAAACTAATTCATTTTCTATAAAATTAAAAAAAAAATCAAACATAATGAGATATTTTTGGGAAAAAGTTATTTTATATATATATATATATTTTTTTTTTGGCGGGTGAAATCTAGACACACCTTCTAATTTTCTTAATATGACACTTCACTTTTGATTTTTTGAAAAAAATCTTAATTTAATATTTCACTGGTAGAGTCCCTTAAAAAATATGTTACTCGCGCAAACCCCGTGTAATGCTCAGCGTATGATTTTCATAATAGCTCTTAAAGAAATTCCTAAATTATAACACTACAATAATGTAAAATTTCAATTTTGTGCGTTAAATAAATAAAAAATTTACCTTATAACTTTAGTTACAATTCTCTAATGTTGACAATATTTTTATATATTTTAAAAAGTTTCCTTTTACTAAATTTAGTGGAAACATTAGGTATTGGGGTGTTTTCTTTTTCTTTTTTTTTGAAAAAAAAAAAAACACTCTTTAATATTTTAAAATTGTTCAATATAATTAAATTTAACATTTTGAAACTGACCCATTAATAAAATTATTACCATTTTGAAACTGTTAAATGAATTGGTAATTAACTTTTGTTACAACTAAAGATGTTTTAATTAACGTTTTTTATAATTCGTAAATTTAATTAAATATAAAATTTGGTAACCATCAATATAAGTTGTTGATATCTAATATATTTATTAAAATTTTTAATTTTTTTAATGGAAATTCAAGAAAAAAATAGGATAAAAATTATATTATCATGTTAAATATAAATTTTAACAAGAGAGTTTAATGTGTTTGAGATAACTTAATTAAAATTTTTAATTTTTATATTAATTAAATATGAATTTTTAATGAAGGGTAGAAATAAAATTTTAATTTTTGTCACTTTGAAAACTAATCTGATTTATTTCCTTGTGATACTTGATAACTTCATAAGTCAAACGAATAAAATTCATTGAAACCCAACCAATGAAATAACTTACTCTAAAAGTCTTATCAGAATCAATGATTGGAACTACTTCCTCAAAAGTAATGTTAAGAAACGCGAAAGCTACACCACAAAAATTAAGAAGGGCCTAATTAATTTGAAAATAATGAAGCTAATGTGGATATACATGCAATTGCTGTCAATTACATACCTATGCATGAACAATGTTATAACTTGTAGAATCGTCACTAAAAATTTAAAATAATTAAATTTTTTTTTGAAATCATCCATTAATTTCTGTAAAAACTTGTAATTACATTTCTGCACATATAATATTGAACCAAAACGACTAAAAATTTCATATAATTGTTCAAAATTCATATACAAATTGTTCAAAAACATTACATACATGATCCGTTCAGATAACAAAAAATATAGAACAAAAAATACATACGACTGTAGTGCTCCGCATCGTCCTTATCTTTTTGTGAGAGGCTACAAATCCTACAAAGTAATAATTATACAAAAAGTTTATATACAAATTTTGAATATATATATATATATATATATATGTATGTACTATAAGAAAAAATGATTTTATAACAAAATGGGTTGACATAGTTAAACAAAAAATGATATAATTTTAAATAGCTAAGTTTGTTCAGTCGGAATTGACTCGACTAACTTTGTTTGTATTCTAACTTTACTTCTAAGTGCGCAAAAAGCTCATGAGGATGAGTTTTTTGGCACCGTCAGCTCCGACACCTCCAACTCAAAGTGACGGACGTGTCGGGACTGGTCCCACTTAGTTTGAACCTCGTATGCCCGACTTGGACACCTGAGCGCTTAAATCCACTAAGTTGTTGCCAAATTTGTTTGTATTCTAACTCTATTTCTAGGTGCGCAAAAAGCTTTTAGGGAAGAGTTTTAAGGCACCGACATCTCCAGCACATCTACATCAATATGATGGACGTGTCGAGACTCACCCCACTCAATTTGGACCTCATATGCTCGACTTGGACACATGAGTGCTTAAATCCACTAAGTTTGCTTCTTCTTTTCTTTCTTTTTTGTATTGTAGCTTTACTTCTAAGTGAGCAAAAAACTTCAGGGAGGAGTTTTTAGGCATCGTCAGCTTCGACATATCCACCTCACTGTGACGAACGTGTCAGGATTGATCCCACTCAGTTTAGACCTCTTATGCCCGACTTAAACACCTGAGTGTTTAAATCTGCTAAGTTTGCTAAGTTTGTTTGTATTCTAATGTTGTTTCTAAGTGCACAAAAAGCTCCTAGGGAGGAGTTTTGGGAACTATCAACTCTAACACGTCCAGCTAATTGTGATGGATGTGTCGGGACTGACCCCACTCGGTTTGGACCTCGTATGCCTGACTTGGACACCTGAGTGCTTAAATCTGCTAAGTTTGCAAAAGTTTGTTTGTATTCTAACGTTGTTTCTAAGTGCACAAAAAGCTCCTAGGGAGGAGTTTTGGACATTATCGACTCTAACACGTCCAATCAATTGTGATGGACGTTCCGGGACTGACCCCACTCGGTTTGGACTTTGTACGCCTGACTTGGACACCTGAGTTTTTAAATCCACTTGTTGGCCTAACATGGCTTAATAATCTTGTTTTGATGATAACAATTCAAAGGTAATCTAACATGTTTTGTTGAAAGTGATGATACTTTAGGAATCAAGTTTTTAAATCTTAAGTTTGAGTAAATATGTCATTGCAAGACTACAAAAAGGGAATAAAAGTTTAAAGGACATGAAAGCATGTATTTTAAAGATAACTTGATGAAAGCTTAGAGAATTGAAGAAGATTAGAGAATTGAAGCTCGGAGGCAAGATGGACTAAGCAAATGATAAGCATGAAGACTCCAAGCTTAGAATAGATTTAAATCTTAAGAAAGCCTCAATGTAAGTACTTCATTCAAATGATGATATGATTGTGTTGGCCTAACAAGGCTTACAATTCTTATTTTGATGATAACAAATCACGATGTGTTTAATGTGGTTCAAGTGAAAGTTTTTCAGGAAAAAGGCAAAGCTTAAAGGTAGTGACAAAGCTCAAAAGGATGAGAAAGCTTATGGATTAAAAAGAGATCTTGAAGAGCATGAGAATTAAAGATAACTTGATGAAAGCTCAAATAAAAGATCAAAAACTCAAAGATGATGGAAGAGCAAGGACTTACTTGAAGATCAAAGGACTAAAATTTTAAAGATGTTTGAATGTAAGTACTTCAAGTTAATTTCAAGTATAAACTGAATTGAAACTCTCATAAAAGCAAAAAGAAACTTAGAAATATAGTTTTAGAAAAACCCTGAAGTATGTTTGTTAAATCAAAGAAAAGAAGAGTTTAAAAATAAAGTTTTTTTCAAAAAAAAAAAAAAACAAAGAGGCCAGGCAACTACATCAACTTGCCAGGCAACTGCCCAAATTAATTGAATAAATTTCAAAGAGGCGGTAAGGTTCCAGGCGACTGCCTGAACATAGCCCGGCGCCTGGGTGGTCTTGCCAAGCAAATGCCTTGGTTCTAGCTGGCGACTGCCAGTGTTCTGTGTTGTGAGTTTCTTCTATGACAGGCGACTGCGAAGTCGTGGTAGGCGACTACCACCTGAACGTTGGTTTAAAAACTCTCAACGGGAAGATTTTTTAAATGAATTTTTTGGATACTATTATTTTGAGAGACTTGGAAACTACTTCAAGGAAACTTTGGGGGTAAGGATTTACTTTTAAACTTCTATAAATAACCCCAAAGTTCAAAGATTTTATACATCAAGAAATTTCCAGCAATCAAAATTCTTTAAAAGGCTCACAAACTCTCTTGTTTTCATTCGTCTTCAACTACTGAATTGCTACTTAAACTCCGAAGTAAAGCCTTCAAAGTCCGAATCTTTCAAATTTTGGAAGATACTTGGTGATCTAAATTGAGTATTGAGCTTCAAATTCTTTTATATTTGTTTTTGGCTTGATCAGCAATGATTGCGGAAACCGAAAGGAATCACGTTGGTTGATCATCCTAAACATATTAATCTGAAGGTTTGTTTAAAAGCTAAATACAAAGAAGAATTGTGAGTTTGGAATAAACACGCGGCTTACATCAAATCAGCGTGCTTTACAATTTATTACAAGGCTATTGATACAAAGATCAAGTTTTTATCTTATTGATTGGTTGTGGTTGAATTGTTTTTACTTGTTGTGATTGTTGATATAAAACGAAGAATTAAACCTGAAATAATTTTAAAATTCCAATTTACCCCCCCCCCTTCTTGGGAAGCTATCCTAATTTCAGATTGAATTTGAAGTTTATTAGGAAACTCATTGACTTAGAGACCATGTTTTGAAAAACCCTGGAAAATATTTTTCAAAAGTCTTAAATTACATTGGAGAAAGCAAAAGAGCAAAAAGTTTTTGAAAACAAAAATGAAAATTCAGATATCAAGTTTATCCAGGTGCCTGACAAAGTTGACCTAGGCAACTGACATGAAAATATATTGATTTTGAGAGAACCTGAGAGGACCAAGGCGGCTGACTCATAATGACCCAATCGACTGACTCCTTGCTGCCTTTGAAATTCTCAGTGTTTTAATGAATCCAGGCGACTAACTCTCAGTTCCCCGTCGACTGACTCTTCGAGATTTCAAATTTTAAAAAATAACAGCAAGTTTCCAAATTTGAGTTTTTGATTTCTAAATGTTATAAAAATTTGGGAAACACACCAAGTCACTCGGGGAATACAAAATACTCTTGATTAAACATCTATAAATAACCCCCAGAGCTAAGGATTCAAGATACCACGCGATTACACAGCAATCAAAGATCTCTTGCTCTCAAAACTCTCAAAGCTCTCTTGCTCTCAAACTTTTACTGAGTTTTGCTACAAAACTCTCACAAATTACTGAGCATACTCTGAATTCTTTCAATAAAGAAAGAAAGCTCACGGTGATATACTTCTAAGGTTTCAAATTCTTTCTATTATTATTTTGGATTGAAGTATATTGTAGGGATTTATTGTTGTACTAATCAGATCTTGTTGAAAGTGTCTTTGTACACCAAATTTGCTCTTGTTTTTGTAGACGGGTTAGGTCTTTGAATCGTTGTTGGACCAAACATGAGGTATCGTTTGGAGAGGCGAACTCTAGCCTATTGAAGGAGAGATTGTAAGGTTGCTCCTACCCACAAAGGAGTGTGTAAGGTTGCTCTTACTCGTAAAGGAGTGGTATAGTGGAATCCTTAGGTGTGTTGCCTAAGGCAAGGACCTAGGCGGGTATAGACGAACCTCATAAAAACTCGGTCTCACTCTCTTCCCTACTCTCATTTAATTTTATGTTCATATACACTACGTGGTTGGATTTTAAGCTTCTGCTCATATAAACTACGTGAATTGAGTTTTAAATAAACTAAAAATTAATTTGACTTTGGGATTGAAGAAACCAAAAGGGAGTACGTTGTTTGATCAATACTTATTGCGGAAACCCTAAGGGAGTACGTTGATTGGTTAACACCCAAGACTCATTAATTGAATGTTTATTTAAAATTTAAGTTTTTGGAAGTGTGTTGGAAATTTATATCGTGTTTAATATTGAGAAATCAAGTTCACTGATACAGGGCTTTTATCAGCTATATACTTATACTCTACTTTGAGTTACTCAGTTGCTGAATTCATTCTATATTGTGAATTGGGTCTTGGTTATCTTGGTTGAATAAATTAAAATTGCTGAAAGAAGTATTCAATTTGGAACCCTTATTCACAAAGGTTTATAACGAAGTAAATTTTCCACTTAATTTGTGTTTGTAAATCAACTTTATATACGCAATTGTGAAACCAAAAAGAGTTAAGAAAAAGTAAATTAAAAAGGGTATAAAGAAATTTTAAAATCCCAATTCACCCCCCATCTTGGGAATACACCTTGTTTTTCACCACTAAGTTTGCTAAGTTTGTTTGTATTCTAACTTTACTTCTAAGTGCGCAAAAAAGCTCACAGGGAGGAGTTTTTGGGCTCCATCAACTATGACATGTTCAAATCAATGTGACGGACGTGTTGGGACTAACCTCACTCTGTTTGGACAACATATTCTTGACTTGGACACATAAGTGCTTAAATCCACTAAGTTTGTTTGTATTCTAACTTTACTTCTAAGTGAGCAAAAAGCTCACAAGGAGGAGTTTTTGGGCACCGTTAGCTCCAGCACGTCCAGCTCAATGTGAAGGACGTGACAGGACTAACCCCACTTGATTTGGCCCTTGTATGCCCAACGTGGACACATGAGTGCTTAAATCCACTAAGTTTGCTAAATTTGTTTGTATTCTAACTTTACTTCTAAGTGCGTAAAAAGCTCCCGAGGAGGAGTTTTTGGGCCCTGTTAGCTCCAACACGTCCAGCTCAATGTGGCTAACATGTAGGAACTAACCCTACTTGGTTTGGACATTGCGCGTATGCCCGACTTGGACACCTAAGTGCTTAAATCCACTAAATTTACTATATTTTTTGTATTCTAACTTTACTTCTAAGTGCACAAAAAACTCTCAAGGAGGAATTTTTTGGAACCATCAGCTCTAGCACATCCAACTCTATGTGATGAACGTGTCAAGACTAACCCCACTCAGTTTGGACCTTGTATATCCGACTTGGAAACTAGAGTGCTTAAATCAACTAAGTTTGCAATGTTTTATTGTATTCTAACTTTGCTTCCATTTGGTTTGTGACAAAAATATGCATATATATATAAATATATATTTCAAATTTTCGACACCTAGAATCCCATTTTCGACTCCATGATATTTTCTTAGCTATCCTTGTAGTCATTGCTACTCACTTCTAAACCTCATTTTACATCTCAAGATTTAACAAAGGCTAAAGAAAATGGATCTTTGTGAACTAAATGTAGAAAATGCTGCTGCGATTGCTCTTAATAGAGCCATTGTTCCCACTTTCATGATTGCCTGAATCAACCAAAGCTACATCCAATTTGGAAACTTTTCTTCTCTCTAACCTAGCCTTAGTACCCCTCATATTTCCCTCCTTATCAACACCTCCTCTTTTCTTATCTATTTCTTCAAGAAGACAACTTCTTTTCCCAATATTACTGCCATCGGCAACCTCAGCTTCTTCTTCTTCATCCTCCTCCTCTTATATAGTTCTTTGAAAATAGGGTTTCTCTTACGTTGGTTCTCTTCGCTATTTGTAAGCTATAATCCATCCCTACCTCCTTTCCATCTTTGTCAATCTTTATTTATTTTCTCATTCTGTAAAAATGGTTAGAAAGGAGAAATTGCATGACCCAATCATGCGCTCATAAGATAAGATCGTCTTATCGTACATATAAGATGGACTTGTCTTACATATAAGTTGGTTTTATCTTACATATAATATGGTCTTAATGTACATATAAGATGGTCTTATCTTAGTTATACAACGGTCTTATCTTACATATAGGACAATCTTATCTTTTATATATATATATATAGGACAGTCTTATCTTACATATAAGATGGTCTTATCTTGCATATTAATCGATCTTGTCTTACATATAAGACGCTCTTAGCGTACATATAAAACGATGTAACGACCTGCCTAATTTCCATAAATTTTTTTTATATATAATTTAATAGAATAAATCCAGCAGATCATAATCCACCTGGACCCGTGGGTACCACGAATACATTAGAAAATAGCACGGAAGCCTAAACAACAGGAAACATAAAATCATAAATAACTTATAATACCATATACAATATCATCTATCACAATACCAGAGTTACTACATCCATTACATTTATATACACATCCCAAAAAGAAAGTCCTAGGGACTGTTCCCACAAAAATTCAACCATCCCCACCAAAACTTACCCTTTAGAGAGGGCAGATCAACAGTACTATCTCAGTGGAGCTTTATCCGCTCTCCTATCAGGGGCTCCTGAAATGTTTATGAAATTTTGGGGTGAGACACCTCTCAGTAAGGGAAATAAACTAATACTAGTGCGTGGCAACATGAGCATTTCTGTGATATACATATAATCATAAACATAACTAGTAAAACTGTATATATCATTTTTTGGAAAAACATGTATAATCATAACATGACAAAACATACTGAATTCTCATATCATAAATCATCTCATATAATAGTAATACGAAAACAACCTTGGTAGGTTAGCTGGCTGTTATCATGTATTACCCTCACATGACTGGGTTATATGGCCTGTAGATAGGAACTGACAATGGTTGGCCGACCACTACCAATTCAAAAGTACAGTCTGTAAGTTTGATAGGTCAGCCAGACCTCGTCCCTACACCAGGGGCACTCACACTTCTTAAAACCACATCGACCATCCAACCTCACGCCACTCCGTATAGTAGCGTTAACACAAATATCATGATAAATCATGAACACAAAACAACGGTACTATAACGACCCTCAATAAAATATAACATAATAAATAAATATGGTCAACTGGAACCCGTGGGTAACGTGATACCTGTCAAACACAACTGCATTCTACGCAGCAATAAACATAAATTCCAAACATCCATCCATAAAGCATAATACCAGAGCTTTCTATAACATTATAAAACTGTACTTATATATATCCTCATACACATCAAAATATCTCTAGGGTCAAACACAAAATAACTCTGAACCTATTACAAAATCTTACCCTCCTCACAGGGTAATCACACTAGCTCAACGGCGGCCTTAACCCGCCAATCTCTTAGGGGCTCCTAAAAAATTAATTAAGTTTGGAGGGTGAGACACTTCTTAGTTAGGGAAAATAAACTAAATACAGTTGTGTGGCAACACGAATATTTAATGCAATTATACGTATACAGTACATTTCATAATTCATAAACGTTCATCATATCATATTGCAAAATCACATGCTTTCGTATTTTCTAGTAATTCATATCATACATAAAACATCTGTTATACTGATAATACTGAAAATATACCCAGGATGAATAGCTAGCTGGTGTCATGTATTACCCCCCATAACGGGTTGTGCAGCCCAAAGGCAGGACCGGACAATGGCTGGTCGACCACTGCTGAGTGAAATATGTCTATAAGTACGATGGGCCCGCCACACCCTGGTCCAGACTGCCAGGTGGACATCTACACTCTACTAAAAGTCACATCGACTATCCATCTCCCATCCCCTCATGGGATGGTTAGCACTAATCTCACGTAGATATCTGATCTACAATATAGCTACGGTACCGAGCCCCTGAACTGACTAAACTAACATCCTGGTTGTGATAACATATAATACATGATCATATATATAACATCATTACGGCCTTGTGCCAAAAATATAGTAATTACGGTTTCGTTTCGAAATCATACATAAATACAGCCTCGCGTCGATTTCATAAATACGGCATCGTGCCAATAACATAAATACGGCCTCGTGCCGATAACATAAATACGGCCTCATGCTGATAACATAAGTATGACCTCGTGCCAAAAACATATATGCAGCCTCGCGCCGAAATCGTTTCAGGTATATACATTCTGAAAATAAATCATTTATCATATATTCATCAAAATCATCACAACATAATTCATCTTTTCATAATACCTGAAAACATGCTTTGCTCGTAAAATCTTTCATATCATAATACATTTCACGTAAAATAATATTCATGCCACACATGTGCTGTTAAAAGTCATACTTTATATTCTAAAATCGTGCTTTTCTAACATCTCATACATACATATACATTTTAATCATCATAGCAGTATTTTCCCAATCGTACATTTCATTCGTAATAAAAAAATATAACATATGCTTTTGTGAAACTAGATTTACTCATAATTAATAATAATTTGCATGCAAAATAATTTCTTTAATTTATTCCCTTACCTGACTGCTGAGAAAGCCCCCAAAATATCCTAGGCTAACCCCCGTATGATTTCCTAATTAATACCCTAAAACTTAAAGCTCCTAGTATTAAATATCAGTATTTTCATGCGTACATCCTTTCCTATAACTACAATAAAGTCTAATTTGGCTTAAAAAGCTTTACCTCAACTAAGGGATGATTTCCAACTGCGTTTTCCCAACGATCCGCTCCGGCAAACTCATAGAGAACTTCTCCAGGAGCGTCGTGGTGACTTTGGATTGTCGATCCGGCGTATATCTGGCCCAAAAATTATGAGAGAGAGAGAGAGAGAGAGAGAGAGAAAACCGAAGAGGAGAGAGAGGGAGAGGAGTTGGCTTCTTTTATAAGTTAAAAATTGGATTTTTCATATTTATAGAGTAGATGATTCGTTGACGAGCCACGTCATTCGTCGACGAGTCCTTCACAAATTTTGTCGACGAGACCCTGTATTCGTCAAAGAAATTCAGGCTGCCTCCGAACCCCTCTCGGTATTTTCTCGTCGATGAGGTAAGGCTTACCCTGAATTTGGGATGGATTCCGAACTAACACCACCAACGATCCACTCCAGCAGATATGCAAAGAACTTTCTCAGGAGTGTCGTGGTGGCTTCGAATTATCAAACCAGCAAAGAACAGACCCAAAAATCTGGACAGAAGGGATGGAAGCCGAAAGGAGAGAGAGAGAGAAAGAGAGAGAGAGAGAGAGAGAGAGAGAGAGAGAGAGAGAAGAGAGAGAGAGAAGAGGAAGATAGAGAGAGGGAGGAGGGAGGACGAGGGGAGAGAGAGAGAGAGAGAGAGAGCAGGTGATGTGAGTGAGTGATGGGAATTCTACGGCCCAATTAAGCTGAAAATCACGTTGAACACTTTAACTGTAGCTTTGTGGCCGACGAGCCACATACCTAGTCGATGAGTTCAGAAGGAAGTCGGTTGACGAAACTCTATTTCTTGCGACCGAAAATTTAGGAAGAAAGAGAGGATTGCTTTTCAGTATTTTCTCGTCGACGAAACGTACCCTCGTCGACAAGGCCTGCTGCCTCTTCTTTTTTCCTTTCCAACTACTAGTTCCTCCCTCTCTATTATTATTTTTATTATCTAAATATTATACCCACCCTGATTTGGGTCACAGCAAAGATCCCCCCCCCCCCTTATAAAAATTCTGTCACCCAAATTTACTTTTCAGGTAACGTATCATCCCTTAAAAGAAAAAAGTATACTATTTTATTACTTACCCTACTTATGATAGAAGAATAACGTGGTTACTACCGATTCTTAGGAGATTACATATGACAAAAAAAAAATTTCCCAAAACTAAATACTAATTACTAATTAAAATTATTAGATGTACCTGCAAGAAACACTACCTAACTACTTACATTTACCCGATAAAAACTTCTTGCGAATAAGTGCGGATACTTCTGCTTTATCTAATCCTCAGATTCACAAGAAACCTCTTCATATTGTATGATTCCTCCACAAAATTTGTACCTGAGGCTTCTTATTACGTAACTCCGGTACCTTCCTATCCATAATCTCTACTAGTACTTCTCATAAAACTAGTGAATCACTGAGCCTAACTCACCAAACTAATTAATATGAGAAGGATCTTAAGTGTATTTCCTCACATAGATACATGGAATATGTCTGATTCTCGATAACAAGGTGGACAAAGCTATCATGTTAGGCTAC